>NC_135506.1:145995741-146623241 GCF_052857255.1 Amblyomma americanum | reverse complement strand
GTGTGTGTGTGTGTGTGTGTGTGAGTGTGTGTGTGTGTGTGCGTGTGAGTGTGTGTCTCTGTGTCCGTCCGTGTGTACAGTGAGCGCTTTCGAAAAACCGTAACGATGCCATACCAACCGGCCCCAGTAGTAGCTCTACTGACATTCTATGGAATACGTCAGGCTTAGTGCTTCTTCTTGTGTGTGTGCGCGCGCGTGTGTTTGTGCCTGTGAGTGTGTGTGTCTGTGTGCGTTCGTGTGCACAGTGAGCGCTTTCGAAAAACTGTAACGATGCCATACCAACCGGCCCGAGTAGTAGCTCTACTGACATTCTATCGAATACGTCAGGCTTAGTGCTTGTACTTGTGTGTGTGTGTGTGCGCGTGTGCGTGTGTGTGTCGGTTCGTGTGCACTGTGAGCGCTTTCGAAAAACCGTAACGATGCCATTCCAACTACCCGTGTAGTAGCTCTGCTGAGTAACTTCGAGTACATCGGGCTTAGTACTTCGTCGCGTGCGTGTGTCCGTTCGTGTGCACAGTTAGCGCTTTCCAAAAACCGTAAGGATGCCTATACCAAACAGCCCCAGTAGTAGCTCTACAGACATTCTATCGAATACGTCAGGCTGTGTGTGTGTGTGTGTTTGTGTGTGTGTCCGTTCGTGTGCACAGTGAGCCCTTTCCAAAAACCGTAAGGATGCCTATACCAAATAGCCCCAGTAGTAGCTCTACAGGCATTCTATCGAATACGTCAGGCTGTGTGTGTGTGTGTGTGTGTCCGTTCGTGTGCTCAGTTAGCGCTTTCCAAAAACCGTAAGGATGCCTATACCAAACAGCCCCAGTAGTAGTTCTACAGGCATTCTATTGAATACGTCAGGCTGTGTGTGTGTGTGTGTGTGTGTGTGTGTGTGTGTGTGTGTGTGTGTGTGTGTGTGTGTGTGTGTGTGTGTGTGTGTGTGTGTGTGTGTGTGTGTGTGTGTGTGTGTGTGTGTGTGTGTGTGTGTGTGTGTGTGTGTGTGTGTGTGTGTGTGTGTGTGCGTGCGTGCGTGCGTGTGTCCGTTCGTGTGCACAGTTAGCGCTTTCCAAAAACCGCAAGGATGCCTACACCAAACAGCCCCAGTAGTAGCTCTACAGGCATTCTATCGAATACGTCAGGCTGTGTGTGCGCGTGTGTGCGTGCGTGCGTGTGTCCGTTCGTGTGCACAGTTAACGCTTTCCAAAAACTGTAAGATGCCTATACCAAACAGCCCCAGTAGTAGCTCTACAGGCATTCTATCGATTACGTCAGGCTGTGTGTGCGCGCGTATGTGTGTGTGCATGCGTGTGTCCGCTCGTGTGCACAGTTAGCGCTTTCCAATAACTGTAAGGGTGGCTATACCAAACAGCCCCAGTAGTAGCTCCATAGACATTCTATCGAATACGTCAGGCCGTGTGTGTGTGCGTGTGACCGTTCGTGTGCACAGTTAGCGCTTTCCAGAAACCGTAAGGATGCCTATACCAAACAGCACCAGTAGTAGCTCTACAGACATTCTATGGAATATGTCAGGCTGTGTATGTGTGTATGTGCGTGTGTGTCTGTGTCCGTTCGTGTGCACAGTGAGCGCTTTCGAAAAACCGTAATGACGCCATACCAACCGGCCCCAGTAGTAGCTCTACTAACATTCTATCGAATACGTCAGGCTTAGTGCTTCTTCTTGTGTGTGTGTGTGTGTCTGTGTCCGTTCCTGTGCACAGTGAGCGCTTTCAAAAAACCGTTACGATGCCGTACCAACCGGCCCCAGTAGTAGCTCTACTGACATTCTATCGAATACGTAAGGCTTATTACTTCTTCTTGTGTGTGTGTGTGCGTGTGTGCGTGTGTGTGCGTGCGTGTGTGTGTGTCTGTGTCCATTCGTGTGCACAGTGAGCGCTTTCGAAAAACCGTAACGATGCCATACCAAGCGGCCCCAGTAGTAGCTCTACTGACATTCTATCGAATACGTCAGGCTTAGTGCTTCTCCTTGTGTGTGTGTGTGTGTGGGTGTGTGTGTGCGTGTGCGCGTGTGTGCGCGTGCGTGCATGTGAGTTTGTTTCTGTGTCCGTTCGTGTGCACAGTGAGCGCTTTTGAAAAATCGTAACGATGTCATACGAACCGGCCCCAGTAGTAGCTCTACTGACATTCTATCGAATATGTGAGGCTTAGTGCTTCTTGTGTGTGTGTGTGTTTGTGTGTGTGTGTGTGTGTGTGTGTGTGTGCGTACCTGCGTGAGTGTGTGTGTGTCTGTGCCCATTCGTGTGTACAGTGAGCGCTTTCGAAAAGCGTTAACGATGCCATACCAACCAGCGCCAGTGGTCGCTCTACTGACATTCTATCGAATACATCAGGCTTAGTGCTTCTTTGTGTGTGTGCGTGTGTGTGTGTGTGCGTGTGTGCGTGCGTGTGCGTGTGTGTGTGTCCGTTCGTGTGCCCAGTAAGCGCTTTCGAAAAACCGTAACGATGCCATACCAACCGGCCCCAGTAGTAGCTCTACTGACATTCTATCGAATACATCAGGCTTAGTGCTTCTTCCTGTGTGTGTGTGTGTGTGTGTGTGTGTGTGCATGTGAGTGTGTGTGTCTGTGTTCGTTCGTGTGCACAGTGAGCAGTTTCGAAAAACCGTAACGATGCCATACCAACCGGCCCCAGTAGTAGCTCTACTGACATTCTATCGAATACGTCAGGCTTAGTGCTTCTTGTGTGTGTGTGTGTGTGTGTGTGCGTGTGAGTGTGTGTCTCTGTGTCCGTCCGTGTGTACAGTGAGCGCTTTCGAAAAACCGTAACTTGACAATAACAGCCAGATTGACGCGATCTTTCTAGATTTCAGTAAAGCGTTTGACAAAGTTCCACACCACAGCCTTATTCTAAAACTAAAAACTATTGGACTTCCGCCTATATTTATTTCCTGGATAAATGATTATCTAACTAACCGGAGTCAACATGTTTCAATCGGTCGTCACCAGTCTGGCTGTCTCCCAGTCCCATCAGGTGTGCCACAGGGAAGCGTACTGGGGCCACTACTCTTTCTAATATACATTAACGACATCATCGGTGAAGTTTGTACTGGAGTACATATTCGATTATATGCTGATGACTGTGTTTTATTTCGCGATGTTAGCAATGAAAACGATCAGAGTGACCTACAAAATACGCTTACTAATATTGTACAGTGGTGCAAGCGCTGGGACATGACACTGAACGCAGATAAAAGTGTTTCTCTTCGCATAACTAACAAGATAAACGCTCTACAATATGCATATAAATTAGAATCATCACCATTGCAACAAGTAGCGTCCGTAAAGTACTTGGGTGTAACACTTACTAATAACCTTTCCTGGAACTCTCACATAGATAACATCTGTTCACTCGCATTCCGTAAGCTTTGTTATATAAGGCATAAACTTCGAAACGCCCCCGCTAACGTTAAGCTCTTAGGTTACAATACTCTAATTAGACCCAAGCTTGAATATGCTTGCATAATTTGGGACCCGTATACTAAGTCTAACATAAGAAAGCTCGAGAACGTTCAAAGGAAAGCAATTAGATTCATATATTCAAAATATCTACCCACTGACTCCCCCTCAGACTTGATGCGTGCTAACGGTATTGAAGAACTACAGGTAAGAAGACGAAATTTTCGTTTAGATTTCCTTTCATTACTTCTTAATAATAAACTCAGACTTGACCCTTCTGCTTATCTTTCCCCAATGCCAACACGGAATACACGACACTATCACAAAGCTCTTTTAAAACCATATTTTGCCCGGACTAACTCATTCAAGTTTTCCTTTTTCCCACGCACCATATCTGACTGGAACTCATTAACCGAACCAAATCAACCCTGAAAAACAGACGCGTTCCTCAGCCATCTTTGATATTGCGTATTATGTATTTTTTCTGCTTTGTCTTGCATTGCTGTATTGTTGTTTTACTACATTATCTTTGCTGTATTGTATTTTTGTTGCTTTACTTTTGCTTTTTGTGCACCTGCCCTTCCTGCTTGGACCTAACCATGGTCTGCAGTATGCACATAAATAAATAAATAAATAAATAAATAAATAAATAAATAAATGTCATACCAACCGGCCCCTGTAGTAGCTCTACTGACATTTTATCGAATACGTCAGGCTTAGTGCTTCTTGTGTGTGTGTCTGTGTGTGCGTGTGAGTGTGTAAGTGTCCGTTCGTGTGCACAGTGAGCGCTTTCGAAAAACCGTAACGATGCCATACCAGCCGGCCCCAGTAGTAGCTCTACTGACATTCTATGGAATACGTCAGGCTTAGTGCTTCTTCTTGTGTGAGTGTGCGCGCCCGTGTGTTTGTGCCTGTGAGTGTGTGTGTCTGTGTCCGTTCGTGTGCACAGTGAGCGCTTTCGAAAAACCGTAACGATGCCATACCAACCGGCCCGAGTAGTAGCTCTACTGACATTCTATCGAATACGTCAGGCTTAGTGCTTGTTCTTGTGTGTGTGCGTGTGTGTGTGTGCATGTGTGTGTCGGTTCGTGTGCACTGTGAGCGCTTTCGAAAAACCGTAACGATGTCATTCCAACTACCCGTGTGTAGCTCTGCTGAGTAACTTCGAGTACATCGGGCTCAGTGCTTCGTCGCGTGCGTGTGTCCGTTAGTGTGCACAGTTAGTGCTTTCCAAAAACCGTAAGGATGCCTATACCAAACAGCCCCAGTAGTAGCTCTACAGACATTCTATCGAATACGTCAGGCTGTGTGTATGTGTGTGTGTGTGTGTGTCCGTTCGTGTGCACAGTTAGCGCTTTGAAAAACCTTAAGGATGCCATACCAACCAGCCCATGTAGTAGCTCTACTGACATTCTATCGAATACGTCAGGCTTAGTGCTTGTTCTTGTGTGCGTGCGTGTGTGTGTATGTCCGTTCGTGTGCACAGTGAGCGCTTTCGAAAAACCTTAACGGTGCCATTCCAACTACCCCTGTAGTAGCTTTACTAATTAATTTGCAGCACACCCAGCTTTACGCTTCGTCGCGTGCGTGTGTGCGCTCGTGTGCGCAGTTGGCGCTTTCCAGAACTGTTGCTTGTTGGGCGAGTTGGTGATACATAATAATAGAGCAGCGCGTAACAACAGGAGGAACACAAAACGACATCAGCGCCAACTGTCAACAGTGTATCTTTTGCCGTTGCTACATATTAATACATGAACCACAGCATGGAACGCAAAAGAGCGATCGAGTCAGCTGATACAAACAAGCTATTCAACTCAGCTTTCAGTGGTTGCCATCGATTTGGAAAAGCGAGCTCTGTTGCTGATAGTGCCAATGATACCACGCTCACACACTAGTTGCCTGCGTGTGAAATATTCGGAGCCTCAATAACCTCTCTAACATGCTTATCATTGTGGCGGTTGATAATTTGACTCCTTTAAACAGGGGCATGCACGGCTTTAGACGGCCCCGTTTCTAAGAATGGACCTTGCAGTGGCGACAGTGCTGGCTGCAATGTTCATGTAGTCTACAATGTTAATGACACGACTACAATGTTAATGAGAGTAAACCGGGCCCCCTAAGCCAGCACTGTCACCACGTGAGGCTTTGTACTTCTTGTATGTGCATTCGTGTGCACAGTTAGCGCTTTTCAAAAACAGTGTGTGTGTGTGTACAGTTAGCGCTTTGCAAGAACCTTAAGGATCTCATACTAACTAGCACCAATATTGCCTTCATCGCAAAGATCGGGCTTAGCGCCTCTTCTTTTGTATGTGTGTGTCTCGGTTCGTGTCCACAGCTAGGGCTTTCGAAAGCGCTCGTGTGTGTTCTTTCATGTCCTTGTCTGGTGTTGGGCTATTTTATACGTCATGCACTACCAACAAGCCCAAACCGCCACCTTATTGGACTTTCGATAAAGCATAAGGATGCCATACCAACTACGCCAGTAGTCGACTGACTAATTTCGAGTACATCGGGCTCAGCGCTTCGTCACGTGTGTGTGTGTGTGTGTGTGTCCGTTCGTGTGCACAATTAGCTCTCTCCACAAACCGTAAGTATGATATACCAACTAGGCCCAGTAGTAGTTGTTCTGATAGATTTGATGTTGCGGGCTGAGGGATTTCCCGAAACAAACTGGACCGATGAATTCGGCCTCGTCCTGCCATCTGCTGGCCGGCGGGTTTGATTCAAGAGCCGGAACAAATTTTTTGCAGCGAAGCTGCTAGTGACTTTGGCTCTGATTGATGGCGTAACAGGTCATGTGAACAGCGTGGCCTGACGTTATTGCATAGATGTTCGTAGAGCTGATTCAATCGCGAACAGAAGCCCTGGCCAAATGGATCAATGAGAAAGTATAATCGCACAGGCATTTTCTTCAATAACCAAGTTTTTGTGAAAGCTGCATAGCTTTCCGCTGCAGTCGATTGGCTGATTGCTTCCTTATTGCAATCCATACCTCAGCATGAAATGAATGCGCCTCTGATCCGCGACCCCCTTGTGGCGGCAGTGGACGGGAGAGGCTCCTCTAACCTTGTTCTCACCGGCCTTCCAGGTGAAGTTCACCGAGTCCACCTCAGAAGGGATGACCGGCAGGTACTTCTCGAAGTTGGGGTCCAGGATGTAAGGCAGCACCACGCCGTCCAGGATGGCGAAGATCTCCATCGGGAAGCCTGCGCCGCCACCATGTGAGTTGCTACATTCCCAGAGTTGCGCATGCTTTCAGCTTGGCTGATAGAATTAAAACGTACAGCGCATGACATCTGTTCTGCGCTTGTCCTGCGTCGTTCTTCCACTGTGTTTGCCTTCGGAGGTGCTATTGTTTCCTGTTTCAAGAGCGTATGGCGTCACGCGCACTATGGGGAAATACACGGAAATGATGGGGAAGGCATACAAAAAACATACAGGAAACATACTTTTCCACACCATCAGGCCTCCGAGTTTCTACAAGTACTCACGAGTGGCTGATATTTCTCTTTAAAATTTCTGCTTGCCAGTTAAGTTTGCTGGCGTATCATTATAAAACTGTTTTCACTTTCAAATTAAGCCATCATGTGCTTTACATTCATTCAGGGCGGCATTAAACAGTATTTCGTGAGGATACTGGCTGATGCCTAATGAACTAATTAGCGAAGTTTCCCATCACACCATATGGCTATTTGCTAGGTTCAAAATTTAATTCACGTCCTAGTGTTATCAATTGTTGTTGCATTTTGTATCACCTCTCGATGAGCTTATTGTTAGGAAGCCTCCTCGGGCAGTTTTGGCTTTGGGCCTCTTAGTGTAATGCGTACTGAAAACCAACGTTATTGTTGTTTTACGATAAATAAACTTGGAATAATGCATACGCTAATCAGTGAGGCGCTCTGAATCTTACGCATGACAATTTCATCCACATTCCATGAATGAAGATAGGTACATATTTTACAGAGAATGCATCATCATGTTCCTTCTGCGATGCTGCCGTTATTCTATGCAGGGACACCTAGGTCCTTCATTCGATTTAGCCATATGTTTGGTAACTGCCCATGGCAGTCTATTTCTATGTGTCCCGTTCATCTGGCCTCCCATTTTGTGCTATATCCCCTAATGAAGTGCTCCACATGACGTCTGATGCGTCGCTAACGACCCACATGGTACGGCAAAATAAAGGGAAATACATATATATTTTCCTTATGGTCTTCAAATTCCATCTATGTCCCAGGTGCTGCAGTCCCCGCATCGATGGAGGCAAAACGCAAAAGGCCCTTCAGTGCTGCGCCTATTTCACTTCGTACTTTCCCTCGCGTGGTGGTGAAAAGCGGCAGGTGAGACACTCACTGCGTCCTGTCCTTCTCTAGAAACCGATCTTCGAAATTTTCTTCCGCTATACCATCAGCATTATGTTTATATGACGTGAATGACGTCACACATGTTCCGCATGAATCTGCCCTCTTCTTGTGTGCTTCCTGCGCACCTTCCATTTGGAAGGCTGTGCGCTAAATAGACGTTCACAGGAAAAGGGGGGTAGAGAACACGGGACAGAAGCGCTTCTATCCTGTCGTCTCGACACCTTTTTTCCTGTGAACGTCTATATAGCGCACAGCCTGTCAAAGAATGAACATGAACCAACCAGCCCGTTAGAAAGCCCTACTTCCATTTGGTGAGCCACACGAAAAACATGAATGTTATCGCCACATGTAATAGCTTACTAGGGACCCGGGCGCGTAATTTTTCTCAGTGTGGGCTTAAAAAGTGGAACTGCTAATGGGCCTGCTCGATTCTTCTTGCTTGTCGTCTTTGCCGCGCTACTCTGGGTACCAACAGCAAGGGCTGAAAACGCACACAGACATTCGCTCTGCCCTTGCTGTTTCGTACTCACACTAGCCCACCAATGACGACGAAGGGGTCGAAGCAGTGTTCTTTTCTTCGATTAATGCCGCAGCTGTCAACAAGGCTGGCTTTCTCTGTCCGAAATTCAGTGATTGATCGGGACAGTTCCAATTCCAAGGCGCCTGTCATCAAGGAGGCAATTGTATTATGGAGCCGCATTTCAAAATCGGTCAGCACCGGAGCAGCACTTATCTCCACTAGGATGGCTCATCGGGCGCCCGAAAGTGAAGCCGCCGGAAGTCAGCGGCCTTGCCCCGGAAGTCAGCCTTTGGCAGTGCACGACACTGGACCTCAGCACGGTTTTTCAGTTTCAGTTTTAGTTTCCTACTCAGCATTTCGTGTTTTCGCCGTTCTCGTCTTTTTCCACGACAGTGCCTACCTCCATAATATTAAAGCAGCGCTAAGCAACAAGGACGAAGAAAGAAGGGAACACACACACAGGCGCTGTGGGTATGTTCCCTTCTTTCTTCGTACTTGTTGCTTAGCGCTGCTTTAATATTATGGAGCATTTCCAACTCGCCCAATCTGCCGTTCTTCTACAGTGCCTACCTGTTGCGCCGTCAACTGCATGAGGCGACCAGCAGAGCCTTCGGGAAAAAACGTTTAAAAAATATCGGTCTGTACCATCGCAATGGGACGACGCTGGCGCACGACCGGACGTCGCTACACACAGCACGTCGGGAGCCTCGTCTGTTCAGCCCTGCGTCGTCCAATTGTGCTAGCGTCGCCAACTCTGCTCTTTGTTGGGATGCACGTTGTCGCGCTCTAAGCCCAAGTTACACCATTAATAGGGGACAAATTTAAGAAAGAATAGATGGAAACCTTCACCAGGCAGCCGACTTTGCAGTGACTATTTTACCGAATTATGTTTAGACTGAACCGGAGCGAGGGCGAGGCTGTCTATCTGGTGAGGTGACGGCGACGTTCTGCTGGTTCACATTAGCGCCTCCAAAAGGTGTATGGTACTGCTTTTTCTACGGAGTGTATCATGTAGCAGTTGACTTCTAATAGCGTTTGTAATGTTCAACAGTCTAGCAAGGGAACAGCAGTTCACAATCGGCAGCAAGGGCCTGGAAGTGGTAAAAGGAATATGACTACTTAGGGCAGGTAGTGACCGCTGATCCCGATCATGCGAGGGAAATAACTAGAAGGATAAGAATGGGGTGGAGCGCATATGGCAGGTTCTCTCAGATCATGAAGAGCAGGCCACCAATGTCCCTCAAGAGAAAAGTGTACAACAGCTGTATTTTACCGGTACTCACCTACGGGGCAGAAACGTGGAGGCTAACGAAAAGAGTTCAGCTTAAGTTAAGGAGAAAGCAGCGAGCCATGGAAAGAAAAATGATAGGTGTAACGTTAACAGACCGGAAGCGGGCAGAGTGAGTGAGGGAACAAACGCGGGTTAATGACATCCTAGTCGAAATCAAGAGGAAGAAATAGACTTGGGCAGGGCATGTAATGCGAAGGCAAGATAACCGCTGGTCATTAAGGGTAACGGAGTGGATTGCAAGAGAAAGAATAGCAGGGGGCGGCAGAAGGATAGGTGGGCGGATGAGATTAGAAAGTTTGCAGGCAAAGGGTGAATGCAGCTGGCAAGGGACAGGGTTAATTAGAGAGACATGGGAGAGGCCTTTGCCCTGCAGTGGGCTTAGTAAGACTGATGATTATGATGATGATGGTGATGTCATAAGCGCTGCTGCATTCGCCTTCTTCGTCAGTCGTTTCTCTCGTGCTGCGTAGATGAAACGTGGCTGTGCTATGGAGTTAGGTTAAGAGCACGTCTGGAAGGTAAATGACACGTACCCTAAAGCGATAAACATCAACTGCCATCGATGACAGGAGACATCGTTCGCCATCAACTCGAAACTGAAACTGCGGCAGCTGTATAACGAGTGGCTCTTCAAGTGTCAGGATTTCCGCGCCATCGTTCGCCTTTTCGTTGCCACAGGCAGATTTAGTTTTAAGATGACCTAGCCTCATCTTCATTCCACTACTCCCCCTACTTACGCTCGGAAGACAAGAACCAGATAAGAAAATAGTGTTTAATGCACGTACCCCTTTGCCGCGCAATGGTGAGACCTGCATGCCTGCTTTCTTCGGTTTCTCTGAAATTACAGGGTTCCCCAAACAATGCACTCATTTTTCGAGTTGAGCTTGCTTATTCCATTGATATTACAGTAGACGTTACATGAAAACAACGCTAAAAACTGAAAACGAGGGGGCGAAAGACGCGAATTTTCGCATTGAAATACACAGCAGACACCAAAATTCCGGGCCTTGCCGCCCAACTTCCGGTGGCCTCATTAGGCCCACTTCTGAAAGCGGCATCCAGTTAACTAGTGGAAATCAGTGCGGAGAAGCTGAGAGGCAGTGGCAGTATCGAGATCGCTACCGGAGAGGGAAAGGGGTGCCACAGTGTCAGGTGGGCGGGAGGCGTAAATAAAATGACATGTGTCAGTTTTGAAAGCGCAGCGGTTTTTTCTTTGTTGAAGACTACGCCATCGCCTTTCTTTATCATCTTATTTATTAAAGTAACGAAATGTTCAATGAACACGATCTCCGCACAAACCTCTAAGAAGACAGTGGCAAATCAACAGGCTGCATAGTACGACACACCCAAGCAACCAAGCACTTGAAGAAAGGCAGTAAAGAGCACACGACTATACAAGAGTGAGTGACACGCCGGTTCGTACTCGGGCTAGGCTTACACTTCCCTCCGATGAACACAGATTCTACTGAAGTGGCCTTATGCAAAAAACATAAACTACACAATGTCGGTCTATCATGCGTGTTTTTCTAAGGCTGTGTAGTCCCCTTAGAAGGAACATGTCTAACGGTTCGTCAACAAAGGGTCGTGCAGTGAGATATTGTACAGAATGCGGTGTCAAATTGTTTTTTTTATAAAAGTCCATTGCATCTTATCCTCGCAAAGTATTGAATCTTTACAAATGTTTAATTATTGCTGGATCATTTCTGGAGCATCACAAAGGCGGCGATTTGCCGCAGACACAAAACACCCCTTTTCTCTAACCATGCGTACCCATAGAAAAATGTATTTACACGCGGCGAGAGGGACATCTTACGCACCATTCTGAGCACATCATGTCCCCGTAAACCAAAATGCACAGAGCGGTACATGGGCAGATGGAAGAGCATACAAACTAAATCCTTGTACAACTGTTTCCTCGACCGTGAAAACGGGAACTCAGAGAAGAAACCAACAAGCGAGAAACGAACAGCCAAATACCAGTCACGCATTAAGCGCCACAAATAGGAACGATAAGAAACAATAAAAGACACAGTGAGGTTTGGTAAAACACGAATTAAGTTTACTTGAAAGAATGCATGCACTGCTGAATGTGTAGTGTCACGGAAAAACATGAAACGTGAAGCCACCGGATATAGAGGTGGCCTAAACCAAGGCCGCCAGCACTTACAGGCTGGAAAAGGTTATCACGTCTCATAGATCTGAAAGACGAAACCCACTCAAAAGTAGTGAAAACTGTGGAAATGCTAAATATGTAACCTCATGCAATGAATAGCTTGGAGTATATAATAAATTCTGGTGGAGAGATGCAGATTAAGGCGGCACGGGACGCCAAGGTACTTGAGCGGCCTATATGTCTATTGAATGCCAGCTTATTCAGCAGGTGTTGATTCCCACTTATAAGACCAAACCCCTAAGCTCCTAGAACGATTAATCCAAGCTCCTGACACTCAACCAAATTTCTCCGTTAAAGGAATAACATCATCGATGCTTGTCATATTAGCACAGAGAAACCCGAGGTCATCTGCATAAGGAGATACCTTCAGTTCATGACCATATACGAAAAGCACTGACGGCTGTGTTGTTTATTGACGATTTACAGCGCCGTATCAAAGACGCTGCTAGCTTTGGTCACGTGATCACGCCGTTACACCCCTCCTGACTGCTCGGCGCATGGCTCGGTGGCTGCTGCGACTGGTGGTTCGGCTGCGATCAGCCAGTGTTTCGGCTGACGCGGTTGTAAAGGGTTGGGAAGAGGCCCTAGGATTTGGCGAAAACTTCAAAGGACATGTGGGGACCCTAAATGATTACTTGAGGCTTGAAAATACGATCGGGCTTCATGTCTTCTAACGAAGAATGGATCGCTTGAATGCTTGTCCTGGCTTCCACTGAAGGCTTTGCTAAATTATTTTATTCTGGGTCCCCTCTCATTTTTAATACTATATTAATACCTTACAAAAGTGCCTCAGTTCCTCTAAGTGCATATGATATGCTGACGACACCACAATTTATAACTCATATTCAAGCGTCACAATCTGGTAACAAAACATAATCATGACCTGGACAACCTTCTATCTTGGTGCAGTCAAAGCAGTTTGACCATAAACTCTAGCAAAACGAAGTTTGTTGTTTTCAGCTCGCATAAAAGCCAGTCATTTTTCACTCCTCCTGTCTCAGTTGGTAAGCATCTCATAGAGGCTAGCGATTTCTCTTTATTTCTAAGAGTGTATTGGGACAGCAATCGAAAGTCTCATAAACACCTACCAATATAAAGAAGAAAGTGCCATACGGTTTGAGAATCCTTGTTAAAGCCCGTCCATACTTTTCTAACACCACATTAATACCCTTATATTACGCATTTTTGCACCCACACATCAGTTACTGTATAGTATGCTGGGGCACCACGTATGCTACTCATCTAAAATCACTGCAGATAATTCAAAATCAAGCCAATCGTATACTTACCTACAGTTCTTATTTCATTAATGCAGCATTTATTCTTCAGGATCATACCGTCCTCTCTGTATCACAGCTTGTTAGATACTCTCTTGGCATTCTCATGTACAAACTTGTCAACAATATAATCTCTCTTCCTCTCATACCACAGTGTTTTCTTGTAAACAACAAAACCCGGTTTGCACTCAGTTATTACATTGTCCTGCCTAAAGTACGCACCAACTACGGGAAACAGGCAATTAATTTCTCGTCAGTTGCTGCCTGGAACACTATGACATTAGAACTAAAGAATGCTCATTCAGTCTTCAACTTTAAAGCACACTTTAAACGAGCAATTCTTAGCTAAGAGCCCTCATTGTGATGTATTCGATTCCTTTTCTTCTTACATGTATTTTGCACTGCCTCCTAACCTTCGTTATAATTCAGTATGATATATAATTCAGTATATTTCGCTGGTCTTTTGTAATAGCTTTTTAATAGTGTTTATTTCTCTCCCATGTATCTCCTTTATGTTGTACCCCATATGTACAGATTCAATTTCTCATATTGTCACATATATTAAGGAGCCTAAATTAAATTTTAAAGGAAAGAGGTGTGAAGAAGACGACGTGGATTAACCGAAGAATAAAGAAGAGGAAGAAGAAGCATTCGGTGAGGTGGAGAGAGATGATTGGTGCAGAAGAGAAGAAGACGGCGACAAGGCTTACGTGGACTAACACCAAGGCTATAAAAGGGCGAGCGAGAGCGAGGCACGGGGGAGCGGAGGCTCCGGCGGGTCAGGGACGCCTCGGCTGGAAGAGAGCGACGCCGGCTACTGCTCCGGTGAGCTCGCGTTCTACGGCTTCGCATCGTGTACTTCCTGCCGTGCTTGAACCCGTTCCGGGGAGCCAACGGAGGACGCTACCACCTGCAACGACCAGGGGTGTCTCCAGCGCTTTTGCCACCCATCTGGATGGTGCCCCCAACGCCAACAACACCGGCATCACCTCCACGGGCGCTTGGACGGGGAGCTTGTACTACGCAGCCAGCGACGCCGTCAGCGACGCATGCTAAGCACGTCGAACGCCGCCTCGACGCCGGCTACTGGATCCATACAACGCCGCAGCCGCACCGAACCAACCGTGAGCACGAACGCCGACCGCTAATAGTAGAACGCTAGTAGTAGACGCTGGTAGCAGTGTGCCCGGGTCGTGTGTATTTATAGTCTTTGTGTTTTGTGTTAGTTTTGTTACTTTTGTGTTGTAGTGTGTGTGTGTGTCACGTAGGGTGTATTAAATGTGCGTTGGTGTGGGTACACCTGTCGCATAGTCCATTCTTTTAGTCCATTTTAGCTTGGAGCTCCCGCCGACTCTCTGCGCTCCTGTTCCGGACTCAGAAACTGCGGCGCCACTCGAACCACCGCCCCTGGCCGCATTCTCGATCCTGAGCTGTTTCGGTTTTTCCTCCGCCAGTTTATGCACCGGAGCCGCTCCCCACACCGGTGTGTCGACTATTGCCGCCACCGAATGAGCTCCCACCCATGTTCAAGAAGAACAGCGCGAAAAGACAAGGACCACAGGATGATACACAAAGACAAGCGCTGTCTTTGTGTATCATCCTGTGGTCCTTGTCTTTTCGCGCTGTTCTTTTTGAACATGGCATACCAACTCGCCCAAGCATCAGTCCCACCCATGGTTCGGCAAGTGCCACGCGAGCACGCGTCGGTTTCTTGCCACCCTTCCCAATCAGCTGCATCATCCTACTCCGTGGTCTCTCCCAAGCTTGCTCCACCCGCTCCTTCAAGCACCTCTACCACTGCCTCCAGGGATGCACCACGCCCCGTGCGCCCCAGCGTCGACTCGGACTCTTCCGTTTCATTCCACGCCTCCGAACCCCCGGGCGCCGATCATGCCACTGGCGGGCACTGGCGCCCGGCCGATGCCAAGAGCGCTGTGTCGACCTCAGTTGTCCCACCGACCTGTGTTGTGCATTCCGGTGCACATGCTACTGCACAGTACCCTTGTGAACTCGACACACAGCGCCCTTCTGCCCCCGGTACCACATCCACTTTCCCTGCGCTTGGACACCTGAGCGGCCGCAGTGGCGCAGTTCAGCACTCTGGCCTTCTGCAAGCCCAGACGCTTCGACTTCATCCGAGCTCTGCTTCCCGTCACCCGTGCTCTGTGCCTCAGTCCAGCTCAGCGCTGCCCCTTTCACCTGAAACTTTCGCGCACAACAGTGTCTCCTTCCCGTCTCCCAAAACCTCCTGCCACCGAGACACTTCGGCTTTCAACAGTGATTCTTTATGGGTCACCTTCCAGCGCGCCATTCCTCACGTGAGCAGTGTGCCGTTCGCCTGTGCCTACTGGGACACCCATATTATGATTTCATCCTACTGCTCCGTGGCCCTTCCTCGGCCACCGCCCATCAGCCTTGTTCGCCCTCTTGAGGCCTGAACCCAACGCCGGCGCCCCCACTCGGAACTTCGACCTTCGCTTCTCCATGGACATTATGTGCTAACCGATATCTCCAAGCCCTCCACGGGCCTTGTACATAACTCTCTTCGTTTTTTTTTCTTTCCTTTATCGCGCATCGCGCTAGGGGGGGAGCATCTGTAGCGGCGCTGGTATCGCCTGCGGCGCTGATGAAGACGAAGCTCGGAGCGCGATCTGCCTCGCGCATCAGAGAACGCTTTCAGCATCGGTCAGGCCAGCAACGTCAACAGCGACTCCACCGTCTCAACCACCGCGGCTACCGGGACCTTCAATAAATGTGGTTCACCGTTCCACACATCGACCAAGTGGCCGAGGACCTTGATTTGGCGCTGGTCAAAGCTGCACTTCTTGGAGTTGAGTTGGAGGCCGGCGCGGCGGAAGACGGAAAGGATAGTAGAAAGACGGTGTAGGTGGCTATCGAAAGTGGGGAGAAAGCGACAACGTCATCCAGGTAGCACAAGCACGTCGTCCATTTGAATCCACGCAGGAGCGAGTCCACCATACGCTCAAAGGTGGCAGGAGCGTTGCAGAGGCCGAAAGGCATTACCTTGAATTGCCACAGGCCATCATGGGTGACAAAGGCTATCTTCTCACGATCTCGTTCGTGAACAGCAATTTGCCAGTAGCCGGAACGGAGATCAATAGAAGAAAAATAGCTGGCACCATGTAGGCAGTCCAGGGCGTCATCAATTCTCGGAAGAGGATAGACGTCTTTGATATTTATTTATTACTTATCTCTTTATTACAGATGCCTGCAGCGCCAGGAGGCATTACTGCAGGGGGGGGGGGGGGACACAGTGACTTCTGCTCGTTTGGCAGAAAATACATAGGATAACAAAAATACAACACAAACACAAATACAAAAATACAAATACAAGTAAAAAGAGATGAGGAAAAACTGCGCGCCACGTCAGATATCAAATAAGAATGCGCGGAATTAAACTTCCGTGCAGCACTCAGTAACGCCGGCCGGCAGCCTGTTCCACTCACTGATTATCCGTGAAAAGTACGAGGCTTTGTAAATATCTGTCTTACATTTAATCTCTCGGATCTTCCACTGATGATCAAGTCGTCTAGAAAAAAAGTGACGTTGAAGCAGGTACCGGTCTTTGTCAATGCTCAACCTTCCAAAATAGATGCGATGCAGTTAAGAAGAGCAAGGTTCCGGGCTAGTTGGTAATGCATTGAACTTAGAAACAGCGCGAAGAAACGCGTACACCACGAAGAAGCGACACACACGAGCGCTCACTCACAAATTAATTTTTAGTTTGAAGGAAAGATGCGTAAATAGAACACACGAGAGGGTGGTTAACAGGGCTGCTGCAGCGATAACCGGCAACAGTGTGGTCGCGTCGCAAAATTTCAGAAACAGGAACGAAGTAAGCGATAAAGAGACAGTGTAAAGAGCCGCAAAAGGTGGTCAGGTGAGAGTAACAATAACGAAACCAATGAAAAATTAACCAAAAGCGGGAGAATGCGTTAAAACCATGAGGGACACAGCTGGGAAAATACAAGTGAATACATACAAATTGAAAGACGTAAAAAGCTTAAAAAACGTGTCTAAACAGGGGGGATTAAAAAGCGTTAAAACCTTATAAAACGCTTCGGGGGATAAAATAGGATAAAGGTATTACCAACAAGGGATCACTGAATCATTTAGCTGTAAGTGGCACAAAAAAAACCTTAAGTGGTCATCAAGCCACCCAGAAAATTCAGCTTTTTCCGACAAGGAGAGGGATGCAGTGCTCACGCATTGATCACCAGCATGATAAATTTGGAGGGCTTCGACGATTTCCCTCGTCAACCTGTCTCGTCCTCGGCCGATAGTGGTGCAGCGATTTATGTCAGGAGTCAGGAGTGCAGATTCTTTCAGAGTCGTTTTCTGTGATTTTGCACTTCTTACAGTGCTTAGCCAAGTGCCCAAAATGGCTATACTTTTTAGGTTGTTTTGATGTTCTTGGAGACGGATATTGATGCACCTTCCCGTTTGACCGATGTACCTCTTCCCGCATGACACTGGAACGGAGTAATTATTTCGGAGTCACAGGGGACATATTGGTCAGAGTGTGTCACCCTACACCCTCGGGTTTCCGGCGGGTTATTCACTTTGAAACAAAGGGCGCAAAGCTTTTCGGGAGCCGTGAAGACGACATCCACGCAGGCGCGCTGTGCGACTTTCTTTAGACCATGCCTGATTGTGTGGAGGTAGGGCATTACCACAACATTTCTGCGGTTATCGTTTGAAGCAGCAGGTCCGACGTGCGGCCGGGACTTCTTGATCATGGAGCCGGCTACGGATACAAGCAGATGCAAAGGGTAGCCTGCTATTAAAAGGCGATTGGTCTGGTTGTTGAAGCTGTCCAGGAAAAGATGCTCACATGATTTTTGCAGCACGTTTTGGAAGCCCAGTTTTACTATGCCCTGCTTGACAAGTTTTGTGTGGGCTGACGCGAAGGGCAGGAGTGGCTTCTTGCCTCAAGGTTGGTAAGACCAGCAGGTGTAGTTATCAGAAAATCGGAGGTTCAGGTCAAGAAATCTGATCGACTGATCGTTGGGTGTTTCATGCGTCAAAGGGAGAGGCAACACATCGGTCAAATAAGGAAAGGGCCTGCGATACCGCTGAGGTGAAAGATTCGTGGCTGCAATTTAAAAGGACGAAATAGTCGTCAACGTACCGGAAAAATTTTACCACGGTCATCTCAGGAATCGTGTCATGCAGTTTTCTGTCATGTTTGGCTAGAAGAAGTTCACTTAGAATAGGCGCTACACAAGACCAATACACACACCCTGCTTTTGAATATACTTGTGATCATTCCAAGCAACGAATGTTGATTTTAGGTAGAAGTCCAAAAGTCGCAAAAAATCACGGACGGAAAGACTGATTTCGTTTTTGAAAGTATCGACGGCGGCTTCAATGCACCACATTAATTCGTAGACATTAAGGATTTATATTACTCGGTAACGCATAACGAATTAATGCTGTGCATTGAAGCCGCTATTGATACTTTCGGAGTCATAAGCTTCCAAAACGAAGTCGGTCTTTCCGTCCGTGATTTTTCCGTCTTTCCGAGCACCCTCTCATATCTTCTATTTAAGCATCTTTCCTTCAAATAAAAATTCAGTTGTGAGTCAGCGCTCGTTTGTGTCGTTTCTTTGTGGTGTCAGCGTTTCTTCGCGCTGTTTCTAAGAACGATGCATGATTTGCAACCTCAAATATTTACTACGGTTCGCTAAATATCCCCAACGAAGGTGGTTTTTAAGAGACGTGACACTAGATGCAAAGCTGTAATTATTGGACACAAATCGCGCAACATTATTCTGGACGCGCTCTTACATGTCACATAAGTTAGCAATCTGGGGGTAACCTACAGGGCAGGCATATTCAAAAATTGTTCGCATGTACGTGAAACACAGGAGTTGTTTGACATTACACTGCGCTTTACTGAAATTCTGTTTTAAGAAATTAAGCATTCTGCAGGCCTTGGATGTGATATACTCAACTTGCCCCGTCCACGTTAGGTTAGATGTAAAATAAACACTGAGATACTCATATTTAAGTACTTTTTGCAAGGGAACATTATGTAACGAGTAACTTGTTTGTAAAGGGGAACTCTTTCGAATGAAAGAAATAAATTGGCATTTTTTAGCATTCAAAGACTTTTGCAATTTGGAGCACCAGCAATGGATGGAAAAGAAAGGGTCCAAGAACAGACCCCTGCGGTACACCTGAAGAAACATTTACATAATTTGAGTGCGAACCATTAATCAAAACACGCTGCATGCGATTATGAATATACGAATGAAGCCAATTGATGACAGTGGGGTGGAGACCAAGACAACTTAACTTATGCAATATTAGTAAATGAGGCACAGAGTCAAAGCATTTCTTAAAATCTAGAAATACGCAATCTATTTGAGAGCCACGGCCATAGGAAAAAAACAGATCTTTACTAAACTCAAGCAACTGGTTAGTAGATGAAAAACCTGACCTAAAGCCATGCTGAACTTCTGTAAAATACTCATGAGAGTCAACATGTTTTATGACTGCGCTATATATTATGTGCGCCAACGTTTTACAGCACACACTGGTTAAAGAAATCTTTTTTTTTTATTAAGGTGGCGATAGTCGACAGGGAAGCGCCGACTGCCATCTTTCTTTTTGACCAACAACACAGGCGACGCCCGCGGACTGCTAGAAGGCTCGATAATGTAGTCCGCCAGCAGCTTGTCCACCTCCGCCTGGGTGACATGACACTCAGGAAGGGAGACACGATAGGGCCTTCTGTTTATGGGGCTTCATCGCCCTTATTTTTGCGATGCGTCAGGACAGTAGTTAGGCCGAGAGGACGATTCCCAAAATCGAAGACGTCACTGCAGCAAACTAAAGGGTGGAGAGCGCGCAGGCGGGGTCAGGCGGCAAATCCGCCGCGATCATTGCAGAAGTACGGACGTGAACCGGTCGAGCGGGGCCACTGAACAAGTTGTCGGGATACCTCCACCGGGTACTGGCGCCTTTGGCAGGAAACACGCCTACGCACGTCAAAGTCTGGGCACACTTCATTGACAAACTGAAGACTGCGACTTTTGGCGATGATCCCATTATGGTGTCCTTCAACATGAGGTCCATGTTTACTTGTGTGCCGGTGGACTTCGCAGTCGAGTGTTGCAGGAATGCCCTGAACGACGACTTATCTCTGCCGCAACGTACGCCCACAGAAACAGACTAGTGCCGGCTCCTAAAATTCTGCCTGTCATACACCTACTTTGTGTTCAACAAGACGATATACAAGCAGATCTTCGGGACAGCAATGGGAGCCTCCATTTCCGTAGTCTCCTCCAACCTGGCCCTAGAAGCGATCGAGAGTCGCGCGCTTGCGTAGTTCAACCCGCCACCCAGGTTTTTCCTGCGGTACTTTGACGGCTGCTTCTGCGTCATCCGACGAAAGGATGCGGAAAGATTTATACGGCACCTGAACTCGTTTCAAGAAAGCACACAATTTACTATGGAAGAAGAGAACAATGGGCGCCTCCCTTTTCTCGACGCCCTCATCGAGCGAACAGTAGACGGCATCATGACGAGCGTGTACAGGAAGCCCACCCACACAGGGAAGTTTTTTCTGCGCACCCAATAGAGCAAAAACGCTCGGTTGCCGCGGCGCTTTACAATCGGCCCTTCGAGCTTTGTTCAAGCCCATGCAAAATAACTCGTGAACTTCACCGCATAAGAAGCTCACAAATAACGGATGCCCGCGTCAAGTACTGCAATCACACGAACGACACGCTGCGGCCCCTCCAGCCGAAGCAAGAGGAGCCAAAATGAAAACACGTGCAGCCATCCCATATGCCCATAGCGAGACGTTCATTATGCCGGATATTGGCTGACTGCGATATCCAAGGTGCCCATGTCCCATCCAGCAAGCGCAGAAACCATGTGGCACGAATAAAGGACCGGCTTGAAAAGACAAGCTACCCTGGGGTAGTTTACAAAATTCCTTGCAAAGAATGCGGCACGGTCTATATAGTCGAAAAGGGGACTTCAAGGGACCTTTAAAAAAAACACCAGCGTGACGAAAGAAACAAAAAAGTAATTTCTAACGCTCTCGCCGAACACCAGCAAAACGCAGGCCACTTGATTGGGATTCCGCGTGCATACTTAAGAAAGAAAAATCATTATCTACTCGTCTGCTCAAGGTATGCCTTCACATAGAAATGACAAGCCACGCCATTAACAGGATACAGGACAATGTACCCGAGATATATATCCGCACGATACGTAACGTTTTTCCTACATAAGCAGCAGGCCATCTCGTTTTCATCCTGTTGTGAGGAAGGCACCAGTAGTGGTGCCGAAACGTCATTGCTTTTACGTTTTTTCTTATATGACTTTGGCGAGTGTTCGTTTCTGGACATGCTGAATTTCCTCGCCAGACGGATTTCTGTCGAACACTCAACTATGCAACTAAGGCGATTCCTACTTAAGCCGCTCGCCGACGCGGGCCAGAAGGGGCGCTACACAGCTCCAGGAACAATGTTGAACGCCCTTCTCGCGTTTCAGGTTAGTTATTTAAGACTGTCTAAGGAATATCGCAGCAGTAACCGTTGCTTGATTGCGGTGTCGTGCCCCGACAGCTTGACATGGCGAAGGTTACCTCGTGCTTGTGCTTCGGCGCTGAAATGCTCGAAGCGCTGTTTGAACTGACGCTGTTGATTTCTGGTGATGTCAAGCTTTATCCGATCCCTCCAAGTTCGACCGAATTCGGGTCTATGATGGAAACAATAAGACAATTACAGCAAAACTAGACAACTCTCCTGCGCGAAATTCAACAGCTTAAAACCGTACGATCCTTCCACAATGAATTACTGGTGTCCAGAGCAAACCGCGTTGCGGCACTAGAAGCAACATAACTCCCAACACCTATCTCTGAACATAGCGTTAGCGCTCAGATCCAGAAAGATATTGCCGTCCTTAAAGCCGCAAGCACTGATGCAATAACAGGCTAGGAAGAAAAAATCTTATTTCCCTTGGCTTAAACGACACCAAATACGAGACTTGGCAAGATTAAGAACGGGAAATATTAACACTGTGCGCTGACAAACTGAATCTTCATCTCGATTTCAGCACCATTCAACGTGCGCATCGCATAGGTAAATTCTCAGAATCGAAGGATCGTTGGATAATAGTTTAATTCGCTCATTTCAAAACTAAGGAAAACATCCTGGCATGTGATACTAAACTAAAAGGCACCAAAATTGCAATCAGGGAAGGCTTTGCTTCTGTCACACGGATGGCACGATCAAAATTATTGTAGTTTATCCGACCAGAAAAATTTCCTTTCAAACTACGATTCGACAAGCTACACGTTGGCGACAAATGTTACGCTTCCGACGCCATTTCTAACAGTGTGATAGAAACCACCCAGACCACTGAAATCATTCCCGCAAGCAGTGCTTCTAGCGATACTGCTTCGCATATTAATAATTTACGATGAGTTCAGCTTTCCGTATTCCCATCCCGGCACCAACCACCATCATGCACAAGTCTTAACATGGATTCGCCAACATACGCAGCATCCCACCTAAACGGAATCAGCTGCTCAGCTTAGTTGAAGACACTGACGCTGACATCCTACTCTTCACCGAGATCTGGCTGAACGATAACATTAGACACAACCAAGTTCTTTCTCGAAACACAAATTACACATTATACCGACGTGATAGAAACTATCGGAGGGAAAGGAGGATTTCTCGTGGCAGTGAAAAATTGCCTATTATCTTCACTCATACTTCATGACGAAAACTTGGAACTTAATTGAGTACGAATCGGCAATGCGCCTCTCAAGGCGATTTTTGGCAATAACAATTGGCCACCTGACACAATCCCATCCTCCTGTGATTTCTTATATCAGGCCCTAACCATATTGAAAATACATTGACCTATCTTTTTGTTTGGCGACTTTAACTACCTTAATATAAACTGGTCTCTCATGTCTATCTCAAATGGTTCGTCAGCCGACCCCAGACAATTTATCGATATAGTGCTTGATCATTACCTGCAGCACATGATATCATGGCCTAAAGAGGCGATAGCACTCTAGACCTCCTGCTCACATCATCCCCCGATAATGTAACAGGTATAAATCTCCTGCCCGGAATCAGCGACCACAACCTGCTTTACATTACCATTTCATTAGCAATCAAAAAACGATCACCCACAAGAGAACTAATCACGGATTACAAAAGAGCAAACTTTGAAAGCATTAATCACAAACATGATGAGCTTCTTTGCAAATTTCGACAGTTCTTATTTATCTCGCATAGTAAATGCTAATTGGTAGTTGTTTAAGAACAAATCAGTGAACTTAAAAAACCAATACATTCCTACAGTTGTGGTAAAATTTGACAATACACACCCCTGGTTTAATAAACGCCTCAAATCACTACCTGCCGCAAAAAACGTCTTTACAGGACTGCAAAGGTGAGCAACAATCCTGAAAAATGGGGCCGGTATCACTTATGCATAAAGCAGTACCTAAAGGCGCTAGCTGATGCTAAGAAGAGATTCCAAACATTTGACTTGCTTTTTTTATTTCTTTTTTTTTATTTCATTTTATTTCCGACAACAATACATGGTGTCCGCGAGGAGAGGCTAAGATGTCTGCTGACGAGGCCTAGCACCCGCATTACACGTCGGTGCAGATGGTGCGGAGTGACATATCAGTAAGAACAGTGGTACATCAAACACAGCGAGACAGGAATTCAACATAGGCAATTGCACAAGCACTGGTAAGGCAGAGAATAATACTGAAGAAGTCATCAACAATGAGCGGTTGTTAGTGGTGTAGAAAAGAAAAACACAATCGCGCAGTGCAGAAGGAATAACAATGAAATGCAGCAGGTATACATAACAAAATTTCACACAGAGGTGTTCAAAAGATGGGTCATTTTCTTCTTGAATTGATGAATCGTGACACTCTCATGGGCACAAGCAATTAATGCTGGATATGTGTTGTATAAAACTGTTATTTGGTGATCTCTAGTCTGGGTGCCATAATTAGTGAGAGGCCTAGAACCAACGAAAGGAATTGTGCGCAAGTTCAGTTCTATTCAAATAAGAACGAGAAAAGGATTCAAAGTGGTTCAAAAGCGTGGCATTTGGCCTTGTTGGTGCATGATCAAGCAAGAGACTACAGCGCAGAAGAAACGAACAACACGAGCGCTAACTTCCAACAAATTTTATTTCACACATGCAACATATATATATACATCAAAGACACGTCATCACTTGTGATAACAGTACCGTTGCCTCAGAAACAAGAGTTCTTTATCACATAAAAAAGATAGAGGGAGTGCTTACACATGTCTCGCCCAAAGCATTTATCCTTTCAGCTTCAATTATTAATCGTGTGCTCATGTCGCTACTTTCTGCTAGCACAGCAGTTTTTTCAAAAATTGGTTTGCACGTTTTAGATGCGCATTAACGAATGTGGTCAACAGGTGATTTCTCTTTCCCGTTCTTGACGTCGCGTGCGTGTTCCATCAGTCGCTGATTGGGGCACCTCCCCGTCTTGCCGATGTAATGGCCCCCGCACAATAACGGTATTTCGTATACGACACCTTCAAAGCATGTCACATACGGCTTTGATGACGTGTCGTGCATCCACGTGTTCTGTTGTTGTTGGCTTTTCCAATGTTGCACAATGAGACAAGTTTCTTTGGTGCCGAAAATACGACAGTTGCGTTTGCGCGCTGTCCAATTCTTTTCAGATTGTGAGAAACCTGTTGCAAACATGGCAATACAATAAAGCGCTTCCTTTCACGCCCACCAAAATTTGTTGGAAGTTAGCGCTCGTGTTGTTCGTTTCTTCTGTGTCCTGTCTACTTTGCGCTATAGTCTCTTGCTTGTTCAAAGTGGTGTTTTATTTTTCGGTAGATTAGGAGTGCTAAGTAGTGTTTATAACATAGAAAAAATGGTAATACTTTACAGTAAGTAAACATGCCATTAGGACTAACAGGATATCTACCCAAAATACGCAAGGCTCTTTTTTGTAGCGAGAACAACCTATCCGAGTCAGTTTTATTACATGTTCCCCACACTAAGAGACTGTACAAAATTAGAGATCCAACCCCAACAAATCCTGACGTCTTCTATTGAACAAATCCCGTCCTAACTAAATCGAACTCGCAGATCCTGGTGGCGACACTATTGACCCTGTGAATTGCGCTACCACACTAAACGACTACCTCGCTTCTGTTCTCACGCCCGCCAACATTACCTCTGTCAATCACACATCTAGCATTCATTCACACCCCATGACAGAAATAGAAATTAATGCACATGACATATCAAGCCTCATTAGCTCACTTCCGCTATCAATATCAGGTGGCTGCGACGAAGTGAACAGCAAATTGTTAAAAAACACTGCATCATTGTCGAGCCGCATACTCTGCCTAATCTTTTCTCAATCACTGGACACTGGTAACGTACCTGACTACTGGGAAAAAGCCCGAATAATACAAGTTTTTAAATCAGCTGACCGCTCAAGCCGATTTAACTATATATCGCCCAATATCCCTGACTAGTATTCCTCCAAACTCTTTGAACATATTATAGCATCTAACCTTATGGCACACCTTGAATCAATTAACTTCTATCCTCAACAGCACGGTTTTAAAAAGCTATATTGACGCGAAACACAACTAGCCGAATTTACTTATGATCTATTGCGGTGCATGGACGACCATTACCAGATTTATTCGTCAGTAAAGCTTTGTAGGGGGCTAGTTGGTTGCACATACTGAGACTGGGGAGCGCTACAATCAAGACAAGGGGACAGCACCACATAAGAACACCACAATACACGAGCGCAAACGCTCACTATTTTTTACTGACTGGGCTCGTGTCTCGACCCGCCGCGGTGGCTCAGTGGTTAGGGCGCTCGACTACTGATCCGGAGTTCCCGGGTTCGAACCCGACCGCGGCGGCTGCGTTTTTATGGAGGAGAAACGCTAAGGCGCCCGTGTGCTGTGCGATGTCAGTGCACGTTAAAGATCCCCAGGTGGTCGAAATTATTCCGGAGCCCTCCACTACGGCACCTCCTTCTTCCTTTCTTCTTTCACTCCCTCCCTTCTCCCTTCCCTTACGGCGCGGTTCAGGTGTCCAACGATATATGAGACAGATACTGCGCCTTTTCCTTTCCCCAAAAACCAATTAACCAATCGTGTCTCGTGGTGTTCTTATGTGGTGTTGTCCCCTTGCCTTGATTGCAGCGCTCCCCAGTCTCAGCAGATTGATTCCATCTTTTTAGATTCAGCTGTCGAAAGCGTTTGATCATGTCCCCTATATTCACTGGTTGCTAAAGTTGTCCGGCCTTGGTTTAACACAAAAACTGCTATCATGGTTAGATCACTACTTGAAAGGACGTGTTCAGTTCACATGCGCTAACAATCATACACCTCCCCTCTCGAGCGTGACATCCGGTGCCCCTCAGGGTGCCGTGTTGTCCCCATTACTGTTCCTAATTTACATCAATGATCTGCCTTCCAACATCAAATCTAAACTGAGATTGTTCGCCGATGATTGCGTCGTATACCACGCCATAACTAACCAAGACGGCACGTGCACCCTCCAACAAGACCTATACGCTATCTCACTTTGGTGTGAAACATGGCTCTTGCCTCTTAATACAACCAAATGTAAAGTCATGGCATTTTCCCGCCTTCACGACCAGATTAAGACTACCTACTACCACACCTCCACCCCTGTTGCCTACGCATCATCATACAAATATCTTGGCCTGCACATGACACCATCTCTATCATGAATTAGAAATATCGAAACCATTTCCTCCGAAGCCTCACGCGTTCTGGGCTACATGCGGTGTAGTCTGGGCGACAGATCCCAAGAAATTAAAAAACTAGCATATCTGACGTTAGTCAGACCAAAGGTTGAATACGTGTCAGCCATCTGGAACCCAAACCTTGAAGCCATTCAAAACCGCGCAGCACGATTTATCACCTCGACCTATTCAAGGCATTCAGCGTCACCTCAACGAAAACACATGGAGGCAGTGGCGTGAGTTTTATAGCATTTTACCAGCAGTGTTTTCTGCAGAAAGCCGGCATTTGTATAGGATCCTGTGTGGCGCCGGTATTGTGTAATATTTTTCTTTCAAAAATGGATTGAGTTTTGCATCAGGTTTTACCGTCTAGGCATGTTTCTAAAGTTTTTAGATACGTATGCGACTGTTTGATATTTTTTTATTAAGGACGGAAGTTTGAACATCGAAGAGCGAGTGCATCATATTTTATCCGTATTCCGACAACGTGGAAATGGCTTGCAATTCACTTGTGAAGTGCCTGAGGGTAACTGCCTGCAGTTTCTAGATATAAATATTGAGTTTTCTGAGGATCGGCCTTGCTGGGGATTTGCTCCTCGTGCAAGAAAAGGTCTCCTGCCACATGACTCCACCCATTCGAAGTTGATAAACAGGAGAACTGCTTCACTTTGCCTTAAATCCGCCCTCAGGAAATCGTTCCCTCACAGGATGCAGTTTAGCTTTCAGAACCAATTGGCCAGGCTGTCTTCTGCCGTATTCCCTGATTCGGTTGTGATGCCCGTCGCCGAAATACTCCTAAAAAAATGAAGACCATGCCGGTTAGAGCTGGGGAAGATCCCCCTCGAGAAGAGGTGGTGAGACCTGTGGTGGTGTCCTATGTACACAAGATGGACCACAATTTAAACAAGGTCGCAAGCCGGCATGAGTTGTCGCTTGTTTTTTCAACCCTCAAAGCTCGGAAGCCTATGTTCTCGTATCAAAAGAATACGTGAAGAGGAAAAAGGATGCGGCACCAAGCATGGGCGACCTTTTATGAAGTGCGCCGAAGAGGTGATGTATGAAATACCGCTCTCATGCGGTGACTCCTACGTAGAACAAACCGGGCGCGGCGTCAATGACCGAATTAGGGAACATGAAAGAAATGTAGAGTAAAATAAAGAAGGGCCAAATATACCTAAGCATATTAGGTACTGCCCGTCACGCTCCTGTGAGCCATGTTTTACAGGGGTGTGGATTCGCTACTATAACAGAGGAGATTACAATCGAATAAATGATGAACTTCAAGTGTTTTCAGATAATATCCTGATGCCCTCTCTTCAAGACAGGTCAGTAGAAGATAACTGGATTCTTTTCAGAGACAATCTCGCGGAACTTGTAGCTAAACACGTCCGACTTATAACGCTATCAAATGATCAATCTAACCTCTGGTTTACAAGAAAGCATCAACGCATGAGAAATAAGAAAAAGACTATTGTACAAAAATGCAAAGCACGAATGTACCCCATGCGCGTGGGGTAAATATAAAACCCACCTAAAACTGTATCGTTCCGCCCTTTGTGATGCAAAAATAAATAATTTTCAAAAGACCTTCCTGCGCTACTTAATAATAATCCAAGCAAGTTCTGGAAAACAATACGTCAGAATAGTGTCAGTAATGATATCTGAATACATGACGTTAACAACACCCCAACTCCGATGCTAACTGTCATAAATCATTTTACTCGATTTTCGCGTCTTTTTTTCACCGAAGAAGATAAGTCTAACATCCAGATTTTGGTTATCCCTACATGGCACCAGCTGACATTACACTTGATGGCATAGTACACCTGACAAATAACCTTAAAGTATTCTCTTCCTGTGGTGTTGATGAAATTAATTCAAAAATACTAAAGAATACAATTTCTGTCTCCAGCATCATCTTACTTCATATCTTTAAGCAGTCAATATCTACAGGTGAGCTCCCCACCGATTGGAAAATAGGAAAGGTTGCACCGGTTTTCAAAAGTGGCAACAAACACTCGCACGCAAACTACCGCCCCATCTCACTTACCTGCATCTGTTGCAAGATGCTTGAACACATTTTCGCATCAGACATATTCAATCACCTGGAATCTAATCATTTTTTTCCTAAGCAGCATGGTTTCAGAAAAGGCTTTTCCTGTGAGACGCAGTTATTTGAGTTTACTTGTGACCTTCCCTTCAACATGAACAGTAACTTACAAACTGATTGCATCTTTTTGGACTTTGCCAAAGAATTTGATCGGGCAGCACATTGCCGACCAATATCTAAACTTTCTGCGCTCAAATTAGATTCTTTAACTCTACCATGGGTCCGCAATTTTCTTTCTAACCGCCAGCAGTTCACCGTTGTTAATAATTATTCTTCTCCTCTCTCCGACATTACATCGGGCGTGCCGCAAGGAAGCGTCCTCGGTCCATTGCTCTTCTTAATTTACATTTATGACCTGTCAGTAAACACCTCATTTTTTATGCGCATATTTGCTGACGACTGCATTATTTATCGACCAATAAAAAGTACTAATGACCACCCTGCACTTTAATGTGACCTGGATAGCATTAACGACGGGTAAAAAACGTGGCTAATGACTTTAAAGATTTCAAAGTGTAAGATAATTTCTTTTAGCCGAATATCAGTCAATTCGCATTTTCCCTACAACATTAATAACGATACATTGGCTCGGGCTACGCAGTATAAGTATCTAGGCGTCCATCTTTCACCAAACATTTCTTCGGCGGAACAGTAACCACCATTTTCGCTAGTGCTTCCCGGTCACTAGGTTTCCTTCACTGAAACCTGCAATGCTCTACCCCTCACGTGCGTAAACAAGCCTACATCACTTTTGTGAAACCGCAGCTAGAGTACAGAAGAGCGTGTTGACGGGCAAGTTGGCTTTGGATGATGTGGAAGAAGTTAGCGCAAACTTAGACAGAGACCGAGAAGAAACACACAAGACGACAGACGAGCCTGTTTATTGGGGCGTAACACCCGGAATATATAGCCGACCATGCAGACAGTTGGAGGCACACACGTCATACACCAGCGTTGTGACAAGACAAAAGCGTATCCAGAAACGCACATTCAGAAGAATAAATCTGCAAGGAAGGATCACTCGCGCAGCGATCAGATAGCCTTTTGATGTGGAAGGCCTCCAGCACAAGCCGTGCTGTAACATTGGCGCTCCTGCCCAGAATCTTAGTTTTCTCAAAACGTGCCCTACACATGCGGTCACAGGAAGAAATATGCCGTACAATATTAGCCGTTCTGTTGTTGTTTTATAAATTTCTAGCATGCTCCCGTAGCCGGTCAGTAATGCAACGGCCAGTTTGACCTACATAAGAAGACCCACAAGAAAAGGGTACACTGTACACCACCCCTGTAGCGAATTTGACATAAGAAATGCCATGTTTCTTTTTGCAGCCACTCTCACAAACGCCAGTAATGCGTCGGCAAAGCTTTGAAAGCTTGTTGGGGGCAGAGAAGACTAATGTCACGTGGTGCCTGCCGGCAAACTTCTTGAGGTTGTGTGACTCTCGGTGAACATATGGAACAACTACCGGCTTTGATGTCGTGAAATCGGGTCTTCTTTTTTGAGCGCCTTTTTGTTTTTGCAGGAGGGTTTCAGCGACGGCAGAAATAACCGGACCAGGGAAGCCTACCGCCAAGAGGCGGGAAACCTGATTATTGACACTCTCCTGCATGCTATGAGGGCACGACTTAAGAAGGGCTGACTCCAGGCAGAGCGACGCAATAGCTCTTTTCACAACTTTCGAGTGTGAAGAGCCGTATTTCAACAACTCTTTGTTGGCACGGGGGGGGGGGGGGGGGGGTGGGGGGGGGGGAGTACATCCAACACACGTGGCTACCACAGAACCTAAGCTTTAAGTCCAGGAACCTTAACTGTTGATTATCAGGCAATTCATGTGTAAAAACCAACCCTCGTCCTAATTGATTAAAACAGTTAAAATCTGTGAAACAACCGGGTCAAGAGATGTAAAGTTCCCAGCCCTTAAAAAGATAAAAAATCATCTCCATATCTAAAGCTTTTAAAACCGGACCATCACTTAAGGCAATTTCCAATGAGCGGTCGATAAAAGCTAAAAAAAATATCACATTAAATTGGCGCTACACAAGAATCAATACATATACCTTTGCGCTGCAGATAAAACTGGTTGCCATGTAAGATAAAGGTAACATTCAAGTAAAACTCTAAAAGCATTAGAAAAATATATGTTGAAATGCCGGCATTGTTCTGGAACGCCACCGCCCCCGAGCTTTCAATACATTCTCTAACAGAGGCCAACAACTCAGCATGTGGTATCGAATAAAACAAATCTTCAATGTCGATAGAAAAGGCAGAACATATCTGATCGCTGTTTTTCAAAAAATCGGCAACATCAGCTGACTTCTTTACCCAGAAGGGATCATTAATAGACAGAGGTTTAAGCTTGGAAAGAAGAAATCGACTGACATGGTGTTGCCATGATCCCTTCTCACTTACAATAGTCCTAAACGGCATATCTGGTTTATGCGTTTTAGCCGAAAAAAAGACCGACAAGGAATTCTTTGAACTATTATCAATAGCATTGCGCTAAAGGCGTCAGCTGCAAGCTCTTGCAAAAGTCAACAAATTTCGTTTTCACTCTTACTTTGCTTCGTTTGACAGGCAAAAAGTTTTTGCCTACCGCCTCGAGTGCTTTTTCCTTAAAGAGGCCATTAGGTAAAACAACAAATTTGCCATCTTTATCGGATTGCAGTAAGCACAAATCGTGGCTTTTGAAATGGTGCACAACAGAATTCACATCCACAGAACCAGACTTACTCGGGGAATATTTAGCACAATTTTTAAGCCTGTCTACACCTTCTAGGAGGCATCGTTCCTTGTCCTCATCGTTGGCCTTTGAGGCAATATTCCTATTAATAGCAAGGAGCTCGTAAGCCGGTACCTTGGTTTGAATGCAATATTTGGGGCCTTTTTCCAAGACCGATGAAATCTTTTCTGGCACAGTAGAACCACCAGCGAAGACCACACGCTCCTTGTTGTCATGGCTTCTTTTCTTACCGAATGAGGCGAGGAGACAGGCAAGATCAGCTCTCCAACGTTGTTCGCAGACATGCGAAACTAGACGCTCTAGGTCAGCTATCTTCTTTTTGGCGAACCAGTCAGGGTACAACCTCTGGCAGACGACCCACATCCAGTTATGGTAGAGCCGGATTTTCCGCCAAAGTTCCGAACGGAGGATCTTGAAAAGGCGTTTGACATGGCCCCACGACGGTTGAACAGGACCAACACCGGACTAACACAGCCAGGAATAACACCCCTCCTGAGACAGAAGGCAAACTGTCTTGCTTGACACGTTGCGATGACGGTGTGCCGTACTAGATGATCCAGAACAGAAGGATGACGTACAAAAGGATGGGCCCGCTGTACAAGAAATACAGTTCAGAAGAGCGTGTTGTCGGGCAAGTTTGCCTGTCAAACGAAGCAAAGTAAGAGTGAAAACGAAATTTGTTGACTTTTGCAAGAGCTTGCAGCTGACGCCTTTAGCGAATGCTATTGATAATAGTTCAAAGAATTCCTTGTCGGTCTTTTTTTCGGCTAAAACGCATAAAGCAGATATGCCGTTTAGGACTATTGTAAGTGAGAAGGGATCATGGCAACACCATGTCAGTCGATTTCTTCTTTCCAAGCTTAAACCTCTGTCTATTAATGATCCTTTCTGGGTAAAGAAGTCAGCTGATGTTGCCGATTTTTTGAAAAACAGCGATCAGATATGTTCTGCCTTTTCTATCGACATTGAAGATTTGTTTTATTCGATACCACATGCTGAGTTGTTGGCCTCTGTTAGAGAGTGTATTGAAAGCTCGGGGGCGGTGGCGTTCCAGAACAATGCCGGCATTTCAACTGATAATTTTCTAAAGCTTTTAAGAGTATTACTTGAATGTTACCTTTATCTCAAATGACAACCAGTTTTATCTGCAGCGCAAAGGTATTTGTATTGGTTCTTGTGTAGCGCCAATTTTATGTGATATTTTTATAGCTTTTATCGACCGCTCATTGAAAATTGCCTTAAGTGATGGTCCGGTTTTAAAAGTTTTTAGGTATGTAGATGATTTTTTAATCTTTTTAAGGGTTGGGACCTTTACATCTCTTGACCCGGTTGTTTCACAGATTTGAACTGTTTTTAATCAATTAGGACGAGGGTTGGTTTTTACACATGAATTGCCTGATAATCAACAGTTAAGGTTCCTGGACTTAAAGATTAGGTTCTGTGGTAGCCACGTGTGTTGGATGTACTCCCCCCGTGCCAACAAAGAGTTGTTGAGATACGTCTCTTCACACTCGGAAGTTGTGAAAAGAGCTATTGCGTTGCTCTGCCTGGAGTCTGCCCTTCTTAAGTCGTGCCCTCATAGCATGCAGGAGAGTGTCAATAATCAGGTTTCCCGCCTCTTGGCAGTAGGCTTCCCTGGTCCGGTTATTTCTGCCGTCGCTGAAACCCTCCTGCAAAAACAAAAAGGCGCTCAAGAAAGAAGACCCGATTTCTCGACATCAAAGCCGGTGGTTGTTCCATATGTTCACCGAATGTCACACAACCTCAAGAAGGTTGCCGGCAGGCACCACGTGCCATTAGTCTTCTCTGCCCCCAACAAGCTTTCAAAGCTTTGCCGACACATACTGGCGTTTGTGAGGGTGGCTGCAAAAAGAAACATGGCATTTCTTATGTCAAATGCGCTACAGGGGTGGTGTACAGTGTACCCTTTTCTTGTGGGTCTTCTTATGTAGGTCAAACTGGCCGTTGCATTAATGACCGGCTACGGGAGCATGCTAGAATTTTAGAAAACAACCACAGAACGGCTAATATTGTACGGCATATTTCTTCCTGTGACCGCACGTGTAGGGCACGTTTTGAGAAAACTAAGCTTCTGGGCATGAGCGCCAATGTTACAGCACGGCTTGTGCTGGAGGCCTTCCACATCAAAAGGCTATCTGATCGCTGCGCGAGTGATCCTTCCTTGCAGATTTATTCTTCTGAATGTGCGTTTCTGGATACGCTTTTGCCTTGTCACAACGCTAGTGTATGACGTGTGTGCCTCCAACTGTCTGCATGCTCGGCTATATACTCCGGGCGTTACGCCCCAATAAACAGTTGGTAGTAGCGCTCGTCTGTCGTCTTGTGTTTCTTCTCGGTCTCTGTCTAAGTTTGCGCTAACTTCTTCCACGTCAAGCTAGAGTACGCTTCATCCATCTGGTCATCTCATCAGAAATATCTAATAGAGAAGTTGGAAGCTGTCCAGAATAGGGCTTGTTTCAATTTGCAAAATTACAGTTACCAGTCCAGTGTAACCCAAATAAAGATTGAACTTTCGCTCCATCCGTTGCAGATTCGTCGTGAGATTTCCCTTTTATCTCTTTTTCAGAAATACGTCCATGCCACTGAGTTGCCGCCAGCACATCTACAACGTCCCTCCTACTTATCACATAGATTACATAACTACAGCTACGCCCGCATTTATGGTAACACACAGGCTTTCAACTTCACGTGACTCCCGCGTGCCATCCGTCTCTGGAACGGTCTTCTGGGCTGCATCGCCCTGCAGGGTAATCATGACACCTTTCGCGAACATTTCGAACATTTCGCGAAGCACATCATTGATAACGCTTGGCACGTCATTTATATAGACACTGCTGCTACAGGGGCACCAAGAGAAAGAAAACGAAGGACACCAAGAGAGAGAAAACGAAGGACAAGCGCTTGTCCTTCGTTTTCTTTCTCTTGGTGTCCCCTGTAGCAGCGCTTTCGAAAGATTTAAAATGATGTACCAACTCGCTCAGTTGTCCGTGTTACTCCAATTTATATACATAATTAAAAACTTTGCGCAGAATAACACAGGACGGGAGGGAGAAACACGCGCACACACACACGCGAGCGCAAACTTGCAACTGCATTTTCAGAAAAGATACACCGCCTTAAGAAGCAGAGAGGGCGCAAACGAACACAAAATTCAGAACATCACGTGTGGGAACAAAAGAGCACGCTCATAGATACAGTAAAAATTGCATCAGAATAGGCACATGCAGAATCTTATCAGAACTAATCGGATTTGAACAACAAAAGCAGGCTATCCATTGCGGAGAAAGGCGAGTTCTTTTTTGATAAGGGCCACCGAAGCTTTACTCACGCAGCCTTCCGTGGTGCTAATTTTAAGGGCCTCTACAATTTCCTGGGCCATCCTATCAGAAGCTCGCCCGATAACAACAGTGGAACGGAGGAAACGACGGCACTGTTGTTTCTTCTTCTTATTCCTGTCAGTATAGTGATCGCATTTGAGGCAATGCAAAGACAGGTTCGAGCCGCCACTTGCGCCCAGAGAATTAGAACGCTCTCTGAGCCTGTCGTTGAGACAGCGCCCTGTCTGGCCTATGTACACAGACCCACAGCTGAGCGGAATCTTATACACCACACCAACAGTGCAAGGCACAAACTGAGTTTGGTGTCTGATTACACATTTGTTCTTCTTTGCCCTTTTGCTTTGGCACCTGCTGGTCATGGCGCACAGGCGGGACAATTTCAAGGGGGCTGTAAAAACGACATCAACTCCGAACTTATTAGCCACCCTCTTGACTTTGTGCGATAGCTTGTGCACATAAGCAATGACTTGAAAAGGTCTTTTTTTCTTTTGCCAGCCTGGGGTGAGGAACATCGACGGCTCTCTCAAGCCTACTAAATTGTTTGAGCATCGACTCCGCCAGAGAACCTATTACCGGTCTCGGGAATCCGGCTTGCTCCAAACGTTCAACCTGGTGGTCAAAACTGGATTCGACCCTATGCGTGGATGACTTTGAAAGGGCTGATCTAAGACAAGAAGACACAATGCCACGTTTTACGAGCTTGGAATGAGATGAGTCGTATGGCAACAACGCTTTCTTCGAACGCGGCATATAAGGTAAACACAGGTGTTTGTCAATACTGCAAAATAATGTTAGATCTAAAAATTGCAGACAACTGGTTTGTGGTAGTTCAAGGGTAAAATTCAGTCTTGGAGCAAGCAAAACACTACCTCAAGACTGAGTCAGCAACCGTAGAAACGTCATTGTTCAAATCTAGTTGTAGAAGGACTAGAAAATCGTCAACAGACCTAAAGATACCAACAATGCTCTGGTTGTCAAGATCAGCCTTCAAGTCTCGATCAAATTTAGCTAAAGATATCTGGCATAAAACTGGGGCGACACAAGAACCAATACATATCCCGCGTTTTTGAACATAGTGCCCATTCTGAAACCTGACTACCACCGAATTCAAGTACACGCTCAATAATAAGATTCCGCTCAGCTGTGGGTCTGTGTACATAGGCCAGACAGGGCGCTGTCTCAATGACAGGCTCAGAGAGCATGCTAATTCTCTGGGCGCAAGTGGCGGCTCGAACCTGTCTTTGCATTGCCTCAAATGCGAACACTATACTGACAGGAATAATAAGAAGAAACAACAGTGCCGTCCTTTCCTCCGTTACACTGTTGTTATCGGGCGAGCTTCCGATAGGATGGCCCGGGAAATTGTAGAGGCCCTTAAAATTAGCACCACGGAAGGCTGCGTGAGTAAGGCTTCGGTGGCTCTTCTCAAACAAGAACTCGCCTTTCTCTGTAATGGATAGCCTGCTTTTGTTGTTCAAATCCGATTAGTTCTGATAAGATTCTGCATGTGCCTATTTTTGATGCAATTTTTACTGTATCTATGAGCGTGCTCTTTTGTTCCCACACGAGATGTTCTGAATTTTGTTCGCTTGCGCCCTCTCTGCTTCTTAAGGCGGTGTATCTTTTCTGAAAATGCAGTTGCAAGTTTGCGCTCGTGTGTGTGTGTGTGCGTGTTTCTCCCTCCTGACCTGTGTTATTCTGCGCAATGTTTTTAATTATGTCGCTACACCAACTGGTCAAACGTTCTACCCTATTAAACCAATTTACATAGTCACGATTCATATAACTTCATCTTCAGCTGCATGCGGCTATTGCCTCTTTGGTTCTGTTGATGCGCAGCTTTCCTCATGTATGCCTGATATATTTTCTTTTGCTTTTGTATAACTCTTTGTGCATTTCCTCTATTTTTGTTACATGAGGCATAGCTTTTTTTACTTTTATCACTTTTTGTGAATTGCGATATCTTATCAGAACTCACTTGTGTTTTTGTGTGTTGCTGTACTTTTACGATGTTTTTTTTACTTCTAACCTATTTTGCAAAACTTCTGTATTTGACCCACCTTACACAATGCCTCTCCGGAGGCCTGTAAGGTATATGTAAACAAAAATAAAACATAAACAGGATTAATGGCATCCTATGTCGCCAGAGGCACACACTTCCTCCTAAAGTGAAATTATTAATTTACAATGCATTTTATGTTGCTACACATAACTTATTGTCTCATGGTCTGGGGGACAACAGCTAAGCAGAACCAAATAAAAATTCTAATTGCTCAAAAACGAGCAATTAGATTAATAGCTAATGTAGCGTTGTGTACTCATACGGGTCCCTACTTTGCAAGGTTTAACGTCATGAAAATCTCAGAGTAACTCCTATTCAAGTTAATCTCAATGTATAAAAACCCTGTTTCCACTAAGGACAAGTTCCTTTTATCAAGTCTCAGCCTGACTCGTTCGATTCCATCCTACAATACACGCAAACAAAATGTCATTGTGTGTACCTTTCTGCCGCACCATATAGTCGCACCAAGCAGTCGCTGACATATAGTTTATCACATTACCTCAATATTCTGCAAATGAACAACATAATTGAAGGGACTTCCCGGCATAAATTAGTCACACTTATTCCCATGTTTGAATGTACATAGTTCGTGATTAGAACTTATATATAGCTTCGTGTACCTTCATTTTACTTACATTGTATCTCGATTGATTTTAAATGAGTTTCCTGTACATAGATATGTGGAGTAGTTTTTGTCGAACAACGTCCAGTGATAGTAGAGGCGTAACCTCATGCAGATGTCAGATGTAGATACTTTGTGGCTGTATTTCTTCTGTGTTTGTGAGTGCGCTCTTCCACTGTTGTTGTGATCAGTTGCTGGGCTATACACCACGGCAGAGGGCGCAGGGGTGACTCTCAAGCTGCAAAAACGCAGCTTTTTGCCTTGCGTCCTCTCTACTTTGTTGCTGATATAACCTTGAGAGCGTTAATAACATATATATCATTCATTCAAAAGAGACCTCGACTTGCCGTCTCTCGAATCACGCCGCATCATATCTCGTTTGTGCCTTCTTCGCACATTTTATTATCACCTGCGGTCCAGACATGAGCTGCTAACAACACCACTAAGAAGATCTTCCCGTTCAAGCCACAGCCAGTCTTTATAGTACGAATTCGTGCTCGCACCCTTGCAATGAATAGGTCATTTTTTTCTCATGCAATAGTCTTCTGGAATTTTGTTAGCCGAAAGCATAGTGGAATGCACAGATAGAGAACTCAATAACGTAATAAGGTAAAACTTCAGCCATCCTGAACAGACTGCACCCTTGTTACTTCGCTTAGTTGGATTTCTGCGCCTTAGTTCAATTTTTGTTTCTCTTGCTTGTCTGCAGTTATTTCACTTAGATATGTTTCTGCACTTTTACTGTATTTCTTGTTTTTCTTCCCGATGCTTGCTTTCGTTGTAGTTTGTACCTTTTTCTTCACTTTTCTCCATGTTCAAAAATATACATCATGTTAATTCGCCTCCCCTTATGTAATGCCCTCGGGCTCTGAAGGAGAAAATAAATTAATAAATGACATGAAATTAACGAGACGGTGGCAGCTGTCGTAATTGGGCTCAATAGGAGGTATAAGCTGAAGGTGGCGGAGGTCGACGCGCCTACATCCAGCCGCGATGACCAGGTAGTTGAAAGCTTCTATGAAGACGTGGAATCGGCAATGCACAAAGCAAGAACTGGAGGACGCTTAAGCTTCGTCTTTAAGAGTGGAACGCGACAACGTGTTGCAGAACTGCCAGGGAGTCCGCGGAACGTCAGCACCCGTTCGGCGCAACACATTGCCCGTTAGACAAATCGCTCTGCTACGTACAGTGAAACGGACGCGCGGAGTAGCAAACCAAGTAGAAGCGCTGCCAGGCGCCTTGCCGAAACGCGCGGGACTCAAGTTGCAGTCGTCGTTCTCGTCACATCGTTCTCGACAAACCCGATGCCACGAACGCCGGCATAGCTTCGGCGCCGAACAAACGGGCAGCAAGCCGAAAGCTTCGTGGTGAACGCGCCTTGGCGCTGCGTTGTTCGCTGCTCACCGCGTGATTCCTGCGTGCCCGCACGGCCCCACTGCGCCCGAAGGAGATGAGCGGGAGGCGCCGCCGTCGCGCGCTATCTGTTGGGGCAGTGGAGTACATTGCGAGGAGGAGAAGGGGGGATTTTTTGCTCACGCTGTTGTAGGTACGAATTGCGGACAAAAGACACACACAGGAAAAAGCACGAGGGAGACTGAAAGAGCGCAAACTATCAACTGGTGTTTATTAGATTCAGTGCCTCTTTTATAGGCAGTGTGCACGCGTGCCTACGAAGAGGGGAAGGAGAGGAAAAAAAGGCTAATCAACCCTGCGCGACAATCCATCAAAACCGCTCCAAGAAATTCTTTTCCGCGTTGTACAATGAAACGGAGGTGTCACTCACACAGTTATTACCTCTTTCCTTGATGTGGTATGCCTCTAGAAGTTCACGGGAAACTTTGTCATTACTCCTGCCCAGAATTCTGATATTAATTAGCAGTGGCTCACAACCTGTGCATGCAATGCAATGAGCAGGCAAATTTGTTCCTTCTCTATTCCTAATTGAACGCTGATGCTCCCCTGCGCGTTCATTCACGCAGCGTCCTGTCTGGCCCACATACACGCGACCACACTTGAGCGGGATGAGATACACAACGCCCGTGGCGCATTTTACAAATTGTGCCGCATGCTTTATCACGCATGCTCTTTGTCGAGCGCCTTCCGCGCTGATCCTTGGCCACAACCCAGCTAGCTTGCGTGGCGCCGAAAACACCACAGGGACGCCATACCTATAAGCCACTTTTTTATATTGTGGGCCACCTTGTGCATATACGGGACGACCGTAGTCTTTCTTCGCGGCAATCGCTCCTCTTTGTTGGCGTGGTTTCCTTTTTTTTACCTTCCGAAGAAGGTTCTCGGCCACAGCTGAGATGACCTCGCAGGGGAAGCCGGCTGAAAGCAGCCTGTTTATCTGGTTATGAAAGCTGGTGTGCATTGCATGCGGGCATGACTACGTCAGAGATGATTCCAGGCACGAGCTGACTATGGCTCTCTGAACTATCTTCGAGTGGGCAGAATCATAGGGAAGAAGCCCTTTCTGCGCTCTCGGTGCGTAATGCCAGAAGAAGTGATGCAATCCAATCTCTAGGTTGAGATCTAAAAAATTGCAACGAACCATGGTTCGGAAGTTCGTGCGTAAAATTCAAACCCTTCCCATAACGTTTAAAAAGAGTTAAAATGCTATCCACTGAATGAGTGGGGGTCAAGGTTTTTTGTTTAGATAAAACAATTAGAAAATCGTCAACGTATCTATATGCCTTAAGTACACCCTGGTTACTTAACACCTGATTCAGGGATCGGTCAATAGCGGCTAAAAAATATTGCAAAGGGTCGGTGCAACGCAGCATCCAATGCAAATGCCTTGTCGTTGAATGTAAAAGTCATCGTTAAAAGAAATAAAAGTGGCTTGCAAATAAAATTCTAGCAATGAAATAAAGCTGTCTGCTGGCACACCGGCTGAGTTTCGAAAACTTACTTCACCATTCCCTTCAATACATTCCTCAATACATTCCTCACGCGGAGGAGGAGGTATTTTTCGCTCACGGCCGACGCCGACGACACCGGCTTATCTGCGACACAAGTTCCTTAACGCTGTCGCGTTAAAATCTCAGTACACTGTACTGATGGGCGACTCCAATGCGAAGGTGGGCAAGAAGCAGGCTAGCGGCCAGGCGGTAGGCGACTATCGGATAGGTTCTAGGAATAGCAGCAGCGAGGCAGCAAAGGTCGCTTTTCTTCACCAAGAATCTTCTTTTCTTGCCTATTCAGATACAACCCGACAACGAGCGATTTTCCACTGGTGCCTACGGCTGCCCTTTGACTGCATCAGATAGCGAGGCAAGAACTTCGGACTGTCACGGCCTAAAGAGGGGCGTGACCCTGCAGGACAGCTACCACGTGGTCACCTGAAGGCTACAAAAGCTGGGAACATCGGTGCCTCTGGCCACTCGGCAGCAGCGAGGCAGCAAAGGACGCTTTTCTTCACCAAGAATCTTCTTTTTTGCCTATTCAGATAAACCCCGACAACGAGCGATTTTCCACTGGTGCCTACGGCTGCCCTTTGACTGCATCAGATAGCGAGGCAAGAACTTCGGACTGTCACCGCCTAAAGAGGGGCGTGACCCTGCAAGACAGCTACCACGTGGTCACCTGAAGGCTACAAAAGCTGGGAACATCGGTGCCTCTGGCCACTCGGCAGCAGCGAGGCAGCAAAGGACGCTTTTCTTCACCAAGAATCGTCTTGCCTATTCAGGTTAGACATCGATTTTTATGGTTCTTCCTTTAAGTGGCACACTGCTGCTTTCGCTGCAGCCAGTGTTGTTTTCGTCGTTCTTGTGTGCTTGTCTGTACAGTACTAGAATACCCCTGTCCGTCTGAAGTCCTACCATGCTTAGAATCGCCCTTCCTGTGTTTGATTGGCTTAATCTGTGTCTTGCTGCGCCGTTCTCGTGGCTTCAACAATCTCTCTCCATGTATTGTGAATCTAGGAGTCTTTCAGTGGAGGTGCTTATGGGCAGGCCTAGGGCCCGTTTGTAGCATCCCCTTATGATAGTGTCTAGTTTATCCCGTTCTGAGGCGCGGATCTTCAAGTAGGGTGTAGCATAGCTTATCCGGCTGATAACGTATGCTTGCACCAACTTGATCAAGCTTTTCTCTCTGAGCCCTCGTCCTTTGAGTGCTATTCTTCTAAATATCCCTATGGCTTGCGCCGCATATCCCTCGAGCTTCTTCAGGGTTTCCCCGTTGTATCCGTCGCTCTGAATATGCAGTCCTAATATTCTAATCCTATCCAGCATCGGCACGGGTTGTCCTCCGACCGTGATGTTGAAGTTGTTACTCTGAGTCTCAAGTGCCTAGGATTATACACCAGAAGCGCGGATTTCTCTGGTGAGCACGCTAGCCCTCTATTCGCTGCGTAGTTTACCACTACGTCCGCTGCCTCCTGTAGTTTATGCTCTATTTCGGCATCGCTGCCCTGATTGATCCAGATGTTTACGTCATCAGCATACATACTTAAGTGTATGTTGCCAATCTTTTTGAGCTTTTCCGGGAGACCTCTCATAGCAAGGTTAAATAGAAGCGGGGATAAGACCGATCCTTGCGGGGTGCCCCTACTCCCTAGCGTAATTACCCCCGACTCTATGTCTTGATATCTGATTTTTGCTGTTCTATTTGTCAGAAAGTCCTTTATATAGTCAGAGGTTTTTTGTCCTGCTCCTATCGCTTGGAGTTCCTCTAGGATCGCCTCCTGCTTTATATTGTCGAAAGCTTTTTGAGGTCCAGCCCAAGAATTACTTTTGCATCCCTAGAACTGGAGTCTATGATGTCATGATTCAGTCGTAACATTACATCCTGAGTGCTTAGCTTTGGTCTGAATCCGACCATCCCATCAGGCCATAAGCTGTTATCCTCCATGTAGCGAGTTAATCTCGTTTGAACTACATGTTCCATCAACTTTCCTACGCATGAGGTTAGGGATATTGGCCGGAGGTTCTCCAGCTTGGGTGGCTTGCCCGGCTTGGGGATTAAAATTATGCTGGCCTCTTTTCATTGTTTGGGTAACTTTCCTTTTTCCCATACTTGTTGCATGTATTTTGTGAGAGCAATGATGGATTCGTCATCTAAATTTTTAAGTATCTTATTTGTTATACCATCCGGCCCTGGGGCGGACTTTGTTTTAAGTCTGATTAACTCCGCTCTAACCTCCGCCTTCGTTATGGGTGCGTCGAGCTCCTCTCTTACTACACCTTTATAAGCCGGCAAGTCAGAGCAAGTTATATTTCCTATATAGGTCTGTTCTATTTCCTTTATGAAATCCTTGTCTTCCCCCTGGTAGGCATGTCTAGTTTTCTTTAGCTTAATGTTCGTTTGAGTTTTCGATTGAGTTGGGTCTAACAGGTGGCGTAGGATATTCCGCGTCTTGGCTAGACTCATTCCTTTCTCCATATCATCGCATACGCCGCACCAATTATGTTCACATAGCTGCATGGCGTACTTCTGGATTTCTGTATTGTGTCTAGCTATCCTCCTTTTCAGGTTCCGGTTCCACCTTTGTTTTTAAGCCTGCGTTCTAACCCGCGTTTTGCCTCCCACATGTGGAGTAGCTTGCTGTCGGCTATCGCTGGGGCGTCCTGTCCTTCTAAAGTTACTGTTGCCTTAGCTACATGCTTTTTAAGCTTGCTTGTCCAGCTTTCTATGTCAGTAATGTCTTCCGCCGGGATACCTTCCCGCATTTCCCTAAACCTTTCCCATTTCGTGATCTTCGCTTGCTGAGAGCGATCTTCCGAAAGTCCTGTTTCCAGGGTAGTTGCTATTATGTAATGGTCGCTTCCTAAGTCCTGCTCTGTATTCTCCCACCTAATCGCAGGTGCGTTTTTGGAGAGCGTCAGATCAGGAGATGTGTCTGCCATTACGCTATTTCCTTTCCTTGTCGGGCAGCCAGAGTCTGTGTGCAGCGTGAGGCCTAGCTCTTGGATGTCCTCCCACAGCTGTCTGCCTTTGCTATCCTTTTTCTTGTAGCCCCATTCTTCATGGTGCGCATTAAAATCTCCAACTATAACAAGGGGATTCCTACCTGCAGCCTTCAAAGGTGCACGAAAGAGGGCCCTGAACCTTATTTTTTGTTGTCTTAGCCTCGAGTAGATGTTTAGTAGGAAGAGGCTGGGCTCCTGTTTCCTACCCGTAATCATCTCCACTAAGACTCCTTCTATCGTTTTCGAGTGAATTTCTTGTTCTATTGTCGCAATGTTTCTTTCAACCAACGTTGTTGCATGCGATTTTCCCCCCGATCGCTATGAAAGGCTTGATAGCCCTTACCCTTTACCCAGAAACATGCACCCTACATTTAACAAAGCAAGGACGGGAAAGAGAGCTGAGGCGCTCACCAAACGCTTCGGCGAAATGAATGAGAAAGCAGTGGCCTACACGGATGCGGCTAGCGGGAAACTGGGAGCAGCGGTGGCAACGGTCGTTAGTGGCCGGGGTACAGCTGTCTCTTCCGCAACCATACGCAGTAGAAATCCGGAGTCGGCTGAAGAAGTTGCAATAGCGCTCGCTTGCGTGGGAACGGAGGCACAATACATAATTAGCGATAGCAAGACTGCTATCCAAAATTATGCCCGAGGCAGAATAACTCAGGAAGCACTGCGAATCCTAGAGGGACGCAGAATAAATAGAAATATTAGTCTCGTTTGGACACCAGCCCACGAGGCAGTTCCAGGAAACGAGGCGGCAAACGCCCTGGCTCGAGATCTCTACTTCCGAGCCGCGGCAGGACCGCCCGATAGCAAGGAACTGGACGAGAGACTGATAAATTACACAGAAATAGTGGGAAATTACAAACTAAACAGGACTCTTTCCTCCCCCGGACAAAGATCTCACTAACACACAGGCTACGGCTTGGAGGAGACTACAGGCAAAAAATTTCATACACCCAGTGTGGGCATCGCATGTCTTAAAAGATGAGAATATTGATGATAAGTGTAGGAAGTGTGGGGAGAGGGGGACCCTCGACCATGTGATTTGGGAATGTGCGGATTCTCCAGGGTTCCGAGAGAACATAGACAGTAGAGAGGCCTGGGAAACCCTTCTGCAGAGCACGGACCCCGTCGTGCAGAAGAAAGCGGTCCATCTGGCGATAGCTGCCGCGAGGAGTCAGAAACTCCTTGCCTGTCTCTAGTCGCGGAGGTCCCGGCCCCTGCCCCTCGGCCTGCGTGCCGGAGGTAGGGAGTAGGGGGCCTCCATTCTGATGGCAAATAAAGGTTTATCATCATCATTGTCTGTACAGTAACATGGGAAAGCGTTTGAGGAACTCAGGGAAGAGTTAAAGAAATGAAAGAATTTCAAAGCAAGGTTGAACGAGACGTTTGAAAAGAACTGAGGGAGATTAAAGAAAGTCTTCAGTTCTTCAACAACAATTTTGAAGACGCTAAAGCTAAAAACGAAGCCCTAGAGAAGGAGAATGCAGCATTGATAAAGGAAAACGAGGCCCTGCGGAACGAATATGACAACATAAAAAAAAGCAACTAGAGGAGCACGATCTCAGGATCATAGCAGGAGAACACTGCTCTAGAAACTGCAATGTCGAAATGAAAGGTATTTTGTAGGAGCATAATGAGGGTGTGCCAGGCACTGTATGCAAGGTTGCGGCATTGCTAGACATGATTATAACGCTTGACGGCATTGACGTTTGCCACAGAGTAAAGGCTCGCAATGACTCAACCTGTCCAAACATTGTTGTTAAACTGAAAAGCCGATCGCAACGCAGCCTGCTTCTTCAGAAAGCCAAAAAAACTCTATTTTCAATGACTGACCTGAGACACTCTTCAAGTAGCCCCATTTTCATCAATGAGCACCTCTGCCCAGCCCTAAAGGTGCTGTTGGGTAAAACTGTTCAAAAGAACAAAGCTAGAAACTGGACATTTGTCTAGGTTAAGGATGGCAAAATCTTTGCTCGTAAGAAAGAAAAGTCAAACGTGCTGCATGTGCAATGTGAGCGTGACATTGATAAGATTGCCTAACGTGTCCCTACCTGATCTCATGCTGTGTTTCTGCATCCCGAAATGGCGATAACACCTGCAGAACTTAACTCAATTTTTTGGCCCCATGGTGAAAACCGTCTCGCATGTTTTCACTTAAACATACGGTCGGCGCGAAACAAAGAGGATCAATTAACCGCTTTTTTAAACAGTTTCAGTTTTCAGTTCGACGTAATAATGCTTACCGAAACATGGTTTACATCTGACTCGGACGTCATGACGGATGCAGATTACAACACGTTTTTTCTAAACCGACCAAACAAACGCCGTGGTGGTGGTGTGCTCATGCATATAAAACGATCATTTCAATGTGAATTACTTAAAGAATTTTCTGTTACCACGTTGAGTACTGAGTGTCTTGCTTTAACATGTCAAAAATATCTGCTTGTAGTAATGTACCGTCCACCTGAGGGTAACGTCTCTTGTTTTCTCCGTCTCATTGATAGGATACTCAATTATGTAAATAAAAATAACCTCGTTCTTATCCTCGGAGGTGATCTTCATATTGACATGCTAACTCCATCTACAGCAGAGTGGGCTCGGCAGCAGCCCATCGGACACAATGGTCAACCCATTCTGCTTTGTCGTGCAGGTTCTAGCTTCCTTGCTGCTAATGCAAGCACAGCGCACTTGCGCAGAAGAAGGAATTGCCATACAGCGCCTGGTCATCGACGTATCTGCACGAGACATCGACTGCCCCGTAGACATCTTCCAGCCACTCATTGTGGCTACTACGCCTGCGCCGGCATCAGTGACGTCACATCATAGGCTTCCACCAGCGGGTATAAGAAGCAGCGGCCTGGCGTTCGAAATCAGTGGGCTCGGCAGCAGCACATCGGACCCAATGGTCAACCCATTCTGCTTTGTCGTGCAGGTTCTAGCTTCCTTGCTGCAAATGCAAGCACCGCGCACTTGCGCAGAAGAAGGAATTGCCATACAGCGCCTGGTCATCGACGTATCTGCACGAGACATCGACTGCCCCGTAGACATCTTCCAGCCACTCATTGTGGCTACTACGCCTGCGCCGGCATCAGTGACGTCACATCATAGGCTTCCACCAGCGGGTTAAGAAGCAGCAGCCTGGCGTTCGGAATCAGTGGGCTCGGCAGCAGCACATCGGACGCAATGGCCAACCCATTCTGCTTTGTCGTGCAGGTTAGTGCATACTTACATGCCAAATGTTATCGCAGTGATGATCGTTTCCTACTGCTGCTGCCTTGCCCACTTAGTATAAGAAATTTACCTTTGGATGTGTGTTCATTTAGGAAGAGCCTTTTGGACTGTGGCGACATCGAGTCAAATCCAGGTCCTACTGACAAGGAAATGTTGGAGATGATTCTTTCAGGCCCGAGTGATATGACAGCTTCCAGCAACAACATTTTGACAAAGAAAGGAAAGATTGAAGCAGATATCGCAGGACTGAACGAAAATATGAAGTTGTTAGAGGTTCAAATGGCGTCCTTGAATGAACTAAAAGAGCGAATTTGTGAGTTAAAATAAACAGACTGAGCTGGAAGATAAAGTGATATACCTGCAAGAAAAGGTTGATGAACTGGAAAACAGGAGCCGGAGAATAACTTGATTATTTTCGGAATAAAAGAGGAGAGCGCTGAGACTGCTGAGTCTCTTATCACGAAGGTGACAGAGACGGTGTTCCAAGAAAAACTAGATGTTACTGATAAAGGCATAGAGAGATGCCACAGGCTTGGAAGAAAGAGCGAAAATGGTCGCCCAGTAATCATTAAGTTCCTAGACTACCGCGAAAAGAATTCCGTCCTAAAAGCTTGCTATAAGCTCAAGGGAAGAGAATTTTCGATCACAGAAGACTTTTCTTTCGCCGTTCGCAATATTAGAAAGAAGTTATGGGAAAGCTCAGCGGAAGAAAGATCGAACGGAGCTAAGGTGAAGCTTTTTTTTTTAACAAGCTGTGTAGGATATTAGGATGTAGGATGGTAGGATGTTTGCTTGGGACTCAGCGAACAATGCTCGATACAAAATTTCTGAAAGAAAGAAATTACCACAAACGGAAGATAGGACGGCATTAACGATAATTACTATTAATTGTCGTAGCGTTGTGGACAAAGTCGCCCATCTGGAAGGTATGCTGTTAACGCATAATACCGACATAGCTGTGCTGACAGAGACGTGGTTATATGAAGAAATATTTGATTCCGAGTTTGTGCCAAGAAACTATAAAGTCTTTCGGAAAGACCGCGACAGAAGAGGTGGCGGAGTAGCTATACTGTTCAAAAGCTCATTACAGATTTTAAAACTGCCTGATGTCGCTACAGTTGAAGGTGTCTTTTGTATAGTATACGCTAACAATTTCCGATATATCCTTGATGCTATCTATCGGCCTCCCGGTTCCTCTGTCGCTGTCTTAGATGAAGTTAAGAAATATCTTTATTGCTACACGAAACCAGACGACAAGTTAACTTTAGTTGGAGATTTTAATTTACCAAACATAAACTGGGCTACTTTTTCTGTTCAATCTCCGCACGCAGTAGGAGATGCACTGCTTGATATCATGTTTCATTTCGATCTCTTACAAATTGTGAAGAACCCTACTAGAATCCAACAAGATTCTGCATCAATACTGGATTTATTCTTGGTACGAGGCAATATCAAAGAAAAACTTTCATGTAATGTAGTGGCTGGAATTTCTGATCATCAAGCCGTAATCTTGGTATTATAAGACATATTATTGGACCGAAAGGGTGATACTAGACACTTTCCGAATTTTGCCCGTGCTGACAATGAATCGATTATTGATATTGTTGATATTGTTGATTTAGATCTTCATTATTATAGTTCTGCACAGCACTTGTAGCGTGGATGACCTGTGGCTTGTTTTCAAAAACATTGTTCGCGACTGCATTCAGCGTTTTGTACCAGTGATATGCAAGAAGTCAGACAATCACAATACCTGGATTACGCGAGAAACTTTGCAATTGGAGCGCAAGCTAAAACGATTAAAGAAAAGAATAAAAATGTCAAGCTCAGGCAATTTAGAGGCAAACAATTTATGAAGTTTCAGAGAAATTAAAACAGTGCATTCTGAAAGATAAAGAAAAATACTTCAATAAGCAACTTCCGGCTTTTATAAAAACTTCACCTGAAAAGTTTTGGCGGTCAATTGCACCAGTTTCTTGTTCTACCGATGCGTTTATTATAACTGGACAACAAGTAAGTGACAATAACCAGGTTTAATCAGCATTTAATAACACCTTTAAGAAAGTTTTCACGAAAGATGACAGGCGTCTCCCACCCTTTAGCATGTCCCTTCCTTCCATGCCTGATGTTATAATTTCTGAAGAGGGTGTTTTAAATCTATTGTTAAAACTGGATATTAAGAAATCACCTGGACTAGATGATATTCCGAATGCCTTCCTTGAACAGTATGCAGAGTGGTGTTCAAAGTATTTGTGTGTCCTATTCACTCGATCATTGAAAGGTGTTCTACCGTGTGATTGGAAAACTGCTAGAATTAAGTCTTCGCATAAAAGTGGAGAGAGGAAGTGTATTGAAAATTATCGCCCTATTTTATTGACTTCGACAACGTGCAAATTATTGGAACACATCATTCATAAGCACCTAACTAATTTCCTCGACGAGCATAATGTACTGGCAGTTGTTCAACACGGGTTCAGACGAGGGTATTCAACATGCACTAAGCTGGTCGAAACAATCCATGATTTTGCGACAGCAATCAACGAAGGAAAACACAGATGTTATCTTTATGGACTTTCGAAAAGCTTTTGATAAGGTTTCGCACAAGAAATTACTTCATAAACTCAGTTTTGTTATAAATAATAAACAGATATTAACATGGATACAATCGTACCTATCTGATCGCCGTCAGTTTGTCGAACTGCATAAAACCTGCTCCAATTACGTTCCTGTCGATTCTGGCGTCCCCAAGGATCCGTTTTCGGCCCCCTATTGTTTTTATTGTTTACTAATGATATTGTTAAAGACCTGTCAGTACGTGTTAAGTTATATGCGGACGACTGCGTGCTGTATGAGAAAATAAGTTCGACTGATGATCAAATTAGGCTGAATAATGATTTTGCAAAAATAGTTTCTTGGTGTGAGAAGTGGCAAATGTCAGTTAACTTTGAAAAAACCGTATTTATGAGAATAACACTTAAAAAGAACCCTCTGCTATATTACTACACTGCTAATAATAATTTTCTTCATGAACTTACAGAATATAAGTATCTAGGTCTATGGATCTCTGATAACCTGTATGGGACCAAGCATGTCGACTATGTTTCAGCGAACGCTCTCCGAAAGCTTTTTTTCTTACGACGCTCGCTTAAGTTAGCAACCCCTGGTACACGCCTCCTTGCCTACAACACTATTATTAGACCAATCTCAAAATATGCAGTAATTATCTGGGACCCTTTTACAAAGGTAAACATAAATAAACTTGAAAGAATCCAAAAGAAAGCAGTAAGGTTTACATATAACACTTACGGGCGGGCATCAATCAGTGACCTCCTCAAAAAAAGCGGTTTACCCTCTATTCCTAACAGAAATCGCATATGTCGCTTAAAGTTTTTCTATAAATTAATTAATAATAATTTCAAAGTTGGCATTTCCAATATCCTTACTTATTCCTCGGGGTACCAAACTAGAAATCGCCATTCTCTTTCCATAACACCATTAAATTCGCAAGTTAATTGTTTTAAATATTCCTTTTTTCCCAAGGACCATCACTGATTGGAATAACCTCACGGATGATATTGTCAGGCAGACATCATTACATTCATTTCAAGAGCATTTGCATTGATTGTTGTTAATTGACCTTGTCGCTTTATTTTCTTGTTGAATTTCTATGTGCAATTCTGTTTTGTTGGTAATTCTGTATATTAACACAATGTTCCCACCTGCTATGATCTTGTGTACAAGATCGCGGTATTCATAAATGAAATGAAATGAAATACAGCATAACTTTGAAAAGCTCCTTGACTCATATGGATTTAACAACCTAATTGAAACAGCTACACGTGTGACACCAAACAGCAACACATTGATAGATCTATTTATATCCAATGAAGCTATACAAAATACTACCTCCGGTGTTCTTGCCTCACATATCAGTGACCACATGCCAATTTTCCTATTTAGTCAAACGACACCTAAATACAGGCGGAAGAAGCCAGGCGTTAGCCCAAAAGTGCAGAGCATAAACAATATATTACAAAAATTTCGCACTGTTCACCTAGGAACAAACTGGGATGTCGTACATAGCTCACAAACCTCTGATGAAGCGTATAATAATTTCTTGTCTCTATTTCTAAATGCGTATCTCGTAACATTTATTTCATTCCCGAAGAAAAAAACCAACAAGATCTCAGAAACCTTGGATATCGAAAGAATGTCTTAATATGACACGAATGAAAGATAAATTGTTCAATAAGTTCATAACCACACGCGACACAAATGACTGGGACATATTTAAACGCCATAGAAACAAAACCAATGCTCTTGTACGGAAAAAGAAGAGAGAATACCTTTACGATCTTTTTTTTTCAGCCAGAGTGCAACTCTAAACCGGTTGTCCTCTGAAAAAACATAAATAACATCCTAAACCGTTCTATTACAGATCATGGCGTTAGCGAATTAACAATAAACAACTCCCTGGTTTCTGGCATTGAGTTGGCGGAGGCATTTAATAATCATTTTGTTTAGTTTCTAGTTCATATCATCATGAGGCTATAAATGGGATCAATAGAAACAGTGAGAGTTTGTGCTTGAGTCCCACAGATGAGAGTGAGATTCATACAGCATTCATTTCTTTGAACAATAGCACGGTTCGTGATATCGATGAGACACAAATTAAGCCAGTGAAACATGTTTTAGATCTAATCTTACCGCCTCTTTCATTTATATATAATTTGGTTCTTTCCACAGGAAACTTTCCTCAGAAAATGCAGGCATCAAAAGTAGTCGTACTGTACAAGGCGGGTGATAAAAACAACTTGTCGAACTACCGTCCGATATCTATACTACGTGTTTTTTCTAAGGCCTTAGAAAAATTAATAGAATCTAGAATCATTAAATTTGCAGAAAAAAGTAATCTAATCAGTTCCGCACAATATGGTTCTCGTACCGGCCGATCCTCTGAACTGGCCCTCCTGGCACAGAAAGAATTTATTCTGAAGGGATTTGAAAACAAAGAGACGGTTGCTGGTTTATACATTGACTACCCCAAAGCGTTCGACCGCTTAAATCATCAGACTTTACTAAAAAAGTTAGAAACATGGAATTCGAGGCATACCCCTAGACTTAATGCGTTCGTACCTGGAGCATCGCACAAAAAAACTTGTAATAGGCGAAAATCTTTCTTCTTCTAAGCGAGTTACTACAGGCGTGCCTCAAAGAAGCATCCTAGGGCCCCTATTGTTTAAGTTTTATACCAGTTACATTGTAAACATTAGTACAACAACAATAATAATAATAATTGGTTTTTAGGGAAAGGAAATGGCGCAGTATCTGTCTCATATATCGTTGGACACCTGAACCGCGCCGTAAGGGAAGGGATAAAGGAGGGAGTGAAAGAAGAAAGGAAGAAAGAGGTGCCGTAGTGGAGGGCTTCGGAATAATTTCGACCACCTGGGGATCTTTAACGTGCACTGACATCGCACAGCACACGGGCGCCTTAGCGTTTTGCCTCCATAAAAAACGCAGCCGCCGCGGTAGGTTTAGTACAAAGCAGAAAATATAATATACGCTGACGACACAACACTTTTATTTCAAAACAATGATCACAGCCAGCTTGCGTAAAATATTAATCAATCATTGGAAAATTTAAGTGCGTGGAGCAAACTTAATTCACTGGAGATAAATGTAACCAAAACAAAAGCCGCGCTTTTTTCCACAAGTCAGCCTCCAATGCTTATCATGCCCTCAAATAATATTCTAATTTTTTACCATGCTCCTATTGAAGTTGCTGATGAAATGAAAGCACTTTGTGTTTATTTCAACAAAAATATGTCCTTGGATCAGCACATAAATAAAGTAATTTCAAGCCTGTCAAAAACAGTAGGTATTTTAGCAAAGCTCCATTTGTTCCAACCGCCGAAAATTAAGCTACATATCTATAACTCATTATTCTTGTCTCAAATAAACTACTGTTTACTTGAATGGGGGACAACCATAAAAACAAATTTGAATCGAATATATGCGCTACAAAAATGGCTATTCGCCATATAGCTGGAAAAGACAACTACACTCAAACTGCGCCGCTTTTTCAGAATTTTAAAGTAATGTCAATACACTATCTCTACTTGTATAACTTAGCAGTTCGCTACAGACAGCACATAACTACCTCTGAGAGTGCAATGCTTTCGATCTCCAATCTAACAACACTTACACGAACATATCCTTCGCGTTCTGCTCATAACTGGGCGGTACCGTTCGTCAGAACGACGTTTGGCCAGCAAATGCTTGCACATACTCTGCCCACTCTGTTAAACTATTTTCGCGAAAATAAAGTTAATATTGAAAATGTAAATAAGAAAAGAATACATTCATTCTTTCAATCGCAAATGTAATTTTTTTTGCCTTTCGTGAGGTGTGTTTCTTCTGTGTCTTTTGGATTTTTTGCGGGTTTGTTGCTATGTACAATAGCTATTATTCGCTGATCATGTTATTCATTCATATTGTGCCTTTACCTTTAACAACAAAAAGACTGAACTATGCGTAGTAAGAGCTAAAATGTCTGTAAATGTACTGGGATGTACTGCCTAAACTGTAAGTGCACCAAATGTTACTACCGACACCTCGCTGTTTTGCCATGTATGGGGCCCGAGCGCCCTCAAGTGAATTAACGTTCACTTTTTGTCTCGGGTGACTTTTTCTGTCACGTTCACTTTTTGTCATTTCTTACTGAAATGAAAATAAACGTCAAACTTCAAATAGCGGGGGAGCGCTACTAGTAGAGCTAGCAGATAGAAATAATTAACGGATTATGAATAACTTCTTCCTCAAACGAGAGAACAGGAAGTGCACGGGGAAGAGCCCCAATGGTGAGACTAAAAATGAAATTGGCTTCATACTATGCGCTCAACCTGGCATCATTCAGGATGTGGCCGTCCTCGGAAAAGTGAGCTGCAGTGACCACAGAATGGTAAGGTCAAGAATTAGCTTAGACTTGAAGAGGGAACGGAAGACGCTAGTGAAGAGAAAGTTCATTAAAGCGTTAGCAGTAAGAGGGAAAGTACAGGAATTCAGGATATCACTGCAGAACGGACATTAAGATTTAACTTAGGAAGACTGTCTCAAAGTTCATACAATGAACAATAATCTGACAGCTATCATTACGAAGTGCGCAGTAAAGTAGGCGGTAAGACGGTTAGACAGGATACCGGAAAGCTATCTCAGAACACGAAAGATCTGAGTTATCAAAAGCCAACGAATAAGGGCGTCTAACCCTACAGGCCGTATAGAACCAGCAGAGCTATCGAATATGATAAATAAGAGCAAGGGGTAGCCGGCATAAGATGTTTAATATGGATAGAATCGAGCAAGCACTAAGAAACGAGGTATCCCACAAGCGGTGAACAGGAAATTAGGCGTAGGTAAAACCAGATGTATGCGCTAAGAGACAAGGAAGCCAATGTCATCAGCAATATGGATAAGATAGTTAAAGTAGCCGAAGAGTTCTACAATAATCTATACAGTAGCCACTGTAATCAGAACTTTATTGAGAAAGACAGTGTCGCACAGCAATTCGTCGTCCTGCCAGTAACGAAAAAGGAAGTAAAGAAAGCCTTAGGAGCAATGGAAAGGGGAAAAGCAGCTTGTGAGGATCTGGTAACCGCAGATCTGTTGAAAGACGGACGAGAAATTGTGATAGAAAAACTAGCCACCCTGTATGAACAATGCATTATGACCTCTACCGTACCAAAAGCTTGGAAGGACGCTAATATTACCTTAATTCTTAAGAAAGGAGAGGCCATGGACTCGAAAAATTAAAGATCGATCAGTTCACTGTCCGTTGCCTACAAGATATTTGCGAAGGTAATCGGTAATACAGTCAGAGAAATCTTAGACTTCAATCCACCACATGATCTGGCAGGCTTTTGTAAAGGGTATTCTGCAGTAGATCATATCCACACTATCAATCAGGTGATAGAGAAATGCGCAGAATATATTGAACCCCTACATACAGCCTTCATTGATTACGATCAAGCATTTGGCTCAGTGGAAATATCAGCAGTCGGAATAGCGGAATCATGGTGTACAAACCTTATGTGAAAATATTGGAAGATATCTATAGCAACTGCTCAGCTACCATAGTTCTCCATAAAGTCAGCAATAAAATTCGAATAAGGAAATGCGTCAGGCAAGACGACACGACCTCGCCAATGCTATTCACCGCCTGTTTACAGGACGTATTCCGAGGCCTGAATTGGGAACAGTTAGGGATAAGATTTCATGGAGAATACCTAAATAATATGTGATTCGCTGACGACATTGCCTTGCTTAGTCGCTCTGGAGATGAACTGCAAAACATTATCAATGAGCTAGACAAGCAGAGCAGAACGGCGGGTCTAAAAATTGACATGCTGAAAACCAAAGTCAACAGTCTAGGAAGAGAATTAACAACACTACACTATTGGCAGCGGGGGGCTGAAAGTGCAGGTAGTGACCACTGATCCTGATCATGAGAAGGAAATAATTAAAGAATAAGAACGGGGTGGAGGGCATATGGCAGGTTCTCTCAGATCATGAATGGCAGTTTACCAATATCCCCCAAGAGAAAAGTGTGCAACAGCTGTATATTGCCGGTACTCACCTACGGGGCAGAAACTTAATTAGAGGCTAACGAAAAGGGTTCAGCTTTTAAGTTAAAGACGACGCAGGGAGCCATGGAAATAATAATTATAGGTGTAGCGTTAAGAGACCGGAAACGGGCAGAGTGGGTGAGGGAATAAACGCGTGTTCATGACATCCTAATCGAAATCAAGGGGAAGAAATGGGCTTGGGCAGGCCATTTAATGCGAAGGCAAGATAACCGCTGGCCCTTAAGGGTAACGGAGTGGACTCCAAAAGAAGGGAAGCGTAGCAGGGGGCGGCAGAAGGTTAGGTAGGCGGATGAGTATAAGAAGTTTGTGGGATACGGTGGCCGCAGCAGGCAATGGCAGGGTTAATTGGAGAGACATAGGATTGGCCTTTGCCATGCAGTGGGCGTAGTCGGGCCGATGATGGTGATGATTGTGGAGTTCGCTGACCTTTCCGCGAACTCGTTGGTCTTGTGTTCGCAAGGAAGGCCGCTCCAGTGTGGTCGGAAGTCGCCAACAAAGGGACCCGTCCCCGTCTTGGCCTCCCTTGCTTGCGGCGCGCCGTCAGGTTGGCAGTTGACAGCCGTGCGGTGCGGACACTTGTCTCGGTGCTCTTCGGATTACGCGTGGTGACCGGGACCTGACGCACGGACGACTGCGAGAGCGCGTGACTACGACAAATCGATGAGTTATTTCCTTTAATATTTTGAGAGCTTAGATTTAGGCTAGTTTTAGATCTGGGCTAGTTAGGTGAAGTGCTCGCGAAAGAGCAGGTCAGTGACCTAACGGCCGGGCCTTTTCCGGCTGGCAGCTATAGATCTGCAGGGCTCACTTGTAAGCCAGGTAGTTAGTATTCCTTTAGTTAGTAGAAGACAGGTAGTTAGTATTCCTTTATAGGTGATTGGCTTTAGCGGTAGGCAGAATTTTATTTGAGCACGTGAATGCAAGTGTTTTTTTTTTCTTCTCTAGCATTTTGTGGTAGGAATAATAGAGTGCTGCTAAGATGGTCAAGCAACTGAAGGTTAAATGCAAGGAGTCTGAGATGTTGGTGAATCTGAAAGAAACGCGGTTCGAATCTGTGGAGGAAGCCGAAGGCGCAAATTTTATGTGCAAATGCTGCGTATAAGTTGCACGCCTGGGCAGGGCTGACGAAGCAAACACCAGCCTAGCGCTACGTATGGATGCCCTAGAAAAAGAGCTGCAGGTAGAGAGGGCAGAGAAGCGCAAACTCCAATAGCAGCTTAGTGAGTTGTTGAACACAAAAATGGCTGACACCGCCAAGCGAAGTGACATTGGCGGATATTCCAGCGCCAGCCACGTAGATGGGGCCTGCGCTGGCATGGACAGCGATAAGGTCAGGCGGGTTCAGACAGGAACAGCTACGCACACGTGGCAGCTAGGAAGTCTGTTGGAGATGGAGAGAAGGGGAACAAGATAACTTCCAGGAATGAGGTCGCAGCCACAGATAAGAGGCGGCATAATAAACCGGAAGTTAGAATGGAGGAAGCGAGTACCCAAGTACTTATCGGTGGTGACTCAAATATGAGTAGGTGCAAAAGAACTATAATGGAGCGTGTAAAGGGTGATAGGCGGGTAGCAGTCGTGGCATTCCCAGGCAGGAAAATGGACGCAGTACTGAGCGAAACAAAAAACGAACTTTATAAGAATGTTGAAGAGCGCAATTTGGTAGTGATAGCGGCGGGACTAAATGATGTCTTGAATGGTGAAGCCGCAAAAGTAGCGGAAAGATTAGCGGAGGGAGTTGACGATTTAAGGGCGATAGCACAGCAAGTCCAGATCGTGGTGTGCACAGCGCCGGAAGTGCAAGGACGGAACGGAGAAATTGCCAAGGACGTCGTGGCTATTAATCGGGAGATATGAAGTTAAGCCAGGAGAAAGGCTTTGAAGTGGCAGACATAAACAGGGAAGTGCATAGAGCAGGCTCTGGCGGAGGCTTTACACGAGATGGCATCCACTTTAATAGAAGGCTAGGAGCCGAAATCGGGTGGCGCCTGGCAGGCCGGGCAGTAGCTTTTTTAGGGGGTCCACTGCGGATCAAAGCATAGGGGTTTGATTTAATTGGTTTGATCATGGAAGGTTGTGGCCAAGTACTATACCAGGGTGGCCAAATCCTGCTCTGGTGAGAGAGTGCGTTGTCGGTTCTGGTTACCGAGATCAGGCCGCACTCCAGGCCTGGTTATGCAATTCCATCGACACGCGGATTTTTTTTTTTAACCCGGTGGAGAATTGCGCGGATCCAGGATTTGAACCCCGTTCCTCTTGCACTCAAGGCGGATGTTCTACCTCTACGCCATCGCTGTAGCAAAGTAGAAAGTGTAGCAATGAAGGCTGACGCCAATAAAATGGCCACTAGGAGGTCCAGGAAGAAAACTACAAAAAAGAAATTTAACACCAGGATCAGGTACATAAACATGCAAGGCGGTAGAAAGAGAGCGAAGTGGTTAGAGATAGAACAGCAGTTGAAGGACTGAGGAGTAGGTGTATACGCGCTATGCGAGACACATCTCAGGGATCTAGAAGAACCGCCATATATTGATGGCTACGTCTGGGAACGGAGCAACAGAACAACAACGGAGAGGATGGGAGGAGGAGTAGGTATGTTGATACATCAAGGAACCAATTGGCAAAGAATAAAGTCAACTTGCAAAGATCATGTCTTCGTATCGGGTACAATTGCTGGTTAAAGGACATGGCTAGGAGTAGTTTATTTAGGGACAGGGGACAAATGCAGGCAAGAGAACACGGATCTAGTTAAGTGTCTCAATGACGATATAAAGCAGTTTGGAGAAGGCGCCAATATTGTTCTTTTGGGGGACATGAATGGCCACATCGAGGATCTGGATGGATACACAGATTATAACGGGAAGTTGATGCTAGACTTCTGTGAGCGACACAACCTAGTTATTGTAAATAGAGAAACGAAGTGCGAGGGACAAATCACGTGGGAATCCCGTAACAGGCAAACGACCATTGACTACTGCCTAACCTCGCAGGGGATGTATAGCAAGCTCGCAATGATGGAAATAGACGAAGAGGGAAAGTACAGCCTCGGTAGAGATCATAAGCGTATTAGGCTACAGTTTGGAGCCCTGCTCAAAAGAGAAATGAAGGGGAGTCAGAGTGCGGAAAATTAAATGAACAAATAGCGCAAATAGCGGCGTGCATCGAGGAAGCAATAGAGACACATCCCATGGAAAAGTGGGATTATAATAAGTTAGAAGTCCTCATTAGTACAAAAATAAAACAAGCAAAAGGAGTAAACCGCTGGAGAGGAAAGAGGAAGCCACGAAGTTCGTGGAATAAGGAAATTAGGGAGGCTATCGAAAAACGACGGTTGGCATCACGGGAACACAGAGAAGCAAAGAGGGCACAGTTATCTGAAGAGGAAATAAGCCGAAAATGGGAATCTTATCAACAAAAGAAACAGCAAGTGCAGGTCCTCGTCCAGGCTAAAATAAAGCAGTCATGTGATCGCTGGCTGGCTGAAGTTCGCGATGCAACTAAAGGGGGGGCCAAGAAAATTCTGGCACCATATAAGCTGGCTGGGCAAAGCGAATCACAGAAAGCTGGAACAGATTCCCGATGCCGAAGGAAAATGTTTAGAGGGAGATGACAATGTGAAGTATATTTCATAAGTTCTAGCTGAGTCATTTAAGAAAGACGATAGAGTAATCACCCCAAATGAGGGAGCAACACAGGAACGCACAATAGAAAACAGCGTGGAACTGACGAATCTTAACTAGAAAAAGGAGGAAGCAAATATTCCAAGATGTACGTCAGCAGATATCGACGAAATTCCAATCAAGCTAATTAATGAACTTGGACCAAGAGGCAAGGAAACGCTGATAAAAGTATTGGAGGCAGTCATAACGAATCAGAAAATTCCGCACAGCTGGATACAGAGTAAAATGAATTTGATTTATAAAGGAAAAGGCAATGAGACGAACATAAAATCCTTCCAACAGATTACGATAACATCAGTTACATACAGGCTGGTGATGCAGGCAGTGAAAATAAGAATGCAGTCATGGGTAGAAAGTAATAGAATACTCGGACAACTTCAGAACGGGTTCAGAAGTGGTAGGCGCTTAGATGATTGCCTGTTCGTGCTTACCCAGTGCATAGAAATAGCTAAGGCGGAAAACAGACCTCTCTATTTAGCCTTCTTGGACATAAGCGGTGCATACGACAACGTGAATAGGGAACTCCTGTGGAACATATTAAAAGGTGAAGGTGTCAGTCATGAGGTAACTAATTTTCTACAGGAAACATATCGAGAAAATGAAGTTGAAATAACATGGGAAAGAATTAAGAGTACAACAACTGTCCAGATACACAAAGGATTAAGGCAAGGTTGTTCTCTAACACCTCTGCTGTTCATGCTTTATATGATAAGTATGGAAAGAAGGCTACAAGGAAGCAATCTAGATTATGACCTGTCATACACATTAGGCGGAAAGGTTGTTGAGCAATGACTACCGGGTTTAATGTATGCGGACGATATTGTACTGTTAGCAGATAGCCAGGACGATTTGCAAACTTTGGTGAATTGCTGTGGAGACGAAGGAGACAGTCTAGGTTTCAGTTTTAGCGCAACTATGTCAGGTGTGATGGTTTTCAACAGCACAACTGATCAGGAGCTTACAATACAAGGCCATGAAATACCCCGAGTGGCAGAATACAAATATCTCGGGGTATGGGTAAACAACGGGCATATGTACACGGAAAAGCACGAACAGTCTCTCATAGCAAAAGGGCGAAGAGATGCCGGGATAATGAAACATAGGGAATTGTGGGGGCACAACAGGCATGAAGTCCTCCGAGGTATTTGGAAAGGAATAATGGTGCCGGGGCTTAGTTTCGGGAATGCGGTTCTATGCTTGAGGGCTGAAGTTCAGTCGCGATTAGAAATAAATCAGAGAACTGTCGGAAGATTAGCCCTAGGTGCCCACGGGAAAACCGCAAACGAGGCAGTACAGGGGGATATGGGCTGGGCAACGTTCGAAGCACGAGAAGCTCAGAGTAAAGTACTATACGAAGAACGCCTGAGGAAATTGGATGATAACCGGTGGGCAGCTAAGGTATATAAATACCTGTACAGAAAGAGCGTTGACACATAGTGGCGGAAACGAACTAGAAAGCTGGCCAGTCAGTTTGCCAGAGACGAGGAGGGAGAGAGAAAGAGCATTAAACGACAGGTTAAAAACGTCGAAAGTAAAAATTGGATAGATTCAATGGAAAAGAAGCATAGTGTAGAACTATATCGATGCTGGAAAAGGCAGATCAGGAAGGAAACGTTTTATGATAACTCAAGAAGCAGTGCCCTCCTCTTTGAAGCTAGGTCAGGGTGTCTTAGAACGCTACAGAAAAAAATTTAACGAAGAAGATGACACATGTGCTGTGTGTGGTAAAACTGTAGAAACAATAGAACACCTCATCCTAAAATGCGATGGTATCCATCCCGATGCCGATGCAGGCACAGTCACTCTTCCTGAGGCCTTAGGGTTTAGAGATAACAATAGTCATGTAAATAAATCTGCGGTGGAAATTAGCAAAAAGCGATTGGAGGATTGGTCGTACAAAAGCAGAGAGGTGACATAAGTTTTAAAGTTTAGGAAGACGTTTTTTTAAAGGAAATGGCGAATTGTATTAACAACTTACAGCAGAGTAAACAAAAATAAAGAAAAAAAACAGCATAGTGGCAACAACCACTGCCCCGTTTCAAAGGGGATATCCATCCATCCGTCCGTCCGTCCGTCCGTCCGTCCGTCCATCCATCCATCCATACAGCCCGTCTTAAGAAGCCTAACCATGTACAGCTGTCGACATGTGTTCGTTGTCAAGGGGTTGAGGAGGTTCCGGGAACGCACGAGATACGGCTGAGTATTAGCCGAGTGACCGGAAACCCACTATTCCCGTAACGACTGTCTCCTTCTCTTGCGGTGTGTTCTGTTCTGTAAACAACTTTAGGGATCGTCTCGTCGGCATATGTTTGTCGCGTGTGGGAAAGAGATAGAAAAGTGGTAACGGCTGGGCCGTGGGTGCCGTGGGAGAGGGTGGTCGTGTTTGTGCTTTTTGTGTATTTGATTGCAACCTCTCCTTTCCCAAATGTTTAATCAGAACTCTTTCCCCAATCTGTGATTAGTTGGCGGAAACCTTATTTTTCTTCCCCTGACCACTGATTGGTGAGGTGAGTCGCTTGTAATCTTACTGGTGGCTGTCTCCGCTAAGGGCGGAGACAGAGGGTTTAAAAATAAGCGTGGTGGGTTGAACGAGGGCTCAATTCGTCTGATCAACGGCTTAGTCACGTAGTTTTCTCCGTGCATAGTTTCTTGTTATATTTATGCTTTAAATAAATAGTTAACCTTCCCCTTTTCCTCGAGTAACGTGAATGTTTGCGAGTTGAAATCACCGGGTCATGAAGAAACCCCGATTTCATCATCAACAAGGTGTTTCCTCTCATCACCACCTGAAGGGGGAAACTCAACTATGATGATTCTCATAACTTTCGCGTGCTATATTCATATCTTGACTTAACTGCTTCCTATCTATTTCGATTTGCATGACATAGCTTAAGTCGCACTTGACATAAAAAGCTACACCTGTCCCCCGTTTTTTTCTTCTTGGAGAAGAGCTCATTTACCCACAGAAAGCTAAATATGTCAAATTCGTGACCTAACTCATCTATGAGCATGCATAACGAATTTGTTCTTACTTTGCGCATTCAAATGGAATGGTTGTTGAATCGTAAGGCACTGCTCTCTTTAAAAAAATGTTTGTCGTAGTGCTTGCATCATTGAAAATGTATGATAAGTTTAAGCGATAAGCAAGCAAATAACTAAAGCTGCCGACTGTCCCGATCCAGTCGGCGGTGGTACGTTGTGTTGGAAACTCCTTCCCATGCTACTTTGTGCTTCATAGGTGAGTGCGCTTGCGTCGAGGTGTTTATTTATACGCGACCAAACTTTCCATTGTTTGCCACTGCCGACTGAGTGTCTTGTGATTTTTGCTGACGACGTCTGCTGCCACTGCTGATGTCATGAAAGCCATTGAAGATTTCAAACGCGAAATGCGCGTCGAAAAAGGCCCAATGAGCCAGGGCATAACATTTTGTTCTGACACTGCTGATGACTCCAAGAATGCTCTATCAGAACTGAAAACTCTGACTGCGGACGTTAAGAGGACAAAGGAGGAATGTGCTATCTTAAGGCAGGACAACAAGGACCTAACAGAGAGGATAACTAAAGCTGAAGGGAGAATTTCTGAACTGGAGCAATACAGCCGGTTGAACAATGTGGAAGTAAAGGGCTTGCCACTGAACGCTAAGGACAGAGCTGCCGAGATAGCCTTGCAAATCCCACAAACTACCAGCGTTCCTCTTGACTTGGCAGACATTGACATCGCGCATAGCGTTAAAACCAAAAACAGCAATGACATTAATCTAGTTGTCAGATTCACGACCCGTACGAAGAGAAACCATTATCTTGAGGCAGCAAACAAGACAACTCTATCAACTACTGACAATGGTTTCACTGGTCCTGCTCAACGGATTTACGTCAATGAACATTTGACACCTGACAACAAGTTCCTTCTTGGTGCCGCAATTGCAAGGAAAAAGGAAACGTCTATGAAGTACGTGTGAACAGAAAACGGCAGCATACTCGCCCGTAAAACAGAGTTCTGATATCATTCGGATAAGCAGTCAAGCCGATTTGCTAAAAATGACTTAATGCGATGTCAATACTCATCACACAGGAGTTGTTCTTGCTTTCTTGCCTCTGGAAAATGGATTGAGCACTACACCTCTTTACACACTCTCACAGTTAAATAAATATGTTGGCCTAGATGAAAATAAGCAGTTCGTGTTAATCCATTTCAACATGCAATCTGCTGTGAACAGAGCTGATCAACTGACTCAATTTTTGGCAGGCTTAACGATATCTTTTGATGTCATCTGTTTAACCTAATCATGGTATCGTCACGACGCTGATGTTCTGCGAATACCGGGGTATAACTACATTTATGTTAACCGCACTACAAAACGTGGGGGAGGCGCTGCGCTACTGGTGAAAGAAAAGTATGCCTGTCAACTCTTATCTGATCACTGCTTCTGCAACCGTGATATCGAAATGCTCACTGTGAAGTCGGCCTGTCAAACTTTTTCTGTTCTTTGCCGCCCCCCTCCCCCCAGGGCAACTTAGAAACGTTTTTTTTTACCACTTTGAGCGCGAATTATTCTTTTTTAACACAGAAACCTGTTTTTCCTGCATAGCGGGAGATTTCCACATAGATATAAGCACAGTCAGTTCAGCACAGCAAAAACTTTCAGCACTTCTAGAGGTGACTGGTTTTCACAACACCATCAGTAGTCAAACACACATCACTGCTACTGTTCTTCCACGCTAGACCTTATCGTAATAAATAAACATAATGCACTATTTTCGGGCCATATCACAGTAGATATCAGTGACCATTTGCCTGTTTTCTTGCGTCTAGACAAACAAATCCATTCGAAGGCACATGCACAAGCTCGGCGGCAACATATTTCTCAAGAGAGGCTTGAGCAATTTAGGAACCGCATTGCTTTAGTGAACTGGGATCCCGTATACAGAGAAAACACAGCTGAGGGAACTTATCACAAATTCCTTGGAATGTTTCTTTTATTGTACAATGACTGCTTCCTTGTAGTTGACATAACACCTTGCAAACATGCTTATAAACCCTGGATGAGCCATCGCCTTACACGACTTGTGAAAAAGAAACACGAGAAGTTTGCACAATTAATTAAAACTAGGGACGCGGACGTACTACTCAGGTGTAAATCATTGCGCAATGATTTAAATAAAGAAATTAGGCTAGCTAAGGTCACTTACTATAACAAATTATTTGATAAGCAGCTTCCTAGCAACCCCAAACAAAAATGGAGGCGCTTAAACTTACTCTTAAATAGAAACACGCACGGCAGGAAGATAAAAATTGTAATAATCGATGGTAAAGAAACCTCAGGTTCACACCTCGCAAACACAATTAATAAATTCTTCTCCGAGGTAGGTTGTAGCCAATTTCATGCTGGCATCTCCAATTTTTAGGCGGCAAGTCAAAAGCATCCCTCTTTGAACTCATATTTTCTAGCGCTTAGTGAACACAAGGGACAAAACACAAATACACAGGACGAACGCTAGTCTTCAACTGTCGTTTATTCGAAAAAAACATTCAATATAAGACATCTCAATTGCTGATATTCACACACGCGCAGTAGCAGCGCCACGTTTCAAGAACAACAATTCTTTTTTTTTTGATAGATAAACAGATGGGGTGCTGACACATTTTGAGCCTTCTTAATCAATGCACATAGCTTCGAAAATTTCCCGTTCCGATTGCGTTTTTAGTGTTCCTAGAATGCTTGTTTCATGCAAGATTGGTGTGCAGGGTACAGGGACAGGGTCGCCAAGGTACCGTTCGATGAGACAGCGTTTGCAGTGCACCGCGAGATTCCCCCCGCCGATATGGATTCTGTTTCCAAGCGTTGCTCTCCCAGCCTTTCACTAACGCATCTTCCTGATTGCCCAATATAAGACTTGCCACAAGTGAGCGGGATTTTATAGACAACATCGATTTTTCATGGTACGAACTTCCTTTGGTGGTTCGTAGTGCACATTGGCTTCCTTGCCTCGCTGTTCACGAGTGGGCACAAGCGCACAAGTTTCTTTTAGGGCAGTCAAAACAAGATCGACGCCACGTTCAACAGCCTAGCAAGGGAAGAGCAGTTCACAATTGGTAGCGAGGTGCAGAAAGTGGTAAAGGAATATGTCTACTTAGGGCAGGTAGTGGCCGCTGATCGAGACGATGACAGGGAAATAACTAGAAGTAAAAAAATTGGCGGCGGTTTAGCCCTGGTTAAACCTAGAGTGACGCGGTAGCTAACGCTGGCCGAGTGGAACTTGGTCACGTGACCAACCACGTGATGAGCCGCGGCGCCGGCAGCTGCTTCGCACCATGTGACCGACCACGTGACAGCCACTGGGTGGCTGCGCCGCCACGCTGAAGCCTCGAAATGCTACCGTAATCTAGCTATAGCTACAAAAAGAATTGGGTGCAGCGCATATGGCAATCCAGTAATATACGTTGTGGGGCTAGTTGGTTCATACTCTGACTTCTTTTATGCGCACAGAAAGACGACACAAAAAGGCTCCGTCCTGTCTACCTTGCTTTTTTGTGTCGTCTTTCTGTGCGCATAAAAGAAGTCTGCATATGGCAAGTTCGCTCAGATCATGAATGGCAGTTTACCACTATCCCTCAAGAGAAAGGTACACAACAGCTGGATCTTACCAGTACTCACCTACGGGGCAGAAAAACGTGGAGGCTAGCGAAAAGGGTTCAGCTCAAGTTAAGGACAACGCAGCGAGCTAGGGAAAGAAAAATTATAGGTGTAACGTTAAGAGACCGGAAACGGGAAGAGAGTGGCAGGGAACAAACGCGGGTCAATGACATCCCGGTCGAAATCAAGAGGAAGGAATGGGCTTGTGCAAGGTATGTAAAGCGAAGGCAAGATAACCACTGGTCCTTAAGGGTAATAGCAAGCATAGAATTGGGCGGCAGAAAGTCAGGTGGGTGGATGAGTTAAAGAAGTTTGCGGGCATACGCAGGGCCGGACTAAGAAAAATGGGGGTCCTGCAGGCCCCCTCTCCCTATACTGACACCCCCCCCCCCCCTCCCCCACGTCGCCTGGTACGCTACTGGAAATATGCGATATATGTTTCATTTTAACTCCACCAAATTAAAAAGAACGAAGTGCGATCAACGGGATTACTATTATTGTTATTATTACAAGGAAAACAAAAACTTGCTTGAAACGCGTGCTGTTGTAAACACCAACACATATGTTCGCTTTGTGATTAATCTGCATTCTGTTTTCAGCAAAAGCTAGGCTTTAAGGAAAAGTTTAGTGCACTCAAGACGAACATGAACGTAGAAAAGACAACACAGCTCAGATGTCGATCCTTTTGAAGATAGGCTTTGTTTGCATCACTAAGTTTAATCCCGTGTGGAGACGCATGGTTGTATCCAAAACATTCTTTATTAAAATTCAAGCATCAGAGTGCAGTATTCGTTATACACGTTATTCTATAAATATGCATTAGATATATACAATACTTAAGGTAATACAAATATTATAAAAATGCACTAGAACGCAGATGAAAATTACCAACTGTAAATACAAAATATTATTTGAAAATATTTTGGTTAAAGGTAAGACAAGCAAGGACGACCCCAAATAAACGTGGCACTATCAAAAACAACAAAAATACAGTTCTTTATAAGCACACTAAATATCAAGAGAAGAACAAACAAGAAACGAACAACGAAGATTTGCATATCTTGAATTACACTGCTCAGCGTTTCATTGGGAACGTGGAGGCTGGGAGGCGACACAACGAATTTATTGGAGCCATTCATGTATAGCGCAATCAGTACTCTTTTAATATCTTTCGCGCCTTCACTATGGCGAAATCTGATATAGTCTGTTCAAAGGACAGATCGCGAAGGAGTTCACTTTAAATGAACATGATAGCAAGCGAGTTCACCTTGTCGTCAAGGCAGCTCGAACGAAAACGATTTTTTATCAGCGAAAACTTAGAAAACGATCGTTCAGTCTGACAGTTTGCCACGGGTATGCATAAGTACATTCGCAAAGCAATAGAAAGTTTCGGGAACACATCAATAAGCTTTCTTTCGTGCAGCAACTTCATTATTCCCTAGGGACTCGTGTCCTGGCACAGAGAGTTGTGCAGAAAGTTCGCCAACTGAACGATTCCAGCGGAAACTGCAGGCTCCAAATCATTTTTGTAGGTTTGCACCAACTTCTCAGCCTGCTGTGCCAGAGAGGCCTCGCTCACAAATTCTGTCAGCAATTTTAAGAATCCGAACCTTTCGCAGAGTTCAATGTAGGCAGCCTTTCGCATTCGCAAAGCAGAGCCTAGACTGTCAAGTACAACATTGTAGGTATTTACGATAAACTTTTTTCTACCTTGTAGCGCACTATCGCTTTTTCCGTCCGGTTGCTAACTCAAAACGATGCGTTTGCCCTCATCCTGATAACATTCATTGCTACATAGTGTGCGTGCTCTCTCTTCGAAGGTATCAAAGAGAGGTCGCAAAGAATTAACGAAGCCTTCTAGAGAGCTCTGCAGGTCTACAGCAGTTGAAATGTCTAGGCCTGGTTTCTGAAGTGCTACGCTCGTTTTGTCAAAGCGCTCCAAGACTTCACTCCTCAAAATCGCCATGAATACAGACTCTAGTTTTGTCTTTTTCTTGAAGAGAGAGTGCGCTTCGTATAGCACCACCGTTTTCTTCCTCGTTCTTTGATATAGCTTCAAGGCAACAAAACTGCATTGAAATTTTCAGAATGGCCTTACATGATTCAGCGTGTCTTGACCACCTGGTCTCAGAGAGACTTTTCAAAAGAAGCTGCTGGCCAGTTGCGCCCATGCTGTCCAAAAGATACCTCCATCGCTTAGGTGAGGAAGCAGAGAACACATACAGTCTCTGAATTAGAGTGAAAAATTTGAGTGCCTCAAGGCAACTCTACGCTACACGCGCCAACTAAGTTCAGTGAATGGCCAGCACACGGGACGTAGACTGTCAGTTCGTTTAGGTGTTTGATTTGAACTTGCAGTCCTTTGTATTTTCCTGACATATTACTCGCATTATCATAAGCTTGGCCCCTACAATCATCAATTGAGAGGCCATTGGTGGTCAAGATGGACCACACTGTATCGAAAAGATACAAGCTGGTATGCGATTCGATTGGAACAAACCCAAGAAAGCGTTCGTACACCTTCCCATTTAAACAGTATCGTAAAACTACTGACAGCTGATCAACGTGAGCAAGGTCTGGAATCGAATCAACAATTAAAGACAAGTATTTTGCGCGTTTCACTTCGTCAACCAGACGTTCCTTGACAGCCTTTGCCACATGCTCGATAAATTCATCACAAGTGGTATTTGACAGATACGATGGGTGACCTTTTCCTTTGTTCCCGTAGCCTTTGATGTGTTCCTCTAAGAAGGGATCAAACTTGGCAATGGCCTCAAGCACTCCCATATAATTTCCATTTCTCGGTGAACCAAAAATCTCCTCACTGCCCCTAAACGCTAGGTTGCGCTCAGCTAGAAGCTTAACTACGACTTCGTCTTCAAGACCTCTGTCCAGTAAGTGGTCTCAGTGACAAGATGCTTAACCAGCTCCTTGTCAATTGTGCTGTTCGAGTTAGAGCGGGCAAACAATCCTGCCACGCAGTCCCGGTGCTCGACGCTCTTTTCATGTGTGCAAACGTTTTCTTCTTTTCTTTTACAATCAGAAAAACCGTGCGTGCTGAAAGCACTGGGGTAGCTTGAAATCAAAAATAGTTTGCACATGAAACAGTAAATGAAACCTTTGGACTCCGAGTACATTAATCAGTGTCGCTTGTACGCCTCCCCATTTACAGCCCTTCGCACGAAAAAAGGAGGTGACATATAGCGTTTCTGAATTTTGTATTGCCTTTCGGGAAACGGAAAGTTTTCTGCCCGATTTTGAAAATACAATGGCCCCTTCTCAAGGCATACACTCCGAAAGCTGTCAGTAATTACTTCCGGCCACTTAGCAGGGTCACTTCGGGGAATCTCGCAACGTGCCTCTTGCTGCGGGGATGTCTGTACTTCTCTGCTCCCGCAACGAGAAGCCGTCTCATTTGTCCTCTCGAGGCAAACTTTGTGGGTGGGAACATGATTATTTTAAGTCAAACTAACAGGAAACAAGTGAGTCGGTTCTTGAAGTGTTGTTTCCTGGCGCTCGTCAGTAGAAGGAAGCTCATCGGGGAGATTTGGCACCTGTTGATCAGCAGTAGTAGAAATCGGGCGTGGCGGACCGCACACCTGGAGCTCTGTGGCAGGGCCCGGCCAAGTAACATAGACGTTGCTGACTCAGGAACAGGACAGGGCTCGGTTAGCGTCGGTTGCTCAGAAATATGGACGACCGAGGTTGGCACCGTTTTCACAGGATCCAGACAACCAAGATGAGTCATACTTTGCTTCTTTATAGGAAACCGTAGTGATGGAGTTGGCAAGTCTTCCACAGAAGCACAGTCGGTACTATTGGGAGTTTTACACGGACTCTGGGTTGAGCGATCATACTGCTCCGCGGAAGCTGCATTCAATAGGTACTTTGGCATCTTTGGTAGCTTCTTTTCACGCTCTTCTCTTTCTAACTTCGCATTTCGTTTAGACGCCCCACTTTGATGCTTCCCACCGAGCATTTTCGCATGAATGGATGCTGATTGTTCCCCGCACCGGGCACTTCGTCAGTCCGACGCGACCGCAAGTGTCCAACGGTGGCCGTCCCGATGACTGGCGCACGCTGCCTGGATGGTCCGTGGCTGGCCAAGAGTAGTGCGTCCGGGAGGGCTTATGCAGCCTGAATCGCAGCCCGCGATCAACTTCCTTTCATAGACGCGCGCCGCGTCTGTCTGTTACTAGCGCCAAAGCAGGCGTTCACATACGTTTCGAGGTCCTTGTAATAATTCCCTCCTTCTCCGTACAAACTCACTCCTTCTCCCGTTCCGGTCTCATCTTCCTATTGGCTACAAGCAATCGTCTGTTCTGGGAGGTCCTCGATTTTTCTTTCAAGCGCGAGAACGAAGGGGAGAGGGCGACTCCTAGCGCGGGCGAAGTTACGCGCCCTCCGTCGCCTCTGTCGTCTTTCTCTAAGTCTTTCTGGAAAATTCCGCGGCCAGTCTGACTTACTTTTTCCGTCTAGCGCGCACGAGGGTGCGCAGCCACTAGGCAGGAATGGGCGCCGGAGACAGGTCTTTGTGTCCGGCTCTCCAACTTCCCCCTTCGCTCTTCCACAACCCTAGCCCGAACAGTGAACATTCCATGCCCCACGGCACGCGAACAAAAGCACGTATGACGTCTTCTTTCCTTTAATGTCTAGACTCTGCCATCAGACTCATCATCATGTGCTATCGGACTCATCCTCCCCCGCCCAAATTACCATCACGGTAAAGAAAAGTCGAATGGGAGGCACTGTTGGGTACTGCAGCACATCCTTTGTATGAGAAGGTCAGCGGCGGAACTATTTGAGACGTGGAGGGTGGCGTGGTGGTGACGAGGGGCAAGGGAGATTTAGGTCCTCATCCCACATTACATGTTTTAGGTGTTTCCCCTTTGCCCCTCCTCTGCAGACAGCATTGGACAGACGGACTGACAGGAAACCACGAAAACTCTTCCAAGCAAACGCACCTCGCTTCGTAAGAAAGAGGGCCCCGCCGGGGTGGCGGTGGATTCCTGTTTTTGCAGCTCGACAAGCTCTAACCAAATGATCAGGCGAAGCGCATGCTGTTACATTAGGCGGGGGGCCACGTCTGCTCGTTCTCGTTTTCTCGCTTCATACATGTCGCTCGCAGTTCCGTTGCCCTTGGTTACATATACTAAGCAGGTTAGAATAAGTGGGCCCCGTTCTCGTACTGTCCGAGGTGGGGCCCTGGGCTGCAGCGCCCCCCCCCCCCCCCCCTCAATCCAGCGCTGGGCATACGGTGGCTGCAGCTGGCAAAATACAGGGTCAATTGGAGAGACATGGGAGAGGCCTTTGCCCTGAAGTGGGCATAGCCAAACTGATGATGAATACCGCAGATTTGTAAATTGTACAGCTGGCTAGAGCAAGCAGGCACTAGGTATGAGGTAATTTTCGGCTCCTAATAGATTAAGAAAAATTTGGCTATCGTTGACAAAAGAGCTCGAGAACAAAAACAAATAACAATGAAAAGTTAGCACTTATGCAATGTAAAATGAGTTGCAGTTGGCGCCATACGCTGAAGATGTGGTCTATGACGTCCCTTTCACTTGAAGCAATAACTGTATAGGAGAAACCGGGAAATGCTTAAACAGGGAACTGCACCAGCCGAACACGTCTTTTAAAGGTGATCCTTTTCCATTATGGCTTTGCATCAGAAATTGTGGTCTCAACAATTGAATTTCCGCGAATAAAAAAGCATGCATTCTTTTCTTTAATACAACTAAAGTTCTGTGTAGGCATAAAGGTCACTTGGACAGAAAATATGTGAGGCATAGTATCACCGACAAAGCTAGCTAGGAGCAGGACAGCACAGCCGTTCAGTGGGGCGAGGCTCGCTGAACCGAACAGCCGCCCTCACTCGAGAGGAGAAGGTTCGGCCACACGGTGGCGCCGGAAGAGTGCCAGCAGTGTGGAAATATATTCACGAAAACTGCGACATATGTTCTGTTCTTATCCATGACTGTGGAATTATGTATCGGGACTCTTGTCAGCAGCGCAGCATTGTACTTTCTTATTCGTCGCCTGTCGCAGCGCTTTATTTGTAGTATAAGAATTACTACCTGAACGGTCTGCTTTACTCAAGATTATAGCTTACAAGTTGCAATAGCAAACGACAAAATGGGGACTGAAAGTCAAAATAAAAAGTGCGACATAAGCAAGATGGCCACTAGAGAAGGTGGTGCTAGCCACCGCTGCGATTCAAAAGCGATGGCAATAAAATCTACCCCCCGGGGAGAGGCACAGTGCAGACACGATTTATGCCGCGCTACCCAAGTGTAGAAGCCGGTGACGAAGAGGTTCTGTGCAGAGGTTCTGCGGCGAGGTTCTGTGCAGCAAATGGCCGGCACGGCCGAATTGTAGTGCAGCGCGGGGACTAGATGGGTTTTCCCGATAAGGCGCGAAACAATGTGCGCTGTGCAAGAGGCGTGGCCACGGGCAGACAAACGACGAAGGGAGCGGCGCGGCGCCGCAGGGCGCTGGCGAAAAACAGCCTCGAATTATCTTGACTCGAGTTGGAAATGGCGCCGACCTCAAACATGCCTGCTAAACATGACATATTACGGCACTCTGTGACGGCGGAACATAACGTGCTTTCTGAGCTAGTGCGAGAAGTGTGCGTGAAACGCAGACAGGCCAAGGTTTAGTCTAGTTGGGGGCAAAAAGAAGAGACGGCAGCCACTGTCGGGGACAGCGCGAGCGGTAATAAATAAAGCCGTCCAAGGGCGCTCAATTACATGCGGGGCGCGGAGGGCCAAGAAGAAGAAAGCAAACAATTAGCGGAGCTCCTCGGGTGCCGTGAAAAATGGAGGAACGGGCGGTGACCGGCGCGTGAGGACGCGCGGAAAAGCCAAACGGCGTCGTCTCGGTGAGCGATAAATCACTGCACCGCCGTTTGTTTGCCGACGGAGGGGTGGCCACGCAAGGGAGCGGACGTGCTCCGCTCTTGTGCGGCTGCGGCGGTTCCAAGCGGGCTCAAGAATGGTCATGTGCCCAATCGTCCTCGCCACACCCCTCTGAACTTGAAATGAGAAGGGCCCAGAAAACATTTGACTGAGTGGAAACCTCAGCAGTCATGCCGAATAAGGGTGTAAAAAGGACCTATGTACAACTACTGGAAGATATCTATAACGACTGCACAGCTACTACAGCCCTACATAAAGTTAGCAGTAAAATTCCAAGAAGGAAGGGTGCCAGGCACGATCTCGCCAATGCTATTCACCGCCTGTTTGTTCATATTTAGCTCGTTTCGGTCTAAAACAGCTTGATTCGTTGTATTAAGCCCATTCAGCTGCTTTACCGTTACGAGGCCTGGATTGTGAACAGCCGGGGATGAGAGTTAATGGAGAATACCTTAGTAATCTGAGATTCGCTGATGACATTGCCTTGCTAGGGCACTCAGGATATGAGCTGCAAAGCATGAACAATGAGTTGGACAGGCAGAGCAGAACGACGGGTCTAAAAATTAACATGCAGAAACTTAAAGTAATGCTCAACAGTCTCGGAAGTTAACAGCAGTTTACATTTGGAAACGAGTTGCTGGAAGTAGTGAGAAAATAAGTCTACATAGGGCAGGTAGCGACCGCAGATCCGGATCATGAGGGTAAAATAAAGCGAATAAAAATTTGTACAGCACAACAGTCTGCTGCATTCGAGAAATGCGAAGGCATTTGCGTTTGACCGTCAGCAAGATTTTTGCAAGTCATCGTTGTCACGTGACACTCTCACGTCATCATCATCAGCCTGGCTATGCCCAGTGCAGGGCTAAGGCCTCTCCAATGTCCTTCCAATTAACTATATCCTTTGCCAGCTGCGGCCAGCGTTTCCCCGCAAACTTCTTAATCTCATCCGCCCACCTAACCTTCTGCCGCCCCCTGCTACGCTTGCCTTCTCTTGGAATCCCCTCTGCTATCCTTAAGGACCAGCAGTTATCCTGCCTTCGTACTACACGCGCTCCCCAAGCCCATTTCTTGCTCCTGATTTCGACTAGGATGTCATTAACACGCGTTGTTCCCTCACCCGCTCTGCCCGCATCCGGTATCTTAACGTTAATTTTTTTCCAGAGCTTCCTGCGTTGTCGTAAACTTAAAATGATACTGCATTAAATTGCGACATTCTGTAAAATTGCCGAAATTGAACTCGGAAGGTGCGATTGTGAAAAGTTTCAGTCTTTACTTCACTGCATTTTGCGCGGATGGCGTTGATTTGTAGGTTTTGTGCGCGCGCGCCATTTGCCGCCCGCTGAAGCGGGAGGCGTGCTTGATGTCACACGTCTCGCGGCGGCCTGGGCTTAATATCGGTTCAGCTGTCGCGCGTGGAAGTTCACAGTTGGCGACATGGAATCATACAACCGATCGACATTTACAGCCTGGAAAGTGGCAGTGGTAGTAACGAACATATCTTTCAGATATCGAAATGACTACGGACAAGACGTATGGCTACAATCCCGCAGCCTCACCGAGCGATGACGAGTAAAAGGAGCCAGGAGGATTACATTTTGTACAGGCGCGCTGCCCGCAGTGGAAGCGGTGCATACTATAATCCAGTTTGATATGACCCAGTGTCACATGTGATAAGAAGTTTGAAATAGAAGTATGCACTAAAGAAGTTTGGAGAAGACGACGAGGTTGACGATAAGCATGACCTGTATTCATCATCATCATCATCAGCCTTACTACACCCACTGCAGGGCAAAGGCATCTCCCATGTCTCTCCAATTAACCCTATCCTTTGCCAGCTGCATCCACCCTTTGCCTGCAAACTTCTTAATCTCATCCGCCCACCTAACCTTCTGCCGCCCCCTGCTCCGCTTACTTTCCCTTGGAATCCACTCCGTTACCCTCAAGGACCAGCGGTTATCTTGCCTTCGCATTACATGCCCTGCCCAAGCCCATTTCTTTCTCTTGATTTCGACTAGGATGTCATTAACCCCTGTTTGTTCCCTCACCCACTCTGCCCGCTTCCGATCTCTTAACGTTACATCTATCATTTTTCTTTCCATGACTCGCTGCGTTGTCCTTAACTTAAGCTGAACTCTTATCGTTAGCCTCCACGTTTCTGCCCCGTAGGTGAGTACCGGTAAGATTATGCTGCTGTACACTTTCCTCTTGAGGGAAATTGGTAAACTGCCAATCGTGATCTGCGAGAGTTTGCCATATTAGCTCCACCCCATTCTTATCCTTCTAGTTATCTCCCTCTCATGATCAGGATCAGCTGTCACTACCTGCCCTAAGTAGACGTATTCCGTCACAATTTCTAGGCTCTCGCTGCCAATTGTGAACTGTTGTTCCCTTGCTAGGCTGTTGAACATTACCTTGGTTTTCTGCATGTTAATTTTTACACCCATCGATCTGCTCTGCCTGTCTAACTCATTGATCATGATTTGCAGTTCACCTCCTGAGTGACTCAGCAAGGCAATCTCATCAGCAAATCGCAGATTATTTAAGTATTCTCCATTTATTCTTATTCCCAACTGTTCCCAATTCAGGCCTCGAAATACCTCCTGTAAACATGCGGTGAACAGCATTGGCGAGATCGTGTCTCCTTGCCTGACGCCCTTCCTTATTGGAATTTTATTGCTGACTTTATGGAGGACTATAGTAGCTGAATTGGGAACAGTTGGGAATAAGAATAAATGGAGAATACCTAAATAATCTGAGATTTGCTGATGACATTGCCTTGCTGAGTCACTCAGGAGGTGAACTGCAAATCATGATCAACGAGTTAGACAGGCAGAGCAGATCGATGGGTCTAAAAATTAACATGCAGAAAACCAAGGTAATGTTCAACAGCCTAGCAAGGGAACAACAGTTCACAATTGGCAGCGAGAGCCTAGAAATTGTGCCGGAATACGTCTACTTAGGGCAGGTAGTGACAGCTGATCCGGATCATGAGAGAGAGATAACTAGAAGGATAAGAATGGGGTGGAGCGCATATGGCAAATTCTCGCAGATCATGAGTGGCAGTTTACCAATTTCCCTCAAGAGGAAAGTGTACAACAGCATAATCTTACCGGTACTCACCTACGGGGCAGAAACGTGGAGGCTAACGAAAAGAGTTCAGCTTAAGTTAAGGACAACGCAGCGAGCCATGGAAAGAAAAATGATAGGTGTAACGTTAAGAGATCGGAAGCGGGCAGAGTGGGTGAGGGAACAAACACGGGTTAATGACATCCTAGTCGAAATCAAGAGAAAGAAATGGGCTTGGGCAGGACATGTAATGCGAAGGCAAGATAACCGCTGGTCTTTAAGGGTAACGGAGTGGGTTCCAAAAGAAAGTAAGCGTAGCAGGGGGCGGCAGAAGGTTAGATGGGCGGATGAGATTAAGAAGTTTGCAGGCAAAGGGTGGATGCAGCTGGCAAAGGATAGGGTTAATTGGAGAGACATGGGAGAGGCCTTTGCCCTGCAGTGGGTGTAGTAGGGCTGATGATGATGATGATGATGATAGTAGCTGTGCAGTTGCTATATATATCTTCCAGTATTTTGACATAAGGCTCTTCTACCCCCTGATTACGCAATGCCTGTATGACTGCTGAGGTTTCCACTGAGTCGAATGCTTTCTCGTAATCAATGAAAGCTATACATAGAGGTTGGTTATATTCTGCGCATTTCTCTATCACCTGATTGATAGTGTGAATATGATATATTGTGGAATATCCTTTACGAAAGCCTGCCTGATCATTTGGTTGATCAAAGTCTAATGTTGCCCTGACTCTATTAGCGATTACCTTAGTAAATACTTTGTAGGCAACGGATAGTAAGCTGATCGGCCTGTAATTTTTCAAGTCCTTGGCGTCTCCCTTCTTATGAATTAAGATAATGTTTGCATTCTTCCAAGCTTCTGGTACAGTCGAGGTCATAAGGCATTGCGTATACAGGGTGGCTAGTTTTTCTAGCACGATGTCCCCTCCATCCTTCAACAGATCTGCTGTTACCTGATCCTCCCCAGCTGCTTTTCCCCTTTTCATTGCTTCTAAGGCTTTCATTAGTTCATCTTTCGTTACTGGTGGGATGACGCATTGCTGTGCACTGCTGTCTTTCTCATTAACGCTCTGATTACATTGGCTACTGTACAGGTCAGTGTCGAACTCTTCGGCTACGTTAACTATCTTATCCATATTGCTAATGACATTGTCCTGTTGTCTCTTAATGCATACATCTGGTTTTTACCTATGCCTAGTTTCCTCTTCACTGTTTTTAGGCTACCTCCATTCTTTAGAGCATGCTCGGTTCTCTCCATATTAAACTTCCTTATGTCGGCTACCTTGCGCTTATTTATTAAATTTGATAGCTCCGTTAGTTCTATTCTATCGGTAGGGTTAGATGCCCTCATGTTTTGGCGCTTCTTAATCAGATCTTTCGTCACCTGAGATAGCTTCCCGGTATCCTTTCGAACTGTCCTACCGCCTATTTCTACTGCGCACTCCGTAATTATTGATGTCAGATTATCGTGCATTGAATGAACATCAAGATCATCTTCCTCAGTTAAAGCCGAATATCTGTTTTGCAGCGCTATCCTAATGGATGGATGGAAAAACTTTATTTTCGTCAGAGAGCATGCGTGGACGATTCCGTGTCAGATGGCCATCAACCCATGGCTGACGGCAACCTGGGTGGCCCACTCCACGGCCCTGGTCTGGACGACCGGGTCTGAGCTGGCCAACACGGCCTCCCACTGCTAGAGGGAAGGATCACGCATAATGTCCGCCGGTGGCGGTGCTATGCTACAGCTCCATAATATGTGGTCATAGGTTGCCAATTCGTGACACCATTTGCACTCCGGCGGAATGTCCGGGTAGATTTTGCTCAATACGTATGGGTTGAAGAAACATCTAGTCTGCAATCGTCGCCAGACGCATTCCTGCGCCCTCACCAATTGCTTGTCCGGGGGTGGGTAAATCCTCCGCTCAAGTCTGAAATGATTAGTAATGTCATGAAAGGATACCAGCCCATCTCTCGTGGACCTTCCCGGGACGTCCAGCTCACCTACTCGGCTGACGAAACCTAGAGCATTCATGTGAGCCGTCTCGTTCCCAGGGTTCCCAGAGTGTGCAGGTACCCAGACAATTTCCGTCTCCGTAATCCCTCGCTCCGTGGCCCGATTCAGCAACCGCGCCGCTGTGACAGATATTCTGCCCCTCGCCAAATTTCGGATGGCTGTTTTTGAATCGCTGAAGATCAGGTCAGCATTACTACTAGTCATAGCTAGTGCTATCGCCGCTTCCTCTGCAGTTTCTGGGGAGCGGGTTTTGACTGATCCAGAGGCGATCAAGCGTCCTCGCCCGTCCACCACCGCAATTGCAAATGCATCCTTGTCCTTATACTCGGCGACATCTACATAGACTGCCCCGTTGTACTTCGCGTACTTAGCATGCAAAGCTTTGGCTCTTGCCTTCCTGCGGTCCTCATGATGTATTGGATGCATGTTCTTGGGCAAAGGTTTTATGTACAAGCCCTTGTGCATTTCCCGCCTCATCTGAATTTTCGTGTCACCGGCTGGAACGTCAACGCCAATGCCGATCCTTTCCAATATGTCCCTTCCTGCTTTTGTTTTTGAAAGCCTACCGAGCTGCATCACCAAGTGCGCCTCCCGTAGTTCTTCTAGGGTGTTGTGCACCCCTAATCCCAGCAGCCTTTCGGTAGACGCATTTTGAGGCAACCCAAGAGCCGCTTTATACGCCTGCCTAATCATAGCCTCCACCTTTCCTTTTTCCGCCGCGTCCAACTTCAAATAAGGCGTCGCATACACTATTCTACTGAGCACAAATGCCTGCACTAGCTTACACAAGTCTTTTTCCTTAACACCTCTTACGATTGGCGATTCTCCTGATTAGCCGCACGGTAGCATTGACCGTATTTTTAAGCCTTTACAAGGACTCGCTATTCTTCCTGTTAGTCTGCAGATACATACCCAGGATCCTGATCGTTTGGACCTCAGCGACCGGTACTCCCCCCACTTTCACCTCTAAAGGTGGTGGCGGCGTATAGTGCCTCGCATATATCCCTCTTGGTTTATCCCTCAGAACAAAAAGCTCGGACTTGGGCTGAGAGCACGAGAGTCCTGCTTCCCCTGCTAGCTCCTCCACAATATCCACCGCCTGTTGTAGAGTTTCTTCCAACTGTGCGTCACTGCCTCTTGTTACCCATAGAGTAATGTCATCCGCATAAAATGTATGTTTAAGTCCCGATATCCCTTGCAGCCTGGGTGGTATCTTGATCAAGGCGAGATTAAATAGGAAGGGCGATAATACCGACCCTTGCGGTGTCCCCCTGCCCCCCAATGAGAAGGGATCCGATTTCATTTCTCCGACTACAATCTCCGCAGTCCTACCCTCCAGAAACGATCTGATGTACCGGAAGGTTCTACCCCCCGGTCCTATGTCTGATAGGTTCCTCAATATTGCCTCATGGGTAACATTGTCAAAGGCCTTAGTGAGGTCGAGCCCCAAGATAGCCTTGGTGCCCGTGCCGTACCCAGGATCAACCACGTCTTTTTTGAGCTGTAACATGACCTCCTGCGTCGATAAATTAGCCCTGAAGCCAATCATTGTTTCAGGTATCAACTCATTGTCCTATACATAACCCTGAAGCCTGTTCAAGACCACATGCTCCATCAATTTGGCCAAGCACGACGTTAGCGAGATGGGACGCAGATTCTCAATGCAGAGCTTCTTCCCTGGTTTAGGAATAAATGTAATCCTAGTATGTTTCCACTCTGGCGGAATCTCCCCGGCCGCCCAATATTTATTCATCAAATTCGTGAGTGCCCCCCCTGACTTGAAATCCAGGATCCTCAGCATTTTATTAGTAACCCCGTCCGGACCCGCTGCTGACGTGGTACGAAGCTGGCCCATTGCAAACTCCACTTCCGCCACCGTAAAGTCTGCATTAAATTCAAGGTTTTCCTCTCCCGAGTAATCCGGCAAGCAACCGCCCGCCTCTCTGTTTATGTAACGACTTCGGAGTTCGTGTATAAACTCCTGTGCTTTCCCTCTTACGGCTTCTTCTTCTTCTCCTCAAGTAATATGGCACATACCCACGTGGGGGGGATTGGCCAAGGTATAGAGTAGAATGCCAATGAAGCATTTGCGCGGGGAAGAAAACGTCAGAAGACTGAATCAAGATAAAAAAATTGGAAAAATAAAATGAATTCAAGAGGTATGAGTCATCCGGAATAGAGTCAATCTAGCCTTTTTTGGACGTGCGAAAGAATTGTTAGCTCTTACGGCTAACTCGTTAATGGTCTTCTTCTTCACTAGCTTCTTCCGTTCCTTCTTCAAGCCTAAGCTAATTCTAGACCTTACCATTCTGTGGTCGCTGCAACGCACCTTTCCGAGGACGGCCACATCCTGAATGATGCCAGGTTTAGCGCATAGTATGAAGTCGATTTCATTTTTAATCTCACCATTGGGGCTCTTCCAGGTCCACTTCCTGTTTTCTCGTTTGCGGAAGAAGGTATTCATGATCCGTAAATTATTTATATCCGCGAATTCGACTAATAACTCTCCCCTGCTATTTCTGGAGCCTATCCCATAGGCTCTATGCCTATAAAGGTATTCATGATCCGTAAATTATTTCTATCCGCGAATTCGACTAATAACTCTCCCCTGCTATTTCTAGAGCCTATCCCATAGTCACCTACCGCGTGGTCATCAGCCTGTTTCTTGCCCACCTTCGCATTGAAGTCGCCCATCAGTACAGTGTACTGCGATTTTACTTTATTCATTGCCGATTCTACGTCCTCATAGAAACTTTCAACGGTCTGTTCATCATGGTTGGATGTGGGTGCGTAGGCCTGCACCACTTTCAGCTTGTACCTCCTATTCAGCCTAATTACTATAGCTGCTGCCCTCTCGTTAATACTGTGGAGCTCCTCTACGTTGCCAGCTATATCCTTATTAATGAGGAATCCCACACCTAGTTCTCGTCTATCTTCTAACCCACGATAGCACAGTATGTGTTCGTCCTTTAGTACTGTATACGCCTCACCTGTCCTCCTAACTTCGCTAAGCCCTATCACATCCCATTTAATTCCCGCTAGTTCCTCAAACAGCACTGCTAGGCTAGCCTCACTAGCTAAAGTTCTAGCGTTAAACGTTTCCAGGTTCAGATTCCAATGGCGGCCTGTCCGGAGATAGAGATTCTTAGCACCCTCCGCTGCGTCACAGGTCTGACCGCCGCCGTGGTCATTTGCTCTGCAGCGGCTGGGGACTGAGGGCCGAGGGTTAATTGGTATGATCATAGAAGGTTGTGGCCAAGTACTACACCAGGGTGGCCAAATCCTGCTCTGGTGAGAGAGTGCGTTGTCGGTTCTTGTTACCGAGATCAGGCCGCACTCCAGGCCTGGTTATGCAATTCCATCGACACGCGGATTTTTTTTTAAACCCGGTGGAGAATTGCGCGGCACCAGGATTTGAGCCCCGGTCCTATTGCACGCGAGGCGGATGTTCTACCTCTACGCCATCGATGCGACCTGTATTAACCCAAGGATAAAGAAGATGAAGAAGTATTCGGTGAGGTGGGAAGAGATTGTTGGAGAAGAGAAGACGACGACGACGACAAGGATGAGATGTGCCAACACCGAGGTTATAAAAGCGCGAGGGAGGCGAGGAACAGAGAAGCCGAGGTTCCGGAACACCTCGGATGGAAGGAGAGCAACGCCGGCTACTGCCCCGATGATCTCCGAGTTCTACGGCGTCGCACCGTGGACTTCCTGCCGTTCCTGAGTCCTTTCCGGGTAATCAACGGAGGACGCAACCACCTGCTACGGCCAGGGGTGCCTCCAGCGCTGTTGCCACCCATCCGGGTGGTGCCCACAACACAACGCCAACATCACCAGCAACACCTCCACGGGCACTTGGACGGGGAGCTCGTACGACGCCGGCAACGACGCCAGCCTGAGCACTTCGAACTCCACCTCGACGCCGGCCACCTGGATGCCACTGACTGGAGGTGCAGGCAACGCGCCAACAGCACCGAATCGTGAGCACGAACGCCAAACGCTTGTAGACTTGGTGTTCCCGGGTCGTGTGCATTGGTAGTCTTGGGGTTTTTTGCTAGGTTTGTTAGTTTTGTACGCTAGTTTTTGTGTCATGTAGGGTGTCATGTAGGGTGTAGGGTCCAAGGACACCATTGATTCGTGTTGTGACATTCCGTGTGTGCTACGAGGATCCACGTTCGACGGCGCGGCGTAGACGGAGACCCGTGACAGCGGCATCATCAATTACCCAGCCATGCTCTTTGAGTGACGACCAGAACAACCGGACCCGCCGCCGCCCCGGGGAAACAGGCTTTATCCTCCCCAATTTCCGGGCACATTCCAGGACAAGGGAGCTGTCAGCGGGCCAGAGCGCGCCGCACCACAGCCGACGCTATGCGCTACCGCGAAGACGACATTCTTTCCCTCCCCCCCCTTTTGTCGTGGGCTATCGCCGGGAAGGCACCCACAGCTTCCCAGAAGGGCCGCGACGGACACCTGTCATGGCGGACAGGCAGTACTCGCCAAGAATGTGGAAAGACAGGCGCTAGTGAATTAGCTCCGAAGAGAGAGCCTGTGTATACTCTCACTTGAGAGAGAGTGGTGGCGTTTTTGTTGTTTATTTAGTTTGTATTGTTAACAGACTCTGGGTTCGAGGCTAAGCCCAACCCAAGGGGTGGTCCCCATCTCGCATGTTATTTTGGATTGGAGAATTGATGCTTTGGGCGGGCCACTGGAAATGACCGCCCTTAGTCCTTTGTTAATCAAGTGCTTAAAAGCACATGTAAACGGATGCAGTCCAGTCTGAGCTGGGGCTCCATGCTTAGCATGTAATGTGATGCTACTTAGGCACTAACCTGCCCGGTCGATGAGTAAAGTAGTGCAAAGTTTGTTCTTTTGTAAATTCAGTTCTGCTTTTTCCAGTTTAACTCTCTGTATATGTATGTTGTAAAATTATGCTCTGCTGTCATCATCTACAAGCTCGCCTCCTGTTCATCTTCCAAGCCGAACGACACTAGAGGAAGGGTTTGTGAACCATCCTCGAAGAAACGGACGACTATTGAAATTCTACTGCAGACGCTCAGGACGACATCGTTCGCCACCAGGGCCTTCAGCGCGGAAGCCCGACGGCGTGCAGCTTCCGCCAGCAACCGCTCGAGCCCAACTCCGGAGCCACTCCATCGCCCCCATGAAGTCGTCGGCACGTAAGCTCGGACGCCCCAGCCTCTGATGTATAACCTTAATCATGTGTAATTATTGAATATACCTGTTTGTTTAAACTGAGCCATACGGTGTCTCTTTGCCTCTCCGTCCCGTGTGGACCTGCGCATTATGGGGGTCATCACAGTGTCGAAAAATTCTATGTATTGCTGGTTTCTATTGTCTCAATGCTAATCTTACTTGCCTTTTGCTCGCTTTGTCCGGAGATGAACTAAATCCAGGTCCTGCCGAGAACGACATCCCTCCGTGTTTAGAATCAATCTCTCAAGCAGTACTACGCATTGAACTGAGCCAGAACACCAATCTGTCAGAGCTTGCCATGATTAGATCCGCACAAACTAGCATTGAGGAATCCGTACGTCGACTTTCATCGCTCGTTCAAATCCTTGAAAAAATTGTAGCAGTCAACTCTGAAAGTGGCGCTGCTCCTAAAACCACTTCTGACTTCACTAAGCTTTCATCCGACGTTAAACTGTTGACGGATAAGTATGACGATGCCGAGAATCGTTCACGCTGCTCGAATCTTTTATTCTTCGGCATCGCAGAAGAACTCGGTGAAACTTGGGTACAGTCCGAAGCTCATGTTGTTTCCTTTTGCTCCGAAAAGCTCGAAATTTCACTTGGTAACCATCAGATTAACGTGCGCACCGTTTGGGTCGCTTCGAGACAGGCAAAAACCGTCAAATCATTGTAAAGCTAGCACATTTCAAAGACAAATCGAGAATATTGCTTGCGGGGCCGAAGCTTAAGGAAACAGCATTTTCTGTTCGCGAAGATTATTCAGCTAAGGTTCGATTAGCTAGAAAGAAACTTTTCTCTTACGGTCAGCAAAGCAAAGCATCGTTCAAGATTCGTTTTGATAAGCTACTCATTGGCAAAAAGCATTTCGTCTATCATGCAGATACAGATTCCGTAGCCGAGCTGGCACCATAGCGACTACTGCGAGTACCGCGGGATCCGCGATCTCATTTTTCCAGTCCTTCTCAATGCCCACGCCCTATTGCTGCCCATCATAAAACCTCGGTTTTGGTAACAAATATTCGAAGTTAAATGCCAAAAAAGAAACAGTTGAAGCTCTTCTTGATGACTACAGCACAGACATCGCATTATTCACCGAGTCTTGGCTTACACCCGATATTCAGGATTCCGAACTACTTCACGACAATCAGTCATTTCACGTGTACCGGCGAGAGAGAGCAGACCGCAGGGGAGGCGGCATCCTTGCTCTGGTGAAATCAAGCCTTTCTTCCGTCCTAGTTAGTATTACCAGCCATTATGAAATTTTGTGCATTAAAATCTCCTTTCCGTCTTATACCAACATGCTAGTTGCATGCTACAGAGCCCCTGATACCGAGCCCTCGTTTGTGAATGACCTTAACTCTGTACTTGAGGACCTGCAGTCTCGATTCCCTCACGCCAATCTCACAGTGTGTGGGGACTTCAATTTTCCTGATATCGACAGGGAAAACCTGACTGCGTTTTCTCGGCAACCGAAACACTTTTTTAGAACTAGTCCTTACCTTCAACCTTTCTCAAGCAGTGTGTGTCTTAACGCGACGTTTAAACATTCTCGACCTAGTCCTCGTTTCTAACCCTGAGTTGATCGAATCGCTTTCGTGTACTAGTGGATTAAGCGATCACTGCCTCATATCTTTCAACCTTTCCATTGAAACTCTTATCCGCCAGCCGTCTATTAAATATATTCGAGATTATTCAAAGGCTGACCTCGCGAGCATCAACGCCCATCTCGAGGATTTCTTTCGCGCTTTTGGAATTTCCAGACACACTAAATCAGTGCATGAAAACTGGTGTCTTTTTAAAGAAAAACTTTTATCTCTTATAGAAGCTTATATCCCGCTCATCTGTATCCGAGGTGACGCAAGTAAAACGTGGTACTCAAATGCGCTAAGGAAATTGTCCCGTAAGAAGAAACGCTTTTTCCGCATTGCCAAGAAATCAGGATGCGCTGTGAGGTGGCAGAAATACATCGATTGCCTACACGAATACACACAGCTATTACGATCTTCGAAAAGAAATTTTTACTGTCACGACCTCATGAACATAATACGGGAGAACCCGAAAAATTTTTGGAACCTACTCATGCCTACTAAAAACCTTCCTAAAATATATCTTTGAAGGCGCGTGACGGCTCCGATGTTACAGATCTCGAGCGCTCCGACGTAATGAACACTTATTTCACCTCCGTTTTCACCCACGAGCCCACAGAAAGCAACAAATTTGCCCTGCCTAACCTTAATTATGCACCTATGCCACCTATTGTCATCACATCGGAGGGAATCTCAAATCTCATTGACAATCTGAAACCATCAACTTCTTCTGGACCAGACATCCCCGCCAAGATCCCCAAAGGAACAAATTACGTTACAAGCCAATTCCTACAACTGATTTTCGCTCAATCTCTCGAAACTAGCCAACTTGCGGAGGACTGGAAGATAAGCAGAGTTGTGCCAATTTTCAAAGCTGGAGATCGCGCCGACCCCTCGAATTACCGACCGATTTAATTGACATGTATCTCGTTTAAACTCTTCGAGCATATACTATACTTACATATTGCATCTCACCTCGATCAGAATTCCTTTTTCTTTCCCAATCAGCATGGCTTCAGGGCAGGCTTTTCGTGCGAAACACACCTCTGCGAGCTAACTACTGATCTTCACTTAAATTTAATAATAATAATTGGTTTTTGGGGAAAGGAAATGGCGCAGTATCTGTCTCATATATCGTTGGACACCTGAACCGCGCCTTTGGGGAAGGAATAAAATTTAGATTCCTCTTTTCAGACCGATGTCATCTACTTAGATTTTGCCAAAGCCTGCGATCGCGTCCCCTACCAACGTCTGATGTCCAAACTCTCCTGTCTGTCACTCGACCGTCTTACTTTATCCTGGATCCACTGCTTCTTAACTAACCGCCAACAGTTCACAGTCATCGCCGGTCATACATCCGAAACTACTAGAGTAATCTCCGGGGTCCCCCAGGGATCAGTGCTTGCTCCGTTACTGTTTTTAATACTTATCAACGACTTACCTTGTGGTATCTCATCAACCGTCCGCCTTTTCGCTGACGATTGTGTCATCTATCACCGCATCAGCAACAGCAGCGATCAGACAATATTACAGGAAGATCTCAGCAGAATCGAAAAGTGGTGCTCCGACTGGCTAATGCAGCTCAATGTTTCAAGATGCAAATTCATGCCCATTTCACGCAAACGCTCCAATCTCTATTTTCCATACACCTTGAGCTCCATAGCCTTGTCTCAAACTAATTCATACAGGTACCTCGGCATTGAGATAACGACCAGTCTAACATGGGCAGATCACATAACGAAATTATGTGCTAGTGCTTCCAGGACACTTGGATTCATCAGGAGATCACTTGCCCTGTCTCCTCCAGCCATCAGAGAACTAGCATATGTAACATATATTCGCAGCAAACTTGCATACGGCTCAACAATATGGAACCCTCACCAGGCCTACTTGATTGACTCACCAGAAGCCATCCAAAACCGGGCAGCACGTTTCATCACCTCGCAGTACAAACCTCGGCTCAGTGTTACTGTCAAGAAATCATCTCTCGGTCTGAAATCTTTAGCGCTTCGCCGAAAATTTTCAATTTGTGCTCTTCAACAAAGTGTACTTTAACTTTCCAGCACTTCGGGAAATCGTCCTGCGCACTCCGGTACGATAATCTCGCCGCTTGTTTAATTCCTCTAGCATACAACGCTTGCACGGCTCCACCAATGCATTCAACAAATCGTTTCTTCGTTGTGCAATTGAAGTCTGGAATAACCTACCCGAAAACATTGTTGTTGAGACTAATCCTTTTAACTTTAGGCACCTACTCATCGAACATTTTGAAGGATAATAACTTTCCTATACCCGGTGTCAGCTACGATCCACTGTAAAACGACCAAACACTTTGTTTGGCCAAGTTCTATTACTGTAATGTGTGTTTCTGTGTGGTTCTTGTTAACATTTTCTTTGATTGACTATATTAATTTGTTTCTCTTTTACTTTGCCTAGTTTTCGCAATTTTGTTTGCCTTTTCATATGTATGACCGTCGCACACTACGTATCCTCCCCCCCCATATGTAATATCCCTACAGCACCCTTAAGGGTTAATACATGATGATGATGATGTATTAAAGTTGCTTCTGTGTGAGTACGCCTGTCACATAGTTCATTCTCTCGGGCCGAGTGATTTCTGCGAATCCCTGAAAAAGTTAATTGGCGAGCGTATGAGGATACATTTCATTTTTTTTTGTCTCGGGTCTTTCCGATCTTTCGACGGCAGAAAGTATGTGTTTGGAAAAAGGGTTAGAACTGGCTCTCAAGCTAGGGTTAAGCAAGGAAGGGGCGATGAGTGTCTGTGACGAGGAGGCAAAGAGGCAGAGAGAGGAGGCAAATAGGCAGAGAGAGGAAAGGGTACAAGCATGCGCAGACGCTCGCGAGGAAGAAGAGCGGGAGGACAAAAGAGCTCGCGAGGCAGAAGAACGGCAGAAAAGAAGGATAGAACGGAAGAAGGAGTTTCTTTTGTGGAAACAGGCGAATGTCGCGGGAGAACTGAGGAGATCATGGACGATGGTCAGCGTTCCTTAGCTGGTACAGAATCTTCTAGACCGGCCAGAGTTTGTCCAATAAAGCTGATGGCTCCTTTTGGCGACAAAAGAGATGATTTGGACGCTACGTTGGGGCAAAACTGGAAGCGCTGTTATAGAGCAGAAGGCAGCATGACCGGCTGTGATGATGCAGGGTAGCGTTGAATTGGCCGGAGAAGGGATGAGCAAGGATGGAAGCTGAAATTTCGGAAAGAAAACACAAACAGGTTTACTAGCACTTTGAAAGATAGTTTAACAACACCTCCGTCAATAGCACTTTGAAGAAATTTATTTACATATTTAGAAAGGAAAGATCAAACAGTCAAAAATTAAATGTTCATAGCGTCGAGCGACTGGATGAGCCTTGTCGTCAGTTCCCAGAACGTTCATTCCCACTCAGGACGCTCGTTAATACCCTAAGGCTCACCCCTTCACAAGGCGGTGGTCAAGAAAACACAAACAGAATCGGCATGGCAGCAGCCTCAGCGGCAACATGCTAAGGAACCCTTTATGTTTCGTGCGGCCGGTTGTGGCGGTTCAGCTGCGAGCTGAGTTATCGTCATGTAGTTTTTTCCGCGCTGCATTACGCCAACATGCAAGCCTTGGGGCGTGTCAAATATCGTCGACACGTGTCGGTGACATGCCTTGTGGAAGATGCGAAAGCGTCAGCTATCATCGCCACGCCTATGCCAACAGCAGTTACGTCGGACCACATGACCAGCTTCCCAGCTATAAAAGAACAGACCACAGCGAGCCTCATCAGTGGGCATGGCAGCAGCCTCAGCGGCAACATGCTAAGGAACCCTTTCTGTTTCGTGCTGCAGGTTGTGGCGATTCTGCTGCGAGCTGAGTTATCGTCATGCAGTTGTTTCCGCGCTGCATTACGCCACAATGAAAGCCTTCGGGCGTACCAGTATCGTCGACACGTGTCGATGACATCTGCTAAAACATTAAGTTGGGCTAGTTGGTAACGGCTTAAAGGAATCATATTCTTAGCGGTAAGAAACAAACACAACACCAAGCTAGACACACACACAGGACAGTAAAGACAGTTGGTCAGTAAAGACAGTTGAAGTCTAGCGGGCGTCCTGTGTGTGTGTAGCTTGGTGTTGTGTCTGTTTCTTACCGCTAAGAATATGATTCCTTTATGACATCTGCCTTGTGGAAGATCCGACAGCGTCAGCTATCATCGCCACACGTATGCCAACAGTAGTTACGTCGAACCACATGACCCGCTTCCCAGCTATAAAAGGACAGACCACAGCGAGCCTCATCAGTGGGCATGGCAGCAGCCTCAGCGGCAACATGCTAAGGAACCCTTTCTTTTTCGTGCTGCATGCAGGTTGTGGCGGTTCTGCGGCGGGCTGAGTTATCGTCATGCAGTTATTTCCGCGCTGCATTACGCCACAATGAAAGCCTTCGGGCGTACCAGTATCGTCGACACGTGTCGATGACATCTGCCTTGTGGAAGATCCGACAGCGTCAGCTATCATCGGCACGCCTATGCTAACCGCAGTTACGTCGGACGACATGACCCGCTTCCCAGCTATAAAAAGACAGACCACAGCGAGCCTCATCAGTGGGCATGGCAGCAGCCTCAGCGGCAACATGCTAAGGCACCCTTTCTGTTTCGTGCTGCAGGTTGTGGCGGTTCTGCTGCGAGCTGTTATATTAATGCAGTTGTTACCGCGCTGCCTTACGCCACAATGAAAGCCTTGGGGCGTAGGGGCGTATCCAATATCGTCGACACATGCCGATGACATCTGCCTTGTGGAAGATCCGACAGCGTCAGCTATCATCGCCACGCTTATGCCAACAGCGGTTACGTCGGACCACATGACCCGCTTCACAGCCATAAAAGGACCGACCACAGCGCGCCTCATCAGTGGGCATGGCAGCAGCCTCAGCGGGAGCATGCTAAGGAACCCTTTCTGCTTCGTGCTGCAGGTTGTGGCGGTTCAGCTGCGAGCTGAGTTATATTAATGCAGTTGTTATCGCGCTGCCTTACGCCACAATGAAAGCGTTGTGGCATAGGGGCGTATACAATATCGTCGACACGTGCCGATGTCATCTGCCTTGTGGAAGATCCGACAGCGTCAGCTATCATCGCCACGCCTATGCCTACAGCGGTTACGTCGGACCACATGACCCGCTTCCCAGCTATAAAAGGACAGACCGCAGCGAGCCTCATCAGTGGGCATGGCAGCAGCCTCAGCGGCAACATGCTAAGCAACCCTTTATGTTTCGTGCTACAGGTTGTGGCGGTACTGCTGCTAGCTGAGTTATCGCCATGCAGTTGTTACCGCGCTGCATTACGCCACAATGAAAGCCTTGGGGCGTAGGGGCGTGTCCAATATCGTCGACACGTGTCGATGACATCTGCCTTGTGGAAGATCCGACAGCGTCAGCTATCATCGCCACGCCTATGCCAACAGCGGTTACGTCGGACCACATGACCCGCTTCCCAGCTATATAAAGACAGACAACAGCGAGCCTCATCAAAGGTCATGGCAGCAGCCTCAGCGGCAACATGCTAAGAAACCCTTTCTGTTTCGTGCTGCAGGTTGTGGCGGTTCTGCTGCGAGCTGAGTTATCGCCATGCAGTTGTTACCGCGCTCCATTACGCCACAATGAAAGCCTTGGGGCGTAGGGGCGTATCCAATATCGTCGACACGTGTCGGTGATATCTGCCTTGTGGAAGGTCCGACAGCGTCAGCTATGATCGCCACGCCTATGCCAACAGCGGTTACGTCGGACCACATGACCCGCTTCCCAGCTATAAACGGACAGACCACAGCGAGCCTCATCAGTGGGCATGGCAGCAGCCTCAGCGGGAACATGGAAAAGAACGCAAAGTTGGAGCAAATAACCAACGAATTGAGCGTGGCGTGTGCTGCTCTGGAAAAACAGACAAAGGAGCTCGAGAGAAAGCTTAATCATGCGGAACAGTATTCACGAAGGTCGAACATTGAAATTAAAGGTGTCCTGAAGCAAGACGAGGAAAATGTTCTTAATCTTGTTACAAACATTGGAGATGCTATTCATGAACCTATCACTGAGTCGGACGTAGCGTGTTGCCATTGAGTGCCCACTCGTGACCCTAATAATTCAAACATTGTTGTTCAATTTAAACCCCGTGTAAAACGGGACGCAGTGCTGGAAAAGGCGAAAAAAGTACGTCTGACAAATGAGGACATCAGTGTAGATTGTTCTTTGCCAACTTCACCACCGATTTATGTAAATGAACACTTCACACCAGACAACAAAAGGCTTCTGGGCGCTGCGATTGCGAGAAAGAAGGAGGTCTCGTGGAAACATGTGTGGACGAGGAACGGCACTATTCTAGCCCGCCAAACTGACGATTCTTCGGTGGTTCACATTTACACACAAGCAGACTTATCGAAGATGAATTAGGGACGCCGTAAAGCAGCACACGTGAAAATGGCTCTTCTAACATTGCCAATGGAGGAATCGCCACTTTTCACACCTTCACAGCTCAACGCATATTTTTCGCAAAACAAAGACAAATTCTGCCAAATCATGCATTTGAATATGCAATCGGCCGTAAACAAAGCTGACCAACTAACATACTTTTTATGCAGCTTAACCTGTCCCTTTGATGTCATTCTATTAATGGAAACATGGTATCGCTCAGACGTTGACGTCATCCATCTTCCCGGGTACAGATCATTTTTTCTTAATCGTACTACGAAGCGGGGCGGAGGCGTAGCAATGTTGATCAAAGAAAACTATTCCTGTGACATTTTATCTGATCACTGCTTAAGTGTCGACGACATAGAAATGCTGGCAGTTAGGTGTGGCGGTCAAGCTTTTTGCGTTGTTTATCGTCCCCCACATGGCAATATAGCCAATTTTTTTGGCAGCTTCGAACACGAGTTATCTTTTCTTTCTGAAAACTTCTTGGCGTGCATCGGGGGCGATTTTAACATAGATATGAGCACAAGCAGTTCAGTGCAAGAGCGCATGTTAGTCACCATACAAACAGCTGGCTTCCAAAATAAAATCCGCGGACCTACACGTGTTACTTCACATTCTTCTTCTTCTTTGGATTTACTAATCACCAATCGCGAGGATGCGTCATTTGTCGGTCGTATTGCGATAGACATTAGCGACCATCTTCCTATCTTCGTCCGTCTTCAAAAAGAACCTTTCGCCAAGACAGCCTTGAAAGTCCGTCGACAGCTACTTTCCCAAAACCGCCTTGACCATTTCAGGAACAGTATTTCACTTGTGAACTGGAATCCTGTTTTCCAGCACACAACACCCGATGAATCATACAGTGAGCTCCTTCGGCTCTTTCTCCCAATTTATGATGAGTGTTTCCCTATCGTTGAGATAAAACCTTCAAAAAAAGCACGAAAGCCATGGATGACTGCTCGCCTGGTACGACTGGTAAAAAAGAAACATAAGCTCTTCGCGACTTTCATAAAAAGTAGAGCCCCCGCAGTGTTAGCCACTTATAAGTCGCTAAGGAACCGCTTAAATAGCGAAATTAAATCATCCAGGACTGCCTACTATAATAATTTGTTTAATGCGCATCTCTCCGACCGCCCGAAAGAAAAGTGGAGACGCCTAAATGTTCTGCTAAATCGAAATAACCAACATCAGGACCTCGCGAGCCTAGTTATGCATGGCAAGGAAATAGCTGGGCCGTCCCTTGCAAATGCCTTCAACCAATATTTCACTGAAGTTGGAAGCAGTCAGTACAATCCAGGTATGTCTCGATTTTTGGGCGACAGGCTAAACGAAACGATGTTTCTTGAACCAACCGACGAAGCTGAGGTTTACTCAGTGTGCAAAAGTTTAAAGAACACGACAAGTCTTCACCCAAGTAATATTCAAAGTTTTCCTGTAAAATACGTACTACCTTTGATCGTGCCATGCCTCACACATATTTACAATACCGCGCTTCGCACAGCACGTTTTCCCGCTGCCATGCAGGTGGCGAAAGTTGTGGTTATTTATAAAAAAGGTGATAAAAACGTTCTCGGAAATTACAGGCCAATATCTGTACTACCTTTTTTCTCCAAGGGGCTAGAGCGAATAATGCATCGACGATACTACAATTTCCTACAGAAGCACTGTGTAATAGCCAACTGTCAGTATGGATTCACCAAGCATAGATCAACTGAGCATGCTCTGCTTGATCAAAAAGAATACATATTAAATAACTTCGAAGCTCAACACCTCACCTTAGGCGTCTTTGTAGACTTTAGCAAAGCATTCGATACACTGAATCACGAAACTCTGTTTAAAAAACTCGACCACTACGGTATACGTGGCCACGCCCTCTGTCTCATTCAATCGTATTTCAGTGCTCGTCGCCAGTATGTCGCTTTAAATCACTGCTCTTCGGACTTGTTAGCAATCACAAACGGCGTGCCCCAGGGCAGCCTTCTGGGGCCACTCCTATTCAACATATATATTAATGACGTATGCAACATCAGTAATTTAGTTAAATACATCATATATGCTGACGACACCAGTCTATTTTTGTCCTCACCTGACATTAAAGAACTAGCAGCGCAAATACAGTTTTGTCATCATTATCTGAGTGGTCATCTTTGAACTCATTAAAAATAAACAAACTAAAAACTAAAGCTTTATTGTTCCATCCGAAGGGGCAGCATATAGGCAGTGTGCCACCACTCTATTTCGACAACGCCCCCATTGAGTACGTGGAAACCTTCACATTACTCGGAGTGGTATTTACTGCTACTATGTCGTGGGACGCCCACGTAAGCAAAGTGTGCCTATCCCTTTCCAGATATATTGGGATAATTTCGCGGAATAAACATATTCTACCCGCCAAAACCAAGTTTAATCTGTACTATGCGTTCTTTTATTCTTATGTATCGTATTGCTTCCTTGTATGGGGACAAACCACAGCATCTAACATCCAGAAGCTTCTAGTACTGCAAAAAAGAATACTTCGCGTAATTGCTAATGTACCGTATGATGCTCCGACACGTCCTATCTACCAGCAATACAGAACGATACCCGTAACAAGAATGTTCGATTACAGGGTTTCATCGTTCTATAAAAAAATAATAGCCGAAGACGACGCATTTTTTTCCGGCATTGTGACACTTACACCACATCGGACACCGTATGTGACACGACAGCGTATGATCTATTCATTACCACGATGCAGAACAAACTATGGCTTTTCCACACTAAAATACATTCTTCCGAAATACTTGAACACGCCATTTTACGACACGTTACACAGCATGTCTTCCTCGGCTATTCGAAATGTGTTTTCAAGCTAGGTGCCACAGTATGTGTACCCATGTATAGAACTCTATTGCATTGAACTGTAAATTTTGTGTAAAACCTTTATTCTGTTGTGCGGAAATACTACTTGTCCATGCTAATAAAAAAAAAGTTTCCTTTCATGCATGTATTTGAAAAAAAAAGTTTCTTTTTATGCACGTATTCAAAAAAAAAAATATTTCCTTTTGAGCATGTATTTTACACGCCTTGTCTTTCCATGTACCTTTGCGTTGTTACAAGTGTATGCGACCATCACAGTCGCTACCAAACTGCCTCTTTGTAGGGGTGGCGAGGCTTGTCAAGCGGTCGTAATGACTGCTTTTTTCTTGCCACCCTCAGTTTTGTAAAAGAAGCTGAAATAAAGTGATTGATTGATTGATTGAACCCTTTATGTTTCGCGCTGCAGGTTGTGGCGGTTCTGCTGGGAGCTGAGAAATCGTCATGCCGTTGTTTCCGCGCTGCATTACGCCACAGTGAAAGCCTCGGGGCGTATCCAATATCGTCGACACCGACGATATTAGATACCGCCGCTGAGCAGCCCTTTCTGTTTCGTGCTGCAGGTTAGTCGGTGCTTACCCACTAAATGCTATCGAAGTGATAACCGCTTCTAAGTGCTTCTGCCCTTTGATGAATGTTTTGATGAATGTTTTTTTTATGAATGTTTTCAGTTATGTCATTCTGTACCATGAGACATGTTGGTGTGTGGCGATGTAGAGCCAAATGCGGGCCCTACAGTAAAAGTACTGCTTTCAGAATTACTGGACGGCCAAGGAAAATTGACCTCAGCTGTGGAAGCTTTACGTTGTTCTCAAACCGATATTGAGTGGAACGTTTCAGCTCTGACCGAACGCATAGAAGGTATTGAAAAGCGGCTGGTAGGTTTGAACGCTTTGAACAACCGTGTGAATGTAAGAGAGGACACTGTCGAGAAGGTTGATAAGCAGTTATCAGCTCTCATCTCCAAGGTCGATCGCTTGGAAAATAGGAGTCGCAGAAACAGTTTAGTTTTATACGGATTAGGTGTGGAGGATAAAAAGACTGCAGCTTAACTTGAAAGGAAACTTATTACTGAGGTCTTTCAAGACAAATTAGAGTTAACTGTCACTGGAATTGAGAGGTATCATAAACTTGGTCGAAAAATTGGAGATAAGTAACGCCCCGTGATAGTGAAATTTATACATTACCGAGAAAAGGTGTCTTTATTAAAGTCAACCTACAAGCTAAAGGGTTCCGCAATTTCAACCTCTGAAGACTTTTCCTCCAGAATGCGGGAAATACGAAAGCACCTGTCGAAGAGTGCCGCAGAGGAAAAAGATGATGGGGACAAGGTGAAATTGGTGCTGAATAAATTGTCCATTGACAGTGTAATGTATGGCTGGTATGAAGTGAAAGTTGCGTTTCAAGTTAAACAGTAAAAATATCTGACAGCACAAGCACGTTTCTAAATCACTAACAATATTAGATGTAAACTGCAGAAGCATATTAAATAAAATTATTGAGTTAGAAGGAAGTTTACTTTGCGAACATCCAGATATCGCGGTTTTAACGGAGACGTGGTTAAATGAAACCGTTTACGACAGCGAATTTGCGCCAGCTGAATACAGTGTACTTAGGAAAGACCGTGGTAGCAAAGGAGGAGGAGTTGCCATATAATCATAAAAAATTGCCGAAACGTCATCCCATCCTTTCGTTTGGTCGGCGCCTTCTACTTTCATCTCATACACGATACTGCCGCGAATCTTTGCGGTGTTTCTCCATTCTTCAAAGCTGCTGTTATGCCGCTTTATCGCTTTGTTTGCGATGCAAGGCGCGACCAGATTTATCTCAATCGCATTCAGGCAGACCTGATTCTACATTGTTCCAGAATGTTTTAGTAACTTTGAACGCTTTATTTAGAAGGTTCGCTATCAGCTTTAAATTGAGCACGGCCGACAGCGGCGGGCATTCTGCGCTACGACCGCCGAGCATGGTTGTTGCTACGCCGCAACCGAGTGATTCAGTCCATTGCGGGCGCATGTCATCCAAATAAAGAGATCTGACATAACTTCACCAGCGAAAGAACGGGACACCAGCAGAAGAAGAAGACAGGACAACGCTGGACTGACAACTGAAGTTTAATCGAGAAACGTCCTGGGTCACCAAAGGACGCATGCGTATCAGGCTCACAAAAACCCCTAAAAGACAACAAACCTATGTGGCGAATCACCTAGGAGAGGATGCACGCACCATAATTGGCAAACAAAAAACAAACAAAAAGCACAAAAGCACAAAAAACACATAATTTGCCTGTCAACCTTGCACTCGTACACTATTGCTCAGGAATCTAAATTCCTTGTCAGTGAGATATAAAGACGGTGCACTGACGCATGTGTCACTGCCTTGCAACCTAATATGGTAGGCCTCCAGGATTTCCCTCTCCTCCCTGTTTTTTTCTTTTCCGATGACTGACATGCTGTTAAAAGCTGGAACGCAGTCTTTGCAACTCCTGCAGTGACGTGTGAGATTATTCTGATCAGATAAATTTCTCAGGGAATTATGTTCTCGTGCCCGGTCATTAACGCATCTGCCAGTTTGGCCCATATACACTCTACCACATGATAGGGGTAACTTGTCAACGACACGAGTCGAACAAGCAACGAACTTGTTGGCATGCTTCACAGTGCAGCTCTTGGGCTTCCTCCCCTCACTGGCCATCGCGATACGTGAACATAAACCAGACAGCTTACAGGGTGCAGAGAAAACTGCCGTCACGCCATGCCGTTGTGCCACTTTCTTCAGGTTATGCGAAACACCGTGAAGATAGGGCACCACTTCAACTTTCTTCCCCTCCATTCTTTCATTCCCGGAATCACGTTTGTTCTAGTTTTTTATCTTCTGCAGCATCGACTCACCAACTGCAGTCAGCACGTCAGCCGGAAAACCTGCGTCACCAAGGCGGCGGATTTGCTGGTAGAAGCTGTCAGTCACAGCATGTGTGCAGCTCTTCTGCAAGGCATTCCTTAGGCAAAGGCTAGCTATGGCTCTTTTAATCAGTTTAGAGTGCGATGAACCATATGACAATAGCGCTTACTTAGTTCTACTAAGAAAGCGCTATTGCCATATGGTTCATCGCACTCTAAACTGATTAAAAGAGCCATAGCTAGCCTTTGCCTAAGGAATGCCTTGCAGAAGAGCTGCACACATGCTGTGACTGCTAGAACTAAGAAAGCGCTATTGCCATATGGTTCATCGCACTCTAAACTGATTAAAAGAGCCATAGCTAGCCTTTACCTAAGGAATGCCTTGCAGAAGAGCTGCACACATGCTGTGACTGACAGCTTCTACCAGCAAATCCGCCGCCTTGGTGACGCAGGTTTTCCGGCTGACGTGCTGACTGCAGTTGGTGAATCGATGCTGCAGAAGATAAAAAACCAGAACAAACGTGATTCCGGGAATGAAAGAATGGAGGGGAAGAAAGTTGAAGTGGTGCCCTATCTTCACGGTGTTTCGCATAACCTGAAGAAAGTGGCACAACGGCACGGCGTGACGGCAGTTTTCTCTGCTCCCTGTAAGCTGTCTGGTTTATGTTCACGTATCGCGATGGCCAGTGAGGGGAGGAAACCCAAGAGCTGCACTGTGAAGCATGCCAACAAGTTCGTTGCTTGTTCGACTCGTGTCGTTTACAAGTTACCCCTATCATGTGGTAGAGTGTATACGGGCCAAACTGGCAGATGCGTTAATGACCGGGCACGAGAACATAACAATTCCCTGAGAAATTTATCTGATCAGAATAACCTCACACGTCACTGCAGGAGTTGCAAAGACTGCGTTCCAGCTTTTAACAACATGTCAGTCGTCGGAAAAGGAAAAAAAACAGGGAGGAGAGGGAAATCCTGGAGGCCTACCATATTAGGTTGCAAGGCAGTGACACATGCGTCAGTGCACCGTCTTTATATCTCACTGACAAGGAATTTAGATTCCTGAGCAAAAGTGTACGAGTGCAAGGTTGACAGGCAAATTATGTGTTTTTTGTGCTTTTTGATTGTTTTTTGTTTGCCAATTATGGTGCGTGCATCCTCTCCTAGGTGATTCGCCACATAGGTTTTTTGTCTTTTAGGGGTTTTTGTGAGCCTGATACGCATGCGTCGTTTGGTGACCCAGGACGTTTCTCGATTAAACTTCAGTTGTCAGTCCAGCGTTGTCCTGTCTTCTTCTTCTTCTGGTTCACAAGGGTAGAAACTTGGGCGAGTCGGTAACGGTGATCCATGGAAAGTGAGAGTAGCGCAAAACGGGACAAAGGGACAGAGAAAGACAGACACACCACAGGCGCTATGGTGTGTCTGTGGTGTGTCTGTCTTTCTCTGTCCCTTTGTCCCGTTTTGCGCTACTCTCACCTTCTTCTGGTGTCCCATTCTTTCGCTGGTGAAGTTATGTCAGATACACACCAACTAGCCCACATGGTTACCTTGTTAACAAATAAAGAGTTTTGTTTAGACACCATTTTCGCAGTCTTTCTGCTCTTCGGACTGCAGTCACCACTTTCATGACATCTGGTGAACGTGCGGGGTAGCCTTCTATGTTCCGGACGCCCCCTTCTAGTTGTGACACCAGCCCTTTGCGCTTCGCACCAGAGGACGAGCCAGCAGTTAACCGAGCCAGCAGACATCTTCAACGAGAAGCCTTTGTTCGAGACCCTGCCGGACCGCACCCGACAAAGACGCTGCTACAAGCACCACAACCTCGCCAAAGATGTCGACACCTATCATACTGCAAAAGCCGCGGGTGCGCCAGCTTTCAGTGGGTCCCTGGGCAAAGACACCGAAGAATGGTTGGACCAATTTGAGCGCGCGGCATTATTCAACAAGTGAGATGATGCGGCAAAAATTCGACACGTATTTTTCGCACTGGGGGGCTCAGCACGTAAGCGGTACGAAAATCACGAGTCGTCCCTAACGACATGGCGCTATTCCAGAAGGAATTTTTGGGGGTATTCACAAGTGTGGTGAGGAGAGAAAGAGCCTAACGACTCCTCGAGTCCCCAATCAAGCTTCTGAACGAGCCCGTCCACGGTTACGCCGAAGAGATGAATCGCCTCTTCCGCAACGCCGACGCCGAGATGACCGAGGAAAAGAAAGTTTCGTTTTTAATGCGCGGCGTCAAAGAACAACTCCTTGCCAGCCTCGTCTGACAGCCGCCAAAACCGTCGACGAATTCATGCAAGAAGCCTGCACGATCGAGAAGACCCTTCACGTCCAGGTTCGGCAGTGCAACCGCCCTTCCTCTGTCTGTGCAATCCGTCTGGACACGACGATCACAACCAGCGACAATTTGCGGGAAGTTATCCGCGAAATCGTCCGCGAGGAGCTACGACGATTAGTGCCATCCTCCGCACAGCCCCGAGCAGCGGCTGTCAAGGATGTGGTGCGGGATGAAGTGCAAGAGGCACTTAGCACTCCGGCAGCCACGGAACCCCAGGCCATGACCTACGCCGCTGCAGTACACACTCCGCATCCCCAACGACAACCCCTACGCCCTCTTCGGGATGAGCCACTCGCCTCTCTCTCTGCCTCCGCCCGCCCGGCTTACAAACGACGCTCAAGCCTCAGGAAATGCGACGCCTGGAGGACTTCCGACAACCGACCGTTGTGCTTCCATCGCGGTGAAGCTGGCCGTATGCGTCACCGCCCGTACCGACGTATCGATCTTCGTAGATTTGCCGTCGACGCACCACGACCACGCTTCGGCCAGCGTCTGCAAGACATCGACGAGTACCTGCGTCGAGAGGAGTACTCGCCGAACCGCCTTTCGCTCTCACCATCGCCGTCAGCCTCGCGCTTTGCGTCGCCACGCTGCAGTTACGCAACCGCGGTACGAGGAAGGTCTCCCACCCCACGTAGGGGAAACTACAGACAGCAAACTCTGGAGGTGAGGTCGCTCCTGAGCGAAACATCGAAGACCTCCCATGACCATGCCTCACGAAGACGCCGCCTACAATGATAACTTCGACCACGACGCGAACCGCCTTCAAAATGACGCCGTTACAGAGAAAAGTTTCGACGACACGTCCGACCCCATACCCGACGACGCCATGATCCGACGCCAGGACGACGTGCAACGCAAGAGCCAGGACTTCCGAATTAGAAGTAGTTATCGACGGCCGGATAGTTACCGCTGTAGTCGACACAGCAGCCGAATACTCGGTGATGAATGGAACATTCGCTGCGCAGCTGAGGGGGCCACCTCATCACGGGGCCACCGCAGGGGTCCACCTCATCACGCCATCAGGACGATGCACAGCGAGAGTGACTCTCAAAGGACACTCCTATTTTGCGACCTTTGTTATGCTACGGCAATGTTCGCGGGAAGTGATGCTGGGCATGAATTTCCTTAATGAGCATCAGGCGGTCATCAACCTGCGATTTAAGCTGATCACGCTTTCGACGGACGAGGCCATTTCTTCGATGAGAACTCTGAACAATCACGTTGCCCTGTGAGTGTCCTTGAGGAAGAAGTGAGCATCCCACCCCGTTCAAGCGTTATCCTGACCGCAGGCGCCACGAAAGCCATTAACGCTGAAGCCAACATCGAGGGGAGCATGCAGTTGCTTCTAGGCCGATGAATGAGCGGCGCAAGAGACCGCATTAGGCAGGTATTGCTGACTAACTTCAGCGTAGAATACCGGCACATTAACAGAGGAACGACGACTGCTTTCTTCGACGAAATATCCGACGTACGAGACTCCTTCGCCCTCTCCGACCCATCCGCAGAAGATTCGCCTGACCAAGAGAGCTCTCCCACTTTCGACATCAACCCAGCCCTGCCCCGGAACAGACAAGACCAGATCCGCAATCTGCTTCGAAGCTACAGCGAGTGTTTTTCGTCATAGTCGAAGGTCCGACAAACGCCAATTGCCAAGCATCGCATTATAACCGACCAGCACGCCCGACATCTCCGTCAAAGCCCCTACCGTGTGTCGCCTCGAGAACGACAAGCCATCGGGGCCAAGTGGAAAAATGCTTCGCGACGACGTCATCCGTGCACCCTTCAAAGAGCCCATGGGCGGCAACGGTTGTTCTACTGAGAAAGAAAGACGACGCCTCTCAATTCTTGCGTTGATACGCCCCGCATCGACGACACACTGTACCGCCTCTGCAATGCTAAGTATTTCTCATCGATCGACCTCAAGAGCGGCTACAGGCAAATTGAGGTCGATGAAAGAGATCGCGAGAAGACCGCATTCATCACTCCGGATGACCCCTTCGAATTCAAGGTGATGCCATTTGGTCTGAGTCCCGCACCAGCGACGTTTCAGCGAGTAATGGATGCAGTTCTAGCAGGCCTGAAGCGGAAAATTTGTCTGGTATATTTAGATTACGTCGTTGTCGTCGCCTAGAACTTTGAAGAGCTCAAAAGGCTTCGGACAGTACTAGATGCCATCAAATTGTTTGGCCCAACCACGAAAGCAGAGAAGTGCCACTTTGCCTATGAAGAGCTGCTCTTTCTGGGCCACATCGTTAGGAAACAGCGGCTATTGCACAGTTTCCACCGCCGACTGATAAGCATGCAGTGCGCAGATTCCTCGGACTGTGCGCATATTACCGACGATTTGTGAAAAACTTCCCGCGCATCGCCAAGCCCCTGACCCAACTGACAAAGGCAGACGTGCTATTTAAATGGAAAACACCGCTAGCAGAAGCATTCAAAGAACTTCAGCGTCGTTTACAGTCCCCACGGACCCTCGAAAATTTTGATGACAACGCCGATACTGAAATTCATACCTACGCAAGGAGCGTGGGCTTAGTCGCCGTCCTAGTTCAAAAAAGTGACGGGCTAGAGAAAGTCATCGCATACGCTAGACGTTCCTTTTTCAAGGTCGAGGCTAAGTCTCCACAATTGGAAAGGAGTGCCTCGCCATAATCTGGGCTACATTGAAATTCCGCCCCTACCTGTACGGACGACCGTTCAAGGTAGTCGGCGATAACCGCGTGCTCAGCTGGCTTACCAATTTCAAGGACACCTCGGGCCGCCTCGCTCAATGGTGTCTGCGCCTCCAGGAATTTGACGTCATCATCGTTTACGAGTCCGGAGGTAAGCACTCTGACGCCGATTGCCTCTCACTAGCTCCTGTAGATATACTGCCGCCGGACGACGATCAGGGCACCTTCCTGGGGCCCATCAGCCCCAGCTTTTTTGCACAGCAGCAACGTTCGAACGCCCACCTAAAACGCTGCACCGAGTACTTGGAAGGCGAGGTTTCTTCACCTCCCGCCTGATTCAAGCGAGGACTCTTCTTTCTGTGTTCAGAATGATGTCCTCGTGAAGAACTTCGCAGTGAACAAATGAGCCTGCTTGTCTCCGCGAAGAAGTTCTACAGGCTTCACACGACGAGCCGACAGCTGCACATGTCGGGTTTTCTGGCACCCTCCACTACATTCAAGACAAGCATTGCAGGCCCAGACTGTCTGCTGATGTGGCACATTATATATGTGAAAACCTGCTGAGATTGTCAGCGACGAAAGACTCCTCTCACCCGACCAGCAGGATCTCTGAACCCTACTGAACCCCCCTCAAGGCCCTTTCAGCAGATTGGCATGGACTAGCTTGGCCCTTTCCTAAAGTCAACGTCTGAAAATAAGTGGACTATTGTAGCGACCGACTACCTGACCCGCTACGCGAAAGGCAGAAGCCCTATCAAACGGAACAGCAGCAGAAGTCGCTTAATTTTTCGTGGAGTGCATTCTTCTGCGACACGGCACCCCCGATATGCTCATCACAGACAGAGGAACAGCGTTTTCGGCTGAACTAACGCAAGCCATCCTACGTTACAGTCAAAGCAGCCACCGGAGGACAACTCATACCATCCGCAGACCAACGGACTGACCGAGCGCTTGAACAAAACCGTCGCTGATACGCTCGCCACGTAAGTCGGTGCCGAACGCAAGACCTCGGACGTCACCCTACATTACGTCGTCTTCGCCTACAACACCGCAGTGCAGGAGACCACCTAGATGACGCCTTTTAGGCTCGCCCATGGCAGGGAGGCCACGAACACGGTAGACGCCATGCTGCCTAACGTTACCGAAGAAGAGAACGTCGCCGCCTACCTCCAATGCGCAGAAGCCCGAGGACATGCCCGATTAAGGATCAAGAACCAGCAGCAGACGACGCCAGACGCTACAACCTACGAAGACGCTACGCGGAATACCAGCCAGGAGATCAAGTAAGGGTTTGGACGCCTTTCGCCACCGTGGATTGAGTGAAAATCTTTAACGCCGCTACTTCGGCCGGTACAAGGTTCTTCTTCGGCTAAGTGAACTGGATTATGAAGTCATCCTTACTAAATGACTGCATCCCAGCGACGCCACGTACGACCACAAGTTGTCTATGTCGTCCGTCTAAAGCCATAAAATGCGCGTTAAATGACGCTGTGTTCCAACACTCTGTGTTTATTTTTGCCCGATCCGTTTTATTTGTTGCTAGTCGCCTTGTTTGTTTTATGCATCGGGGCGATGCTTTTTTGAGAGGGCAGTAATGCCGCGAAATTGTTTGCAATGTTTGTTTGTTCATTCTTCAAAGCTACCGCCAGGCCACTTTATCGCTTTGTTTACGATGCAAGACGCAAGACGCGATCAGATTTATCTCGATTGCTCGCATTCAGGCAGCGATGATTTCAAATTTATCCAGAATGTTCTAATAACTTTGTACGCTTTATCTCGAACTTTAGCAAAAGTTGTTGGGGCTAGTTGTTAAGCCATGATCTCAGAAGAACCAGAGCAAAAAAAGAACAACGAACAAGAAACAAGGAGCGACACGGACAGAAGCGCTGAACTTCCGACTTCATTTCGGAAAAATGATTACGACGTACTTTTACAGTTTCCTGTCGGATGCAGTGACGTACAAGCAGAGCAAAACAATTTTTTGATAGGACAATGACTAACGATATAAATGAATAGGCGGTGGCAACAAGCAACAACCAACAGAGCTCTTTATTTTAACATATCAAGGAAATAAATAAATAAAAGTATGTGAAGATGAATGGCCAAAAAGGAACACGCCAAAAACAGGCGGTAATAAAAACATGGTCTTCAATGCTAAAGAAGATAAAAGGTATAAAATGTATAAAATGTTTAACGAGTTATAAGGCAAAAAAAAACCATGGCAAAACGATAAATGGACTAATGAAGATTAAGACCAAGCTATACGACTAAATACAGATAAACTATAGGATGTCCTTAAAGGTGATGAAAGTGCTAACTGTGGACATGGTGGGAGCGTTGCACAGCTAATTCCTCGAATTTCGTGTCAGATAGGCAAATTCTTTTTCTCATGGTGAAACGGAAGGCTTGCCTATGCAGTGGTCCTTTAACGGCAGTATGCTGACTGCTTCAATGGTCTCACGGGGCATCTTGTTTCTGTTTTTCGCTATTACTAGAGTTTCTTCAAATTGGGGCAAAAAGCCTTTTCCACAGCCTCACAATACCGACAATAGATACCAATGTGGCGGCACTTTTGAACAATTACGTCGTAGTCATGCTCTTTTAGTCTTACATCTAGACAACGTCCTGTCTGACCAATATATTGCTTACCGCAAGGCACAGGAATAGAATAGACAACTGAATCTGTGCACTGCACGAAACTCTGTTTGTGCTGAGTGTTGCATTTACTGTTCTTTTTCTGTGTTTCACTGGCCCGTTTGCAAAGCTGGGAAAGTCTCTCAGGAGCACTGAAGACGACCTCAACGCCAACTCGTTTTCCAATTTTCTTCATATTGTGCGAAATGCGATGGAAGTAGGGCGTAACGGCTACCTTCTGTTTGGTGGTATCATCTGTCGTATTTGCGGAAGCAGGCTGTTTTCATTTTCTAAACATTTGGTTATGCAACGAAGGCCAAAAGCTTTGTAGGGTAACCTGCCTTTTCCAATCTCATTGTTTGCGTTAAAAAACCGGTTTCAATTTCGTGATCCCAAGATTTAATTACCGTGTTTCTAAAAAAGGGCTGATGGCCTAGGCCAGGATATATGTAGCGAAAGCGCAGCGACTCCTGGATCGGAAGAGTTAATATACGAAGCCCGTGCATTCACTAGATGCACCTTTATTCATGATGAAACCATGAGCCGTCGTGGCGGAGTGGTAGCGACTCCGCCTCAAAGGCCCTGGTTCGATTCCCAGCCTCGACACAGCTTTTTTTTTATTCAGTGAGTGTGCGGGGGTTTCAGTGGCTGCCATAGATGCCGCCACCTAATACGTTGGTTAGCGCGTAAGGGCGAGTAAGGGAAAGGGTGGGTAAGGGCAGCTCCGCGGCGAGGCGCGCGGTGTGACGTCAACCTCTCCCCCTGCACAGTGCCGTTGAGGTGTCTCTCAATGAGCGAGTTATAGCGCTGTGCTATCCCCCTTCCTTCCCCCCCCCCCCAAGCGACCATTGTGTGCGTGTGTGAGTGCGAACATAACTTCTATAGGCGGTGTGACGTCATGCCAGATGGCGTGGCGTCCGCCCAGCTGCGGATGCCCAGTTGCTAGGCAACGGCTCAAGGTTGGTCTCTGTGCCTCCTCGGAGCACCGCCACAGCTAAATCGCAAGTTCGTGGCCAGTGTAGCTTTCGCTACAAAATTCCTTGGACTACATTTCTTTTTACTAACTTAAAGTTGCTGACTCAAACTGAAGAATTCGTTTTGTTTTGCCCCTTGGCTCATAAGACCAGCAAAGGTGATCCACCCAGTGGCATTCCAGTAGAAGGTTTCCTGGAACTTTTAGCAGCTTATCTAAAATCAACTTCTGCAGCATGGAATAATAATATTTTCCTCCAAAAACAAGGTATCTGCATTGGTTCTGTCGTTGCCCCGTTATTAAGCGACTTGTGTTTGGCTAAACTAAGAAAATTAGTGAACAGTCGTTTTGAAGCACAAATGCGAAAAAAAATTTAATTTAGTAGATGACTATCTTGTGCTTCTTTATTGCAATCAAGGTACCTTTCAAGTTGAATTCGCAAAGCCTTTGGTCATTTTCTCAGAATGCTTATCACCAGGCAAATGCTTATTTTGATCCTTGCGCTCCTATCGCCCCACCTTGATATATGAGCATGAATTAAAGGTTAAGAAGGGCTTTTCTGGTGTTTTTATAGTGCCTATAAATGCGTATTTTGGCGTTTGTGCCTAAATGCCTATTTTCAAAATCGGCGCCTGAAGTTTCGCTTTTGAGTGCAGCTTGAGACCGTTATTTATGTTACCCGGCAACACTGACTATTCGGAACTCTATGATGTTCAACCTAGTCCTCTAGTTCAACGAACTCCTGGAAAACAACCGCTAGCAGCACTGAAATGGGACGCGCCGGCCAGCATACGCCGCCGCTCTGATATGGCGCGAGCGATTGGCGAATGCGAAACCGGGAAAAGCTGTCAGAGGAAAGGAGAGTGAAGAGCAAAAGGAGAAAAAAGTTATGCACACGCGTTTTTTGTTTATTTATATTTATTTATTTATGTTTATTTATACACAGTACCTACAGCGCCCTCATTGGGGCATTATTGTAGGGGGGAAACATCATACATAAGAACAAACATCTAGTACATAATAAATTAGGCAAATGATGTGGTCTACACAGAAAATACAATAAACCCATGCACACGGAAGCAAAAACAAACAAACAAACAAAATAAAAACCATTGTAGAAAGGCAAACATACCCTAAACACACACATACACACACACAAAAAAAGATACATTTTAAAATACAGCACTGCTTAAAACATAATACACTCGGACAAGAATTATTGCACTTATATTGACAGGTGGCTTTGCAAATCGGTCAGAAACGATGTAGGAGGAGCGGTAGCGACCCGCGAAGGGAGACAGTTCCAATCATGCACTGTTCGTGGGAAAAAACTATATTTGAATACGTTTATACGGCAATTGTACTCGCGCACCTTAAGTGGGTGGTCAGTGCGGGCGGAAATGTAGCTGGGTTCACTAATGTATTTCTCTTTTGGAATTCCAGTTTTATTATTAAGCACATTATAAAAGAAAGAGAGTCAAATATTTGCGCCTGTTTTCAAGTAATGGCCATCCCAACTTCTCGCGCAAACCAGAAGAACTTTTTTGGAAATTGTAATCGGCGGACACAAACCTAGCAGCCCGTTTCTGGACGCGCTCCAGCTCCTCAATATTCAGTTTTGTATGCGGGTCCCAAACCGCGGAAGCATACTTTTGTAATGTACTTTTTAACGTGTTCACCGCCAGGGTAGAAACTGGCTCTACGCGATTCGACCCGGCTAGGGAGCCCATACGCCCCGGCCATCCCTCCCTTAACGTCTTTTAGCGGTCCGCCCTTCTCAGCCATGCCGAAAAGAAAGACCCAGGAATGTGTTGATTCGACAGTGGACACTTGACTCACCATGCCACAGAATAAACTGGGAGACCGTGTTCTGCGAACCGTGCGGGAAAAAAGCAAGCCGACGTGTTTTTTTACGTGCCGTGAGCGTTTCATTTGATTCCGGAACTGTGAAGTCGTCCATTGCGCCCCGTTGGTTGGCGTCTAGCCGTCATGGCCGGGATTCGATGTTGTTGCCTTTCGTTTATATTGTCCCTTGCGCTAAGAAAAGGAAGGAGGCACCTGTACTGTTTCGAAAAGTGCAGACAGCGCTCCTTTGGGTGCCTGTTTTTGTTCAAACGTTGCTTATTTTGCATACTAGGTTTTTTTTATGAAGTTGTAAACATTCAGTACCATTTAGGTTATTGGGACGAAATGTGTTAGAAACATTGCGGTAGCGAGTCACAGTTCTATGTACTGTCCCTGTGTGCTGCGTTAAGTGAACATTGAGACATTTGTTTATCGAACGACCAATTGATCGGTTGATACTGAAAGACGATGTTTCAAAAAGATGGTGTACGGAGCACGTGTTTATGCTGTGCTCTAAACATTCGTTAAAAGGGGGTCCACCTGGTAGCTGCACTGCTAAATAACATGTGTATTCCAGCAATAATTACCGATTTACGACACGCCAAGTTAGCACCCGATTGAATTGTTGCACCTTATCCACTGCCGTGGTGCTTTAATACTTGCCACCGTGGAATTTAGCGCATCGACGTCGCACACCGTGCACGTGCTGAGTCAATTTAATATTACGTCCGTGGAAGCTGAGCTTCTCCTGGCGCTTCAAGTACGTTGTGGTCGTATGACGCGCGTGGCAGACCTCTGATGATGTGCAGTTCTACCGTGAAATGGGACGCGGCAGGGAGGTTCGAGCACTTCGCTGTGAAAGTTGGAATGTTTAATAATAATAATAATAATAACTTTATTTGCATCACACGTACATGATGCCGGAGGCCAGCAGAAAAAGCTGTCATTAAGGCAGCTTGACAAGGCCGCAGGCCCCCACATTGGCAACTACAGGTAGCGGTCAGCAACCACAAAACAAATGCATGAAAGTGTGAAACCGCAAACAAAAGCTGTACATTGAAAAGCTGTTTATTGATGCTTATCGTATTTATTGATATTACGGTAGCATGTCAGCATGCTTAGTATTTTAGCATGTTTATCGATACTGTGATATTGTATATACGCTTCGTATTTAAGAAGTCCTAACGCATTTGCGCAGATTCTTTGCGAGAAAAAGTACCATCTGGTAGCGCATGAGAAGACGAAAGGTCACCTGGCAAAGGTTAATCGCGACAAGCCCTCAACATCCAAACAGTCGTTTTTGATTATAGCCTTCAAAGACGACAGGACGAACGCTTTCGACGTCGATTTGTGCGATGCCCTAGTGGCTGCAAATATTCCGTGGGTAAAGATTGAAAATCCTGTATTGAAACAACTCCTACAGAAATATTGCAACCACAAAAATGTTGCTCTACACAGACGCCGCAGCCTACATGCACAAGGCAGCTCATCTTCTGAAGACTTCTAGCCGCAGATGGTGCATGCCATATGCCTAGCTCATGCGCTCCACCGTGATTGTGAAGAACTGAGGAAGCACTTCATTGACGTCAACGAGCTCATTGCTTCAGCCGAGGCCATGTTGCTGAAGGCACCATCTCGCGTGCGCTTGTTCAAGGAGAAGTTGCCGGACGTACCCTTCCGCCAGAGCCCATTGTCACACGTTGGGGAACATGGCTACAAGCTGTAGAGTATTACAACTGCTACTTTTCGACGTCAAGGTCGTGATTAACGGCTCTTCAGGTGACGAGAGTGCTGCAGTCAGAAATGCTCAAGCTGTCCTCTCTGTGGATAGCCTCCGAGGAGACCTTGCCTACTTGTGCGCCAACTTCACGTTCCTCGCAAATACTATCAAGAAACTTGAAAGTTCGGGGGAAACTGTAATTACAAACATTGCGCAATATCTCCATGCACAGCAAACAATCGCCGCCGTTCCTGAAGGGCCAGTAGCCGAAAAGGCACGTGCGAAGTTACAATCGGTCTTGGACAAGAACGAGGGATTTTCTGTCCTTCAAAAAGTTTCACGAGTCCTTGCTGGTGAGCACTCTAGGATCCCAGTGTCGGTTAAGCCATCGAATGTTCCCAAGTACAACTACGCTCCAGAACATCTGTCGATGTCGAGCGTTCCTTCTGAGCGTACAAGCTCATTCTCAGTGACAGAGGCACACTTTTGAATCGAAAAATCTGGAGATGGTGGTAGTTTGCTATTGTTTCTACAATTTTCACAGTGATTCTTAGACTATGTTCCGCGTGCTCTCCAAACAGATTTTTTCAAACATGTGCATGCTCCATCATGAACAAATCGCGCGCACAACCTGGACACATTTCTTATCGTGTAAATAGTTTGTGAATGTTACCTCTCCCCCTATCCTCTCTTCTTGTCCCCTCACCTCTTTCATTTCATTTCTCCATTCTGCCTGCTATCCTTTATTTCCGCTGCCCCAGCTCATGTGCTTCAGTATCGGTGGCAGGTGCCTGGGCTAGCAAAAATCTTTTCCTTCCTTTTTATTATTGTTTTATTAAAAAACCACTTACTACTGCTACAAAATGTGCACTTTAAAATTGGCGGAACTGTATTTGGCAGTGTTTGGACGTCATGCCTGCACAGTTCGGAGGGTGCCATTGTATATGAGAAAACTTCCATAGTTGTACCTAAACAGTCCGAATGTAAGAACATGTTAATTGCTTAATAAATCGTCGTCTCTCGCATTTATTATTTGTCAGTTTTGTCTTAATTTAATTGATTCAGGCAGACATGACGTAGCACTTTTCTTCATCAGAATTTCTAGCTTTCAATTATTCTTTTTCATGCCTGTTTCACTATACGCGACGCTCGAGTAAGCGACAGTGGCCATTTAACATGAATATGAACAGTGTGCTTGTTGAATTAAGGCAATTGGCCATGATTAGTGAAGCAGTTTTTTGGGACAATTAAATACACGGCTATGTGACATCATAAACAATAATAGTTCTTTTTTCCTGTCGTAGATACAGGTCGTGCACGTTTCCGTTTGAAATTATTTGCATTTATGTAAAAATTTATTGTGCTTATATTTACGACATAGGATACCTAAAAAGTTGTTTTGCCTGCCCATTTTTGCCGCCTAAAACGCGCTTTTTTAATGCCTAAAAATCCGGTCTCTACTTATCACCATTAATTTTGACGCATGAACTGCCGAATAATGGGTTTTTGAGATTTTTGCAATTGGGTCTTCGTTTCAAGATGAATCACCTTTGCTAGTCATATGAGCCAAGGGGCAAAAAACTGATTCTTCAGTTTGACTCAGCCCACTCTAAGTTAGTAAAAAGAAATGTAGAATTTTTATAAACACGGTAACGAAATCTCGTGATCACGAAATCGAAACCTTTTTTTTTTAACGCAAACAATAAGATTGGAAAAGGCAAGTTACCCTGCAAAGCTTTTGGCCTCAGTTGCAGAACCAATGTTCACAAAGTCAAAACAGCCTGCTTCCGCAAGTACGACAGATAAATTCACAAAGAAAAACGGCGCGAAATACGGGGACAAAAGAGAAACAAACAGGACAGCACCAGCGCCAACTTACAACTGAATTTAATTTCGCTTAAAACCTGCCTTTTTGTAAGCCAACACGCCGCAACAACCGTGCAATAACGCATTCACAAAGTCACGAAGCCAACACACGCCGTACAACAGATCACTGAAAGAGATCTAATACATGAAGCACGATTAGTAATCACGTAACACATTTTATCATGGCCATCCGGAAGAAAAACCCAAACGACGTGACGAAAAAATGTAGCAAACAGCTCTACACATGTATTAAAGTCACCCGATCTTGCCTACCTTCGCACTGAACTCGCCCATTAGTACAGTGCACTGTGATTTTAGTTTGTTTATTGCTGATTCTACATTTTCAAAGAAGATTTCAACGATGTGCTCATAGCTGGATGCAGGTGCGTAGGCCTGCACCGCGTTCAGCTTGTATCTCTTACTAAGCCGAATTACGACAGATGCCACCCTGTCGTTCATACTATAGAACTCCTATATTTTGCAAAAGTGTTGCTTGTTCAGGATCAATGAGGAATCTCACACCTGGTAATCCTGTGGCACACTACATGCCAGCCACTTAGTATTGTGTATGCCTCATCTGTCCTCCTAACCTGAGCAAGCCCTATGACACCCCATCTAATACCATCTAGTGTCTCAAATATCACTGCTAGGCTAGCCTCACTGGATAATGTTCTCGCGTTAAACATTGCCAGGTTCAGTTTTCAATGGCTACGTGTTCGGAGCCAGAGATTCTTAACACCCTCCGCTGTGTCACAGGTCTGACCGCCGCCGTGGTCAGTTGCTCGGCAGCCGCTGGGGACTGGGGGCCGAGGGTTAACAGGTTTTTTTCATGGAAGGTCGTGGCCAAGTACTGCACCAGGCACTCTAGTAACACTTGTTGCTCTGCTAGTTGGTGCATAGTGCCAGGGAGGCCAAATCCTGTTCTGGTGAGGGAGTGCGATGTCGGTTCTGGTCATCGAGATCAGGCTACACCCGAGGCTTGGTTATGCAATTCCAACGGCACGTGGAGTCTTTTTTTTTTTTTTGTTGAGCCCAGTAGAGAATTGCGCGGCACCAGGATTTGAGCACCGGTCCTCTTGCACGCGAAGCGGATGCTCTAGTTCTACGCTATCGCTAGAGGTAGAGCACGTGACCCTCATCACGGGACCCTTGGATTACGAGGGAACATTTTGCAAGCCTTTGTTGTCACGTGACACTTATCACGTTTGGTGTGAATAACGCGCTACACACTAACAAAAACGACAATTGTAACGGGGGGCACAGGACAAGCGCGCACTAACAACTGAGATTTATTCTGGTACGAGGGTACATGTATACATTTCATGCACATGCTGAAAACAATCAATTCATTGCCAACGGCTGTGTCGCACGTTCCTTCGTTTCTTGATTAGTTGTAACTCCTCACTTGATAACAACACCGAGGGTGTGCTTAAACACTGGTCTTCACCGGCCTCCCATATCTCAAAGGCTTCTTTTATTTCTCTTTCTTTCTTGTCTTTTGCCCGAGCTAAAATTGTAGGCCGTTCAAAGTAAGGTGAACATTTGTGATTTGCGCAATGGGGGCAAGGCTTCCAGGATTCGTTATTGTTCTTAAGTTATTACTATGCTCTTTCAACCTGGTGTTTAGACATGTGCGTGATTGACCTATGTAGCTCATGCCGCATGACAAGGAAATTTTGTAGGCTATACCGGTGGCACATTCTAAACTTTTCTCGGTGTGCGATACCACATATGTTAGCTATTTTTTTCCTCGGCTTATTAATTTCATGACAAAGGCTCACTAATTTCCGGGGTGCGGTAAACACCAGGGGAACATCATATGTGTTTGCTACTTTCTTTAAGCCATGCGAAACATCACGTACATAAAGAATGACAACAACACCAGAAGCCTGCTCTGCATGATTTTTTTGCGGTCTTTTGCTATCTAGTAGCTTTTGTAGATTCTTTTCAGCCACAGACGTTATAAGTGCATCAGTGTACCCACTCATCCTTAGCCTATAAACTTGCCTCTTGATGCTACTCTACCTGATGGAAACACGATTTCATAAGACACTGCGCCAAACACTTACTTGCTAAACTCCATTTCACCAACTTCGAGTGCGCGGAATGATAACTTAAGAAGCTTTTTCCCGTTTTCGTCAGTTGTCGTCTTTCAACAATGCTGATTCTTGGGCTAGTTGGTACTGTTCACTCATAATGGCAAAGCCTTTAGCGCAAAAAACGAGGACGTGAGAGGAAGACGGGACAGCGCGAACTTTCAACTCGCGTTTATTGAAATACAGAGGCATATATATATCGAAGCAAGCATGGAAATACACAAAGGATACAAAAGATCACACCTACGCATGCGCCCACCACTGCAATCTAGGAAAGCGATTTCCTTGTCAGAAAGATTAACAGAAGGCGTGCTAACACAGTCCGCTCCCCTTTTCCAAATCAACCGGGCTTCGATTATTTCACGTGTGCAGCGGTCTATACTTCTCGCCTCTACTGTGCATGCGCCGAACATGGGCTCGCATGTTTTGCTAGGACAGTGATGACAATGTTCGGACAGGTTACCGTCCCTTGGGTTTGCCACGTTCCCCTTGTGTTCAGCAAGCCTTTCATTAAGGCATCTGCCGGTTTGCCGTATGTATACCCGACCACAGGTTGAAGGAATACTGTATACCACCCCTAGTGAGCACTCCACAAACTTATTCCTATGCTTCACTTTACATCCCCCTGACTGTCTTGGAAAAGGGTCCGTCAACTTACACAATTTCGACAGCTTCTCTGGGGCAGAGAAGGTCAACTACACATCAACCTTTTTGGCAACCCCCTTCAGCCTATGGGATATGCCGTGCATATAAGGAATCACCACCGTCTTTTTCTTTTCGGCAGATGGTTCGCAACGGCTCTTTTTACGCTTCTTCAACAAGGCTTCCGCCACAGAAACTAGCACTTCTTTGGGATACCCGGCGGCAGAAAGCCTGCCGGCTTGCTCGCTCAGGCTGAGTGAGGGGTAACATGAGTGGACATGATTTCTTCATAACATTGATAAAGCACATGCTCACAGTAGCCCGTTTTACAAGCTTCGAGTGGGAGGACGAATAAGACAGGAGTGGTTTGTTGGCCCTAGGGTGGTAATACCAGCTTACATGGGTTTCTCCGGAAATTAACATTAAATCTAAAAATTGCAATTTGTTATCAGCGGGTAGTTCATGTGTCAAATCAAGTGGGTTAAAACAGTGCTTCAAAAGTACTAAGAAGGATGTAAGGTCCTGTTCAATGCAAGTTATGCTGTTGTCCTTGAAGGTATTGGTGAGCGCTACCAAAATACGGAAAGGGACGAACACACAAGACAAGCGCTTTCTAACAACAGTTTATTATCTGAAGGAGCATGCCTATATACACCTATTAACGTCAAGTCATACACAGAAGAGGGAAGAGTACTGGTGAGCGCTACCAAAATACGGAAAGGGACGAACATACAAGACAAGCGCTTTCTAACAACTATTTATTATCTGAAGGAGCATGCCTATATACACATATTAACGTCAAGTCATACACAGAAGAGGGAAGAGCACACGACGCTGACAAGAGCGATATGAAGGAAAAATATATAATAATAAAAAATCAACACGTGCCTTTACAACTCTTAGAAAACATAGCGCAAAAAGGACACGGACGACACAGAAGTGGACAGGACAGGCGCTAACTTGCAACTTTATATTTCGAAAAGCCACCACGTCTAATATATAGGAGCCGATCACCACCATCAAGCGATGAGCATGCGCAAAGAAGAGCACAATCAGGATTACAGCGTGTGAAAAATAAGCAAAAAATTTTACGATAAAATAACAAAATGAAAGCACGGTGCCGGGGGAACACTGAAAGAAAAGAGACATCGTGTACTGAAACTTACTGCAAAAAGCTCTTTACAAGCTTGTAAAGGTTAAGAACCAAACAAATAATGCGGCAAAAAAGGGAGATAAACAGATCGACTAAAAGATGAGGGGGGTGTACAAGGCTCCACACTGAGACAAGCACGTGGTGAAGACAGAATGACAATGGGGAAACTACATTTATGGGCATGGCAATGGAAGTAAAAGATAGCAGAAATTTAGGCCAAAGACAGATAAGGGCTGTGATGCTATACATAATCAAATGAAAAAAATTCAAAAAATTTGAAACTAGGAAACAATGAAATATATGTATATGAAAAAATACAGAAAGACCTAAACAGAAAAAGGATAAAACCAGAAGTATAAAACACGAGTGTAGAGGGCTCCACGCTAAAACAACGAGGGAGGGATGCAAATATGAGAAAGGAAATAACAACTGAAGTAAAAGTCAATAAAATGCCAAGGAATAGAAGCAGCAGGAAAACCCAAAGGAAAAGCGGAACCGTTCCAGTTCACAACACCATAAACATTCTTGACACATGGTTCACACCTACAGATAGCCATCAAGGAATTCAACTTCACTGTCCAGTAATTGAATAGAAGGTGCGCTGACGCACTTTTTCCCAGCTTTTCTTATAAAATACGCCTCCATGACTTCACGCTCCGTTTTTCCTCTAGCTGATGTTAAGAATTCTGTTTTATCTATTTTTGGATAGCATCCACTCTTTTGCTCTGTGTCACATGCTTTGCAATGGTCGGCCAGGTTACTTCCTGATTTGTTGCGTACGCATAATCTATGTTCTCTGGCCCTGTCATTGAAGCATCTTCCTGTCTGCCCAATGTAAAGACGCCCGCAACTGATAGGAATTCTGTACACAACGTTCGCCTTACATTCCGTAAACTTTGTTAGATGTTTCGTCGTGCAGTCATCTCGTTTTACCATTTTCTTAGTGCAGACCTTGGAAAGCTTACATGGGGCAGAGAAAACTACTTGTACATTATAACGCGCTGCCAGCTTCTTGAAATTATGTGAAAACCTATGATAATATGGTATTACCTGGACAGGAGTCTTGCCTTTTATCTCTTCACTCCCCTGCTCAAAACAAGAAACCTTGGGGGCTTTCAGCTTTTGCAGAAGGCGTTAACACGTTTTGGCGGGCTAGTTGGTTAAGCATCTTGAATAAACAGCGCGAACAAAGACGAGCACAAAAGACAAGAAAGCGAACGACACGGCGCTGACTAACAACTGAGGGTTTACTGCTGATCACACAAGTATAAATACATAGATGTCGGCAATGAGGGAAAGGTTTACAAAGTGCAAAAAACCAAAAACAAAACATAAATGTGACAACAGCAACATAAGCACGCTAGAAATCAGCAGAGATTATCAACTGCCTGGAGTGACAGCTCTTTTTGCAGAAGTGTTAGCGAAGGGGTACTTATACATGCATTTCCCTGCTTGAATATGTTGTATGCCTCGATAATTTCCCTCGCAGTTTTTTCCCGATTTTTGGCAATGACCTTGGTTTCATGATATAGCGGTACGCACTGTTTTTTCTCTTTCTTCGCCCATTCACAATCCCGGCAATGAATGCCGAGTTGACCTGAAACTACTTTTGACACCTTATAGCTGTGTTCGGTCAGCTTTTATTTATGCAACGTCCCGTCTGTCCAACGTACTGCCCTCCACAGGGCAGAGGGGTGTTATAAACAACCCCCTTATCACAAGGGACGAAGCGTGACTGGTGCTTAGTTGTGCACTTCGCCACTTTTCCTTTGAACTCATTAACAGATCGGCACAAACCGGCCAGACGATCAGGCGCGGAAAACACAACATCGACACCTGCTTTTTTCCCCACTTTTTTCAGGGAGTGTGAAATTCCATGTAGATATGGAATCACAGTGACACGTTTGCTGTTGTTGTCCGAACCCTGGTCGTCTCGTGTAGGTGGTTTTGACTTGCTCTTCTTTAGGGCCGACTCAGCTACTGACGTGATAAGTTCTAGTGGGTACCCTGCCGAAAGCAATCTTTTTACCTGGTGTGAAACGCTGGAATGCAGTCTGTGGTGGCAGGATTTTGTTAATGAGCTGTTCAAACAGGATCCTATGATACCCCTCTTAATGAGCTTGGAATGGCAAGAACCATAGGGAAAAAGGGGCTTGTTACCTCGGGGTTCGAAAGCCCAGCAAACGTGGCTAGGGGTGAAGTACAGGCCAAGGTCTAGGAACTTGATGTGGTCAAGATGCTTAACCAACTAGCCCGCCAAAACGTGTTAACGCAACTTATTTCTTGTTCTTCGGGTGTTCCTACGGGGTATCTTCTTGACCCTCTTCGTGTTATCCCCCTTGTGGCTTCAGCAACATGCAATGCACGTTATTTCGGTTTTTGCAACCGGCGTAGGGTCATTCCTCCAGAGGTGGTGACCTTGTTTGGCTTCATCAGACCGTCCGTTGGCCGTGGAAGAAGAATTTGCAGGATTTTGCGCTCCGAATGGCAGCGCCAAGCTCGCCTGTATCGAGAACTGCTACGCAGTTTGCTCGCTCGGCATACGCTCCAACACCAGTGGCGGCAGTACCTCCGGATTGCTGACACGACCACCGAATGGCTATGGCATCTGCTGCTTCCCCGGCTTATGCAAATGGAGAACAATAGGCGGCCCCAGCCAGAGAGCACCGTCCATGTTCTTGGCGATGTTGAACTTCCTGACAACGTCCGCTGTGTACTCGGGTGCGGACCCAAGTTCGCCGTAGAACCACGGAAGAACATCCCTGAGCTGCTTTCCATGGTCCGAGCGGTTTCCTCCAGAGCCATCCCAGCTGATCGGGACAGATGCACTCTGGATGGCGTGGACGTCCTGTCAAGACCAAGGAAGGATCCCAGGCGCTTGCCCGTAAGAGAGACTGTTGATTTTCTGAGGGGCAAGTCTCTAACTCTGTTACAGTCGGATAAGGAAGGGGGGTTTATTGGATTGCCCAACGAACTTTTCCTGTCAAAAGCAGGCGAAGCTGTGTGTGCCGTGTTCAGGGAATGCAGTACGGCATCTTTACAGAAGGCAAGGGGCCGTGCAAAAAAACTTTGCAACGATTACAACCTCACTAAGCTTGCTCAGGACATTGCGAATAGCGATAAACTAAGTCTTAATATGTTCTTTTCTGCCAAAACGCACGAGCCTGAATGCCCGCTCCGTGTGATAGTCTCAGAGAGGGGTACTTGGCAGAAGTGCCTCGCTGAATTCATTAAGCGGCAACTCGCCGTAATCTCTGTTGACGATCCTTTCCAGGTAAAAAATTCGAACCAAGTAACTGACTTCCTGACGACGCACAATGCTGATGAACTTTTAGCTTTTTCTATTGACGTGAAAGACTTGTACTATTCGATTCATCATGACGAACTGTTAACTGGTGTCAGTGAATGCATTGACCGACATGGCGTGGTTGCCTTTCAAAACGCGTCCGGTATCTCTGTAGCAAGATTTCTGCATCTGCTTTCCTTGTACCTGCAATCAACTTTCACTGAGAGGAACTCTTCCATCTTCATTCAAAAAAACCGCATATGCATAGGCTCCTGTATCGCTCCCATACTCAGTGACATTTATCTCGCCAGATGCGACAGCGCTCTCAACGAACTCCTTGGGAAAACTAAGGTCGTAAAAACATTTAGATTTGTGGACGACTACCTTGTTATCGTCAAGTGCTCTGGACTGGAGTTTGAAACGGAGGTGTTTCGTAGTCTGTCCATTTTTTCTGACACTCTCTTCCCCCTTGAGATCACTTATGAAACTCCTGTTCACAACCACATCAAGTTTCTAGACCTTGGCCTGTACTTCACCCCTAGCCACGTTTGCTGGGCTTTCGAACCCCGAGGTAACAAGCCCCTTCTTCCCTATGGTTCTTGCAATTCCAAGCTCATTAAGAGGGGTATCATAGGATCCTGTTTGAACAGCTCATTAACAAAATCCTGCCACCACAGACTGCATTCCAGCGTTTCACACCAGGTAAAAAGATTGCTTTCGGCAGGGTACCCACTAGAACTTATCACGTCAGTAGCTGAGTCGGCCCTAAAGAAGAGCAAGTCAGAACCAGCTACACGAGACGACCAAGGTTCGGACAACAACAGCAAACGTGTCGCTGTGATTCCATATCTACATGGAATTTCACACTCCCTGAAAAAAGTGGGGAAAAAAGCAAGTGTCGTTGTTGTGTTTTCCGCGCCTGATCGTCTGGCCGGTTTGTGCCGATCTGTTAATGAGTTCAAAGGAAAAGTGGCGAAGTGCACAACTAAGCACCAGTCACGCTTCGTCCCTTGTGATAAGGGGGTTGTTTATAACATCCCTCTGCCCTGTGGAGGGCAGTACGTTGGACAGACGGGACGTTGCATAAATAAAAGGCTGACCGAACACAGCTATAAGGTGTCAAAAGTAGTTTCAGGTCATCTCGGCATTCATTGCCGGGATTGTGAATGGGCAAAGAAAGAGAAAAAACAGTGCGTACCGCTGTATCATGAAACCAAGGTCATTGCCAAAAATCGGGAAAAAACTGCGAGGGAAATTATCGAGGCATACAACATATTCAAGCAGGGAAATGCATGTATAAGTACCCCTTCGCTAACACTTCTGCAAAAAGAGCTGTCACTCCTGGGGGTTGATAATCTCTGCTGATTTCTAGCGTGCTTATTTTGCTGTTGTCACATTTATGTTTTGTTTTTGGTTTTTTTGCACTTTGTAAACCTTTCCCTCATTGCCGACATCTATGTATTTATACTTGTGTGATCAGCAATAAACCCTCAGTTGTTAGTCAGCGTCGTGTCGTTCGCTTTCTTGTCTTTTGTGCTCGTCTTTGTTCGCGCTGTTTATTCAAGATGCTTAACCAACTAGCCCGCCAAAACGTGTTAACGCCTTCTGCAAAAGCTGAAAGCCCCCAAGGTTTCTTGTTTTGAGCAGGGGAGTGAAGAGATAAAAGGCAAGGCTCCTGTCCAGGTAATACCATATTATCATAGGTTTTCACATAATTTCAAGAAGCTGGCAGCGCGTTATAATGTACAAGTAGTTTTCTCTGCCCCATGTAAGCTTTCCAAGGTCTGCACTAAGAAAATGGTAAAACGAGATGACTGCACGACGAAACATCTAACAAAGTTTACGGAATGTAAGGCGAACGTTGTGTACAGAATTCCTATCAGTTGCGGGCGTCTTTACATTGGGCAGACAGGAAGATGCTTCAATGACAGGGCCAGAGAACATAGATTATGCGTACGCAACAAATCGGGAAGTAACCTGGCCGACCATTGCAAAGCATGTGACACAGAGCAAAAGAGTGGATGCTATCCAAAAATAGATAAAACAGAATTCTTAACATCAGCTAAAGGAAAAACGGAGCGTGAAGTCATGAGGCGTATTTTATAAGAAAAGCTGGGAAAAAGTGCGTCAGCGCACCTTCTATTCAATTACTGGACAGTGAAGTTGAATTCCTTGATGGCTATCTGTAGGTGTGAACCATGTGTCAAGAATGTTTATGGTGTTGTGAACTGGAACGGTTCCGCTTTTCCTTTGGGTTTTCCGGCTGCTTCTATTCCTTGGCATTTTATTGACTTTTACTTCAGTTATTTCCTTTCTCATATTTGCATCCCTCCCTCGTTGTTTTAGCGTGGAGCCCTCTACACTCGTGTTTTATACTTCTGGTTTTATCCTTTTTTCTGTTTAGGTCTTTCTGTATTTTTTCATATACATATATTTCATTGTTTCCTAGTTTCAAACTTTTTCAATTTTTTTCATTTGATTATGTATAGTATCACAGCCCTTATCTGTTTTTGGCCTAAATTTCTGCTATCTTTTACTTCCATTGCCATGCCCATTTCCCCATTGTCATTCTGTCTTTCTTCACCACGTGCTTGTCTCAGTGTGGAGCCTTGTACACCCCCGTCATCTTTTAGTCGATCTGTTTATCTCCCTTTTTTGCCGCGTTATTTGTTTGGTTCTTAACCTTTACAAGCTTGTAAAGAGCTTTTTACAGTAAGTTTCAGTACACGATGTCTCTTTTCTTTCAGTGTTCCCCCGGCACCGTGCTTTCATTTTGTTATTTTATCGTAAAATTTTTTGCTTATTTTTCACACGCTGTAATCCTGATTGTGCTCTTCTTTGCGCATGCTCATCGCTTGATGGTGGTGATCCGCTCCTATATATTAGACGTGGTGGCTTTTCGAAATATAAAGTTGCAAGTTAGCGCCTGTCCTGTCCACTTCTGTGTCGTCCGTGTCCTTTTTGCGCTATGTTTTCTAAGAACTGTTACCAACTAGCCCAAACCAAGCTACTGTTACGCCTTTACAACAGCCGAAGATTGCTATTCCTGAGATAGTTTAATTATGTTCTCCGTAGCATCACCGAAGGGGAGCTGATGCATTGGTTATCTGGAGCAACGTGCATAGCGAAAGCTTCGATAATTTCGCGTTCCCGTCTGTTTCTGGCCCGGCCTATTACCTTGGTGTCTTTTTAGCATCGGGGTGCATTTGCAGTGTGCGCAATGTGGTGCCAGGTTTCCTGATTTCGCTACTTGCTCGCATAATCTTTCGTGCTCTCTGAGCCTCTTGTTCAGGCATCTACCCGTTTGCCCTACGTAGGTTCGTTGACAGCTAAGTGGAATGCTGTAAATGACGTTTTCTTCACACTATCGATAGGTGATGTCGTGTTTGACGTTGCACCCAGGTTTCTTTTTGTGGTCTTCATTCTCGTTGACCTTTCTTTTGCACATTCCAATGAGCTTATTGGGAGCTGAAAAAACCACCTCAACTCCGTACTTGTTCGCTGTCTTCCTTAATCTGTGGGAGATGTTGTGAATGTATGTTATCACAACGGGGCGTCCTTCATAGCTCGGTTTTTTATTCTTATCGGAAACAGTAACTTCCCTTAGTAAGCATTCTGCAATGCCGCCAAGTAACTGCTCAACAATACTAAAAAATCGTCAACAAATCTAAAAACCTTTAAAACCCTAAAATCCTGTAGATGGGAGGCTAACGTCCTGTCTCGGTGAGCTAAAAACAAATCGCTAAGAACCGGCGCTATGCAGGACCCTATGCAGACACCACGTTTCTGTAAATATACACCTTGATTCCATTCTGCGTAGGTTGAGTTTAGGTAAAAATACAACAGTTACATGAACCTCGCCACAGATACACCAGCAGCATTCTGAAACGCGACAGACCCAAAACAATCGATGCTATCTTCCACACAAGTGTGACATTCCTTGTGTGCTACGAGGTACATTCCTTGTGTGTGCATCGAGTTGGGGCTTAAGGCCGCCCCTCTTTTCCAGCTGCATACCTTTGCAGAAAGCAGGACGCCGGCACACGCGGAAACCGCTCCCCAGTATAAGCGAGAGCCCCGAGTACATACCGGGAACGAAAATTGTCGCTTGACGCACGGACCCCCCACCCCCTTACGACGTGGGCTATCGCCGGGAAGGCACCCACAGCTTCCCGCGGTGCCTCGTGAACAAAAGCGCATTCCCAGAAGGGCCGTGACGGACACCTGTCAGACAGACAGGCAGTACTCGCCAAGAATGAGGGAAAACAGGGGCGACCCTTAATCTGGTTTCCCGGAGCGACAGACGAACCCCTTCATGATTATTAGCTGTGTCCCGCCGTCGGTAGCGCGGCAGCATCGAGGGCGCTTTCGCCCCCTCCTCTGTTGCTGACGAACGACGCGGACCGATGGTGAATGGCGGTATGCATGCCTGAGGCAAGGATTAGCTCCGAAGGGAGAGCCTGTGGATACTCTCACTTGAGAGAGAGTGGTGACGTTTTTGTTGTTTATTTAGTTTGTATTGTTAACAAGAATCTGGGTTCGAGGCTAAGCCCAACCCAAGGGGTTGTCCCCATCTCGCATGTTATTTTTCATTGGAGAATTGATGCTTTGGGCGGGCCACTGAAAATGACCGCCCTTAGTCCTTTGTTAATCAAGTGCTTAAAAGCGCATGTAAACGGATGCAGTCGAGTCCAGTCTGAGCTGGGGCTCCATGCTTAGCATGTAATGTGATGCTACTTAGGCACTAACCTGCCCGGTCGATGAGTAAAGTAGTGCAAAGTTTGTTCTTTTGTAAATTCAGTTCTGCTTTTTCCAGCAGAACTCTCTGTATATGTATGTTGTAAAATTATGCTCTGCTGTCATCATCTACAAGCTCGCCTCCTGTTCATCTTCCAAGCCGAACGACACTAGAGGAAGGGTTTGTGAACCATCCTCGAAGAAACGGACGACTATTGAAATTCTACTGCATACACGCTCAGGACGACATCGTTCGCCAAGAGGGCCTTCAGCGCCGAAGCCCGACGGCGTGCAGCTTCTGCCAGCAACCGCTCGAGCCCAACTCCGGAGCCACTCCATCGCCCCCATGAAGTCGTCGGCACGTAAGCTCGGACGCCCCAGCCTCTGATGTATAATCTTAATCATGTGTAATTATTGAATATACCTGTTTGTTTAAACTGAGCCATACGGTGTCTCTTTGCCTCTCCGTCCCGTGTGGACCTGCGCATTATGGGGGTCATCACACTGGTGTCAGAAGTGGGGTCTCAAAAGCAAATGTCCTCTGAATGCTGCGACATTCATGACTTCAAAATTGTAATCAAAAGGGAATCACGGGACTGATTGTGGGACTTTTACCCCCATTTGAGAGGCTTGAGGCACCGGAGGGCTTGAAAAAAAAAAGTCTTTATCTGAGGGAGCTCCCACTCCACAGCCGTCGCTCGGAGCAAGCATGCTGGCATTAGGAAGCGTCATTCCGACGTTTACAGGAGATAAGACAGGGGTTCCAATCTGCGATTTCTTTTCCATGCTAGAAGAGATTGGGAAAATGGGGGGATGGTCCGATGCTCAAATGCTGGGAATGGCGAGGTGTAAGATGGCAGGAGCTGCTCATGATTTTGCATGGCGAGACGAAAAAGTAAAATCCACAAAATCATTTGCGGAATTTAAGAAGCTCGCGTTTGAGCATTTCGACACTGAACCACGTCACGTGCGGGTACAGAGGTTCCGTGACGCCGGACAGATGGTAGGGGAGGACGTGCGAACATTTGCGTCGCGGCTTCAGCGCCTAGCACGCGATACGTTAAGCAGGGAGGAGGAAGGAGACCAGCTTAAGGAGAAATACGCGGAGGATATACTTAAAGAGGAAATGACCGCTTTGTTCGTGGCTGGTCTGCAAGACCCCGCGCGCCGGTTCGTGCTCTCGCGCAAGCCGAGCAATTTCGACCAAGCCGTGGAGGCCGCATTGGATGAGGAACAAAATGAGGCGTTAACGACAGCCGCAGCGAGAGTACGCGTCATAGAGAGAGCGGTGCTCAACCCTGAGGTTGCTCTCTTGACAGAGCGGTTAGATCGCTTAGAACAGCTGCTATCTCAGCAGGTAGAACGCCAGGTTGAAGCGCGCGCTCAACAGCGCCCATTCGCGGGAAACCGGAGACCGCCACAAAGCTACAGGCGCGGTATGCGAGATTTTAAAGAAATCGTATGCTTCGCTTGCCAGGGTCGCGGACACATCGTCAGGTTCTGCCAAAACGTGCGCCGTGGGGAGCCACAAAGAGAAGCAGGCGAGACACGCCCTAAGCAAGCCTACAGCGGGGCTCCAGATACCGAGTCAAAAAACTAGTTAGTCCTCCCCAGCCTGAGGAGCGTGGGGAGGGAGCAGTAGATGATGAGGTGGTGGTAGTTTGTGTGGCCGACGAGGCATGCCCTGTTGTGCGTTGCAAGTTAAATGGTTGTTGTATGGAATTGTTGATAGATACGGGGTCAAAGGTGACATTGCTTAAGGAGAGCAGTTTTAACACGCTTCGAAGGAAGGGGGACCGCGAGGTGTTGGAAGCGTCTGGTGGTATGGCAACCAAATTTGTAGGCATAACGGGGGATCCTCTTGGCATAAGTGGACTCTACCGGTTACACTTCTCTCTCGGCGGAATTGCATTGGAGCACCCCTGCTACGTATGCCCGGACACGGTGTCTCTGCCAAACGGAGTGTCAGGTATATTAGGGCAGGATTTTTTGAGAAAAGGGAAGGTAGTAGTCTCATTCTCTGAGGAAGAGGTTAATGCGGGCGGCTCAAAAGTTCCCTTTTTGAACAGGAGAGGGGCTGAGATTCGCATTACCGATATTGACACCCGTCAAACAGTGGGATCATTGGAGAAGGTATATTCGCGGGTTGCCGTCCGGCTGGTCGAGGAGGCGGTCGTCCTTCCTTGGTCGGAGCACATTTTGTACGCGTTTGTGCCTTCAGATGTAGAGAGCGGCGCCGTGGGAGTGCTTGAGCCGGTCGACTCTCTCAGCAATGGCCTGAAGGCAGCCGCGTGCCTCGTGACAGTTAATGACGCCCACAGAGTGCCCCTACGGGTGGTTAACTGTAGCCAGCAGCCACTGAGCCTTCCCAAGAACAAAACATTGGCTTTCTTCACCTCTGCGATAGAGCAACGTGAGCCCACCGATACGGTACTCGCAACTGTAGAGCATGCTAGTCCTTCGGCTGCTCCAAAGGTGTCGTTCGATCTTTCTCACGTAAAATCCAGGGAGAGGGAGGCTCTGGCTGGTTTGCTGAACGACTACTCGGAGGTATTCGCCGCGTCCAACCTGGATTTGGGCTGCTGTGGCGTTATAAAGCACAGGATAGAAACCGGCACTTCATCGCCCGTTTACCAGCGTGCGTACAGGATTCCTTACTCCCAACGTGAGGAGATGGAGCGGCAGGTGCAGGACCTGATTGATCGCGGCATTGTCGAACACTCAAAGTCACCCTGGGGAGCACCAGCACTATTGGTGGAAAAGCCAGATGGCTCGTATCGATTGGTAGTGGACTACCGCAAACTAAATGCCGTAACTCGCATCGATCCATACCCCATCCCCAATATACAGGAGACGCTTTCTCAGCTGGGCTCTGCCAGGTACTTCACGGTAGTGGACATGGCGGCGGGATTCTGGCAGATAGCAATGGATCCGGCAGATGCCGAGAAAACGGCATTCAACACGCCCTCAGGGCACTATGAATGGAAAAGAATGCCGATGGGTCTGGCCAACAGCCCTGCTGTCTGGCAGAGAACCGCTGATGTTATCCTGGCAGGTCTTCTGGGGAGGCTGTACTTCGTGTATATGGATGACATTATCATATACAGTGACAGTTTTGATAACCATTTGCGCGATATTGAGCAGGTTTTGGTGCGACTAAGAGCAGCGGGTCTCAAGCTGAAGCCCTCTAAGTGCCAATTCCTCAAAAACGAGGTGAAATACCTCGGGCACGTTGTTTCAGCTGACGGCGTGCGACCGGACCCTGAGAAACTAAGGTGTGTCTCGGATTTTCCATCCCCGACTAGCGTCCGCCAGATCCGGCAGTTTCTCGGCCTGATCGGTTACTACCGAAGGCACATAGAGGAGTTCGCCAAGCTCGCTAAGCCGCTCACCGCCTTAACAGCCAAAAATGTCGCCTTTCGCTGGGACGAAAACGCGGAGAATGGTTTTGGGGCCCTGAAAAGGAAGCTAGTGAGTGCACCGCTGTTGCGCCACCCGGATTTTAGTTTGCCCTTCGTTATGGCCACAGATGCGTCAAAGTTCGCAGTTGGTGCCGTGCTATCTCAGGTTATCGAGGGCAAAGAACATCCCGTTGCTTTTGCTAGCCGACAGCTGAGCCCCACAGAGCAAAAGTACGGAGCTACGGAAAGGGAGTGCCTCGCCGTTGTCTGGGCAGTAAAGCACTTCAGATGCTACCTTTACGGCCGCAAATTCAAGCTAGTCACAGACTGCCATCCTCTGAAATGGGTGATGAGTGTCAGGGACCCTAGCTCGCGACTCGCTAGATGGAATCTACACCTGCAGGAATACTGCTTTGAAGTTGAGCACAAGTCAGGAAAGACACATCTGAATGCTGATGCACTCAGCCGCACAGCTGCCGTGGCAGCTATAGATGAGTTTGTCCCCGTAGTCGACCCCGCCGAATTACGCACAGAGCAGTGCAAAGATCCTGACCTGAAGCGAATAATCGAAAGCTTAGAGGGCGCACCGTCTCACCCCGAACAGCTAGGTTATTTCATTGACAAAGACGGCACCCTGTGTCGGCGGACGAGGCCAACCAGGAAAGGGAGATTAGAGAAAACCGCTTGGGAGAGAGTCGTCATACCTCGGTCGTGGACAGAAAGGGTTCTTCGCGCGTTTCACGATGCGCCATGCGCCGGTCATTTTGGCGTAGCGAAGACACGCAGGCGTGTGGAGCGTTTGTACTTTTGGAGTGGCATGCGACAGGATGTTAGAGACTACTGTGCGAAGTGTCATTCCTGTCTCGAAAGAAAAACACCCAAGGGACGAAGACCAGCTCCAATTCAGCCGTTCTCTGAGGTTTCGGCTCCCTTCGAGCGGACAGGTATGGACATAATGGGCCCATTGCCCACGACCACTTCCGGAAACAAGTACATTTTAGTATTTGTCGATCACCTTTCAAAATACGCGGAAGCGGTAGCACTCCCAGATCAGAAGGCAGACACGGTTGCAAGAGCATTTGTCGAACAGATCGTGCTCCGACATGGACCCCCGAGGCAACTCTTGACAGATCGGGGAACGAACTTCGTGTCGCAGCTAATGTGGAGAGTTTGCGAGCTGCTTAAGATCGCTAAGAAGCAGACAACACCGTACCATCCGGCTTGCAACGGCGCGGTGGAGCGACTGAACCAAACCGTGGCCGGGTTCCTGTCGCATTTTGTTTCGCGCGACCAGCGGGACTGGGATTTGTGGCTCCCGTATGCAATGTTTGCCTACAATTCCGCAGCACACGAGAGCACGGGCGAATCGCCATTCTTTCTTCTCTACGGCCGAGACCGGGACCAGCCTAGTGAAGTGCCAGAGGGCCCCCGTCGTGTCCCATACGCTTCACTGGACGACTATAAGGTGGAGCTAGAATCGCGCTTGCAAGTGGCGAGGGACATCGCAAAGGAGGCCTTAAAGAAAGCGGCGAAGCGCAGGAAGGAGGTGCACGATCGCAGTGCTAGAGACGCGCCGTTTAATGTGGGGGACAGCGTGTACATTGAAAACTGCCAAAGGCAGATTGGGCTAGCTCGTAAGTTCCAGACGAAGTGGAGAGGACCGTGCGAGGTTGTCGAGAAGCTTTCTCCGGTAAACTTCAGAGTCCGAGACGTGAACCGGCGCTTGATAAGGATACACGCAAATCGCCTCAAGTCGGCACCGGTTCAGTATTCACGAAATGAGGAAAGGGAAAGCGCGGATTTTGATGGGGACAGAAGTGAAGCGGAGCGCGCAGATAGTTCGCAAGAAACGCCCTCTCCTGCATTTGTTCGGCAGGCGCCAGAGGTGACGGCCAGAATGCCACCGGATTTACTTCATGCATTGCTAGAAGAAGAAGCGCGCGAGGTTGCCGCGCAGATAACGCCAGGAGAGGCTCCTGCCACGAGCCCTCGCGAGTCCCAAAGCAGACAAAGGGGCACAGACTTACTTAGTATGACTCATGAAGGCCGATATCCGCTGCGAAATCGGAAAGCTAAGTCGGACTAATGGCGTAAACAGAGCGGAGTTTTGAACTGGTTAGAATTGTGTAATGCCACAGCTCATAACATTGCTATGTGCTTATGTGTTAAGTTATCGGAGTTGGTAGTTAAACCTTTCTGTCATTAAGTAACACCTTCACAGGAGAGCATGCGGAGCGCATGCAGAACCTGCCCTACTTCCTTTCGTTATCTATATTTTTGTCTGTGCCGTGATCGTGCTAGAAGTGGGAGCTCCTTTATAACTGTGGTAAATTTATTTCGTCCAGTTTGGACTAGAAAAGAGAGGCTTGGGTGCTGAGTTTCATGTTTATCTGTCAAAGAAGATCAGTGCTGGCCCTGGAGACGCCAGTTATGACAGCGGAGGCATATCGTGTTGTGCAGTGGTGTTGAGTGCAGCGAAAAGTGTTTTGTCGGACGCACTGTGCGAGGCGATTCAGAAAGACAAGGGGAGCTGCAGGGACTCAAATGTTCGGAGAACATTCTTCTGGAGGGTGAGCGAGTGTGACATTCCTTGTGTGCTACGAAGTACATTCCTTGTGTGTGCATCGAGTTGGGGCTTAAGGCCGCCCCTCTTTTCCAGCTGCATACCTTTGCAGAAAGCAGGACGCCGGCACACGCGGAAACCGCTCCCCAGTATAAGCGAGAGCCCCGAGTACACACCGGGAACGAAAATTGTCGCTTGACGCACGGACCCCCCCACCCCCTTACGACGTGGGCTATCGCCGGGAAGGCACCCACAGCTTCCCGCGGTGCCTCGTGAACAAAAGCGCATTCCCAGAAGGGCCGTGACGGACACCTGTCAGACAGACAGGCAGTACTCGCCAAGAATGAGGGAAAACAGGGGCGACCCTTAATCTGGTTTCCCGGAGCGACAGACGAACCCCTTCATGATTATTAGCTGTGTCCCGCCGTCGGTAGCGCGGCAGCATCGAGGGCGCTTTCGCCCCCTCCTCTGTTGCTGACGAACGACGCGGACCGATGGTGAATGGCGGTATGCATGCCTGAGGCAAGGATTAGCTCCGAAGGGAGAGCCTGTGGATACTCTCACTTGAGAGAGAGTGGTGACGTTTTTGTTGTTTATTTAGTTTGTATTGTTAACAAGAATCTGGGTTCGAGGCTAAGCCCAACCCAAGGGGTTGTCCCCATCTCGCATGTTATTTTTCATTGGAGAATTGATGCTTTGGGCGGGCCACTGAAAATGACCGCCCTTAGTCCTTTGTTAATCAAGTGCTTAAAAGCGCATGTAAACGGATGCAGTCGAGTCCAGTCTGAGCTGGGGCTCCATGCTTAGCATGTAATGTGATGCTACTTAGGCACTAACCTGCCCGGTCGATGAGTAAAGTAGTGCAAAGTTTGTTCTTTTGTAAATTCAGTTCTGCTTTTTCCAGCAGAACTCTCTGTATATGTATGTTGTAAAATTATGCTCTGCTGTCATCATCTACAAGCTCGCCTCCTGTTCATCTTCCAAGCCGAACGACACTAGAGGAAGGGTTTGTGAACCATCCTCGAAGAAACGGACGACTATTGAAATTCTACTGCATACACGCTCAGGACGACATCGTTCGCCAAGAGGGCCTTCAGCGCCGAAGCCCGACGGCGTGCAGCTTCTGCCAGCAACCGCTCGAGCCCAACTCCGGAGCCACTCCATCGCCCCCATGAAGTCGTCGGCACGTAAGCTCGGACGCCCCAGCCTCTGATGTATAATCTTAATCATGTGTAATTATTGAATATACCTGTTTGTTTAAACTGAGCCATACGGTGTCTCTTTGCCTCTCCGTCCCGTGTGGACCTGCGCATTATGGGGGTCATCACACAAGCAAGCAACTTGTCATGAGGGAGCGAATAGTACAGATCTTTTAAGTCTACAGATATGGCGCTCCTGCGTTTGTCGGAATTATCTGCTAAAAATTTTACAACGCTTTCTGAGTTCTTTACCCCAAACGGATCAACGATATCCAAGAGATTTATTTTTCTTTCAGAAACCCGGCGACAACCTTCTGCCAGGAATCATATTCAGAAACGATTACCCTTAGAGGGCATCCCACTTTGTGAGATTTTGCGGAAAAACAACACCTGCAAAGAGTTCTTTTCACTTTTATCTACATGCCTAGCTAGAAGATCAAGGTTTAGGCTAGTGCACCGGTTTTCTGCTTTTGTTTTCACCTTAGATAATACAACATTCCGCTGCTTGTTGAACAGAGACGTGATAGCATAACTTGCCTTGCTGGTAAACTGACCTTCTGGTAAAATTACAAATCCCCCCTCTTTGTCTTCACTCGGTGGCTTCCACTACTTGTCATATCATTTCTGTTGCCACGAGAGCATAAAATTTTCGCAGCTTGTTGGCGCCTGTGTTCTGGGTGTGTCTATATATATATATATATATATATATATATATATATATATATATATATATATATATATATATATATATGTGTGTGTGTGTGTGTGTGTGTGTGTGTGTGTGTGTGTGTGTGTGTGTGTGTGTGTGTGTGTGTGTGTGTGTGTGTGTGTGTGTGTGTGTGTGTGTCCATTACATCTATTTCTTGGCATTGCTCTTCAAAGTGCAGAAGTGGACTGATTGCCAGAGGTTGTTGGTAAACAGTACTGAGAGTGGGGTGCGCTGCAATCATGACAAGGGGACAACACCACATAACAACACCACGAGACACGAGCGCAAACTTTCAATTGCGTTTATTTTCGACATGGCGCATATTTATCGTCACCTAGCAATCACCTAAACCATGGAGATATAAACTATCCTCGCAAGTCATGAATTTCACAAATGACCGGCGCTGAAAACAGTTTCCCTTTTTTTTTGCTAAAAGCACAGACGGGTCAGGTAACGAACCCAGCACCGTCCATTTCTGAAGCCATGCAAAATGCTTCCCACAAATCCCTTGTGGTCTTGTCCTTTGATTTAAGAACCGTCGTTCTATACAGCAGAGGTTCGCACTTGTTCACAGCGCAGTGTGCTGCGAGGTTGCCAGGGGCACTGATCAGACAGTTGTTGTAATTGTGCTCCCGCAACCGCTCATTTAAGCACCTTCCTGTCAGGCCAACATAGGCCCTGCTGCAAGACAGTGGTGATTTATACACCACGCCCGCAACACATGCTACAAACGTGTTCTCGTGCCTCTCGGCACAAGACCATCCGTCGTGCTCTTCTTCCTGGCCGGAATTCATTTTTGCACACATGCTTTTGAGGTTCTGAGGCGCGGAAAATACAACGGAAACTCCATACTTTTTTGCCACTTTTTTATTAGCCTGTGCGACAAGGTGTGCACATATGGCAAAACAACAGGTCTCTTATCTTTTTCGTTCGCATTAGCAGGCTTCTCCTTAATGAATGTCTTCAAAACTTTTTTCCGCGACCGAGACCAGCAACAGTTTTGGGTATCCAGCAGCCTTCAGTCTTGCAGCCTGTAAGTTAACGCTATAAAGCATCTTGTGTTCGCAAGACTTTTTTAACGCATGCTTGAAACATGCATCAGCTATGGTCCGCTTTATAAGCTTAGAGTGCGCGGAGTCGTAAGGAAGCAAGCAAGCAAAGAAGGTGATTGCTTTGCTATCTTGGCTGGCTCTAACGCTTTTATATTTATATGTCCCATGATTAGATGCGTATAAATATGCGCCATGTTGAAAATAAACTCAGTTGCAAGTTTGCGCTCGTGTCTCATGGTGTTCTTATGCGGTGTTGTCCCCTTGTCTTGATTGTAGCGCTCCCCAGTCTCAGTATGTTCGACCAACTAGCCCCCTACAAAGCTTTACCGACGTTTATTTCTTGTACATCGGGCCTCAACATTGTGATGACCCCCCATAATGCGTCGGTCCACACGGGACGGAGAGGCAAAGAGACACCGTATGGCTCAGTTTAAACAAACAGATATATTCAATAATTACACATGATTATGATTATACATCAGAGGCTGGGGCGTCCGAGCTTACGTGCCGACGACTTCATGGGGACGATGGAGGGGCTCCGGAGTTGAGCTCGAACGGTTGCTGGCAGAAGCTGCACGCCGTCGGGCTTCGGCGCTGAAGGCCCCCTTGGCGAACGATGTCGTCCTGAGCGTCTTTCTTCCGTACTGCTTGTCGATTTTTATATCCTCTTCTCCCCACACTCCCTAGGGTGAGGACCCCCACGCCGGAGTGGGGGGGGGGGGGGTGTGCCTAGGGCTTTCACTTGGGCGCACAAACACATCTCCCCCCTCCTCACGTGTTGAGTCCGAGGGAAAGAAGGTTGTCTTCGAGGTAGCGCATAGCGTCGGCTGTGCTAAGGCGCGCTCTGGCCCGCTGACTGTTCCCGCGGGTCACCGGCCTCCGTTCTCCATCAAATGACACTCGCCCCTCCAGGCCGGAACGCGAGGTCACTAAAAGGCCGGAAAGTGGTCCCTTGTCCTGGGATGTGCTCGGAAGGGTTGATTGATGATGCCCGCCGTCTTGCCACGGGGCCAGGCCCGCCGAAACGAGGCCCCCCTGTTACGGCCACGGCAATTGGGGAAGATAACGCCCCGCGGCGGCGGCGGCGGCGGCGTTCGTCTCGTGCCGACACTATGGAAAGGGGATCCGGTTGTGCTTTCGCCGCCACTGGGGGCTCCGTCTACGCCGCGCCGTCGAACGCGGACCCTCGTAGCACACACAAGGAACGTCACACTCGCTCACCCTCCAAAAGAATGTTCTCCGAACATTTGAGTCCATGCAGCTCCCCTTGTCTTTCTGAATCGCCTCGCACAGTGCGTCCGACCACTGCACAACACCATATGCCTCCGCTGTCATAACTGGCGTCTCCAGGAGCAGCACTGGTCTTCTTTTACAGATAAACATGAAACTCAGCACCCAAGCCTCTCCTTTCTAGTCCAAACTGGACGAAATAAATTTACCACAGTTACAAAGGAGCTCCCACGTCTAGCACGACCACGGCACAGACAAAAATATAGATAACGAAAGGAAGTAGGGCAGGTTCTGCATGCGCTCCGCATGCTCTTCTGTGAAGGTGTTACTTAATGACAGAAAGGTTTAACTACCAACTCCGATAACTTAACACATAAGCACATAGCAATGTTATGAGCTGCGGCATTACACAATTCTAACCAGTTCACAACTCCGCTCTGTTTACGCCATTAGTCCGACTTAGCTTTCCGATTTCGCAGCGGATATCGGCCTTCATGAGTCATACTAATTAAGTCTGTGACCCTTTGTTTGCTTTGGGACTAGCGAGGACTCGTGGCAGGAACCTCTCCTGGCGTTATCTGCGCGGGAACCTCGCGCGCTTCTACTTCTAGCAATGCATGAAGTAAATCCGGTGCAATTCCGGCCGTCACCTCTGGCGCCTGCCGAACAAATGCAGGAGAGGGCGTTTCTTGCGAACTATCTGCGCGCTCCGCTTCACTTCTGTCCCCATCAAAATCCGCGCTTTCCCTTTCCTCATTTCGTGAATACTGAACCGGTGCCGACTTGAGGCCATTTGCGTGTATCCTTATCAAGCGCCGGTTCACGTCTCGGACTCTGAAGTTTACCGGAGAAAGCTTCTCGACAACCTCGCACGGTCCTCTCCACTTCGTCTAGAACTTACGAGCTAGCCCAATCTGCCTTTGGCAGTTTTAAATGTACACGCTGTCCCCCACATCAAACGGCGCGTCACTAGCACTGCGATCGTGCACCTCCTTCCTGCGCTTCGCCGCTTTCTTTAAGGCCTCCTTTGCGATATCCCTCGCCACTTGCAAGCGCGATTCTAGCTCAACCTTATAGTCGTCCAGTGAAGCTTATGGGACACGACGGGGGCCCTCTGGCACTTCACTAGGCTGGTCCGGGTCTCGGCCGTAGAGAAAAAGAATGGCGATTCGCCCGTGCTCTCGTGTGCTGCGGCATTGTAGGCAAACATTGCATACGGGAGCCACAAGTCCCAGTCCCGCTGGTCGCGCGAAAAAAAAAAGGCGACAGGAACCCGGCCACGGTTTGGTTCAGTCGCTCCACCGCGCCGTTGCAAGCCGGATGGTTGGTAAGGTGTTGTCTGCTTCTTAGCGATCTTAAGCAGCTGACACGAACGGAAAGGGGATCCGGTTGTGCTTTCGCCGCCACTGGGGGCTCCGTCTACGCCGCGCCGTCGAACGCGGACCCTCGTAGCACACACAAGGAACGTCACACTCGCTCACCCTCCAGAAGAATGTTCTCCGAACATTTGAGTCCATGCAGCTCCCCTTGTCTTTCTGAATCGCCTCGCACAGTGCGTCCGACAAAACACTTTTCGCTGCACTCAACACCACTGCACAACACCATATGCCTCCGCTGTCATAACTGGCGTCTCCAGGGGCAGCACTGGTCTTCTTTTACAGATAAACATGAAACTCAGCACCCAAGCCTCTCCTTTCTAGTCCAAACTGGACGAAATAAATTTACCACAGTTACAAAGGAGCTCCCACTTCTAGCACGATCACGGCACAGACAAAAATATAGATAACGAAAGGAAGTAGGGCAGGTTCTGCATGCGCTTCGCATGCTCTCCTGTGAAGGTGTTACTTAATGACAGAAAGGTTTAACTACCAACTCCGATAACTTAACACATAAGCACATAGCAATGTTATGAGCTGCGGCATTACACAATTCTAACCAGTTCACAACTCCGCTCTCTTTACGCCATTAGTCCGACTTAGCTTTCCGATTTCGCAGCGGATATCGGCCTTCATGAGTCATACTAAGTAAGTCTGTGACCCTTTGTCTGCTTTGGGACTCGCGAGGGCTCGTGGCAGGAGCCTCTCCTAGCGTTATCTGCGCGGCAACCTCGCGCGCTTCTTCTACTAGCAATGCATGAAGTAAATCCGGTGGCATTCCGGCCGTCACCTCTGGCGCCTGCCGAACAAATGCAGGAGAGGGCGTTTCTTGCGAACTATCTGCGCGCTCCGCTTCACTTCTGTCCCCATCAAAATCCGCGCTTTCCCTTTCCTCATTTCGTGAATACTGAACCGGTGCCGACTTGAGGCGATTTGCGTGTATCCTTATCAAGCGCCGGTTCACGTCTCGGACTCTGAAGTTTACCGGAGAAAGCTTCTCGACAACCTCGCACGGTCCTCTCCACTTCGTCTGGAACTTACGAGCTAGCCCAATCTGCCTTTGGCAGCTTTCAATGTACACGCTGTCCCCCACATCAAACGGCGCGTCTCTAGCACTGCGATCCTGCACCTCCTTCCTGCGCTTCGCCGCTTTCTTTAAGGCCTCCTTTGCGATGTCCCTCGCCACTTGCAAGCGCGATTCTAGCTCACCCTTATAGTCGTCCAGTGAAGCGTATGGGACACGACGGGGGCCCTCTGGCACTTCACTAGGCTGGTCCGGGTCTCGGCCGTAGAGAAGAAAGAATGGCGATTCGCCCGTGCTCTCGTGTGCTGCGGAATTGTAGGCAAACATTGCATACGGGAGCCACAAGTCCCAGTCCCGCTGGTCGCGCGAAACAAAATGCGACAGGAACCCGGCCACGGTTTGGTTCAGTCGCTCCACCGCGCCGTTGCAAGCCGGATGGTGCGGTGTTGTCTGCTTCTTAGCGATCTTAAGCAGCTCGCAAACTCTCCTCATTAGCTGCGACACGAAGTTCGTTCCCCGATCTGTCAAGAGTTGCCTCGGGGGTCCATGTCGGAGCACGATCTGTTCGACAAATGCTCTTGCAACCGTGTCTGCCTTCTGATCTGGGAGTGCTACCGCTTCCGCGTATTTTGAAAGGTGATCGACAAATACTAAAATGTACTTGTTTCCGGAAGTGGTCGTGGGCAATGGGCCCATTATGTCCATACCTGTGCGCTCGAAGGGAGCCGGAACCTCAGGGAGCGGCTGAATTGGAGCTGGTCTTCGTCCCTTGGGTGTTTTTCTTTCGAGACAGGAATGACACTTCGCACAGTAGTCTCTAACATCCTGTCGCATGCCTCTCCAAAAGTACAAACGCTCCACACGCCTGCGTGTCTTCGCTACGCCAAAATGACCGGCGCATGGCGCATCGTGAAACGCGCGAAGAACCCTTTCTGTCCACGACCGAGGTATGACGACTCTCTCCCAAGCGGGTTTCTCTGGTCTCCCTTTCCTGGTTGGCCTCGTGCGCCGACACAGGGTGCCGTCTTTGCCAATGAAATAACCTAGCTGTTCGGGGTGAGACGGTGCGCCCTCTAAGCTTTCGATTATTCGCTTCAGGTCAGGATCTTTGCACTGCTCTGTGCGTAATTCGGCGGGGTCGACTACGGGGACAAACTCATCTATAGCTGCCACGGCAGCTGTGCGGCTGAGTGCATCAGCATTCAGATGTGTCTTTCCTGACTTGTGCTCAACTTCAAAGCAGTATTCCTGCAGGTGTAGATTCCATCTAGCGAGTCGCGAGCTAGGGTCCCTGACACTCATCGCCCATTTCAGAGGATGGCAGTCTGTGACTAGCTTGAATTTGCGGCCGGAAAGGTAGCATCTGAAGTGCTTTACTGCCCAGACAACGGCGAGGCACTCCCTTTCCGTAGCTCCGTACTTTTGCTCTGTGGGGCTCAGCTGTCGGCTAGCAAAAGCAACGGGATGTTCTTTGCCCTCGATAACCTGAGATAGCACGGCACCAACTGCGAACTTTGACGCATCTGTGGCCATAACGAAGGGCAAATTAAAATCCGGGTGGCGCAACAGCGGTGCACTCATTAGCTTCCTTTTCAAGGCCCCAAAAGCATCCTCCGCGTTTTCGTCCCAGCGAAAGGCGACATTTTTGGCTGTTAAGGCGGTGAGCGGCTTAGCGAGCTTGGCGAACTCCTCTATGTGCCTTCGGTAGTAACCGATCAGGCCGAGAAACTGCCGGACCTGGCGGACGCTAGCCGGGGATGGAAAATCCGAGACACACCATAGTTTCTCAGGGTCCGGTTGCACGCCGTCAGCTGAAACAACGTGCCCGAGGTATTTCACCTCGTTTTTGAGGAATTGGCACTTAGAGGGCTTCAGCTTGAGACCCGCTCATCTTAGTCGCACCAAAACCTGCTCAATATCGCGCAAATGGTTCTCAAATCTGTCACTGTATATGATTATGTCATCAATATACACGAAGCACAGCCTCCCCAGAAGACCTGCCAGGATAACATCAGCGGTTCTCTACCAGACAGCAGGGCTGTTGGCCAGACCCATCGGCATTCTTTTCCATTCATAGTGCCCTGAGGGCGTGTTGAATGCCGTTTTCTCAGCATCTGCCGGATCCATTGCTATCTGCCAGAATCCCGCCGCCATGTCCACTACCGTGAAGTACCTGGCAGATCCCAGCTGAGAAAGCGTCTCCTGTATATTGGGGATGGGGTATGGATCGATGCGAGTTACGGCATTTAGTTTGCGGTAGTCCACTACCAATCGATACGAGCCATCTGGCTTTTCCACAACCACCAATAGTGCTGGTGCTCCCCAGGGTGACTTTGAGTGTTCGACAATGCCGCGATCAATCAGGTCCTGCACCTGCCGCTCCATCTCCTCACGTTGGGAGTAAGGAATCCTGTACGCACGCTGGTAAACGGGCGATGAAGTGCCGGTTTCTATCCTGTGCTTTATAACGCCACAGCAGCCGAAATCCAGGTTGGACGCGGCGAATACCTCCGAGTAGTCGTTCAGCAAACCAGCCAGAGCCTCCCTCTCCCTGGATTTTACGTGAGAAAGATCAAACGACACCTTTGGAGCAGCCGAAGGACTAGCAAGCTCTACAGTTGCGAGTACCGTATCGGTGGGCTCACGTTTCTCTATCGCAGAAGTGAAGAAAGCCAATGTTTTGTTCTTGGGAAGGTTCAGTGGCTGCTGGGTGCAGTTAACCACCCGTAGGGGCACTCTGTGGGCGTCATTAACTGTCACGAGGCACGCGGCTGCCTTCAGGCCATTGCTGAGAGAGTCGACCGGCTCAACCACTCCCACGGCGCCGCTCTCTACGTCTGAAGACACAAACGCGTACAAAATGTGCTCCGACCAAGGAAGGACGACTGCCTCATCGACCAGCCTGACGGCAACCCGCGAATACACCTTCTCCAATGATCCCACTGTTTGACGGGTGTCAATATCGGTAATGCGAATCTCAGCCCCTCTCCTGTTCAAAAACGGAACTTTTGAGCCGCCCGCATTAACCTCTTCCTCAGAGAATGAGACTACTACCTTCCCTTTTCTCAAAAAATCCTGCCCTAATATACCTGACACTCCGTTTGGCAGAGACACCGTGTCCGGCCATACGTAGCAGGGGTGCTCCAATGCAATTCCGCCGAGAGAGAAGTGTAACCGGTAGACCCCACTTCTGACACCAGTGTGATGACCCCCCATAATGCGTCGGTCCACACGGGACGGAGAGGCAAAGAGACACCGTATGGCTCAGTTTAAACAAACAGATATATTCAATAATTACACATGATTATGATTATACATCAGAGGCTGGGGCGTCCGAGCTTACGTGCCGACGACTTCATGGGGAGGATGGAGGGGCTCCGGAGTTGAGCTCGAACGGTTGCTGGCAGAAGCTGCACGCCGTCGGGCTTCGGCGCTGAAGGCCCCCTTGGCGAACGATGTCGTCCTGAGCGTCTTTCTTCCGTACTGCTTGTCGATTTTTATATCCTCTTCTCCCCACACTCCCTAGGGTGAGGACACCCACGCCGGAGTGGGGGGGGGGGGGGGGGAGGGGAGGCCTAGGGCTTTCACTTGGGCGCACAAACACATCTCCCCCCTCCTCACGTGTTGAGTCCGAGGGAAAGAAGGTTGTCGTCGAGGTAGCGCATAGCGTCGGCTGTGGTAAGGCGCGCTCTGGCCCGCTGACTGTTCCCGCGGGTCACCGGCCTCCGTTCTCCATCAAATGACACTCGCCCCTCAAGGCCGGAACGCGAGGTCACTAAAAGGCCGGGAAAGTCGTCCCTTGTCCTGGGATGTTCTCGGAAGGGTTGATTGATGATGCCCGCCGTCTTGCTACGGGGCCAGGCACGCCGAAACGAGGCCACCATGGAACGGTCACGGCAATTTGGGGAAGATAACGCCCGTCTCCCCGCGGCGGCGGCGGCGGCGTTCGTCTCGTGCCGACACTATGGAAAGGGGATCCGGTTGTGCTTTCGCCGCCACTGGGGGCTCCGTCTACGCCGCGCCGTCGAACGCGGACCCTCGTAGCACACACAAGGAACGTCACAACATTCCTAACTTTTGCTCGCTTCCTCGTATACACTTTTTCACTGGCTTTATATCTGAAGGAAGATGCCGTACAAGAACGCTGACCTACGCACTCTCCTACGGATTGAGCGCCTCAGTAATTTCCTCGGTGTTCGGGTCCATGGCCCCCTTCGAGAGGACTTCCAGAAGGATTTGCAAGCTTCTACGCGAAGAGACCTGGCGACAAGTGCGGATCTACCGAGACCACATCAAGGTCACCTGCGCCGAGCCACTGGAACCGGAGCAATGCAAGTATATGTCAAAGTACTTCTCTGACCACGCGGAATCGCTGGGGGAGCACCTTTGGAAAGCTTCGTTCATGAACTTATCCAGAAAAGAAAAAAAGGGGAACCACAACAAGCCGCAGTTGATCAACGCAACCGGATGCACTCTTCAACCGTACGTTATGCAAACTCTGAGCAAGGGATCAAAATTTGCCACCCATCCAAATGTGGGCCGTTTGGATGTTTTGAGCATGGTGCACACGATTGCGAACAGCGCACTCTCAGAAGAGAAATCCGCGTGTGCTGCCGATGCACTGCTCTGCGCTAAGCAGAGCACAACTAAGAAGACTAAGAAAAAGAAATCACGTATGGCTCCCAAGAAAACCAAGGAATTTTTGGCCGAGAACGACATGAGGCTTTTGCAATCGGACAAGACGGGTTGCTTCGCGGTTCTAGGGGCAACGGAGTACAAGTCGAAAGCCGTGGAGGCAATTTCGAACCATTTCCGCAAGGAGGAGAAGAATGATGAAAAAATTCTGAAGAAGGTACGAAGCCAAGCTGCAAAACTGTGTGAAAAAGCAGGCCTTGAGAAACTAGGAAAAAATAAATTACAGGCAGCAAGCAGCTGTCGCTAAAACCCTTCTTCACGGTAAAAACCCATAAAACGGCTGCACCCTTCCGGACAATTGCGGAAGAACAGGGCCCATGGCAATACGAGGTCTCCCGATACCTCCAAAGGCTTTTGAACTTGCTTCCATTGGACGACCCTTTCTTGATACGGAATTCTGATGAGGTGGTGCGATTCTTCAAGGAGGACCCAAAAGTGACGTGCTTCTCTATCGATGTCCAGGACCCATTTTACACCATTCCGCGCGGACACGTGCTGCAGGCTATGGAAGATTCGTTGGACACCTATGGAGCAGTCAAGTTTATGAATGCGAGTGGAATTAGCACTTCGGACTTCCTTGCACTACTTGAGTTGTATCTCTCTTCCCTGTACGTGTAGTTTGGTGGTGAGGTCTTTTTGCAGAAGGACTGGATATGTATTGGCTCTAACATCGCGCCAGTGCTGTGCAACATTCTTCTAGCCAGAGGCGACCGTGCCCTACGTGACACACTGTTTCCGCTTCGCATCACGGCGTACTACAGGTACGCTGATGATTTTCTGGTATGTGCTGAAGTGGGATGTGCAATGAATGATTTGGTGAAAAAAACGCTGAACGAATTCGAGCTAGCTCATCCAGGATTCTCATTCACATACGAAAACCCCCTCTGACAGCAGCCTACAATTTCTAGGCTTAGCCATTGAAATCCGCCCCCATGTTTGCTGGCAGTACAGAACAAGGAGCGAAAAGAGCTTGCTACCTTACGACTCGGCGCACTCTAAGCTGATAAAGCGGAACATAGCTGATGCATGTTTCAAGCATGCGCTAAAAAGTCTTGCCATCACAAGACGCTTGACCGCGTTAACATACAGGCTGCAAAACTCAAGGCTGCTGGATACCCAAAACTGTTGCTGGTCTCGGTCGCGGAAAAAAGTTTTGAAGACATTCATTAAGGAGAAGCCTGCTAATGCGAATGAAAAAGATAAGAGACCTGTTGTTTTGCCATATGTGCACGCCTTGTCGTACAGGCTAATAAAAAAGTGGCAAAAAAGTATGGAGTTTCCGTTGTATTTTCCGCGCCTCAGAACCTCAAAAGCATGTGTGCAAAAATGAATTCCGGCCAGGAAGAAGAGCACGACGCATGGTCTTGTGCCGAGAGGCACGAGAACACGTTTGTAGCAAGTGTTGCGGGCGTGGTGTATAAAACACCACTGTCTTGCAGCAGGGCCTATGTCGGCCAGACAGGAAGGTGCTTAAATGAGCGGTTGCGGGAGCACAATTACAACAACTGTCTGGCAACATCGCAGCATACTGCGCCGTGCACAAGTGCGAACCTCTACTGGATAGAACGACGGTTCTTCTTAAATGAAAGGACAAGACCACAAAGGAATTGTGGGAAGCATTTTGCATGGCTTCACAAAAGGACGGTGCTGGGTTCGTTAGCGACCCGTCTGGGGTTTTAGCAAAAAAAGAAAAATTGTTTTTAGCCGGTCATTTGTGAAATTCATGAATTGCGAGGATAGTTTATATCTCTCATGGTTTAGGTGGTTGCTTTGCTATCTTGGCTGGCTCTAACACTTTCTGTTTGTGTGTCCCATGATTAGATGCGTATAAATATGCGCCATGTCGAAAATAAACTCAGTTGAAAGTTTCAGCTCGTGTCTCGTGGTGTTCCTATGTGGTGTTGTCCCCTTGTGATGATTGTAGCGCTCCCCAGTCTCAGAATGTATGACGAACTAGCTCCCTACAAAGCTTTACTGGTGAACAGTGTTCCAGATGGGCACTTTGTAACTATTGGGTATTATATGTGTTTTGACATGGAACGAATTTTAAGAATTTATGAGCATGTGAGCATAGTTCAATCTGTGAGCTGATGTTTCGTTAGTTTCAACATAAAGACTATTTATGGGCGACGTTCTGTAAGCACCAGTTGAAAGACGAAAACTCAAGTTTTGCACTGGGTCGAGTCGTTTCAAGTACGATATCTTTACTGAGCCATACACTATGCTACCATAGTATAAAATGGAACGTACTACAGAGCGATAAATATGTAGAAGGCATACTCGATCAGAACTTCAGTGTTTGCGTGAACGGACATTCAGTATGTTGAAAGTCTGCGATGCTTTCTTTTTCAAAGCGTTTATGTGGGACAGCAAAGTAAGTTTTTTATAGAAATTTGTGCCTGGAAATGTGTGTTCATTCTTAAAAGGTAACTCGGTTTTGCTTATGTGTAGCGTGGGATGTCTGTACGCCCCGTTTGAGTAAAAAAAGTAAGGGCACTGTTTTCTGTGGAGAGAACTGGAAACCGTCCTTGTCTGCCCATGTTGCCAGTTTATTGTAAGCTCTATTTGTCTTTCGCATGTAGATATGTTGGAGGATGTGCATGCTATCTGAAGGTCGTCCACGTAGACAGAATACATAATAGACCTCGGGATTATATTCCTAACAGAATTCAGTTTGACTACGAAGAGTGTTGTACTTAAAATACATACTGAAGGCACAGCGCACGAAGGACGGAACATAGAAAGAGACAAACACAGCGCTGTGTCTCTTTCCATGTCCCGTCCTTCGTGCGCTGTGCCTTCAGTTAGTACCATGTACCGACTAGCCCAGACAAACACCTTATTAAAAGACATCCTTGGGGCACTCAATTCTCCTGAATAAAATTCTTTGAGAGGGTTGAGCCTAGGCGCACATGGAATGAACGGTTGGATAAGAAGTCTTTTAAGCAATCCAACATTCTGCCTCTGATTCCAAGCTCGGCAAGATCTTGAAGAATCCCGAACCTCCAGGTCGTGTCATATGCCTTTTCTAAGTCAAAAAAGTCTGCAAGACATTGTTGTTTGTGTATAAAAGCTTCTCTGACAGTATTTTTTAGGCGAACTAAGTGGTCTGTAATGGAGCATCCCTTTTTAAAACAACACTGATTGATACCAAGAAGGTCGCAAGATTGAAGGACAAAAGTTAATTTGATGTTCAGGACAGTTTCAAACAATTTGGCGAAACAACTGGTAAGAGCTATGGGTCTATAACTGCTGGAGGAGATTGGTTCGTTCCCGGGTGTAAGGCCGCGCTTCACTAACGAGTACATTTTTTTTATTGCCTTAGCTTGCGGTCACTGCGGGCCTCCGGTCAACGTGGAAAACTCTCAGTGAAGCTCCGAGCTCCCCCTACCAACGTGGCCGCCCCCCCCCCCCCCCCCCCCCGCAAGCAGTGGCAAAGGCGCAGGAGGCACTGGCTTCTTGACAGCACCGCTGTGACGGCCGAAGACACCTGGCTTTGTTAAGCGGACCAGGAAAGCATGCGAGGCGCACACAGCGAGCAGGTGGTGCCGCTTGGTCTTAGGCAGCATTCAAACTGCGGCAGAATGCGGACCACCTCGCATTCCGCGATGGGCCCCTTTTTTTCTTTTTTTGACATTCTCGATGGCACCGAAGCGTCGCGGTTCTCCGCCGTCTGACATTCCTGCGGCGAGCCAGTGGATCAGTGGTCCCGCCAATTAGCTGAAAAACAACTTTTCATCATTCGATAGGCGACGCGCTGTTGCGGCAGGGAAGGGGAAAGCATCAAGCAATAAGGGCGAGAACTCCGCCTCCCCCCCGGGAGAGGGTTTTCAGAATGTTTTCTGTATGTGTTTCTTTTTCTTTTTAGCCAAGCCACGGGCTCGAAGTTGGGTCCAACCTTCAGGGGCTGTGGCTACTACCTCCATCGATTATAGAAGGTTAGGGCGGGCCTCGAAATATGCCCGCCCTAACTTGTTTAAAAAAGCTTTAAAAATGCATGTAAAATCATGGAGGGCTGTCTTGTGTAGTTGAGCTAGAGGCTCCGTGCAATGGCATGTAATTGTACAGACCTAGACTCTAACCTAGGGTCGATGAGAAAGGTGTTGACGAGTTTCCCTGTGTGAGATCTTTTCTTTTAAGTTACAGTTCGACTGTCTGTGTGACTCAACTTGTAACGCTGTTTGCCAATGTACAACCTGTAAATATATTTTCTCTTTGTCTCCATCATCTGGCATCAATCATCGTCTGCTCTTTCAACACCGTCGAATTCACGTTTGCAGAGGTCCTGGCCCCTCCGAAGAAACGCAAAGAACCATCTTTGAATTTACTGCCGCAGTCGACAGCATTCGGCACCCCTCTAAAAGCAAGCAAGAAGACTTCGGGCGGCAGCAACAACCAAGGGACGGCTTTGCGAGCCACCTTCGAGGACTACCAGCCAAGGCGTGACATTCGGGCTCTGGGCTACAACCTGCAGCGACGCTGGTGCCGGGTGACTGGGATTTCTCGCGTCTGGTCGAGGTTGGCTTGGCTTGTGTTAGGGATTTGTGGGTGTAGGCGTTTAATATATCGAGATGCATGCGGCAGCGAGATCTAGTTTTCAATATGCTGTTACAGATACACTCGAAATTGAAATGCAGCGGCACGAATTAGAATTCGAGCGGAAGAAACTTGAGATCTTGCGGGAGGAAGAAAGAATAATGAAGGAAATCAGGCGGCAGCTGGAGGGCGGCAGGCAGGCTTTCGCTGCGCCCGACTCAAAGGCGCAGCGCAGGTCAGACCTAGGCCCCGTTGCCATGCGCTCTAACGTAGGCGGCAACTTGTCTTGCTCCCAGACGGAGGGTCAGAACAAGCGTCGGCAGAACATTAGCAGCTCATCCCAGAGAAGAGCAGCGGCTCGCGGCGCAAGGCCGCAGGCGCATTCGGAGAGCTTAGTGGCAAGGGGTGCAGCACAGATAGAGGCCGCGACGGCACTCGAGACACTGCATGGAGGCGGCGGGCTGTCCGACGTTGCATCCGTAACTAAGGAGCAGCGGCGGCCAGACCTAGGCCCCAGGGAATATCCCACTAGTACGGTAGAGAGCAACCCCTCCCGGCATTGGACGAATGCACAAAGTCGGGAGGAGCGGAGTACGGCCACCTCTTTGCAGCGATCGACGGAGACTGACAGCGTAGCTCCCCAGGCTCAGCTCGAGCGACCAGCGACACTAGAGGACGAGCTGAACTGCGCAATCAGCACAGTGACGCAAATGGCAAATCACGAAGAACCGAAAGAGGTTTCGGAACTACTTCCAGCGATGCCGACCCACCATTTGCCGCCGTCCTTTACAAAGACAGTCGACGTTTATCTAACCGCGGTGAGCGCGGAAGAGCAGGAGCCAGGAGCGAAAACGGGCACTCGGGAAGAGAGCCTCTTACACCCGGCGTGTCGCTCAGAACCTGGCAATGAAGGGAAGCCGTCGGAGGTTGGCGGCAGCGACGCAGATTCCGCTGTCGGCGGTTATGTCCCTGCACAGCGAGCTGATAAGACAGAGGGAACGTGCGAAGCGCCATTATTTGAGATCCGCGCGAGAGCCCCAGAGGAGCAGCTGTGGGAGAAAGGGAGTAATAGAGAAGGCGCAGGCGATGCTCTTTTAATTGGCTCCTACTCGAACAACCTGGTGCAGGATGACGACCTAGCAGTGCTATAGCGCAATAAAGGGAAGTTATTTGCGGTGAGTTCCCTGATCAGTTACGAGAGCAGGCCCGCAAGGGGCAGCTTTAGCAACCTGCTGCCGCAAGGGGGAAGGTTCGAGGGCGAACTAATCTTACCAACTGCGTCTCCATCAGAGCAGAACCAGATCAGGCAAGAATGCTGCGGCGGGGTACCACATGCGCCAGAGCACCCAATTGTGCTGCAGCGTGAAAAGCGCGGTGAGTGCGCAAAGTCGGCGGGCCGCCGCTTTGCACGGGAAAGCCAGAACGTAACCCCTGTCGGGTACTATGATAAACAGCTTTACCAGGCAGCATCGACTCGCGAGCTGCCGCGTAGGCCGCGCACGCCTTACCGCAGCACCGGATGCTTTGCGATCCGTATTTGGGACAGATCGCGAGGCATAGCCAAGCCACCCTCGGCCGGCGTGAATGTTCCCGCTCACCCAACGGGGGACGTGCACGGAACTGTTCAGAGCCGCAAAAAATTGGTGTAGAGACACTTGCACAACAGTGGACTTTGGTGTGCTTCGTGTGCGTGGGTGTCCGCGTGTAACTGTGCTGTGCGATTGTTAACGGACTTGTGCGCCGCTACCAAATTGTTTTTTTATGTGTGTTGCGTGCCAGTTATTCTGTTGTCCCTCGGTTGGGGAAGACGATGAAGACAAAATTGGGCTGTCGCCCTTTCTGTACCGATCGGCTACTTCTGTGCTTTTATGTGCTGTGTTTACCTTTCCGTCCATAGTGTTATCTCTTCACGCTGCCTGGAGATCCCAAGAACGCCGCAAGATCTCGGGACGTACCCTCCGACACTTCACGATAACGACGTTCGTGCCGTGAGGCGCGCAGGCCTAAAGCAGCCTGGTCAATGGACGTGAAGAGTAATTACGACATGGAAAGGTAACATCCTGCTATCAATGCGTCTGCCGTTTCGCCTACTCTTCACCCTCAAGGATGTCTTCTCAGCACTTAAGCTCCTCCTGCACCCGGTATTTCATTGGTGCTCAAGTCACCGCCTTCACTTGCAGTGGACGAACCATCGATAATCCATACCGCCTTGCCTGTTCCTGTGCCTACCCCTACACCACTCCTGTCCTCTCCTGTTCGGACTGTTTCTGATGACAGTATTGAACCGGCTGCGAAAAAGGTAAAGGCCACTCCAACCTATCTTACCCCTTCAAAGACGACACCATCAAACTATCCACTCCCGACACTTGATCGCTCCTTCCGAGTGCACATCAAGCCTACCGCGCAATACGACATACGTCAGTTCCTTCAAGATCGGTGCAGCAGCTCACTGACCGTGCACTGGGCATCTCAGGGTACCGCGGCTTTATTTACCACCGTCCCTCCAATTCTGTCACCGTTCAAGTAGCGTCACTTGCCGATGCTGAAAAGATCTGTGACATTGACAAATTATATATCAGCGAGTCACAGTATATACCAGTGCAGGCCTATCTATCATCAGGACCCGGCTTGCAGAAATGTGTCATGTATGACCTCGAACCTAATGCGCCTCCGAAAGAAGTGATGACGGATCTCTACTCTGACACCCACTCAGTGCTTAATGCCCATCGACTAGGAAACCGAGGCACATTTCTTCTACTGCTTGCGGGGCCGTTAGAACTTCTTACCCGATTCTTCTACAATGGACGAATCGTCCACCCGAAGCCTTTTCGTCCTGCACCAGTCTACTGCTATCGGTGCCTGCGACAAGGTCACATCAAAAAGTGATCCCCCATCATCCCAAGACACTCTGCCCAAACCACCAGCAGACGGTCTTCCTTCATTCAGGTGCCCATTCTGTAAGACAAATGACCACGACATCACTTATTCTAAATGCCCTCGCGAGAAACGTCGTCCGCTAGCTGCGCCTACTCAGGCTGGAGTCAAGATCTCCAACCGTTTTGCTGCTCTGTCGACTGACACAGATGAGGCAGATACTGAAAAACTGCCAGCATCTTTTCCTACACCTTCCGGTATCCGCCCTTCCTATGCCTCTGTTGTAAAGACAGGTTCCCATACCCAGCGGAAAAAAGAAGATGAATTTCCTCCAATAACCTCCTCTATGCCTGATGGGATCTCTGCCATCGATGACGCGATCGCCAACGTTCGCCAACAACTTGATCAGCTCTGCCGACGTCGCTCTCTCTTACTACAACGTCCGCATATACCGCCAGTTCAGCCTGTTTGCCAAGTGCCTCCTTTGTCCAATGTACACAGTCGTTCAGACTCAAAATATGACCAATCAGAGCAATCTGTAACATCTTCAATGTCATCCCTCATTATCCTATTGCAGCAACTCCCTCAGATGAATGCATCTGTTTTGCAAGCGAATGGCTACTAACGCTACTTCCCATGTCGTGCAATGGAACTGTCGGGGTCTTACTAATAAGCTCCCTGAATTGAAGCTGCGCATTCAAGAAGGCAAACTCTCTGCTTGGGCTTTTCTTCTCCAGGAGCATAATGCCATCCTTCCTCTCTCTGGTTATTGTGCATATCACAATCCATCAATACCGACCGCCGTAGTGGTCTTGCTCCTGGTAAAGCAGCTATATATGTTCATTGTTCCACACCACATTCTCCCGTCAACCTGTCTCGTTGGTGCAATACCCGACAAGAAGTAATTGCCATTCTCACTAAGCCGCAACGTACTCCAGTACTATTGGTTTCTTTTTACAGCCGACCCCAATCCTCTACACTCAACCTTGGATGGCTTGCACATCTGCGCACCTCTTACCTTGGTGTACCCATACTAGTTGGAGATTTTAATGGGCCACATACAGCCTGGGGTTACACCCATACCTCTAAACGTGGAGATCAGATTTACGGCACGTTTTTTGACCAGTTGTTTACACTTCTGAACAACACCTCTAATTATACCCGCCCGCGTGCTCCTCCATCAACTCCGGACCTTACATGGTGGCTGGGTCCCGGCAATCCTCACTGGTCTTGTGACGCAGAAACCTGGGGCAGTGATCACTCCCCCATCCTAATTGACTTTGCTTCAAGTACACTGCGTAAAATTCGCGGGAAGGTCCATGTAACTTCTTGGGACAGTCTTCGCACGGATGGTCGCCTCGCCTCAATAACTCCTGCCTCAGCACTTTCTACATTTATGCTCGTCTTAACTTAGAACACAGTTTCTTCCACTGTCAACGAAGACCAACCAAATCCTGACTTTGACCTCCTTAATCTCTGGGCAAGGCGCAAACAGCTGGGCGTGTACATCACTCAGCATCCTTCAGACCAGAATGCACGAACGGAACTTCATAGAGTCACCGCTAAAGCCCGTCGGTATTCTAAACGCCTTCTGCACAAGCGCTGGACAGAGTGGTGTTCTCAACTCAGTACTCCTGTCGGCAATCGCCACTTGTGGCGTGTATTTCATTCCATGGAACGCAAGCCATCCGTCAAAGACTATGCCGAGTATTCGTCTTGCCCTTCGTCTTTCTCCAGATGAATTTGCTTCGCAAGCTGCCCTTCAGTTTTTTCCGAATTATGACTGTTCACCTGCACCTGTTCCGGTCAGTTACAAACATGAGCCAAAGGATAAGATAACATGCCCGTTCACCATGGCTGAGCTTATAGCTGCAATTGAAGACATCCGCCCCAACACTGCACCTGGTCATAACGGTGTACCTTATGCCCTATTCCGGAATCTGGACGGTGAAGCATTGACTTCACTTCTCTGAATTTTTAACGAAATCTGGACATCCAGTGAGATGCCACCAGATTGGAAACATTCAGTGGTAGTTCCAATAGCAAAGCCTGGAAAATCACCCACAACTCTTGCGGCCCTACGACCGATTTCTCTTACCCCAACTATTTGCAAGATTTATGAAAAACTGCTTGCCACTCGACTCTCCTGGTGGCTCGACCATCATCAGAAATATTCGTCTTCCCAAATTGGTTTCCGACGAGGATACGGAGCTGAAGATGATCTTGACCACTTTGCCAACGACGCGATACGTCGTTCACCTTACAGCCGTCTCGTTCGCACAGTCCTGGCAACAGATATCACGACAACATTCTTCACGAAGCCATTCTCAACACTATGTGATCACTTGCCATTCCCTTGCAGATACGTCGAGCAATTCATGCTTTTCTCCCACAAAGGACATTTGCTATCCGTGTTAATGGTAAACCTACAGGCCGCTTCATTTCTAATTGCGGAGTACCGCAGGGCTCAGTTTTAGCCCCAGCTATATTTAACATCGCATTCATTTCTCTGATACACAGTCTTTCCACCCTTCCTAATGTTCAAGTTCTGGCATATGCAGGCGATATCACTCTCTGGTCCACAAATCGCTCAGCTCAGGTGCAGCAAGCCTCTCTGCAAAATGCCCCCAATCTTCTACACAACTTTCTTGCCAACACTGGCCTCTCCCTCAACCTCTCCAAATCCTGTTACGTTCATGTGGGCAATAAAGCTGGCCGCCGTATTTTCAAAGCCACTCCGTTCGTGCTCACTATTGACAACGCACCTCTTCCTGAAGTGGAACATACCAATGTATTGGGCCTGCATGTTCATTCTTCAGGCAAAGGCACGGCTTGGTTATCAGCTATGCGCAAGAGTGCTATAAACACACTTGGCCTCATCCGCAGAATAGCCAATCGCTCTAGAGGTGCCCGCTCCGATAGAGCTCGTTGACTTGTTCGTGATGTCTTTCAACCTCGGCTCCTATACCAGGCTGAGTTTCAACAACTTACGCGCGGGAGCCAGTCGAGTAGAAGGGATGCTTCTCGCCTTCTTCTACTTTACCTGCAGGACACGGATTTGGCCTCCACAAGGTGACCTCAGGAGTGTCTATTTGGGTTTTTGCGGACAGTGTTTCTGTGATTTCTATTTAAGTGCCGCTACGGTGGAGCAATTGCCGGCAGCAACTGCAAGGCTAATCACACCGGTAGTTTACAACCACTCAACTCAACTCAACAACTTACGAAACGACAGTGGCCTACGCTCGAAGCACTCAACCACGAAGCCATGCGAGTCATTACTGGCCTACCCCGAGCAACTCCTATTTGTCTGCTGCAGGAGTATGCGCAGCTCAACACACTGGAAGATTTAATTACCCAGCGACAAACCAACAGAGCACGGAAAGTTTCTCTTCGTCCAATGTTCGAGACTCAACCCCCTCCATGGGACTACTGCCACATTACATCAAACAAGCCAGCTTGTCATAAGAAGTCGGAGTTCTCTCCGCTATTACCATCAACTTTTTCTACCCAACATGATGACTGCATCCTTTACACAGATGTCGCCATAACCTCAACGGGAGGATCAACTGCTTTTATAAGCCCGACACACCCTCAACTCTACAGCCACCAGACCTACTGTACTGAAAATTCATCACCTCTTCCCTTGGAGCTCCAAGCGATTTTAAATGCCATATCAGCTTTACCTGACGACCCTCCTTATAACCAGGTACACCTATTCACTCATTCCCAAGAAGCTCTCAAGCACCTAAAGAAAGTGCGTGGTACCCTTCGGGTTTCCCAGTACATACATGTTGCTTGCAAATCTTACCCGGTCCCTATACTCATACACTGGCTTCAAGCACGCACAGATGTCGATAGCATCGCATATGACATGTCATCTGGTTTAGCGGACTTACCGCAAACACCTCCTACCTCTTTGTCACCAGATCCACTTCTGACACATTTGACATCTTCAGCCTCCCTCAGGCGGCGTACACGTGCTCTTAGTCCCCCGTGTACCCACCCCCTCCCTCCCAGCCTATCACGGATGGAGGAGGTCTCTGAGGCGGCTGCGTGTCGGAGTGGCCGTTACGCCTGCAGTTCGCCACCAGTGGCAAAGTGGGAAGATTTCTGCGCCAGAAAAATGCCCTCACTGCGACACACCCGCTTCTGACACCACTGTTCACCACCTATTGTGGACTTGCCCAGGAACTTCGCTGGAGCGCGCTCGCGTTCTGCAAGGGGCAGGCCTGTCCTCAAACAATGACTCCGATTTCAACTTGTGGATAACGAAAAACATTTATTGCCGAGGATTATGTGACTTTTTACACCTTACTGGACTCCATGCCTTTTTGTAACCTATTAACGTAATAACGTTCATTAATGGCATCACGTTTTACGCCGTGCGGTACATTTAGCGTCCTAAATAATATTCTGATGTGACATTTTTGCGCCATGTCCGGATTTGTATGCCATCATGTTCCAGTGTTGTGCAAAAAAGACGAACTGCGCAACAAGAACACGGACGAAAGGGAGGCAGACACACACTAACGCAGTGTGTGTGTCTGCCTCCCTTTCGTCCGTGTTCTTGTTGCGCAGTTCGTCTTTTTTGCATTATGATCAACCAACTAGCCCGACAAGTCCTGTTGAAACATCCAGTGTTGTGCATTCCTTTTTTTTTTCTTGCGAGTGTGTGTTGCTATAACCGCTGCACCAGCGGATTTGTGTGCCGCTGTGGCTAGAAGTTGTCGCATGAGAAACTAAGCTTGCAGGCTTAGGTTATTGCGGCCTTTATTTGGTTTTGCGTAAATAAGCCGACTCCAAGCACATTTAGCATCTTAGGGGGGACGTGTAAGGCCGCGCTTCACCTACGCGTACATTTTTTTTATCCCCTTAGCTTGCGGTCACTGCGGGCCTCCGGTCTACGCGGAAAGCTCTCAGAGAAGCTCCGAGCTCCCCCCTACACACGTGCCCCCCCCCTGCAAGCAGTGGCAAAGGCGCAGGATGCACTGGCTGCTTGACAGCACCGCTGTGACGGCCGAAGACACCTGGCTTGGGAAGCATGCGAGGCGCACAGAACGAGCACGTTGTGCCGCTTGGTCTTAGGAAGCATTCCCACTGCGGCAGAATGCGGACCACCTCGCATTCCGCGATGTGCCCCTTTTTTTCTTCTTTTTTTGGCATTCTCGGTGGCACCGAAGCGTCGCGGTTCTCCGCCGTCTGACATTCCTGCGGCGAGCCAGTGGATCAGTGGTCCCGCCAATTAGCTGAAAAACAACTTTTCAACCTTCGAGAGGGACCTTCTTTCTTCCTGTCCCCTCCCCTCATTCATTTCATTTCTCCATTCTGCCTGCTATCCTTTATTTCGGCTGCCGCAGCTCAGTTGCTTCAGTATCGATGGCAGATGCCGGGGCTAGCAAAAATCTTTTCCTTCCTTTTTACTATTATTTTAATAAAAAAAAACCACTACCACCACCACCATCCTTCGAGAGGGGACGCGCGGGTACGGCAGGGGAGGGGAAAGCATCAAGCAATAAGGACGAGAACCCCCCCCCCCCCCCCCCGGGAGAGGGCTTTCAGAATGTTTTCTGTAGTGTTTCTTTTTCTTTTTAGCCAAGCCACCGGCTCGAAGTTGGGTCCAACCTTCAGGGGCTGTGGCTACTACCTCCATTGGTTATCGAAGCTTAGGGCGGGCCTCGAAATATGCCCGCACAACTTCTTTGCTTGAAAAAGCTTTAAAATTGCTTGTAAAATCATTCGAGGGCTGTCTTGTCTAGTTGAGCTAGAGGCTCCGTGCAGTGGCATGTAATTGTACAGACCTAGACTCTACCTAGACTCTAACCTCGGGTCGATGAGTAAGGTCTTGACGAGTTTCTCTGTGTGAGATCTTTTGAGTTACAGTTTGACTGTCTGTGTGACTCAACTTGTAACGCTGTTTGCCAATGTACATCCTGTAAATATATTTTCTCTTTTTCTCCATCATTTGGCATCAATCATCGTCTGCTCCTTCAACACCGTCGATTTCACGTTTGGAGAGGTCCTGTGCCCCTCCGAAGAAACGCAAAGAACCATCTCTGAATTTACTCCGTTTAAAAAATGGTACGATATGAGCTTTTTTCCAGGCTGTGGGTAGTTTGCCTGATACCCGAATTTTCTTAAAGAATATAAGAAGTGCCTGTACGGCAGACTGGGAAAAAGGGGCCAGTTTTTCATAGTGTATTTGGTCGGGTCTTGGGTCTATTTTTTTGCCGGAAGATAGTACTCTTGTGATTTCCTAGAGGGTAATTAAAGTATTATATTGTTCATTAGCACCTCCACTCGTTGGGAGTCTATTTTTCGGCCATGTTTTTGCATTTTAGAAATGACTGGGTGTAATGTTACGAGCTAGAAACTGCAGCGAAGTGCTCACCTAGTATATCTGCCTGTTTCCTTATATTTGTTTGTGTACCATGTGGTGTCAAAAGCGGCATTGTGTATGGTGAGAAGTTGCCATTTAATTTTCTTACCTGTTCCCAAATTTTTTTTTGATGTTATAGATGATCCACAGCTCTGCCATGACGCTTTCTCGGCGCTACGGCGGACATACCGAGCTTTAGCTCTTGCGTTTTTAAAATTTACTAGGTTCTCGTGTGTGGGGTACAGGCGAAAATTACCCCAAGCTCTATTTTGTCGTTTTTTTGCATCTTTAAAATCTTGCGCCCACCAAAGTTTTTGATTTGGCCGTACCATTTCTGAAGACATTGGAATAGCCAAGTGGGCGGCAGCTAAGATACAATCAGTGAACTTCTCATTTATTTCATCGATGTCAATATTTTCTAAAACTATTTTTTCTAACCTGGCTTCTGATCTAAAAAGTTCCCAGTCAGCTAAAGAGAGCATCCAGCGTCGCGGTTTTGTCGGCGTTATTTCAGGTGCAGATGTCAGACTGATTATTACGGGGACGTGATCACTGCCATATGGGCTGTCTATGACAACCCATTTAAAATCGTTCAAAACAGACGGCGAACTAAAAGACAGATCTAAAGAGCTCATTCTCCTTGAGGCTGGAGAGCAGTAAGTGGTTTTACCAGAGTTCAGCAGACAAATATTATTGCTCAGAATAAAATCATCTATAATTTGTTCTCGGGCGTCCGTTTTTTTCACTCCCCCAGAACGAGGGATGTGCGTTAAAATCAACTACCAGATACGGTTCTAGTAGCTGCTCTAAAACATCTTCTGATTCATGTATTGTTACTATGAGATGGGGTTCAAGATAAATACAACACAATGTTAGTGTTTTGTCTATGAACAAAGTAGCTGAAATAGCTTCAAATTTAGTGTTTAGTTGAAGCTCACGAGCCGGGACATCATTTCTCACTATGATAGCAACGCCACCTGAGAGCTGGCTTGCGTTCTCTCGGTCGCGGCGAAACGCTTTATGCTTCTTTAATACATTTGTGTTTTTGGGGCCTAAGTTTGTTTCTTGAATACATAAGGCCACGGGTGCAAATGTGGCTAAGATGTTTTTTATATCGCTAACGTTATTAAATAATCCCCTACAATTCCAGTGTATAAGGAATGTCATTTTGATTTTTGGGGGGATATATTTTGAAAAATTAGGTCCCTATTTCTTCTGGGCAAGATATTACGATTTTTGCTTTTTTTGTCAAGAGAGCTCCGCCGCCGCTGCAGCGGAGGTGAGCTCGGTGCTACCTACGTCCATCACCTCGCTAGAGGTTCTGGCACGCCGCGGAGAGCCCACGGGTGTACTGTTCGTAGGCCTCTCCCGACTAGGAGAAGCCTTGCGGGCGGCTGACCCGGAGGCCGCCGGGCACTTTTTCTAGGCTGGCAGGGCAGCCTTCGCTGCGTCCGCCTGGGGCGCGGATGGCCCTGCCTTCGGCTCACTGTGTGTGGCCTGGGCAGATGCCGAAGCCTGGTGTGGTGCCGCGCCCCGTCGCACCACATTGGCGAAATTTGTTTTTGCCGCACGCAGCACGAGACAAGATTTGAAGCGCCTCATCAGCGAGTCAAAAGACCGATTACCCAAAGTAACGTTAAATAATTTCCTTTCCGAAGCACCGGCTATGTTCTGGCGATACGTAAATCCGTCGACTAAGCAGGGCTTTTCTAACGATGAAATTAATACTGAAGAGAAATCTGAATAACTCATTTCAAAAGAAAAAAGGAAGACGCCGACGAAAGGTTTGTGTCCAAAACAAGACGTTTCGGCTTCCATACGGAAGCCTTCTTCACTGAAATGTATTCTAGAAGAGCGACGCTTAAATACGCTTCAATAATCGTCCCAGGCATCTTGCGTAGGTTGGCGGGATATTGCCGGTGTTACGATCAAGTCTTTTTTCAGCAGTCTGAATCACCATTTTAAAACTTTCGAAAGCGCTGCTACGGGGGACACCAAGTGAAAGAAAACGAAGGACAAGCGCTTGTCCTTTGTTTTCTTTCTCTTGGTGTCCCCCGTAGCAGCGCTTTCGAAAGTTTTAAAATGATGTACCAACTCGCTCAACTGTCCGTGTTACTCCTGAATCACCAATGGCTCGAGATACTGGCGTGAAAGTCAGTTCTTTCCTTTGGCGATGATAGAAGCCCCTTCCCAGCGGATATCATGACCTGCCGATACGGCGTGCTCCGCAGGTGCGTTGGAAGTGACTTTCTTGTTCTTCACGTCCAACATATGTTCTTTCAGACGCCTTCCAAAATTTCCGCTCTCGCCGATGCAAACATAGTCGCACTTGGCGCAGGGAATTCCGTACACAACACCCGGAAATTTTTCTTTCTTCAGTTGGTCCTTGACATTCACGAGCTCGTGTCGTAACTTGCGGGCGGGAATGTGGGCAACGTGCACGTGCGCAGGACACGTGCCAATGCTTCACTTATGCCCGGTACGTCCTTTGCATTGGCTGCCTACCGGTTCCGCTGACCGCACGGAACGACTTCCAACGGAGTCCACAAAATTCCTAGGGTGCCGCAGTTCATCAAGTCACGGCGCATTTGTATCAGGTCCTAGGCACGATCTCCAGGTCTTGAGCAGATTTTTCGGGATCGTTGAATCAGCGAAGCCTTAACTGCGCGTTTGTGGCATGCCGGGCTGACCAAGTTAAAATGCAGGCGCCTGTCCGTGTGGGCTTACTGAAGACTTGAAACAACTTGAAGGCCGTATTCATCTCTCTCCACTGACACGTCCAAAAAAGGCAGACGGTTGGCAACCTCCTCCTCGACAGTGAACGCAATGGCTTCAGCGATGCTGTTGATGTGCTCTGTGAAGGACATCTTCTCCCAGCAGTGCACTTTTCAGGTAGCGCGCTAAACCCCGTGAAGCGCATCATTTCCCTTGTGATTTTACTCACTTTCGCCTAGCTGTTTCCCCCGTGTCCAGCTACGCGCTGCGCCTTTTGTGCACCCCCCCCCCCCCCCCATGAAAAAAAATTGCCTTTTTTCACCTTTCAGATGGAAAGATTTTCTCGCGACCACAAAAGCTTTGTAAAAAATTGGGAGCACTTTGCCAACCTAAAGTGGGGCAAGGCATTTGGCCTTTGGCCTTGCCGACTGTAATTCTATAGCTTCGCAGGTTCCCATACCAGTGGCACTTCCAAAGGCGACACATTCGGCCTACATGACGTTGTTGGCGCTTGCGGTCTGCTTCTTCTTCTTCTCCTTAGTAAGCATGGCACATACCCACGCAGGGGGATTGGCCAAGGTTCAGTAGATAAACCCAACGAGGTATTTGCGCTGGGAAAATTGGCGTGAGAAGACTAAATCAATATAGAAATAGGAAAAGTGAAATGAATTAACGAAATATAATTACCAGGAATAGAATCGATCATTTTTTGACATGCGACAAAATTTTGTATACAGCTCACAATAATCGATCAGTTGCACTTATGTAATCATGAAGGTAGCCGCAGACACTGCTTAACGGGAATCCCTTCGCGCTCGCACCGAACGAAAGAATAACTGGAAGAGACAGTGGGAGTCCTAACCTCCAAAGTGGCACCTCTAAATACTGTCTTCTCTGAAGTGCGAACCGCCGGCAAGAGAGGAGAAAATGATCTATTGTTTAAACTTGCCCACATGAGACACAAAGGTTTGTCGCAGCGAACCCACATCTGCATAAGTACAAATTTAAGTGAGGGATTCTGCATCGCAGAAGCTTCATTGACACCTCACAAAGCCTTGATTTACACCACCTGATGTTCCATGGGAACTTTAAGTGGCTAAAATCCACGGTATTGAGCAATGGATCACTCAGGTTGGCTGAAATATGCTGGAAGCGCTGGAAACGTGAAGTTTCTAACAGAATGAGGTGAGGGACAGGATAGACTACAGGAGCGCTGAGAGCTGACCTTGCCAATTAGTCAGCCACCTCGTTAAAATAGACGCCCGAATGCCCAGGTACCCAGACAAAGCAGATATCACGCAATATGCGCGGAACAAAAAACCCAAGCGAACGATTAATAAAGATTTCCCCGAATTTTGTATAGAGACTAGAACTGAAAGGCAGTCTGCAATAATACGAACCCGTGCTACATGCCTAGGAAGTTTGAGAAGAGCCAAACCAATGGCCAGAAACTCTGCGAAGAATATAGGAGTATAATCTGGGATACGAACGGAATAGCTCCAAGGCAGCTCCTGCGAATATATCCCAACCGCCGCCTTCTCACAGCTGCCGGAGGCATCAGTGGAGATAATAGTATGAAGAGGAAAATTCTGTAGGTGCTCAGAAAGGAGACCATTTAGGATATTTGCGGGCATATATTTCGCATGGGACAGGAAAATATGGTCGCAATGGAAAATGGAGTCAGCCTGCGTATCTGCAACTTGTGGCAAGGAGATCAGATTAACCTGAAGTGGGGCTAATAGATTCTGCGTTAACCTAACTTGCGGAAGCTGATAACGTGGCCAATGATTAGTGAAAAACAGGTGTGGATGGCACAGAAAAATGGGACTGCGAACGCCGGGGGCCGGGTTAAAAGACATGAGGAAAGTACGCACTGTTAGAAGTTGGAAGCTGGAAAAGAGATCGGGAATATGGGCTTCCAGATTAAGGACAGCGTTTGAAGCTGATTTTGGGAGCCCGAGGCATAGCCGTAGGACACGCCTTTCCAGTAAAGCTAATGGTGCAGCTTGTAGTTTGCGCTACCAGAGAACAAGACATAACCAAAGTCCAGAATCGGTCCCATATAAACCTTATAGAGCAACAGTAACGTGTCAAGACACATGCCAAACTTTTTATTGCCAACTCGTGTCAACCGGCCCAGAGCACGTTCCCCTTTAATAACATTATTCTTAATGTGGTTTCGCCAGTCCAAGCTTTGGACATAAGTAACGCCTAGGTATTTAACCGACTCCACCTGCGGAATTGGAGTGGGGCGGTATACTAGCGATATCTGCAAAGGACTGTCGGGCGGAAATACCAGCACGCCACATTTGCTGACATTAAAGAGTAATGGTCCCAATATACTGCCTTGTGGGACACCAGAAGTAACACGTTTTAGTGCAGATTTTACATTGTCTATGCATACAGGTTGTTTTCTGCGCGATAGATATGACTTCAGAAGCATCTGGGTCTGTCCTCGAATACCATAACACTCAGTTTTTTAGGAGTACACAGTAGTTCACTAGATCAAATGTCTTCGAAAAGTCTACGCAGATACCATGGCAATAACGAAAGCCTTCTTTTCAAACTGTGTTATATATATTCCTTTTGCACGAGTAGCGCTAATTCGATTGATTTATTTTTACAAAATCCAAATTGATTTGGAGACAAAAGGTTATATTTATCAATAAAATGAGACAACCTTGTAAATAGCACTTTTTCAAGAGCCGTCGAAGAGATAGGGAGTATAGATACTGGTCTATAATTTCCTAAATCGTTGCGGTCACCTTACCCGCCGCGGTGGCTCAGTGGTTAGGGCGCTCGACTACTGAGCCGGAGTTCCCGGGTTCGAACCCGACCGCGGCGGATGCGTTTTTATGGAGGAAAAACGCTAAGGCGCCCGTGTGCTGTGCGATGTCAGTGCCCGTTAAAGATCACCAGGTGGTCGAAATTAATCCGGAGCCCTCCACTACGGCACCTATTTCTTCCTTTCTTCTTTCACTCCCTCCCTTATCCCTTCCCATACGGCGCGGTTCAGGTGTCCAACGATATATGAGACAGATACTGAGCCATTTCCTTTCCCCCAAAAAACCTATTATTACTGCGGTCACCTTTCTTATACACAATAGTTAGTTTGGCTATTTGCATTTTGTCAGGAAATATACCGGCAGTAAAACGTAAATGAAATATATTCGCAAGAACAGGGGCAATAACTGCGACAACATGCTTCACAGGCCTGATTTGAATGCCATCAATGTCACACGCATGGCTGTTATTAGGGTTCTGTATGACTGATATAACTTTTTCTGCCGTAACCGGGTTCAAAAATATTGTATCATTATTGTAGGAACTAATGTAACTATTGCAATCATGTGATGGTTTGGTATGAGAAAGGGTTGTGAAAAAGTTGCTAAAGGCATCTGCTAGCTCTGTCCCAGATATATCTTTATCATCAAGCCTTAATGTCCGTGGGGCAAGGGTGCGTTTGCTCGCGCCTTAGTAAGCAATTTAATCTTGACCACAGCAAATCGTGGCGACCATTTTTAACTTCGAGAAATTTCGCGTAGTAATCTGTGCGTGCCAGACGTAGCTTTTTTGTTAACCTATTCCTGAATTTCTTAAGCTTACTCAAGTCATCTGCAGAACGCGTGTTTAAAAAGATCCTGTAGAGCTTTTCTTTAAGTTTAATTTCATGGTGTACCTCAGAAGTTATCCAGGGTTTGCGAGTTTTACGGTTAGTTCCATGCACTTTTAATGGGAAGCATGAATGGTATAGTTACGTAAATACTTGGAGAAACTTATTGTAAGCCTCATTTACGTCACTGATATTGTCAGTGCTATCCCACTTGTGTCAGTGAACTATGAAATAAATTAAGGGTAGCATTAGTTATATATTGATACATAGCTTTTTCTTTTCGGTACTTTACTGGTCTAGTCCTATATACACATACAAATACTGGAAGATGGTCACTGAGTGCACATGATATTACACCTGAGTCAGCTATTGTTTGGCAGGAGATCAATCAATCAATCAATCAATCAATCAATCAATCAATCAATCAATCAATCGTTTTATTTTCATCACAAAATGATGAGGGTTGGTTCAGGCAAAAAGTGGAAACAACTTCCACTTGATTGAGTTCGTAATCAGCAGATCGAGAAGAGACTCGCTTTCAGAGACTCGCTCCGAGAAGAGACTCGGAGTTCAGAGCTGTCCAGGCGAGAACTTGCTATCAAAATGAACGAAGTGGCCGAAAAGATAAAGCTACCCGCGGTGACCCAACAGGAAGTTAACGATTTGCACAGACTGCCGGCTAAGGGCTCTAAAATTCCCATAATCCTTGTTCGCTTTGCCAACAAAGGCACACGCGATGAATGGCTTAGGAACAGGAACGAACTGCGGACAGATGAGAAGTGCTGCATATACCTGAACGAGAACCTCACAAAGCGGAATAGGCAACTGTTGCAGCGTGCAAAGACGTGGGCCGATGACCATGGATTCCGTTTTGCATGGTACAGACATGGTAGAATTTACGTGAGGAAAGAAAGCGGCGAAACCGCCTATCTAATCAAAGATGAGTGTGATCTTGACAAGATCGTGACCTAAGCCGCTACCACTTCGAAGTGCGGATAACACAAGCGAACAACAAAAATGAGTTTTTCCTACCTGCTCCCTGAGGAACTAAAAGACGTTCTTGGTTTGAAGTACCATTCATTATTTAAATGTTTTCATATAAATACGCGGTCGCTAAATAATAAACTTTCGGAAATAGAGCTATTGTTATCTTCATTTCATTTCAGCAATGATGTTATCATGTTCACCGAAACTTGGTTGTCTGATGACGAGACGTTCATTCTGCCCCACTATAAGAGCTTTTTTCTTAACCGCAGCAGTCGTCGTGGCGGCGGCGTGTCTTTGCTTGTAAGCAACGAACTGAAATCTGACACGCTTGATCAATATTGTGTTTGCAGTGATGACTATGAGATATTGACTGTAATTACCGGCGACATGGTTCTCTCTGTAATCTACCGACCACCAGACGGAAACATTTCGAACTTCATTAATTTCATTGACCACTTTCTTGCCTTTATAAATGAAAAAAAGTTAAAGATAATACTTGGTGGTGACCTGAATTTAGACATGATGTGTGACAATATTCATACGCGATGTTTCAATGTTGTGGTTAAGAGCAATAACTGTGAAAATGTCATTTCTAAACCAACTCGTGTTACTTGTTCTACTGAAACTTTACTTGATCTCTTTATTACAAATTATGACACCTCATGTGTTGAATCAGAAGTACTGCTATGTGACATTAGTGACCACCTTGGTATATTTATGGGTGTTGAAAAGACTAACCGCCATAAAAAAAAACAAAATCATGTCACGCTACCCAGTTCGTCTCTGAAAAAAGCTTAGAAATGTTCCGCGATGATATTAGCAACGCAGATTTCTCTGAGCTGTATTCTATGGAAGACTGCAACGTCGCCTATGAATTGTTTATTGATACTGTGAAAAAAGTGTACGCAAAGCATTTTCCATATGTAACCAAAAGGCAATCGACACGTATAAGAAAACCATGGATTACACGTGATTTATTAAAGCGAATAAAGGAAAAACACAAAATATACAATAACTTTATCAAATGTAGAGATCCTGCAGTGTTTTCAACATTTAAAGCCTATCGAAATAAGCTAAACAAAGATATTAGGCTTGCTAGAGATCGATATTTCTGTGAATATTTTGAAGGATGTAGTAATAATTCAGACCTGCTATGGAAAAAACTTAATTCGCTGTTGAAGCCCTCGAGAAAGGAAGGCGCTATTGAAACCATAACATGTGGCGATAATGTCCTCACGGGTGCCGCTATGTCGAACGCTTTTAACAGCTTTTTCACAGATGTCACAAGCATGCCTTGTGACAATACTGACTACCCCTACATTAATGATCGCTTAGAAAATAGCTTGTTCCTTCATTCTGTTTCTGAGGCTGAGGTTGTGTCGGCATTTTTGGAACTTTCTAATAGTTCGGCCTGTGATGCGGACGATATCCAGGTCAAGCCAATTAAGTTTGTTATAGACATATTATCATCGCCACTAAGTTATTTATTCAACTTATGTTTTTTAAAGGGCATACTTCCAAATAAAATGCAGGTGGCTAAAGTAGTAGTTATTTACAAGAAAGGTGACAAGAACTCCCTTGGAAATTACAGACCTATTTCTTTGCTCCCTGTCTTTTCTAAAGGCTTAGAAAAGCTTATCTTCTCTCGACTGCAAAAATTCATAGAAAAAAATGATATTATAACAGGATGGCAGTTTGGATTTCGGAAGAATAAATCCACTGAGCTTGCGCTTCTTCAGGAGAAAGAATATATCCTAAACAGTTTTGAAAAGAAACATATCGTGCTAGCTACCTTCGTAGATTTCAAAAAAGCATTTGATTCTCTAAATCACGAACTGCTGATTAGAAAGCTTGAAATGTATGGAATTAGAGGTCTTCCTCTGCAACTTTTAAACTCTTATCTTTCTAATCGTGCACTATATACAACCATTAATGGTATTGAGTCTTCTTTAAAGAATATAAAATGTGGAGTGCCGCAGGGTAGCATATTGGGGCCTTTGCTCTTCAACTTATTTATTAACGACATAGTAAACATCACCGACCAAGCATCGTTTTTTATTTATGCAGACGACACAAGTATTTTCCTCTCAACGAATGACTGCGATTCCCTGATAGACAAAGGAAACAATATTTTATGCCAACTAAACACCTGGACAGAACTAAATGGGTTAAAAATAAATGTGAATAAAAGCAAGGCTGTTATCTTCCGACCAAGGAATAAACTTCTGCATACAAATAAAAAGCTACTACTTAATTCAGAGGAGATTGAGATAGTAGAAAAATTTAAAACACTTGGAGTCGTCTTTCACGAAACAATGTCATGGGACCATCATGTAGATACTATCTTGCCTAAACTCGCTCGAGTCGTAGGACACCTATATCGCCTGAAAACAATGCTTCCTTCGAGGATTAAAGAGCTCATATACAAATCGTTGTTTTTGTCCCATTTAAATTATTGTCACCTTGTCTGGGGCATGACCACTCTGAATAATCTAGACAAAATTTATCTACTTCAAAAGAAAGCGATAAGGTGCATATTCCAGCTTAGTTTCAACCAGCATACAAACCAGTACTTTGAAGATGCATGTATTATGAAAATTTTTGACATGTATAGTTTTCAACTGCTTTCGAGATATAAGAAGGAGCTACTTCGTCATACTGATTATTTGGGGAGACTGGCCTCCCTAACGCCGAGCGAGAAGCTGTATAACACTAGACAACACTCCCCGTGGCAGACTAAAACTCCAAGAACAAACTACGGATTACAAATGATTGCCTTCCAGTTGCCTAAACACCTAAACACGTTACATCATAAAAATATTGACATAATTAGTACGCCGATCCGTGACCTTTGTAAACATTTCCTGTGTTTCAAAAATTAGTCTGCTTTTATAATCTTTTCATTTTTCCTTTTTATTCAGTGTTTGCATCAAAAGTTTGTAGTACTAATTTTGTTATTGTGATACTGTTGCACAATATGTATTCTTTGTTCCGCTGATGCCTTTGTATATGTAGGGGCCGAGGGCTCGTCAAGCCTTGCTGGCTTTTTTCCTCGGCCCTTTTCATCGTTGTGATGAATAAATCTCTATTATTATTGTGTAATCTTAGTTGGAGTGGTTACAAGGTTAATAAAGTCTTTAGAAGCCAGGACAGGGTTAAAATCTCTAACCAAGGAATTGTCCGCCAACATGTCAATATAAATATCCACTCCAGCTATTAGAGTGGGTTTGCCGTCTGTTATAAACGAAAGAAGCAGTCGTAAAATTCCAAAAACTTAACCACATTTCCCTTCGGAGGACGATAGCGAGCAGTGGAGACAGAACCGCAAAATGAGATAAAGCATTGTGCTTTTCAACGTCATTAATGAGAGTCTATCCGTCACTATCAAGTGCCGGTACTGGTAAAACGTCTTTAGTGCTCATTTTGAGGAATTGCTGCAGTTCTTTCAGTCTTTTCCGGAGATAGGTTTATAGTGTATAGGCGTTCACGCATCTTTAGTTCTTGATTTCTTTGCTAGCAAACGCTGTCATGACAAGAGAGGAGTGGATATCCGGGTCAGTCGGTACTGGCCCAGATTTCTTCGTCTCCTCTCCATGAGATGAGAAGCCGCGCCTCTTCATCATGACATGAGAAGCCACAGAACTCTGTTTATTGCACTTAGACCCTTTAACAATCTTTGCGCTGTGTTACTCGTGTGGTGCATATCTCATTTTTTCCTCTTTTCTCGTTTTACGGTCCTCTCCTTACAGTTTTGTGTGTGGAAAGTCGGCAACTCTGACCGCAGCGCTGGCCTACTGGTTGAGCATCCGCCTCGCATGCGGGAGGTGAGGGGTTCGATCCCTAGTGCCGCCGCGCACCCATAGGTGATACAATATGTACAAGCTTCCCCTGGCCTCCTGCTCGGCTTAATCAGGGCGAAAAGCTTGGGAAATGGGTCTTTGACCCTACCTTCAATAAAAGAAAAATACCTTGCGCCATGGCGCTCATTGGCCACAGATGCCCTTGCGCCATAAAAAAGTCTGCCACCGTCTGGAAGACGTTGAAGTAACGAGCGTTAGCTGTTAACAGCTAACGCTCGTTACTCTGTTGCTCTAAGCGCATCCGTGGCCAATGAGCGCCATGGCGCAAAGTATTTTTCTTTTATTGAAGGTGGGGTCAAAGACCCATTTCCCAAGCTTTTCGCCCTGATTAAGCCGAGCAGGAGACCAGGGGAAGCTTGTACGCATTGTATTGTAAACCAAATTTTGTTTACTAAAATTGATATAAAAGAGATTGTAGGGAGGTTTCGGCCACCCGGCGTTCTCGGAGGTATCCGAGTATGTCTGATCTCTTGCACTTATTTCTGAGGTCTCCTTCGGCTACGGCGTAAGATGTCGATGCTTTGGGATCATCCATATCCTTCTTGAAGCACACTGCGGTAGTGAACATATCGGCGAAACGAGAGAATCTGAGAGGAGCTCCCAATGGAGACGGCTCATTACGGTTGGATATATAGAACATAAGAGCGTTCCCTTTAAAACGGGGTGGATTGCCACCATGCTCGGCTACGCGTGCACGGACGCCGCCTAGCGCCATCTATCAGAGAAATTACGATGCACGTCTACCCGCTTTCGAGTTAGACCCCCTCAAGATACAATGTGTACCTATTATTCATTTGTGGTATCATTTCTATACCACAACCCATAGGGTTTTGTTTGCCTATCAATCAAATTCGGTACACAGCTGTCCCCGGATTGGTGCCCCTTGTTGTCGGAGTATGTATATATAGCGGACCTAATGTGTACATACATACCGGTTCCGTGTATATATATAAGGTGGACAGAGGTGGAACTATGTGAGTATGACGTCAGGACGAAATGGGACGGAATTGCCACATAGTTAGGTTGTGACCGCTATCGGGGAATCGTGGCCACGCTGTTCACCAACTAAGACGTGCTTTTTGCTGTCGTAGGATCGCTTCGCGCCGTGCTGCCCATCTGCTGATTGACCCTGGTCGTCGAAGGAGCAGCCGCCGGGCCCTCGACACATCACGCAACGACAACGCATGCATGATAAAAGCTGTGACGTAACATCGAAGACAACGCCACTCTACTACAAAAAGGGATGATCGCCTTCGCCGCCTCGGGAATCGTGGCCACGCTGTTCACCAACTAAGACGTGCTTTTTGCTGTCGTAGGTAGGAATTTTCCCTATTCATTCCGTCTTTTTGCTCTATAAATTTGTGGCCATTGATCCCCATCTGACTCGTGATTCTGTGATTTGCTTTCCCTTGGTTCCCTGCTTTTTATTTAATGGGGATCGATGTGTGTACGTACCGAGCGCGCATTGGCACGTTTTTCTCTCACCAGCGTCGTGATCACACTCATGATTATGGCCGGAGAGGGGCACCCGGACTAATCCGCGTGCTTTGCCCAAGACCGTCTGTGGTGCTGCTGACTCTTTTTTCACTGTTACTGCTTTGTTCTGGGGATGTCGAGGCAAACCCTGGTCCAAAGATGGACGACGTTTTAGCCCTCATCAGTGAATGCCATAGTGAAACCACAGCCACCCTAGCTGCAATCAAAAAAGACATAATCAGCATAAAAACGCGGGTTAGAAACATTTAACAGAACATCGGAAGTGTCCCCGAAATTGGGAACAATGTCGAGGCGGTGAAGTTGGGCATTGCAAAAACAAGTGAAGAGCTGGCAGATGTAGTAGACGACATGAATAACCGCATGAGACGAAACTATCTGCAGGAGGGTTTTGCCGAATCTGAACGTATTGTGAAGAACTTCTTCTCCGCCCACCTTGATTTAAACGTCACTGACATCGAACGTGCTCATCGTATAGGACAGCGCCGCTCAGGAATTAACAGCCCATTAATTGTGAAATTTCTCAACTTTAAAACAAAAACAGACGCTTTGCGCAACGCTCACAAGCTGAAGGACTTGGAATCAATGACAGTATGGCTGGAGGAGGATTTCTCTACCAAGATTCAGCTAGCGCGCAAGAAGTTGCGAGACTTCGTCAAGGCAAATCGGGACGAAAGGGAACGTTTCCGCATACGCTTCAACAAATTGCATTTTAGGGGGAGCACCTTTATGTATGATTCAGCTACTAGCAGTGTCGTAGAAATACGCCAAAATAGGCCGAGCACAGAACGAGACGAACTAGCCTCGGCCGAAACCAGCCAAACCAACTCTCAGCCAACCGAAGAACAACCAAACAAAATTTCAGACTGACTTCCCCCGCCCGGCTATAGCAAACACATGGACACCAATAACGTTTCGGTTCTCTTGGCAAACTTCCGCAGTATACTACCGAAACTTCATGTTCTCAATTCATTTATCTACACATGTTCCGCGGATGTCATTGTCGGCACTGAAACCTGGCTTTCGGACGACATCCCCGACTCTGAATTGTCATTTCCGCCTTCGTTTCAAATTTTTCGTAAAGATAGGATCGGTTCTCGAGGGGGAGGAGTAATCATAACAATAAAAAAGGAATTCCGCCCGACCGTTGTACCTATTGACACAGGACTGGAAATGATTTGGGTCTCGGCACATGTTGGAACTAGAAAAATTATCTTAGGAGTTCTTTACAGATCTCCTGACTCTGCATCTGATTTTACTGATTCCCTGAATGAAGCCTTAGTGCAGATAACACTTAAACATCCCAAATCAATTCTTGTCCTGTGAGGAGATTTCAACTATCCTTCTATCAACTGGTTGGATTATTCTGTCAGCCATCATAATAACCGAGCCGAATGTATTTGCTTTCTCAATCTGTTGCAACTTTATCAACTAACTCAGCTGGTTCGTGAACCCACACGCGGCGATAATACCTTAGATCTAGTTTTCACCAACCATCCTGACCATGCGTCTGCTTCTGTGCTGGAGGAAATCAGCGACCACAAGATTATTCATTGCCGCTTCAGCTTGCCTCGCCCCGATAACGCAAGGATCAGCAAAGAGATACTGGATTACGCACGTGCAGATATACCTAAAATGAATGGCATTCTAACAAGCTTTGCAGCTGATTTCCGCCACGACTTCACTAAACGTACTACGAATCAAAACTGGTGCTTATTTCGTGATAAATTAAAAGAACTTGAGAAGATATGCGTTCCCAAATTCACAATCTCAAACCGAATTAATGATCCCTGGTTCACTAACGAATGCAAAAGGTACTTAAACAGAAAAAAGAGGGTATACAGACGAGCTTCAAGAACCAATGCACCACTCGACTGGATGAAATATAAGGAAATTGCTGCGCTTACTGAAAGAAAACTCGAAGAAGAGAAACAAAAATACTATAACGACACACTTCCGAGACTATTAAAAAGTGATCCCAAAAAGTTTTGGCGCACTGTAAATCCTAAAAGCAGCAACATTTTACCAGCACTAACTACAGGAGAGGGCTCGCCCTTACCGTTAGACGAGTGCGCCGAAATCTTCAACAAATCTTTTAGTGACATGTTCACAAATGAACTCCCCACTGATAATTTACCGCCCATTTCTCCAACATACATACGGTTTCAATTTTCACCTATTACTATCACAACAAATGGCGTCGCCCGCGCAATCGACAAGCTAGAACTAAAAAAGACCCCAGGACCCGATGGGATCAGTACAAAGATTCTGAAACTAACATGTCACGAATCATCTGGTTTGCTCGCGCTGATATCTCAACAATCTCTGGATACAGGACAGCTCCCGGACGACTGGAAACAAGCACACATCATTCCCGTACACAAATCAGGAAGTAACACCGATCCAAACAACTTCAGGCCTATCTCACTTACTTGTATCTGCTGCAAACTACTAGAGCATATCTTCTTTTCCCACATAATGAACCATCTGAACCTAAATAACTTACTTCTCGAGAACCAGCACGGATTCCGGCAAAACCGATCATGCCAGTCGCAACTCTTTGAGCTTGTGACTGACCTTCATCAATCCCTACACATGTCTCATCTCACAGACGCCATTTTCATTGACTTTACAAAAGCTTTTGACCGTGTTGCCCATCGAGCAATTCCTAACCGATCGTTACCAGTCGGTCAAAATTGAGAACCTCATTTCTAAACCCACTCGTGTATTATCCGGTGTCCCACAGGGCTCAGTATTAGGGCCATTACTTTTTCTAATTCATATAAACATAAACGACATAGCCTCTAATATTACTTCATTAATACGGCTTTTCGCAGACGACTGCGTAATATACAGGCAGATAACCACCCCGACTGATGCACTAGCTCTCCAATCAGATCTAACAGAACTAACTGAATGGTGTTCAACGTGGCAGATGCATATTAATGTCAGTAAAACTAAGCATGTAAGATTCTCTAGCGTAGCAGAAACTTCACAGAACAATTACCGGTTAAATAATAGTGGAATTGACTCCGTGTCGTGTATCAAATATCTGGGAGTGTTTTTCAGTCAGAACTTAACCTGGGATGCTCACATTGAATACATAACTAATAAAGCCTTTAAAAAAATTGGTCTCTTCAAACGCCGTTTACCCCTTGCGAACGCTGAAACACGGCACAGCGCTTATACAACGCTTATCAGATCATCTGTTGAATACGCTTCTGTTATATGGAACCCCACCCACGCGATTCTTACAAATGCTCTAGAAGCAGTACAAAATAAAGCCTTCAGATTCATACTGTCATCCTACTCACGTGATCAAAGCGTATCAGCAATGAAGCAAGCCATGAATCTTCAACCTCTTGCTACACGTAGAAAGTTCGCCCGGTTGTCATTTTTTCACACCTTATACTATAGCGAAACGCCATTCACCCGAAATCATATCTTTCCTGCACCTCATTGTTCACCTCGCCTGGATCATGCGCATAAGGTACGTCCGATTTTCGCTCGCACACTAAAATATCAGAAGACACCGCTGGTTTTGTCAATAAAAGAATGGAACTCATTGCCACCCAGCATTGTCGGCCATACTGAATTATCATCTTTTCAAACAGCTTTACTAACATTTCTGAACACGGAAAATGCGTCATAGAGTGCTGAATGATTTACCGTGTCCGTGACTTTTTGGCGGTCCTTTTTTGCTTTGCCATTTCTTGTGTGCTGAACAGCTCCGGAGCCTCTTTTATGTGCCATTGTATTTTTAGTTACTTATTTTACCCTAATTATTACTCACTTGTTTGAACGTGTTGAATTTTGTGGTTTCAATATGTTATACTGCACTTAACCAAATGTTACCCAAACTCTGCCCTCTGTATATTTACCATCATTTGTTATGAGTTGATTTGTTATATATATATATATATATATATATATATATATATATATATATATATATTGTGACGAAGAAGATGAAACAACGAAGTTGGCAGTGGCACGGGACGGAGCGCTCGCGCTAGGCCAGCAGCCATAAGCCATCTCATTGTCATCGCTCAACTCGCCTCATTCTTCTGCTGGTCGCCACGTAACATTTGGTGTGAGGTGCGGTGTATCATCCCCGTCCTGATTCTGGAGCTTCGGCGTCCTCCGTCAGCCGTGGTCATCGGCCGTGAGTTCCTGATCCTCGCCGCCCGGCCGAGCCCGAGCCTGCCAAGCCCGAACCGACCTCGCCGATCACCCTGCCCCGTCCCCTGCCTTGATAACAAGACACGACGACATGACGACGCTGCCGCGACCCGACCCCATGACCCCACCGACCAGAGACGCTGCCCGCTTGTGTCGACACCGTTCCCTTGCCCATGCCGTTTGGTGCGTCCTGGGGCCTCGGCCATCGGCTCCTGGTGACCTGCGGCCCGGAAGCTTCACGAACCAGGAATCATTCAGCCATCTCCTTCATTGTGGTGACCAGCACCTCGCCACTTTCTCCTGCCTGTCCGACCATGCTTAAGTCTGAAACCCATCACCATTTCGCACGTGTCATTGCCACCGACCGGGCGACAGCTCGGTGGCCCCGGGAAGTGTGACGAAGAAGATAAAACAACGAAGCTGGCAGTGGCGCGGGACGGAGCTCGCGCTAGGCCAGCAGCCATTAAGCCATTTCATTGCCATCGCTCACCTCGCCCCATTTTTCTGCTGGTCGCCACGTAACATTACATAGCGGTCACAACCGAAACTATGCGGACATTCCGTCCCCTGTCGCCATTTCGTCCTGACGTCATTCTCACATAGTTCCACCTCTGTCCACCATATCTGACCGTGACGTCACAATTGCTACGCGGCAGGTGGTTGTTTCTACAGCATTATTGTAGATGGCGCTATTAGTCTCAATGCGAGATGTGCGGTTTTCTACTTACTGGCACAGATGGCGCTGTGACCTCAGGGTGGCAGCAGACCTCATTAAATCTCGAAACGTGATGAGTAGTTGCTGGCACAGATGGCGCTGTGATATAAGTGTTATCGCAGACCCCACGAAACCTCGAAACGTGATGAGTAAGATCTAACGCTCTTAAAGTTCCCGGACATGAATTCCGCAACTCTCGTTTATAATATTCGCCCGTAGTTCTGATGTCACTGAGGTTTTTATGCCTTTTTTATTGCCTCCTGCGTTCAAATCTATTTGCTGAGGGCCACGTCAAGCTGCCCTTCATGGCTTTTTCCCTCGGCTCTGTCAAAGTCACGATCGTCAGCAGTCTGACTGCCCGGTAAATTCCTCTCCCATGTCTCTCCAATTAACCCTGTCCTTGGCCAGCTGCGGCCACCATATACCGGCAAACTTGTCAATCTCATCCGCCCATCTAACATTCTGCCGTCCCCTGCTACCCTTGCCTTGTCAATTGCCTTCGCATTACATGCCCTGCCCACGCCCATTTCTTCCTCCAGATTTCGACTAAGATGTCTTTAACCTACGTTTCTTTCCTGCCTGTCTCAGCCCTCTTCGTGTCCCTTAACGTTACAGCGATCATTTTTTTTCCATGGCTCTCTGCGTGGTTCCCTATTTAAGCTGAACACTTTTCGTCATCATCTATGTTTCTGCGCTATGGGTAAGAAGAGGTAAGATACAGCTGTTACATACTTTTCTCTTCATGAATATTGCTAAACTGCCATTCATAGTCTTAAATTGAAAGCAGGTACACAAACAGGATATGGGATCCGTGTCTTGAGTTACCCAACAAGGCAATGTCACTAGAAGATCGGAGACTACTAGGGTATTTCTAATTTTTATCCCGAGCTCTTCGAAAATCAGATTTCTGAATACTAATGTGCACGTGGTGAATAATTCTGGAATTATCGCCACCACCTGCCTGCCCCCTTCCTGACAGCGATTTCATGCTCTTCGGACTGTCGTGGCGGCTTTCAAACCGCTATATATTTTTTCCTAGCACTTCTATTCTACAGCGCGGTTGCGCAATTCCTGCATGACTGAGGTTTCTACTGTGTGAAATGCTTTCGCGCCATCTGTAAAGGCTACATAAAGGAATTGCATATATTCCATGCATTTCTCTGCACGATCTAATTTTGAGAAGCCTTTGCAGAATGCTTCCTGGTCTTTTGGTTCATTGATGTTCAAGGTTGCTGATTCTATTAGCGATGAGCGTAGTGAATGCCTCGTCTGCAAGAACGCCTTGTAAATTAGCGAGAAAGGTGTGCATTAACGATTTAGTGGTAAGAGGAAAAAAGTAATTCAGGATCTCACTGCAGAACAGATGTTCAACTCCGGCCGAGGACGCGGACCCTAGTGTAATGAACGATAATCTCAGTGATACCAGTCATTATGGAGTGCGCTACAGACGCATAAGATAGTGAGGCCGGACACCAGCAGTGAGGCCGGAGGCGAAAGATGTGATTAAGAACTATTAAAGCGTGAAAGCTTCTAGCACAACAGAGCCGGCATAGCTATCAAATTTAATAAGTAAGCGTAAGGTAAGAGACATAAGGAACTATACCATGGATAGAATCGAGCATGCACTCCTCCCTCCCTAATCCCCCCGCCTGACGTCTCGGCTGTTCAGCGTTCGTTCAGCGGCTGTTTGGGCATGTTGGTTCATCGTCCCACGGAAAGCATGTCGCGGTAGCTGCAGAGGACAAGACAAGCACTACTTTCAAAGATAGAGCTGGATTTCTTGGCACAAGTGGCACATGGCACTGTTGCCGTTCCCTTTTCCTTCTTTCCCCTTGCGAACCTGATGCGCGTGTGTATATCTTTAGGAACCGCAATAAACATTTGTTGATCGTCCTCTGTAGTTTTCGCACTACGCTTTCTGTGTCTCGGCTCTACTGGGCGGCGTTCAGCCGGACATGGCAGAAGGTTATGCAAGTTACCCAGAGCGGAACGGGCGCGACAGGTGCGTGTGAGCGTCTCAAGCTTTGGATGCCACTTTCTGCGGGACCGGTCTACTCAAGGTACCAATTGTATCAGGTACCATGGTGCACTGACAGCACCAAAGTTTCTACGGTTGAAAACGGCGCAGTACATCGTGCACTTTTGCCAAAGAGTGCGCCAACCGGACAACAGATCCACACCGTCGAGAAAGTTTCTTCCCCTGGCAAGTCCGAAGCCTTGGGCCCAAGTTTGTGGTCCAGCCAAAGAGACCCGGACTGGAACTCTTGGCCATAGTGCGGCAAGTCTCCACACAGGCGGACAAAACTAAGCAGGAACGATGCATGTCAGAAGGTTTAGACGTATTAATGAAGTGCGGGTGTTCCGGTAAGACGGTATACCTCTGCAGGAGACGATTAATTGACTGAAAGCTAAGTCGTGTTCGTTGCTACCTGAGGATAAAAATTATGGTTTTGTTGTTTTGGACAAGGATGAGTATTTGCGGGGAAAGCATCAGGTGCTGCTAGTGCCGGGTTTGACAAACGCATCAATATGCCACTGTCTAACGTCAAGAGTAAAGCGATCAAGCTATTAATAGGCAGCACTAGACCAGGCTTGCAAGTGTGAACGACAGCATCAACAAATTTTCTTTGGAGGTAGTTTTTACAGCGATAACCCTGAAACCTGAGAGGCCGCTTCGTCCAATAATCTTCATACTAACATGGCAGAAACATGTCGCGACAATTTTGCACGCAAGACTGAAGGTTTTCACATTTGATGACCGTTTCAGAGAAAAAGGTTCGGGCTAAGTGAGTGACTTCCAAAAATCAAGTACACTAAGAAACTTACGCAGTTTCAACTGATGCAAAGGACCTAAAGCACATAATTTCTCAGGCCATAGCATTCCGCAATGTGTGCGGGATTCCTATGGGAATGGATATCATCTTATATAGTCTAATTTTGCTGAATGGAATGACAATGCATACATTCAAATAGATGGCACCTGTACTGGGCCTAGCACCTACTCTTAACGGTATGTTTCTGACCCCTCCGCGGCATAATATTGAATTACCGGTTCGAAGGGTGCGGCTTTTGTGGAATTTTTAGGTTTCTGGACGATTAATTGGTGTTTTTAGAGTGTGATAACCTCGAATTCGAGCAGCAGTCCCTTCAACTCTACTCGGTCGTCTTGAACGGCGCTTGGCTACTGATCCGGAGTTCCCGGGTTCGAACCCGAGCGCGGCGGCAGCGTATCGATGGAGGCGAAACGCAAACGCGTCTTTCTGATGTGCGATGCTAGTGCACGCTAAAGATCCCGAGGTGGTCGAAATCATTCCGGAGCCCTCCACTACGGTACCTCATTCTTGCTTTCTTCTTTCACTCCCTCATTCATCCCTTCACTCATGGCGCGGTTCAGGTTTCCGCCGATATGTGAGACAGATACTGCGCCATTTCCTTTCCCCGAAAACCAATTTCCTAGTGCTTTCAACAGACGAAGCACTGTTATTGATTTTACTAGGTTTTCAGATATTTCGCTTCATTTCACATCATCCCATGTATGTTGGGCTTTTCAACTCCGTGGTCAAAAACTCATCCTGCCGTATTCATGACCCCACTTGAAGCTCGCGAAAAGAGCAATTGTTTTTGACAACGTTGCAAAGACGACATGTGAGCACAGGTTGGAGCTAAGCTTCCACCACCAAGTAGGTCGCCTCACACAGGACGGTTAACCTTCAGAAGTTCTAGTCTATATAGAGTTGGGGTCTGAAATGAAAAGAGAAAATATACGAGAGAGAGAGAGAGAGAGAGAGATTTTATAAATACAGGACAGAAAAAAAAAAGGTTGCTACCGTGTGATATCTGCATCAGGTCTCGCACAACCTGAGGAGACTTGGATAGCATGCGGGCGTCGACATTGTACTTTCGGCGTCTAACCGACTGCCCACCCGCAGAACAAGAAAAGGCACGCCAAACAATTTGTTTCCTGCAATGTAGGAGTTATCTACTCTTTGTCGGTATTATGTGGGAAGCATTACATCGGCCACACTGGCCGACGTCTCAACGAAAGATTAACAGATCATGATTATAAAGTCACACGTGTCCCCATCACAGATCACGCAGCAAAGCGCTGCAGCAACTGCAAAATGATGGAGATGAAAATGACATAAACACCTGCGAAGCATGGCATAACGAGTGCATCATAATCGCCCAGCTTTTTGCCCTGCGGACAGAAAGGCTTCTGGAAGAACGTATTAGCGCATCTGTTATAGCGCTGTCAGAAAAACAAAAATGTTACATTGATTGCTAGCGTTGACACGTGCCTGTTGTACTTTGTTATTTTTTGTCTCCTACACATGGCTTGGGTGCCTTGCTTTCAATTTCTAGCTGATAATTGAGTACAAATTCTGGCTCGTCAGCTAATAACGATTTGAGTTGTCGCTGTGTTGTGTCCCTACATGTTCCTATGTCGCGAAGTAGCTAAGGAATGTCGTCACCAACTCGCCCAGTAACTTACCTCGTCGAGTTCACAATGGTTAGCGAGGCCCAGGCTATGAGGGACGCCGCAGTGAAGGGCTCCACAAATTCCGACCACTGGGTTTCTTTAGCGTGGACCGACATCGCACAGCACGTTGGCCTCTAGAATTTAGCCCCCATCGAAATTCGACCGCCGCGGCCGTTATCGAACCAGCGTCTTCCGGGTACGCAGCCCAGTGCCATAACAATTGAGCCACCGTGGAGGACGTAAAAAGAAAAGTATATGACAGCTGTATCTTACCGGTACTCACCTCGCGGACAGAAACGTGGAAACTAACAAAAAGGTTCAACTTAAACTGAGGGCATCATTAAGAGACAGTCAGAGGGCAGAGTGCGTCAGAAAAAAAAGTAAGTTAAGTAGCATCATCAACCCGACTTCCCTCTCTGCACGGAAAAGGCCTCTCCCATGCCTCTCCATTAACCCTGTCCTTTGACAGCTGCGGCCACCGTATCGCCGCAAATTTAATTTCATCTACCCACCCAACTTTCTGCCGCCCACTGGTGCGCTTGCCACCTCTTGGAATCTTGCATTTGTTATCTTACCTTCGCATTACATCCCCTGCCCAAGCCCATTTCTTCCTCTTGATTTCGACTAGCATGTCATTAACATGCGTTTGTTCCCTCACCCACTCTGCCCGCTTCCGGTCTCCTAATGTTACACCTATCATTTTTCTTTCCCTAGCTCGCTGCGTTGTCCTCAGATTGAGCTGAACCCTTTTCGTTAGCCTCCACGTTTCTGCCTCGTAGTTGAGTACTGCTAAGATACAGCTGTTTATAATTTTGTCTTGGGGGATACTGGTGGACAGCCATTCATGATCTGGGAGAACCTGCCAAATGCGCTCCATACCATTCTTATCCTTCTAGTTATTTGCCTCTCATTATCCAGGTCAGCGGTCAATAGCTGCCCTAAGTATGATGATGACTATGGATTTTTATGGCGCCACGGCATCTATGGCCAAAGAGCGCCATGACAGAAGGTATTTTCGTCTTCTCATGGTGGGGTCGAAGACCCATTTCTCGAGCATCTCACCCTAAATAAGCCGAGCACCGGGCAGGGGAAAGGTTGTACCCATTGTATCACCGGTGGGTGCCCGGCCGCACTGGGGATCGCACCACGCACCTCCCGCATGCGAGCCGGATGCTCAACCACACCTGCCCTAAGTAGACGTATTACCTTACTACTTCCAGCCCCTCTATATAAATTGTGAACTGCGGTTCTCTTGCAGCGCAAGGAATGAAAAGGCAAGGTAACCGGTGGTCGTTAAAGGTAACGGAGCGGATTCCAAGAGAAGGCGAGCGTAGCAGGGGAGCGGTAGATGTTATGTGATCGGATGAGATTAAAAAGCCGCAGCTGGCACAGGGCAGGGTTAATTGCTGAGTTATGGGAGAGGCCCTCCAGTAGGCGTAGTCAGGCTGATGATGACGATGCTTTTACAAGCGACAGCTGTTAAATGAGTCTGCAGACACCAAATGTTTTTTGCAAGTTTTATTTGTACTAGTGCTTATGAAACGGGTGTACATAGCTCACGCTGGCCATCGCCAAACGATGTAGAATTTAATTTCTTTTCTCCTGCTGTTCTGGTAGCCGCGACGTCATCGGACAGTGTAGGCCATGTGAGTGGTAAATAACTGCGATTGAATCGCTGCTTCAATTCACTGCAGCGCTAAAAGTAGTCTTTCTCAAGTGCCGGAATGTCCGCCCTCTAAGCAGAAGACGATTTGGCCACATCCTATATGAAAAAAAAAAAAAACAGCGCAAACACGGACGAAAAGACTAGAGGACAAATAGGCAAACATGGCGCCGAGTTTGTCCTGTTGGTCCGTGTTTGCGGTGTTTTTTTTTTAAATATCAGTCTATTCCCAACTAGTCCAGTTTTCCATTTTGCTCTATGAACACACTACTTTGAAATTGTCTTGCCCGAACTGTAGGCTGCAATTACTGAAAACGAAGCTCCCATCATAAGGAAAAAAAGAAAATGCAACACTGAGTGGCTCCGCAGCACGGCTTCAGTCACGTCGGCTTTGTTCTTCGCGCTGCCTCAGCCGACGGACACTTCGTGCATCGTCCGCAATGATGCGCTATGACAAAACTCCTTTTGAAACATCAAGCTAAATAATTAAAAAAACACGCAAATGTAAGAAATCACATAATAAATTACTGTTGGCCAAATGTAATGACATTATACTGTAATTACCTGCCAAAAAGTAATGCAATTATTTCTAAACTGCTGATTTTAGTGCTGACGCATACAATGCGTCATACTGGTGATAGTTACTACCAGTATGTCAGGTTTCTTAATTTCATATAGAACAAGAGCAACTCAGATTCACTATACGCGTCGTAACTTTCGCCCTTATCTGCCCGCAAATAGACCAAAATGGTAGTTTAAGAAAAGCAATTACAAAGACAAGTTTATCTAAAGTAATTCATTTCGCTGCAGATTATAGAGTGAGTAATTACACGTGTAATTTATTAAGTGTAATACGTTATGCCTGACACAACACTTCCGCGTAATCTCCGTCCTTGCTACAATACCTGTACCCTCATGTCTAGGGTAAATGAGGGGCTCTTTTTCCTCTTACTGGCTGAGGAGAACACGGGTGCAACCTTGCTCTTATAGAAGCTGGTGTTTTATTTTCTCTTTTACCCCGTGCGAAAATAATTTCGCTCGACATATTTACGCCCGCGTTGGACGAGGCTTCTAACCTAAATAGGCGGTATTCGAAGTGCGCTCCTCCCTTCCCCGGAATTAGCAGGGCAAGGCGGCGTGTGCGAACAGTTGTCACGCCGAAAACAGCACCGATCGGCTGCCGACATTCCCCCCGCATCAGCCCATGCGGCGACGGATGACGCGCACGTGCGTCGCAGCAGCAGCAGCAGCAGCGCGAGCGCGCACAAGGTAGGGGGGGGGCCTGGCTCACCGCTGAACTCCCGTACTTGTTTCTCGTCGATCCAGAGCGAGAAGTCGTCGTTGCGCAGCTTGCCTCCGCGAAATCCTCCGCCAGCCGCCGTCGCCGCGAGAAGCAGCAGCGCGACCAGTCTGCCCGCTGCCATGCTGCGCCCGGAGTGAAGGCGCCAAACGAGCTACCTCGCACAACTGGCCCGGCCGGCTGCGCAGGGAAAACATTTGCTCGTCACCCGCTGTTGCCCCTCCTCTCCGCGACGGCCATTTTCGTCGTTGCGCCCTCTCCCAGCTGGCGGGGTGCCGCCGCTGGGAGCAGCTGCTGGCACATGGAGCAGCCGTGCCGCGCATCCGAGTGCGCTGGGAGAAGGCTTATCAGGGACCAGGGGACGAGGGGGGCCAAGGGGGGCGGTCGCCCCCCCCCTCTCCTCTTGCACTTGGATCATATTTCTGATAATTAAAACACTTCAGTTCTGGGACTCTTTAATCAAATCACAGTGCGGCTGAGCTACTTGACTTCGTAGCCAGTTCTAAGCCATTTCGTATATAACCTAGACCAACTATGTCCCAACAGAAGTCGACTATCTGGTGCGTGAAATACTTGAGGCCTTTATGATAAAAAAGAAAGCAAACACATGTGTCAGCGACGCCTCGGTATTCCTCCGTAGAAATGAAGTTTCCTTCCTAGACAGTTTTTTGTGACGTCATGTTCGGTGCTACTTTTCAGCCTAGGATTTCTAGCGGCGTCTGATGTTTGTTTAGGTGGGTTGTCAGTTTTTTTATTGGTTTTATCTTTCTTTTTCTGACTGCTTTTGCTTCATATGTTTGACTCTACTTTTGCTACGATTGTTATTGGTTTTTTACCTTTTATATATATTTTTTTGTTTCTGTCTGCTTTTGCTTCTCCTGTATGACTCTGCTGTTGGTACGATTGTTTGACACTGCTTTTGCTAAGAGATGGCCTTTTTTGTCTTTTAATTCCTTTGATCAGAGATATCTGTTAGTCTAATTTGCAGTATATAATCTGTTAACCTGTAGTAGCGGCTTTTCATTCCACGTGCTGGGTTCGAAGTGATAATAGGATGAGTATCATGCTTGAGCGGAACCGTTTAAATATTCCACTTTTCCATAGAATAAACAATTGGTAGTGTGCGCATGCGGTGTCTCTTTCTTGTCTGTGTCCTGATTTGAGCAGCCGTTCATTTCAACTGTTATTTTACTTTATTCATTGCCGATTCGACGTCCTCATACAAACTTTCAGCGGTCTAGTCATCATGGCTGGAGGTGGGCGCGCAGGCCTGTACCACTTTCAGCTTGTACCTCCTATTCATTCTAATTACTATAGCTGCTACCCTCTTTTTAATACTACAGAGCTCCTCAACGTTGCCAGCTATATCCTGATTAATGAGGAATCCCGCACCTAGTTCTCGTCTATCCTCTAATTCGCGATAGCACAGTATATGTCTGTCCTTTGGTGCTATATAAGTCTCAATCTGACGGTGCTCGATAAGCGTTTAAAAAGGTCGTTCGTCAGCGTTCTCTGTTACCAGTCGTATCTCGATGTCTTGTCCAGATGCAGCGAAGAGCACCGAAAGAGGCATGCAGTTTCTGATGACTTGCTCGCGTTGACTCGTGTCCTCGGTTCCGTGGTGAAAGGGACAGTGATGTCATGTTTGCGTCCCGTTTCGCCAGTAAACGGGCAGTGCGTGCATGTATCGAAGAGCGCCTCGGTTAAAAATAATGATCTGACGGTCGTCGATAATTTTTTAAATAGGTCGCCCTCAGCGTTACTTGCAATGCGTGCAGTAGCTTTTTGGCAATGCAGGCGTGTTTTTGTTGCCACTGCTGCCAAGTGACAGTTGATCCGGCGGTCGCTCTTTTATGTGGTCCTTGTTACAGTCTGCGTCTACGCAGGTCCTGAAGCAGAGCGCTACGTGTCCGATGACAGAATTGTATGATGGTGGTCTAAGTGTTTGGCTAAAGTCAACGCTAGCAGGGATAGTTCTTTATAGTAAGTAAGTTCTTGATTCCAAGCATGTGTTCATACTTGAGAGGGAGGGCAAAAGGCATATTAAGCCTGACGATACCCGTCCGCCTCGGGCACCTGGCCCAGCAACACAGTGTAACCTGTAACATATAAATTAATACAAACGAATTACAATGGCAAGAATACCATAGACACGTCAAATAAAAAGAAACAAAATAAGTATTCATTTACATCATTGATTAGGAACATTTCCAGGAGTGTAAGTTTATCAGGGTTCTAATAAAAGCATTTATGTTAATTTTTTCCTCAATAAGGGCTCATTTCTGTATTTATGGATGAGATCTTTTATACGTTTGTTAGAATTTAGAAGAACTGTTATCGGGTATATTGTAGTTTGAGAGCCAGAATTTGCTATAATTCTGGGCGACCTGGTACCATAATCTCTTAACTGATATTTTTGGTGTTGGTCAGTGTGCATGATGTGTGAAAGTGTACCTCTGTAAAACAAGCGGTGAGCATGAGTGGCAAGTCGCAGTGTATTTATTTTATAAGGATTTAATGTCTTTAAGCTGCCCGAATGTGGAACTGTGGTTTCTAGATATGAAATACCTGCAATGAATCTGATCGCTCTCTTTTGTAACAAAAAGAGCGATTTCATATTTGTGCCCGATGGGCTGCCCCAAACTAGAAGGCAGTAGTGAAGATGAGATTGCACAAGCGCAAAGTAAAGTTGTTTTTTTAACCACATTGGAATAGACCTAAATTTATTAATGATGCCAATGGAGCGCGCTACTTTCAGTCGTACAGAGTTTATGTTGTCATTCCACAACAACTTTACATTAAATATGACTTCGAGTAACCGCACAGTGTGAGCACGTTAGATAAAATTATTTCCAAAAATAATACTTTGTTCCATGTCTATAACTTTGTTTTCAGGTTTAAAGGATACAAACTTTGTTTTATAGACATTTAATTCTAACCTATTAGCGCTTAACCAAAACACAGAGGTCGTCCAGCCAAAGATTGCATTTCTTAACTATAGTTTCAATATGTTCTTCACTAAAAAACACATTTGTGTCGTCCGCATATAGTGTTCTTTCAGGAGTGTTTGGTATACTGATAATCTCGTTTATAAGTAGGCGGAAAGAAGTGGCCCGAGGATGGACCCCTGTAGCACGACAGTACGTATTAAGCCGTATTCTGAAGGAATACCGTTAACAATAGTGCACTGGTTTCTCGATTCTAGGTAGCTAGAAATTATTTGGAGTGCAGTACCACGTTCACCATAAAACTGAAGTTTACTAAGGAGTATTTTCACTGGTTCGACGAAAGTTCGTCTGGTCAGGCATTGTATTAAAGAAAAAGCAATGCGGTCACTGAGCATGTCATGAAATTAAAAGACGTTTCGGAACCTCGTACGGGTTCCTTGATCACTGAGCGGGACGAGAAATTGTCGCGACTTATATACGTAATACGTGGCGCAAGGAGCGTGCGCAGATGGGTGGCATGGTTCCTGCCACCCATCTATGCACCATGCCACCCATCTACGCACGCTCCTTGCGCCACGTGTTACGTATATAAGTCGCGACAATTTCTTGTATCGCTCAGTGATCAAGGAACCCGTACTAGGTTCCGAAACGTCTTTGAATTTCATGACATGGTCAGTGACCGCATTGCTTTTTCTTTAAGGAGTATTTTGTGATCAACGGAATCAAACGCCTTCCTAGTCTAGAAACAAGTCGAGTGTTACCAATTTATTTGCAATAATATTGAGTAGTGTGTCTTTTATATTTAATAAAGCAGTCTCTGTTGATTTTCGTCTTTGAAAGCCGTGTTGCGCACTTACTATGACTGAGAATTTCTATAAAAAATTTACCAAGCGAGTGTTAATAAGTTCTTCAGCAATTTTCGCAGAGACAGGACAGATATTGGTCGATAGTTGTTAAGATCATTCTCACAACCTCCTTTATGTATAACTGATATCCTTGCAACTTTCAGCTGTTGTGGAAAATTACCTTCTTTGAGCATTAAATCATAAATATGTGAAAAAACGGGAGCTATGATTGTACAAACTGCATTTACAGTTTGGGCTTTAATGTTGTCTACTCCAGCAGCCGAATTACCTTTCAAATGCATTACGTAATGTGCGATTTCCGGTACTGTTGTAGGGTTCAAAAAATTGTACGCTCTTGATAGCTGGTGAGGAATGTTAACAGATCGGGAATGGTGTATTGTGAATTCACGCTCTCGCCTGCTGCCAGAAAGTGCGGGATGAATTTGTTCGCAATTGAAAGATCTTTGTAGCTTTCGCCGTCAACCACAATCTCATGTGGCACGGTTGCAGTAGCAGCATGTAGATTCAGAGCAGGGGTGGCGATACTTGCTTTCAGTAACAGTTGCATTCAGAGATCTGCAACGAGGGCAGTAGCTTTTAAGCATTGCAGTCGTGTTGTTGCCACTGCTGCCTAGTGACAGCTGATCTGGCGGTCCTTTTTTATGTGGTCCTTGTTTCAGACTGCGTCAACGCAGGTTTTGCCAGTAGAGCGCTACGTGTCCGATGACCGCGGACGATCGCGGCCTCAGGTTGGGCACAAGTCAACGGCAGCAGAGATCGTTCGCAGCAGCATGTATAGTCACAGCCGGGGTGGCGTTCCTTCGCCCCAATCACAGGGTTATTCAGTGGTCTCAACAAGGGCGGTAGCTTTTTAGTCACGACGTCGTGTTGTTGCCACTGCTGCGAAGTGACCTCTGACACGACGTCGCTCTTTTATTTGGTCCATCTTGCAGTCAGCGTCTACGCAGGATTTGTCAGCAGTGCGCCACGTGTCCGATGAAGGAATTAGATGACGCCGGCTTCAGGTTGGGCGCAAGTGCACAGAAGCAGAGATCTATCGCAGCAGAATGTAGATTCACAGCAGGGGTAGCGTTCCTTGGTCCCAGTAGCAGTTGCATTCAGGAATCTGCAATGCGGGCAGTAGCTTTCTAGCAATGCAGTCGCGTTGTTGTTGCCACTGCTGCCAACTGACAGCTGATCCGCCGGTTGCTCTTTTATGTGGCCCTTGTTTCAGTCTGCGTCTACGCAGGTTTTGCCAGTAGAACGCTACGGGTCCGATGAAGGAATTGGAAGACGGCGGCCTCAGATTGGGTGCAAGTCAACGGCAGCAGGAATCGTTCGCAGCAGCATGTATGGTCACAGTAGGGGTGGCGTTCCTTTGCCCGTGTAATGGTGTGCATAAAGGGCAGTAGCTTTTTAGCCATGCAGTCGTGTTGGTGCCACTGGTGCCAAGTGACCGCTGACCCGAAGTTCAATCTTTTATCTGGCCCTTCTTGCAGTCTGCGTCTACTCAGGTTTTACCATCAGAGCACCACGTGTCCGATGAAGGAATTAGATGACGGCGGCCTCAGGTTGGGCGCAAATTCACAGCAGCAGAGATCGCTCGCAACAGCATGTATTTTGAGAGCACGAGTGGCGTTTTTTGTTCCCAGTCGCTGCGCGGGCAGCAGATTTTAGCAATGCAGTCTTGTTGTTGCCACTGCTGCCAAGCGATAGCTGATCCGGCGGTCGGTCTTTTATGAGGTAGTTTTTCGAGTCCGTGTCTACGCAGGTTTAGCAAGTAGAGCGCCATGTGTCCGATGACGGAATTAGATGATGGCGGCCTCAGATTGGGCGGAAGTCTACAGAACCAGAGATCATTCGCGGCAGCATGTAGATTCAGAGAAGGGGTGGCGTTCCTTGTTCGCAGTAACAGTTGCATTCTAGGATCTACCACGTGGGCAGTAGCTTTTTAGCAATGTAGTCATGTTGTATTTGCCAGTGCATCCAAATCACGCTGGTCAGGTGGTCGCTCTTTTATGAGGTCCTCGTTGCAGTGTGTCTCTACGCAAGTTTTGACAGTTGAGCGTCACGTGTTAGTTGGCGGCGGCCTCAGGTTGGGCGCAAGTCCACAGCAGCAGAGATCGATCGCAGCAACATGAAGATTCAGCGCAGAGGTGCCGTTCCTTGTTCCCATTCACAGTTGCATTCATGGATCTGCAACGCGGTCTGTAGCTTTTTAGCCATGCAGTCGGGTTGATGTTACCATTGCTGCCAAGTGACCTCTGGCCCGACGTTCGCTCTTTTATGTGGTCCTTGTTGCAGTCTACTTCTACGCAGGTTTTGCCAATAAAGCGCCACGTCTCCGATGAAGGAATTAGATGACGGCGGCCTCAGGTTGGGCGCAAGTCCATAGCAGCAGAGATCATTCGCGGCAGCATGTAGATTCAGCGAAGGGGTGGCGTTCCTTGGTCGCAGTAACAGTTGCATTCTAGGATCTACCACGCGGGCAGTAGCTTTTTAGCAATGTAGTCATGTTGTATTTGCCAGTGCATCCAAATCACGCTGGTCAGGTGGTCGCTCTTTTATGAGGTCCTCGTTGCAGCGTGTCTCTACGCAAGTTTTGACAGTTGAGCGTCACGTGTTAGTTGGCGGCGGCCTCAGGTTGGGCGCAAGTCCACAGCAGCAGAGATCGCTCGCAGCAACATGAAGATTCAGCGCAGAGGTGCCGTTTCTAGTTCCCATTCACAGTTGCATTCAGGGATCTGCAACGCGGTCTGTAGCTTTTTAGCCATGCAGTCGGGTTGATGTTACCCCTGCTGCCAAGTGACCTCTGGCCCGACGTTCGCTCTTTTATGTGGTCCTTGTTGCAGTCTACTTCTACGCAGGTTTTGCCAATAGAGCGCCACATCTCCAATGAAGGAATTAGATGCCGGCGGCCTCAGGTTGGGTGCAAGTCCATAGCAGCAGAGATCGTTCGTAGCAGCATGTATATTCAGTGCAGGGGTGGCGTTCGTTGGTTCCTGTAAAATTACATTCAGGGATCTCCAAAGCGGGGAAGTAGCTTTTTAGCAATGCAGTCGTGCTATTGCCACAGCAGCCAAATGGCTCCTGACGGATAGATCGTTTTTTTATCTTGCAGATGTTCCGGCCTGCGTCTGCGCAGGTTTTGCCAGTTGAGCACCACGTCACCGATGACGGAATCGGATGACGGCAGCCTTAGGTTGGGCGCAAGTCCACAGCAGCGGGGATCAGTCGCTGCAGCATGTTAATTAAAAGCAGGGTTGCGATACTTGCTCCCAATCACACTAGCAATCAGGGATCGGCAACGAGGGCAGTAACTTCTTAGCAATGCAATCGTGTAGTTGCTGACAGAGCTGCCAAGTGGCCGCTGATCCGGCGGTCGCTCTTTTATGCCGTACTTCTTGCATTCTGCGTAAGCGCAGGTTTTGCCCTTAGAGCGCCACGAGTCTGATGAGGGAATTTAATGACGGCGGCCTCAGGTTGGGCGCAAGTCAACGGCTGCGGGGATAGTTCGCAGCAGCAAGTATAGTCAAAACAGGGGTGGCGTTCCTTTGCCCCAGTGACAGTGTTATTCAATGGACTGCATCAAGGGAGGTAGTTTTTTGCCATGCAGTCGTATAGATGTTGCCACTGCTGCCAAGTGACCTCTGACCCAACGTTCGCTCTTTTGTGTGGTCCTTCTTGCAGTCTGCGTCCACGCAGGTTTTTCCAGCAGTGCGCCTCGTGCCTATAAAGGAATTAGATGACGATGGCCTCAGGTTGGCCGCAAGTCCACAGAAGCAGATATCACTCGCAGCAGCATGTGTAATTAGAGCAGGGGTGGAGTTCCTTGGTCCCAGTCACAGTTGCATTGAGGGATTTGCAACGCGGGAGGTACCTTTTAGCAATGCAGTCATGTTGTTTTTGCCACTGCTGCCAATTGACAGCTGATCCGGCTGTCGCTTTTTTATGTGGTCCTTGTTGCAGTCTTCGTCAGCGCAGGTTTTGCCAGCAGTGCGCAACGTATCCGATGAAGTAATTGGATGACGGCGGCCTCATGTTTGGCGCAAGTCCACAGCAGCAGAGATCGTTCCCAGCAGCATGTATATTCAGAGCAGGGGAGGCGTTGATTGGTCCCAGTAACAGTTGCATTCGGGGATCTGCGACGCGGGCTGTAGCTTTTTAGGAATTCAGTCATTTTGTTTTGCCACTGCTGCCAAGTGACCGCTCAACAGACGTCGCTCTTTTATGTGGTCCCTGTTGCATTCTGCGTCTACGCAGGTTTTGCAAGTAGAGCGCCACGTGTCCGATGGCGGAATTTGATAACGGAAGCCTCAGGTTCAATCAATCAATCAATGAATTTTATTTCCTTATAGACCCCTTTTTAGGGGCATTACATAAGGGGTGGGTACAACGTTTTATGTGATAGCAAATAATCATGCGTTATGATGATGACAAATATCTGTAGGCTCTACGCGCGAAGTTCGCAGGGCAGGTTATTGCTGCAATATCAGGGGGAAGGCCATTCCAGTCCGCGGTGGTGCGAGAATAAAATGAAGCTGCTTGGGTGAGGGTGCGTGCACGTGGACGGCTGATCTGTAGTTGATGGATAGTGCGGTGAGATATGCGTGCCGGAGGGACCATGTAGGGCGCAGTTCGTAGATGGCTGTAAAAAAACTTGTGGAATAATAAAAGACTGGCTGTGCGGCGGTGCAGCTCGAGTGGCTGAAAGCCTGAAAGCCATTTCAGATAAGCAACACTCGTGCTATAATGGTATGAAGAATGAATGAATCTAACGGTGCGGTTTTGCAAAAGTTCTAGTGCGTTGGTCAGATGATGTGGGTGCCAAATGGGTGAAGTATATTGTAATTTTGATTTTACAAGTGATTCATAAGCTAATAACTTAACATCCACGGGCGCATCTCGAAGATAACGTTTTAAAAAACCAAGGGATTTGTTGGCTGAAGAAATGATGTCATTTATATGCTTTTTCCAGGAGAGGTCAGCGCACAAGGTTACGCCTAAATATTTGTATGATTCTACTGGCAGTACGGGAACGGAGTCGATATGATAGAAGGACATGAACAGTTTGCCTCGACGATAAAAAGAGTACGTTGCAATTCTGAGGATTAAGTTCCATTAGCCAGATTTTGCAAATCCACAGCAGCAGAGATCGCTCGCAATCGCATGTAGAAATTAAGCAGGGGTGGCGTTCCTTGGTCCCATTAGCAATTGCATTCAGGGATCTGCAACGCGGGCATTAGCTTTTTAGCAACGCAGTCGTGTTATTGCCGCTGCTGCCAATTGATAGCTGATCCAGCGGTCGCTCTTTAATGTGCTTCTTTTTGCAGTCTGCGTCTACGCAGGTGTTGCCAATAGAGCGCCACGTGTCCGATGAAGGAATTAGATGACGGTAGCCTCAGGTGGGGCGGAAGACCACAGCAGCAGAGATCGCCCGCAGCAGAATGTAGATTCAGAGCACGAGCGGCGTTCCTTGGTCCCAGTAGCAGTTGCACTGAGGAACCTGCAACGTAGGCAGCAGCTTTTTAGCCACGTAGTCGTGTTGTTTTCGCCACTATCGCCAAGAACACCTGATTCGGCGGCCGCTCATTGATGTGGTCCTTGTTGCAGTCTGCTCCCAAGCAGGACTTGTCAGTAGAGCGCCAGGTGCCCGATGAGGGAATTAGATGACGGCGGCCTCAGGTTGGACGCAAATTAACAACAGCAGAGATCTTTCGCAGCATCATGTAGATTTAGAGCAGGGGTTGCGTTCCTCGGTCCCAGTAACAGCTGCATTCTTGGATCAGGAACGCGGGCAGCAGCGTTTTAGCAATGCAGTCATGTTCAAATTGTCATTGCTGCCAAGTGACAGCTGATTCGGCGGTCGCACTTTTATGTCGTCCTTGTTCCAGTCTGCGTCTGCGCAGGTTTCGCCAGTAGAGCGCATGTCCGATGAGGATTTCGATGAAGGAGGCGTCAGGTTGGGCACAAGTCCACAGAAGGAGAGATCGTTCGCTGCAGCATGTATATTAAGAGCAGGGGTGGCGTTTCGTCCCTATAGTGACAGTTGCAGTACGGGTTCTGCAACGAGGGCAGTAGCTTTTTAACAATGCAGTCGTCTTGTTGAAAATGCTGCGAAGTGGCCGCTGATCCGGTGGCCACTCTTTTATGTAGTCCTTGTTTCAGTGAACGTCTACGTAGGAATTGCCCGCAGGGCGCCACGCGACCGATGAAGGAATTAGATGACGGCGGCCTCAGGTTGGGCGCAACTCCACAGAAGCAGAGATCGTTAGCTGCAGCATGTATATTCAGAACAGGGGTGGCGTTGCTTTGCTATAGTCACAGTTGCAGTTTGGGATCTGCAACGAGGGCAGTAGCTTTTTAACAATGCAGTCGTCCTGTTGAAAATGCTGCGAAGTGGCCGCTAATCCGGTGGCTACTAGTTTATGTAGTCCGTGTTGTAATCTGCGCCTACGTAGGATTTGTCCGCAAAGCACCACGTGACCTATGGCGGAATCGGATGACGGCGGCCTCAGGTTGGTCGCAAGTCCACAGCAGCAGGGATAGTGCGAGGCAGCAAATAGATTCAGAGCAGGGGTGGAGTTCCTTGGTACCAGTCACAGTTGCATTAAGGGATCTGCAGCGCGGGCAGTGGATTTTTAGCAATCCAGTCATGTTGCTTTTGCCAATGCTTCCAAGTGACAGCTGCTGCGACGGTCGCTCTTTCATGTGGTCCTTGTCTCAATGTGTGTCTACGCAGGTTGTGCCAGTAGAGCGCCACGTGTTAGATGAAGGGAATAAATGATGGCGGCCTCAGGTTGGGGGCAAGTCCACCGCAGCAGCGATCGCTCGCAGCGGCATGTAGATTCAGAGCAAGGGGGCGTTCTATTACCAATTCACAGTTGCATTCAGGGATCTGCAAAGTGGGCGGTTGGTTTTAGACACCCAGTCGTGTTGTTGCTGCCACTTCTGCCAAGTGACCTCCGACCCGACGTTCGCTCTTTTATGTGGTCCATGTTGCAGTCTCCCTCTACGCAGGTTTTGCCAGTAGAGCGCCACGTGTCCGATGATAGAATTTGATGAATGCGTCCTCAGGTTGGCCGCAAGACCACCGAAGCAGAGATCGCTCTCAGCAGCATGTAGATTCAGAGCACGGGAGGCGTTCCTTGGTCCTATTAGCATTTGCTTTCGGATATATGCAATGGGGTATACAGCTTTTAGCAATGAAGTCGTTGTTTTCGAAACTGGTGCCACGTGACTTCCGACCAGACGTTCGCGCTTTTATGTCCTTGTTGCAGTCTGCGTCTGCGCAGGTTTTGCCAGTAGAGCGCCACATGTCCGATGATGGAGTTTGATGACGGCAGCCTCAGGTTGGGATCAAGTCCGCAGCAGCAATGACCGTTCGCAGCAGCATGTATATTCATAGCAGGGGTAGCATTCCTTTGCTGTAGTCACAGTTGGATTCAGTGATCTCCAACGAGGGCAGTACCTTTTTAGCAATGCAGTCTCGTTGTTGTTGACAATGCAGCCAAGTGGCCGCTAATCCGGCGGTCGCCCTTTTATGCGGTCCGTATTTCAGGTTGCGTCTACGTTGGTTTTGCCCGTAGAGCACCACGTGACTGATGACGGAATCGGATGACGGCGGCCTCATTTTGGGCGCAAGTCCACAGCAGCAAGGATCGTTCGAAGCAGCAAGTAGATTCAGAGCAGGGGTGGAGTTCCTTTGTACAAGTAACATTTGCATTCGAGTGCCTACAACGCGGGCAGTAGCTTTTTAGCAATGCATCATGTTGTTTTTACCATGGCTTCCAAATGACAGCTGGTCCGGCGGTCGCTCCTTTATGTGGTTCCTTTTGCAGTCTGCGCTTATGCAGTAGAACACGTTCTTGGGCATGTTGGCTCTTAGCTTCAGTAGACGAAGCACACAAAAACACAGCACACAGGAAATGGAAGACACGAGACAGCGCCTGTCTCTTGTAGTTCTTTTCCTGCGTGCTGTTTTTGTGCGCTTCATCTACTCAAGCGCCAACGCAGGTTTTGCAAGTTGAGTGCGACGTGTCCGATGAAGGAATTAGACGACGGCGGCTTCAGCTTGGGCGCAAGTCCACTGCACCAGAGATCGTTCGCAGCAGCCTTTATTTTCAGAGCAGCGGTGGCGTTCTTTTTCTATACTCACAGTTGCAGTCAGGAATCTGACACGAAGGCTGTAGCTTTTAGCAATGCAGTCCTGTTGTTGTTGCCTATGCTGCCAAGTGGCCGCTGATCCGTGGTCGCTCTTTTATGTAGTACGTGTTGCAGTCTGCGTCCACGTAGGTTTTGCCAGTGAAGCACCACGTGTCCGATGACGGAATCGGTTGATGGCGGCCTCAGGTAGGTGGCAAGCCAACAACAGCCGGAATCGTTCGCAGCAGCATGTTAACTGTAGGGCTGGAGATACTTGCTCCAAGTCACAACTGCATTCAGAGATCAGAAACGAGGGCAGTAGCTTTTTAGCAATGCAGTCGTGTTGCTGCCATTCCTGCCAAGTGACAGGTGATCCGGCGGTGGCTCTTTTATGTGGTCCGTGTTGAAGTCTGCGTATACGCATGTTTAGCCCTTAGAGCGCCACGTGTCCGATGGCGGAATTGGATGACGGCAGCCTCAGGTTGGGCGCCAGTGGACGGCAGCAGGGATCGTTCGCAGTAGCATGTAGATTCACAGCTGAGCTGGCGTTCCTTTCCCCCTTCACACTGTCATTAAGTGGACTGCATCGATGGCGATAGCTTTTTTTAGCCATGAAGTCGTGTTGTTGCCACTGCTGCCAAATGGCCGCTGATCCAGCGGTCGCTCTTTTTTTAGTGGTCCGTGCTGCTGTCTGCGTCTTCGAAGGTTTTGCCAGTCGAGCGCCACTTCCCCGATGTAGTAATTGGATGACGGCGGCATCCGGTTGGGCGAAAGTTAACAGCAGCAGGTATTGTTCGATGCAGAAATTAGATTCAGAGCTGGGGTAAAGTTCCTTGGTATCAGTCACAGTTGCATTCAGGGATCGGCCGTGCGGGCAGTAGCTTTATTGCAATGCAGTCCTGTTGTTGCCACTCGTGCCAAGTGGCTGCTGACGCAACGTTCGTTCTTTTATCTGATAGATGTTCCAGCTTGCATCTGCGCAGGTTTTGACTGTAGAGCGCCAATTATCCGATGACAGAATTGAATGGCGGTGACCTCAGGTCTGGCGCAAGTCCACAGCAGCAGGCATCGTTCGCAGCAGCATGATAATTCACAGCAGAGTTGTCGACCCTTGTTAGCAGTCACAGTGTCATTGAATGGTCTACATCGAGGGCAGTAGATTTTTAGCAATGCACTCGAGTTGGTAATACAGATACCTCTCATGAATTTTGTCGCGCGATTGACACCTATCGTGGGATGTGTCTTACGACAGATTCCTGGTGAAAGTTATTGTTTTACTGCAGAATTCTAGAAATACTGTCGTGCCGTCGTGTGACAGCGATAGGATCAAACTGACCAAACGTGTGTTAAAGCGCGTTCACTGTGGCGAGTGGAGAAGAGGTTGCGAGGTGCTCTGGTCTGCTGGTGACGGGCACAGAGCGAAATGAAATGCTAATTTACATTGGCGAGTCGAGTTTTCAACTCGCTTTCCGCGACCTGGTTCTCTCTCCGAACGAGAATTGGCCTAGAGGAGAGGCACTGCTCGAACGCCCACTTAGTTACCTTCTGTTCTTACATGACAGTGTGACGAAAGTGGTGCATGCTCGAGACTAATGCGGCTTTGGAAGCCCAGAAAGCTGTAATGCACAAGCGACGAAGTCAGCGGTGCCTGCGTATCCGCACGTGCTTGTGGTGGCGGCATGTAGCCAGCCACGACAGCGCCTGCTTCCAGTTGCCGTGCGCAAGTCGATTGGCGATACTGAAAGTCACTGTCCTGGCTGCTGTGACGTGTTCGTCAAGCCATGTAACATACTGTACCGCTACTACTATATGCGCAGAAAAGGCCAATTAAGGACACATACACGCGCGTCGCGGAAAAGAATGTAGTTAATCATCAATCAGGGAAAATTACTCGCCATAATCATCCGGCTATCACAAAGGCAGCATGTCTGTACATGCACGCAGTTCTCTGTATAAATGTTCAAAGCAACCCCGATATCATTTCTCCACGTTTAAGCTTTAATAGGGTAGAACGTCGGGCCAGTTGGTGGGCCAATTAAGTTCGGCCAATTAAGTTTTAACAGCATCAGATCATACTACTTACGTTTGTCAAGGACATGTCTGTCTGCAGGGAAGGTCAGATTAGCCAAGACAGTTACCACACGACATCGTTGCGGCCATGCGTTTACACGTCTTTTTCGCCCAGGTTCTGACTCTGTCACTGCTGGATGCTACATCAGAGGATCCTGACCTACCGTGGAATGCCGCAAGGCATGAATATACTTCTGTGTCATTCAACAAGGCGGACAGCAGTGCTCTGGAGCGACCACATCGTGGCTTTGAAGCTTATCCGTGTATGCATCCAGGCTTGACTCCGACGCAACAGCTCATCTGGCAACAACCAATGGGCGGTACTTCTGTGGAACGGCTACTTAAGCGGCCACTCAGTGCGAGGCTCCCGGGGCTCGACATCGTTGCGGCCATGCGTTTACACGTCTTTTTCGCCAAGGTTAGTTATTTGTGCCCTGCCTCTTGTTACCGGAGTTCGAATCGCTGTGTTATTGCGGTGTCGTGCCCCAGCGACCTGTTTCGTCTCGTGCGAGTGTGCCATGCCTTTATAGATTGTGTATTGTTCGGTTTGAGTCAGTTTTTACTGATGCTCTCCGGGGACGTTGAAAGCAATCCTGGCCCTGATTCCGCAAACAGTACATCGAGTACACTGGGTGTAACCACCGATACTGCCACTATCGCTGGGATCTTTGCAGTTGTTAAGCGCTTAGAACTGGGCCAAACTAATTTCCTTCAAGAACTGCAGGCAATAAGAGAGAACCAAAATGCCATGAATACATCTCTGGATGGTCTTCTGGGTAGAGTTTCAGCTCTCGAAAATGATATGGAAGTCATAAAACGTAATGAGGATGCTTGCCTATCAGCTCAACCACAAGCCGTTGATGATCTAGCGCGGAATTTGGCCGAGCTTAAGACATCGCTTGATGATGCGAACAACAGATCAAGAAGAAATAACCTGGTTCTTCTGGGTTTGGCTGACTCGGCTACAGAGACATGGAGTGAATCTGAAGAGAAGGCTCGTGCTTCTGTCTAAACCAGTTGGGTGAGCCCGTTCATTCAGAAAGTATTGAACGTGCGCATCGTATTGGCCAGTTCCAAGACGGTAAAAACCGCCCGATAGTCATTCGGTTCTGCAACTTTAAAGACAAGGAACGCATTTTGTCTTGTGGAAATAAATTGAAAGACACAGACTTCGCGATCCGCGAAGATTTCACCCGGGCGGTGCGGGTGGCTCGAGCTAAGCTTGCAAGCTATGCTCGTGCCAAGAAAGTTACTTTCAAACTTCGTTATGACAAAATGCTTATCAACAAAAAGTGGTTCGTTTATAACCCACTTCAAGACCAGGTTATTGAGCATAAACCTTAACAAAAGGCCAGGCAGCTGCGCAATGGGTTCCAGCGCCTCATTCACTGCGGTCTTGCCAGGATTCAGTCCATATCTGATCTTACTATACTTGTGGTGAACTGCCGTAGCATAAAGAATAAAACTGATGATTTTGCCACGCTTATTTCCTCAGTCCAACCGCATGTAGTCATGGGTACTGAATCCTGGCTGGACGATTCGATTCACAGCTCCGAAGTCTTTCCAGCAGATTTTGAAGCTTACCGTTGCGATCGACACTCACGTGGAGGTGGCGTTTTCCTGCTCATTCACTCGAGTCTTCGCTGTTCTGCTCTGCCGGAACTTAATGGCTGCGAAGAATCTGTTTGGCGGAATCTACATTTAGAGAACGGGCAGCTGCTTACGCTTGGCTGTTTCTATCGTTCTCCTATGCGGGCTAATCCTGATGTATTTGTATCCCTTTCTGAATTCATAAGTAAGATGCACAACGATTACATCATTGGAGGTGATTTCAATATGCCTGAAGTTACATGGGCTGACAATAAACCAGTCCTTACCAACCTGTCAAAGCTGTATGTTGATTTCCGCGACCTCATTATTGCAAACGACCTGTATCAGTTTGTTAAGGAGCCAACCAGGTCATGCCATGGTTCCTCGTCTGTTCTAGATTTGCTTTTTTCTAACCGAGATTCACTTGTGCGCGATAGTTATATTATCCTAGGTATCAGTGACCACGACTGTGTCGTTGCACACGTGCCAATGATCCAGCCTTCAGTGCCACACAGGCACCCCAGGAAAATTTTCTTCTATGATAGAGGCGATTACTCATCACTATCTAGCGAGCTTGCCAACTATTTACAAGACTTCATATCCATGAGCCAGCGTTTCGATGCTACTGCGCTGTGGGACATATTTAAGCAGAAGCTTGATGTGCTCATTGACAAATATGTTCCTTTCAAAAACATATCAGCTAAGCGGCGCAAGGACAAGCCGTGGGTAACTAAACTATTGATTAAGGAAAAGCGTCGTCTCCTAAACACGTACAAAAAATACCGGGACGCAAAAGTTCTTGAAAAGGTACGTGCTCTTGGAACAGACATAAAAGTTAAAAATAAAGCTGCGCAAAAAAGATACATGAAGGAGTTAGGTGCTAAAATTCAGAGTAATCCAAAAGAACTGTGGAAATTTCTTAAAGTTAATGGCCGTGAATCAGTCGGTATTCCGGCACTGAATAACGGCGCTGAACCTATAACTGATGATGTTGATAAGGCATGCTGTTTCAATGATTATTTTAAGTCTGTTTTCGCAGCGAACTCGCATCATGAAATGCCAGTCATGGATGCCCATGTGCAAGAGACAATGCCTGAGCTAATAATTACATACAACGGTGTGTTAAACCTGCAGAATAACATAAAGGTGTCTTCGGCAAGCGGGCCCGAAGATGTTCCCGGTAATGTCTTGAAGGTTTGTGCTGAAATCATTGCTCATTACTTAGTTATTCTATACTCGAAATCGTTAGATACAGGAATAATACCCCAGCAATGGAAAAACGCTAACGTGGTGCCCATTCATAAGGGTGGTCCTAAAAACATAGTTGCTAATTACAGGCCGATTTCGCTTACAAGTATTAGTTGCAAAACGCTTGAACACATAATATATAGCGCGTTGATGAAGCATTTGGAACAAAATGAATTTTTCACTCAAGCTCAGCATGGTTTCAGATCAGGTTACTCGTGTACGACGCAGCTCTTAGAATTTAGCCATGATATTTTTTCATCATTTGACAAGGGTCTACAAACGGATTGCATTTTTTTAGATTTCAAGAAAGCGTTTGATTTGGTACCTCATGATTTGCTACTGTATAAATTATCTTTGATCAAGATTCCAACTTCCCTTCTAAACTGGCTTCAATGTTACCTGCAGGGACGCAAACAACGTGTATTGATTAATGGGTCCCAGTCTGATTATGTTCCTTTATCTTCGGGGGTACCGCAGGGGTCTGTTTTAGGACCTCTGCTGTTTCTAGTTTATATTAATGACATTTCTAAATATATGACCTGTAAAATACGTTTATATGCTGACGATTGTGTTATCTACCATGTTATTAACAGTTCTTCAGATTCTTGTCATTTGCAGTGCAACTTGGACCGCATACAGCAATGGTGTTTGAAGTGGCAGATGTTTCTGAACCCAATAAAATGTCAGTTCATTTCTTTCACGCGCAAGCATCACCCTTTCTTGGCTGAATACAAACTAGATTCTACCCGACTTTCTAGAGTTACTCACTATAAATACCTCGGCGTTTACTTTTCGTCTAATCTCACCTGGAATGAGCACGTCGAGCACGTTTCTGCTAAAGCTTATGGCATGCTAAATTTTCTAAGAAGAAATTTTAAAATGGCACCACTAAAAGTTAAAGAGCTTCTATATTTCACCTATATTCGGCCAATATAGGAGTATGCTTGTGTTGTTTGGCACCCCCCTACTTTAAATTTAACAGACATGCTTGAGCGTATTCAGAACTTTGCCGCTCGGTTTGTCTCAAGTAATTATGATTTTAACAGCAGTGTTACTAACATTAAACTAACGCTGGCATGGGAGCTGTTACGGAAACGCCGTACCAACTCCCGGTTAGAAATGCTGTACAGAATCTTTCACCGAAAAATAAAAATAGATAAAAAAAAATTATTTGCTTCCACCGCATTTCAGGTCAAACAGACTACCATGGGTGGAAGATTAGAGAAATTAAATGCAAAACTAACACTTATCAAAACGCATTTTTCCCATCTAGCATTCATGACTGGAATCGCCTGCCCCATGAAATTGTTGAGTGCCGTTCCGAGTCTATGTTCCGCGCGTTACTGTCGGATGTATGAGTGCGCAGTTGGCTTTCTTTTGGCTTTCTTAATCACGCGGTCTTCGTTCTTGTTGGTCCAGCATCATTTGGTCAGTTGGCTTTTTTTTCGTCATGTCTTTTTCTTGTTTCATATTTCATTCATTTTGCACTTGCTGTGTCATGCCTTGTTGTATTGCTTTTTTTTCTTCCTCTTTTTTTTCTGGCCTATTCTTTTGTTATGTATCCTCATCCCCCCTGCAATAATGCCTTCGGGCGGTGCAGGTATTTCCAATAAATCACATAGCAAGAGCGGGCGCGTAGAGCCTCAGTTGCCACCCATACCTTCGATCCGTTTTACCTATGCCAGTATGGCGGCTATCCAAGTGGAAATACGGCGACCCCCATTTGCATCAAATTTGGCTGCCGCCCGTTTGACACAGAATGTTAGAAGTGGTTTCAAATGACTTGGCATGTTCCTGAGGATAATATAAATCTTCAGATGAAGCCCTAAAAATGTGTGGGATTCGCACCGACGACATTTCCACCCCCAAACCATGAATTCCGGGGACTTCTAGACGGCCATTATGGCGTATTCGTCTGCCGCAGAGGGTTCCGGACGCGGTCAAACGATTCGTCTTGTTGTAATGCACACTTTTATACTATTCATTAACTGATATGTAAGGAGGAAACATACCGTATATAGCGAAGGTGGCTGTAAATCGCAATAGTAAGGCAAAATCTTTGAACTAGCTGGTGGTGCTTGTATCTTACAAGTAATGTTTCCGAAACAAAACACCATCACATGTTTGTATTTTGTCTCCTCCACGTTTGCTAAGCACCCCGATCTAAACACTTGAAGCTCCCGTAGCTAACGATCTTAAGTCCAACACTGATCCAGCGTTGGCTGAGAATTTTTTTTTAGCGGCAGTGACGTGCTGCTTATCATAAAACAAAAAAATTCTTTACGACGTCGTTCATTGCCTTCGCTGAAAAGTTCAAGACGGTGGCACGAAAATGTCGCCAAATATAGAGAACAGCGTATGCACCCGAAGGTGAACCGTTATGAACATGGACGCCCAGAAACGTCGCGCGCATGGGGCACTGCCGTGCGCCTTCGCTTGAATTTACCTTGAAAAATGAACCCAGATATTGGTCAGGTGACGTGGCGTTATACCCCACGACGCTACATATTGGATGAGGAGTTCTGTGAAATGTCACAAGCGACTTCCATAAAAAGGTGTACTTTTTCGGGGCTCCTTTCCACCTTCGCCCTTCCTCCTCCCGCCCACCTGACCAATGAGCTTAATTAACTTGCGCGAACTCGGGGACTCGCTACTGTGAACGCACATTTAATGCCTATTCAGACTTGCAAGCCGCAAAGGGCACGCGACCAGCAGTCGCTTGCGATCAGGCAGAAGCTAAAGAACGCAGTTGCTCACACCTGCAAGGGCGACCTGCGGACCTCCTTCTCGTTTGATTCCCGGTCGAAATGACAATTAAGTCTTGGGACTGATGTCTATCGCGCGCTTTCTAAAGTTTCGTCCACTTTGGCATAGTCTAGCTCCTGCGCCCTCGCGCTCGGTCCTCTAAAGTGGTCTGGTCCCCAGTGTGACTGTGTGCTAGGACAATCTGAGCGAACAGAAAGATGTCTGGCGGGTTTGATGTGCACCATGGCCATACATTTAAGCGTCATGATAACGTAAGGGCGCCCTTCTCGGGGCTGGCATGCCAGCCTGGATGCCGGCCGCCAGCATCAGAAAAATGCGATAATAATGTTTGTTCAAGTTCATACTAAGCCGTCTGATGGAGTATCGTAGGCCAATATCGAGTTGTTAGTAGAAGCGATAACAGGAACAGAAACAAATGTCTTCCAATAGCGCCTTTAATTGCTGCTGCTCAATTGCGGCTCTCCTGGCCTCAGCTGGCCCCGCTCCTGAAGGCGCCGCGGAAACCAAGCATGTCTTTATATTACAATGAGACGAGGTTCGCAGTAAAACGATGACGAGAGCGGCACCTTAGCGCTAGCCAGTTCTGAAGTGCAGTTATTTGCTGCATCAATGGGAAACCGGCTAGGCTTAGCGACGACCAGGGCAGCCAGGGAGCAGCGCGTAGTTCAATGCCCGGCGCGCCCACGGGTGGCGTCGTTGCCGAAAGCTCGGCTCTCTCCCTGCGGCTCGCTCACTGATTGGCTCAGCAGCTTGCGACTTGCACTCGGAAGGCTGGAAAATCGAACAGCGAGCGACTGGCCTGCGACTGAGCGATACTTTATGCCCACATTTGCAATACTTGTGAACAACTTTTAACGCCCATATGCCTGCGACTGAGCGATACTTTATGCCCACATTTGCAATACTCGTGAACAACTTTTAACGCCCATATGCTTGGTGTATCGGCTGCGTTGCGGCGAGTCTTAATTAAGATCGTCCGCGACTCCATTGTCACCGTTCGTGACGCACAGGCTTAGAACTTCAATTCCAGTACGCGCGAAAACAGCTTTTATATATCGGAACAATATGAACTCGCTAACACGGGTGCTTCGATGCGCTAGTGGGCTCTTGCTTGTGAAACTTTACGCGATCAGGATGCGGCGAGTGCGAGCCGCTGTTGCAAAATTGCTAAAGTGTGACGCAAGTATCGACGTAGTTTCGTAATGCAGTTGATATCAAAGCAATCCGCTTGTACTGGTCACAGATTAAGCTATTAAGTTTCATGATCTGCGGTTAGCGTGCCAGTGTCGCACAAATTAATGCATCGCAGCTGCTCTCCATCGCGCCACTCGCATTCAACATATTCACAATAGTCGCCAGCTTGAGATACGGCGCATTTCTATGCTTTTTTGTTGCAACTTAGTGATTTTATCTGGCATCAAACGAAATTGCATTCCGTCAACAGCGTCGTCTGCTCCGTCGTCTGCTAGCACATCCGGGTCACTTCAGGGGATCACAGGATCGCAGCTTCTACAAACGACATGCCAGAAAAATGAACTGAAGCATATAGTTTCTTACCATTAACTGGAGGGAAGGCTGGCGCCCCGCCTATAGGAGTTTGCATGGAGCTTCCTCGAGACCACCTGTACCTTCATGGGCGCTCTAAGCATCATTGGGCGGAGAGCGACCGACTGCAGAACTACAAGTTTTGACCAAAAATGGTAAAGAACAAACGTTGTTATATAGTTAAGAATGTCCTACCATTCAATGTCCTGTCTATAATTTGTAACAAACCAGCACGAAAGCATGTAAATGGAAACTTTGCTCAAAATAAGCGATGGCTTGCTGTCCTATTGGCCAAGCACTGCAGATCACAAAAGCCAATATTTCGTGCTTAACAGGTGCACGTTTAAAAAGAAATATGTTTTTGAAAAATATGTTGACGCTTCAGCCTTCGTGGTTTAAATATTCGTCGTTGTTTGTGAGTTGTAATTTTTCAACGACGCGAAAGCGCAACCGTCGGCGCCATGACAGCGCAAACGACGCGTCGCGTTTTGCATTATTAGCCTCTTTGAGGCATTGCATGAGTCCTTGTACGGCGGACACGTGTGAAGAACTCATTCAGTAGGAAGGTGAGCAGGAGTATGTTTTGGAAGCCAACGACAAGAATTACGCCCTGTTAACATTGGCGAGTTTCAACGGGCAAGCCATAGCCATAAAGAAAGGCAGTGCTGCGACGTCTTGTCATCTGGAAAGGCAACAAAGACTCCTGTGTCACGGATCTCCCCAGAGATCACTCGGACCGAAAGAATGGACTAGGCGACAGGTGTAACCACACAGACGCACATTTAATACACCCTATGTGACACACACACTAGAACACAAAGCTAAGAGAACACAAAACACAAAGAATAAAAATACACACGACCCGGGAACACTGCTACCAGCGTCTACTAGTAGCGTTCTACTGTTAGTGGTCGGCGTTCATGCTCACGGTTGGTTCGGTGCGGCTGCGGCGTTGTATGGATCCAGTAGCCGGCGTCGAGGCAGCGTTCGACGTGCATGGGCTGGCGTCGCTGGCTGCGTCGTATAAGCTCCCGGTCTAAGCTCCCGTGGAGGTGATGCCGGTGTTGGCGTTGGGGGCACCACCCGAATGGGTGGCAACAGCGCTGGAGACACCCCTGGCCGTAGCAGGTGGTAGCGTCCTCCGTTGGCTCCCCGAAACGGGCTCAGGCACGGCAGGAAGTCCACGATGCGAAGCCATAGAACGCGAGCTCACCGGAGCACTAGCCGGCGTCTCTCTCTTACAGCCGAAGCGTCCCTGACCCGCCGGATCCTCCACTTCTCTGCTCTTTCCCCCCGTTCCTCGTTCTCCCTAGCCCTTTTATAGCCTGGCGTTAGTCCACGTAAGTCTGGTTGTCGTCTTCTCCTTCTTCTCTTCTCCACCAATCATCTCTGTCCACCTCCCCGAATGCTTCTTTTTCATCCTCTTTATTCTTCGGTTAATCCACGTCGTCTTCTTCACACCTCTTTCCTTCATAATTTTACTTTGGACTCATTATTATATGTGACAAGGGCCCCCTCTCTCAAGAGTTTTTCCATGAAAAACTGCTCACGTCGTCCTTATCTTCAAGCCATCCACCGACTATCATCCGTGGTGATTCTTGACCCAGCATACAACACACCGCAGATGTCCAGCACACACCGAAAGCACACCACTAACACAGCACACCAAATTGAACTTACGCAACATTAACACACCACTGCCGTTGTCCGTGCGGTGTCCTTAATACACATGTTAATGTACACAACACACTTCCTTGTATCATCTCATAACAACAACAACCACAACAAGATAAAACCCCAGAGATACATTAGCGCAGCTAGCGCAGCAACAAGATACATCACAGAGATACGTAGAGCTGCTCATTTGGCTCTGTCTGTAGAGAGCTCTAATTTGTAACATATATATGACCTCTGTTTTGCCCGGCCCATCCGAAAACATCTCCCTCTTGATTTGGAGTAGAGCTGTGATCGCCTGTCTTCATTTACATTGGGCTTACCTCATTAGTACCTCATCCCCACCTGCATTTTTCTTCCCACTGCACGTGGGCACCTCAGAAATATCAGCTTTCCCCTCGGCCACAACCGCACATGCTACCTTCGGGGCGTACCGCACGGCACCCCTTTCTTCGCTCTTGTTCAACAAATTTACATGGAAAACCTTCTTAGGTTCTCGTATCAACAATTCATAGCCCAAGTAATTTTTCTTCCGCGTCAGAAGGTGCGGGCCCTTCCATTGCATCAGAAACTTATATGATCCCTGGGTAGCAGGACGAGAACCCTGTCGCCCGGATTCAGATTCCTGTGAATGACTTTCTTTTCATAATATCCCTCAAGGCATTCATGCGCCTTTTCCAGGCCTTGATATGCAAGCCTGCATGTTTCCTTCAACCTGTCTCGCCACTGAATAACGTACGTGTATGTTGTCTTGAGATCTGATTCAATATCTTTATTAGCCCAAAGCTCCTTGGGTATCGAAAGAGGTCTTCTAACGGTTCTGTTATACAACATCTCGAAGGGCGAAAAACCAATGCCCGTCGGCTGTACATCGCGGTAAGCGAACAAAAGAGCTGGGAAATATCTATCCCAATCAGTAGTTCTCTCCTGGCACATTTTTTTCATCATATTTTTGAGGGTGACATTGAACCGGTCTACAATCCCTTGACATGGAACCGGTCTCCAAGGCGGCGTCAGCAACTGCCTTACTGACAAAAGGCGGTTAAGCTCCTTCATTAGTTTCGATGTAAATTTCGAGCCCCGGTCACTCAAAACTTCCCTCGGGAGCATATAACGTGAAAATATTTCCACAATACCCTCCGCTACTTGAATACTGTCAATAGTTTTCAGTGGAATGGCGTCAGGATAACGAGTGGCCTCGTCAACAAGAATAACCACATATCTATTGCCTTTGGCGGATAATGGAGAGATTGGCCCCACAATGTCAATAGCCACTCGCTGAAACGGTAGGTCGATGGCTGGCATCTTGCCCAGAGGTACGCGACCAAATCTTCCCTTCGGAACTGTGCGCTGGCACACGTCACATTAGCGAACACAGCGCTTAACGTCACTCTGAACACCCGGCCAAAAGAAATCCTCGGTGATCCTAGACACCGTTTTTTGAACACTGTAAGGCCGCGGTTCATCAACGCGTACATTTTTTTAACCCCTTAGCTTGCGGTCACTGCGGGCCTCCGGTCTACGTAGAGAGCTCTCCGTGAAGCACCGAGCTCCCCTCTACCCGCGTGCCCCCCCCCCCCCCCTTCCGCAAGCAGCTGCAAAGGCGCAGGGGGCACTGGCTGCTTGACAGCACCGCTGTGAGGGCCGAAGACACCTGGCGCCGAAAAAGCATGCGAGGCGCGCACGACGAGCACGTGGTGCCGCTTGGTCTTAGGCAGCATTCCCACTGCAGCAGAATGCGGATCACCTCGCATTCCGCGATGGGCCCCCCTTTTTTCTTTTTTTTTGTATTCGATGGCACCGAAGCGTCGCGGTTCTCCGCCGTCTGACATTCCTGCGACGAGACAGTGGATAAGTGGTCCCGCCAATTAGCAGAAAAACAACTTTTCGCCCTTCGAGAGGCGACGCGCGGGTGCGGCAGGGAAGGGGAAAGCATCAAGCAATAAGGGCGAAAACTCTCCCCGGGGAGAGGGTTTTCAGAATGTTTTCTGTGTGTGTTTCTTTTTTTTTAGCCAAGCCCCGGGCTCGAAGTTGAGTCCAGCCTTCAGGTGCTGTGGCTACTACCTCCTTTGGTTATCGAAGCCTAGGGCGGGCCTCGAAATATGCCCGCCCTAACTTCTTTGTCTGAAAAAGCTTTAAAATTGAATTTAAAATCATTGGAGGGCAGTCTTGTCTAGTCGAGCTAGAGGCTCCGTGCAGTGGCACATGATTCTACAAACCTAGACACTAATCTCGTGTCGATGAGTAAGGTCTTGTCGAGTTTCTCTGTGTGAGATCATTTCTTTTAAGTTACAGTTCGACTGTGTGTGTGACACAACTTGTAACGCAGTTTGCCAATGTACATCCTGTAAATATATTTTCTCTTTGTCTTTATCATCTGGCATCAATCATCGCCTCCTCCTTCAACACCGCCGAATTCACGTTTGGAGGGGTCCTGTGCCCCTCCGAAGAAACGCAAAGAACCATCTTTGAATTTGCTGGCGCAGTCTATAGGATTCGGCACCCTTCCAAAAGCAACCAAGAAGACCTTGGGCGGCAGCAGCAACCATGGGACGGCTTTGCAAGCCACCTTCGAGGACGACCAGCCAAGGCGTGACATCCGGGATCTGGGCTACAACCTGCAGCGACGCTGGTGCCGGATGAGTGGGATTTCTCGTGTCTGGTCGAGGTTGGCTTGGCTTGTGTTAGGGATTTGAGGGTGTAGGCGTTTAATATCTCGAGATGCATGCGGCAGCGAGGTCTAGTTTTCGGTATGCTGTTACAGACGCACTCGAAATTGAAATGCAGCGGCTCGAATTAGAATTCGAGCGGAAGAAACTTCAGATCTTGCGGGAGGAAGAGAGAATAATGAAGGAAATCAGGCGGCAGCTGGAGGGCGGCAGGCAGGCTTCCGCTGCGCCCGACTCGAAGGCGCAGCGCAGGTCAGAACTGGGCCCCGTTGCCGTGCGCTCTTCCGAAGGCGGCAACTTGTTTCGCTCCCAGACGGAGGCTCAGCACGAGCGTCGGCAGAACATTAGCAGCTTATCCCAGAGAAGAGCAGCGGCTCGCTGCGCAAAGGCGCAGGCGCATTCGGAGAGCTTAGTGGCAAGGGCTGCAGCACAGATAGAGGCCGTGACAGCACTCGAGACACTGCATGTAGGCGGCGGGCAGTCCGACGTTGCATCCGTTGCAGCGGCGGCCCGCCCTAGGCCCCCGGGAATATCCCGCTAGTACGGTAGAGAGCGACCTCACCCGGCATTCGACGAATGCCCAAAGACAGGACGAGCGGAGTACGGCCAGGTCTTTGCAGCGATCGACGGAGACTGACAACGTAGCTCCCCAGGCTAAGCTCGAGCAGCCACCGTCACTAGAGGACGAGCTGATCTGCGCAGTCAGCACAGTGGCGCAAATGGCAAACCACGAGGAACCGAAAGAGGCTACGGAACTATTTCCAGCGATACCGACCCACCAGTTGCCACCGTCTTTTGCAAAGACAGTTGAAGCTAATCTAACCGCGGTGAGCGCGGAAGAGCAGAATCCAGGAGCGAAAACGGACACTCGGGAAGACAGTTTATTATACCCGGCGTGTCGCTCTGAACCTGGCAATGAAGGGCAGCCGTCGGAGGTTGGCGGCAGCGACGCAGACTCCGCTGTCGGCGGTTATGTTTCTGCACAGCGAGCTGATAAGGCAGAGGGTATGCGCGACGCGCCATTTGACATCCGCGCGAGAACCCCAGGAGAGCAGAACTAGATCAGGCAAGAATGTGGCAGCGAAATACCACATGCACCAGAGCACCCAATTCTTCTGCACCGCGAAAAGCGCGGAGAGTGCGCAAAGTCGGCGGGCCTCCTTTTTGCACGGGAAAGCAAGAGCCTAACTCCTACGTGCACTATGACAAACAACTTGACTAGGCAGCATCGACACGCAAGCTGCTGCGTAGGCCGCGCACGCCCTACCGCAGCACCGGAAGCCTTTCGATCCGTATTTGGGACAGATAGCGAGGCATAGCCAGGCTAGCCTCTGCCGGCGTGAACGTTTCCGCTCACCCAACGGGGGACGTGCACGGAACAGTTCAGTGCCGCCAAGAAAGACATTTGGTGTGCTTCGGTGTGCTTCGTGTGCGTGGGTGTCTGTGCCTAACTGTGCTGTGCGATTGTTAACGGACTTGTGCGCCGCTACAAAACTGTGTTTTTTTATGTGTGTGTGTTGCGTGTCAGTTATTCTGATGTGACATTTTTGCGCCATGTCCGGATTTGCATGCCGTCATGTTCCAGTGTTGTGTATTCCTTTTTTTGTAGTTAGTGTGTGTGGCTATAACCCCCGCACCAGCGGATCTGTGTGCCGCCATGGCAAGAAATTGTCGCATGAGAAGCTAAGCTTGCAGACTTAGGGTATTGCGGCCTTTATTTGGTTTTGCGTAAATGAGCGGACTCCAAGCTCATTTAGCATCTTAGGGAGGACGTGTAAGACCGCGCTTCAAAAACGCGTACATTTTTTTTATTCCCTTAGCTTGCGGTCACTGCGGGCCTCCGGTCTACGTGGAGAGCTCTCAGTGAAGCACCGAGCTCACCTCTACCCGCGTTCCAACCCCCCGCAAGCTGTGGCAAAGGCGCAGGAGGCACTGGCTGCTTGAGAGCACCTCTGTGACGGCCGAAGACACCTGGCGTCAAGAAAGCATGCGAGGCGCGCACAACGAGCACGTGGTGCCGCTTGGTCTTAGGCAGCATTCCCACTGCGGCAGAATGCGGAACACCTCGCATTCCGCGATGGGCCCTCTTTTTCGTTTTTTTGGCATTCTCGATGGCACCGAAGTTTCGCGGATCTCCGCCGTCTGACATTCCTTCGGCGATAGAGTGGATCAGTGGTCCCGCCAATTAGCTGAAAAACAACTTTTCATCCTTCGAGAGGCGACGCGCGGGTACGGCAGGGAAGGGGAAAGCATCAAGCAATAAGGGCGAGAACTCTCCCCGGGGAGAGGGTTTTCAGAATGTTTTCTGTGTGTGTGTTTCTTTATTTTTAGCCAAGCCCCGGGCTCGAAGTTGGGTCCAGCCTTCAGGGGCTGTGGCTACTACCTCCTTTGGTTATCGTAGCCTAGGGCGGGCCTCGAAATATGCCCGCCCTAACTTCTTTGTTTGAAAAAGCTTTATTATTGCATTTAAAATCATTGGAGGGCAGTCTTGTCTAGTTGAGGTAGAGGCTCCGTGCAGTGGCACGTAATTCTACAGACCTAGACTCCAACCTCGGGCCGATGAGTAAGGTCTTGTCGAGTTTCTCTGTGTGAGATCATTTCTTTTAAGTTACAGTTTTACTGTCTGTGTGACTCTACTTGTAAGGCAGTTTGCCAATGTACATCCTGTAAATATATTTTCTCTTTGTCTTTATTTGGCATCAATCATCGTCTGCTCCTTCAACACCGTCGAATCCACGTTTGGAGAGGTCCTGTGCCCCTGCGAAGAAACTCAAAGAACCATCTTTGAATTTACGAACACCCTGGTGTACGGCCATAATGGCTTCATGTCCTAAGCGTAGCACGGTCTCTCGCATATCTCTCAGTAACACCAGCTGTTGGACCCGCCTTCCGGAGCTAAATATGCTTTCCCTGTGCAGAAGGCAATTGACCAATTGATATTCGCATGACGTACGACTCTTCTTTCTTTTCCCTTTTTCCCATACTCTTTCGAAACGGGCCTTCATGCTCGGGTCTTCTTTTTGCCTAATTGCCATTTTGCCCGGTGTTATGCTCAGGCACATCGTAACAGGAGTAGAGAGCGTACGAGAAGCTGACTGCACCCGTCTGAGCTGTCACGGGCCTTTCCCCCTTTGGATGTTCTTCAACGTCGAGCATCCTCCACTCGGGATCGGGGTTTTCGACACTTCTTGCACCCGTAATGTTTCCCAATATGAGATCGTAGATAGGTTGGTCTTCCATTTGGCCACTACCTGCCCCGTATAATATGACGTGGACACTTGAATCCTGGCTTCAGGAAAGGTACCTTACTGTGCTATCTGCAAAAGTGACGACGACGCTTCCCCTGTAAGATCCTCGTCCTTCACCGGGATTCTCCGAACCAAACTGTGTTGGCTCCGCGGTCTCTGAGCACCAATATAGGACGGTGCCCTGTCTGCCCAACCACCACCGTCGTTGCTGCTTTCGACTTGAGTGTCCCACTCGCCGCCTCATTTTCCAGCGGCGTTTGCTCTCCTTTCAGCTGTTGAACTTCAGGTGTCTTGACCAGTTCTACCCTAGCGTCGACAACGCATGCAGCTCGGTCCTGCGTTATGTATCGGCACTCATCCAGAGTATGACCCCTGCTTTACAACCTTGACACACAACCTGTGTTTTTTGGGCAGCGCTACTAGTCCGACAGTCAACTGCACGGTGTCCCATTTTGCCGCAGAGAAAACACCTTACTGGCGCCTTAGATGCACCGCCATATGCTCTTGGTTTTTCCGCATCTGTCTCTAGAGTCTTTTGGGTTTCCTCGTTTGCCTTACTCGAATTTCTTAGCCCTAGAGCCTCGAGGAATTGGTCTGCAATGTCGGCGAACTCTACCAATGAACACAACTTTCTTTCAGAAATAGCGCTAGCTTTGAGCTGCAGCACGCTAAAAATTGCTCTGTGACAAGCTTGCCACGCACCCCTTCAAAACTCTTTTCTGTGTTTGACATATCAAGCCACTTATCAAAATACTTGGTCAGCCTGCAGGAAAACCGTTTAGCAATTTCCGAATCCTCATGTTTTGCGGTGCAAAATCTCTCACGAAAACCCTCTGCCGTGAGCGTGAGTCTTTGAACGAGCGCCTTTTTGACTTTCTGATAGTCCATGGAATCAGCAGCAGGCAGCCTTCTAACACATTTAGCGCCCCTACAACTAAACACATGCTCACTGCCGTGACCGATTCACTGCGCTCCCAGCCTTGCCCCAAAGCTATCCGCTCGAATCGTTGCAGATATGCGTCCAGATCATCTCTTTTGTCATAGAATGGAGCCATCAGCTTCCTTGGACAAATTCTGGACGGTCTAGGAGATTCTCTACCCGCTAAAGAACGCTGATCACTGTCCGTGATCTCATATCCTCCCGCGACATGCGCCTGTTTCCACAAAAGAAACTCCTCCCAGTCTATGCTTCTTTTCTCCTGTTCTTCTGCCTCGCGTGCTCTTCTAGCTTCTCACTCCTCTGCCTCACGAGCGTCTGCGCGTGCTTGCGCCCTTTCCTCTCTCTGCCTCTTTGCCTCCTCTTTCTGCTGGTCGCAGAGACGCATCGCCTCTTCCTTGCTTAACCCCAGCTTGAGCGCCAGTTCTAACGTTCTTGCCCTATGTTACACACACTAGAACACAAAGCTAACAAAACTAACACAATACACAAGTAATAAAAATACACACGACCTGGGAACAGTGCTACCAGCGTCTACTATTAGCGTTCTACTGTTAGTGGTCGGCGTTCGTGCTCACGGTTGGTTCGGTGCGGCTGCGGCGTTGTATGGATCCAGTAGCCGGCGTCGAGGCAGCGTTCGGCGTGCATGGGCTGGCGTCGCTGGCTGCGTCGTACAAGCTCCCGGTCCAAAAGCCCGTGGAGGTGATGCCGGCGTTGCTGGCGTTGGGGGCACCATCCGGATGGGTGGCTACAGCGCTGGAGACAACCCTGGCCGTAGCAGGTGGCAGCGTCCTTCGTTTACTCCCCGGCACGGGCTCAGGCACGGCAGGAAGTACGCGATGTGAAACCCTAGAACGCGAGCTCACCGGAGCAGTAGCCGGCGTCGCTCTGTTCCAGCCGATTTGTCCCTGGCCAGCCGGAGCCTCCGCTTCTCTGTTCTTTCCCCCTGTGCATCGCTCTCCCTCGAACTTTTATAGCCTTGGCGTTAGTCCACGTAAGCCTTGTCGTCTTCTCCTTCTTCTCTTCTCCACCAATCATCTCTCTCCGCCTCACCGAATGCTTCTCCACCAATCATCTCTCTCCACGTCACCTACTGCTTCTTCTTCATCTTATTTATTCTTCGGTTAATCCACGTCGTCTTCTTCACACCTCTTTCCTTCATAATTTTATTTTGGACTCCTTATTCTATGTGACATCTTGCGCAGTTTTACTAAGCATGGATGAATCGCATGACAGGTGCGTCCCGCTCTGCGTTTCTTGGCTACCGATCTGTATTCACACGCGCTATTTGTATGCGGCTATATAGGGATGTGAGTGGAGGCAGTATGCATGCGGTTGCCGCAGCTATAATGCGGCGCCAAAAAAGCAGCGCCTATATTCTGCATGACAAGTTTTGTTCTCGTAATCTTTATGTGCGTTTAGTACTCATGTGCCGTGGCAAATAAAAATTGCACCAGATATCCCAACAGAGTTACGCTTCAGTAAAACGAGCTCTTGGGCGGGTGGGTTACTTGTCTTAGGCATAGTATCAGCGCAAAAATGCACATACAAGAGAAGAATAGACACCGGGAGACACGCACAAACGCTGCACTCACAACTGATATTATTCCAAGCTATGAAAGCGGAATATATAGGCTGCGTCGGGCTTGCGCGTTACGAGAAACAAAAAGAAGGCGTGCCACCACAACATCCTGATCATGCATCTTATCTTGTAGCAGAAAAAAGTGCGCGTTCCGAACTATACAGCAGAACTGACGTATCACTAATACAATCACTGCCCCTTTTCATTATATGAAAGGCTTCCAAAAGCTCACGTGCGGTCTTGTCTTTACCTCTGCCTAGGACCGTAGTACTTTCTAAATGAGGCGAGCACTTCCAAGAACTGCAGTGCTGAACTTAGCGCACGTCCTCACTGTTCTGTAAATTTTGTTGGTGCTCCCTGAGTCGATCGTTAAGGCATCTGCCTGTTTGGCCTACATAGGCTTTCCCGCAAGACAACAGCATCTCACAAACCACTCCTGTTTTGCAACGTGAAAAAAAAACCAGCGAGAAATGACTCATGACGAGAGGAAGACACACACAGACTGTCGCCGGACTTTCACCTGAATTTATTAAGGTTCCACCACATATTTATAGCCACTACTTGCGCAGGCGCACATACATGCCACATTCAACAAAATCCGGACGTCATTACTAGCCAGATAAAAAATTCCATTCTTTGTCAGTGAGAATAGCCGATGGGTCGCTGATACAAACACGCTCGTTCTTTTTGATTAAAAACGCTTCTAACAGCTCGCGCTCGTGCCTGGACTTGCCGCGGCCGATAATGGTAGCATTGTCCAGCAAAGCTGAGCAATTTTGGTACTCCTTGATATGTTTGGCCAGGTTGCTACCTGTACCTAAGCGCAGCGTTCTGCCATGTTCCCTGATTCGCTCGTTCAATCATTGCCCCGTCTGTCCAATGTAAATTTCCTCACAAGAAGTTGGGATAGAATATACTACCCACACAGCCCACTTCGCGAACTTTGTTTGGTGCTTAGTTTTGCAGGCGGGTTCTCGCTTGGAGCCGGAGATACGGACTCAAAGGCTCGAAAGCTTTTAGGGGGGCCGAAAACACCAAATTCACTCCAAATTTTTGGGAAACTTTTTTCAGTCCATGCGCAATTCTATGGTAGTAGGGAATCACCTCAAAGTTCCTTGTCCTCTCTGTTGGGTGCTCGGTATTGGCAGCAGGCTTCTTCATTTTCTTGCCCAAGGTTTCAGCGACCGCCAACAGCAAAGAGGAAGGAAACCCAGAGGCCTCTGGTCGAACCACCTGCTCGGCAAGACTGCTGCATGGCATGCGGGCAACGTTTTCTCGGTGCATTTGAGAAACACAGGTTGGCTATGCCACGTTTTACATGCTTCGAGTGAGCGGAAGCGTAAGGCAAAAGCGCCTTTATAGACCGAGGGGCATACTTCGAGCAAACGTGTTCGTCAGCTAAAATCTTGAGTTCTAAATCTAGAAACCTGATGGTGTTGTCAGAGGGTAAATCTTTGGTGAAGACCATGTTCTTTGAACAGGCACTAAAAACATTTAAAACACGGTTCGCCACAGAGGTCAGCTAGTCAGTTGATAAGTTTAAAATGATTAAAAAGTCATCCACATATCAAAAAAGTTTTACAACACGCTTGTCTTTTGCTTTTTGGTCTTCACCAAAATGGTCTTTTTGATAAGGAAAGGGTCAGTGATTGTCAATTCTATTAACGATTTTTGAAGGTAATGGCTCACCAGCAGCTGCCAAGTTCCCTTTTCACTGACTATGGTGCGGAAAGGAACTTCAAGCTTGTGCGTCTTGGCACTAAAAACACATTCAACGCATTGCCTTTATAGTTCTATATCTTGGTACTCAACCAATCTTTTCTAACATCCTTGCAACACCGTGAGCAACTTTTTTTTTGTGATAGTGGGGCAGCCTTTTTTAGCGGTAGTTTTTTCCACTGTCTAATGGGCTTTCTCGTTAAACATGTCCTGCGGAAGACCCACAAATATTCTTTTTTTGTGGGTCTGTACAAGTGATAAATCCTTTTCTTCAAAGTGTGGGACCTCGTTCTGCAAGGACGTTGCACATTGCTTATTTTCAGATAGAACAGCAGCTTTCTTCAGACAGTCCGCCCCTTCAAGCAGGCCTCTCTCACGCTGTTCTGTCAGTGAGCAGCGTCTGTGCGTGTTTCTCGATGTCTATTTTTCTCTTGTGTTTTTTTTTTGCGCTGCTGCTATGCCTAAGAGATGTGTTACGCTGACGCTTGCTAGCGCTGCGACACTCAGTGCGAAAGCATGGATTTGCACTGTGAAGAAGACAATGAGCGAGAAGTGCCGTGCGACGGAGCGCTCGCGCTAGGCCAGCTGCGGTCAGACAGCGCACTATTTTTCTCAGTGTTGGTACTTATCGGATTTTGCTTGTGCCTTAATATTCGTCAGACTAAATTATTCTGAGACAGTGATCGCATTTGAAAGGCTGGTACATTTTCCTCGCCTTGTCATTTGTGAACTTATCTGTGCTTCCCCAGTGGAACAGGATTTGAGGCAGTGTAATGTCAAAGTTAGATCAATCTTGCGTGTGTCATCAGCTGTAAGCGTCGATGCTTCCTCTCCTTCTGAGCACTGCGAGCTGTCGGGGATGCAACTGGACACTTACTTAGGATTTCTAGCTTTTTTCTATATCCCTCGCTTGTGCGGACCACATTCAAGTCGTTCGCCATTGTCGACAATTTTTTGTTACTTATTTTCACTTTTTTATTTATTCTTGGTTGCGTGCCATCAGCTGTGCTGCCGGCGATTCTCCGAGCTCGGAACTCTTCCCAGGCGCGAGATGCTACCCACAGACCTCCTCTCACCGCACTCACCAGTGCTATTTGGTATTTTTTGTTTCTCTTGCCCTTACTTGCATTGCCAGTCGCCAAATTTGGTCACTGTTTCATTTAATGTTGATTTGTAAAATGCACTACCAGTTTTTGTATCACGCTATAGGCTGTGATGTAGGCTGTTATGTGAGATATCAGGCTTCTTGCTAGTGATGGTTTGCTTTTTTCCATTCTCTCTCCTGATTTATGCAAGGCAGACTGGTAGCAACGTTCAATTTAATACCTAGACGTTGGTGCAAGGCATCCTTATGGGAATTAATGAAAACCTATGTGTCCTATATTCAAATTGGTGTGGGGTATTTCAGCCAGCTCATCTTACGGTGTGGTTTTTACAGTCATCCTGACTCGCTTCAAAGAATGTATGTGGGTGCATTACATGAAATCTGTTGATTTCTTTTGTCATGGGCTAGCTCATCGCTTTTTTATATAGTTATATTACGTATAATTTTAGTTCCCGAAGCAGTATACAATTTCCTCTCTTGTCATTCATGACATTGCTGCAGCCTCTGACAGCTGTTGCTCTGGATGTATTTATTTGCAGTTGTCAGCTGCCAGCATCTATTGGGCCATGCGTGCATCTTGCCTTCGGCTGTGTCATCCCTCCTGAGCCGTTCATGGTAGTTATTCTTTTTCAGTGATGCATATCTTACCTGCCTACTTAGAAAAATATTTTCAACATAGGCTTGCAGCTAGGTTTAGGAATGGATGCAAACTGTACATGCACTTCACATCAGTACCTTAGCTTATGATTGCGGGAACTGTAGACTTGTACGAAATATAGTCGCTCATGTAGCTCTTGACACAACTGCTGTTAACATAAAGGAGTTGATTCAATAAAACTTGTTGCTGGGTGAGTTGGTGACACATACTTTAAAAAAGATGTAGCGCAAAAGAGACGAGCACGGAAGGGAGACATAAGGACGAACGCTACTAACAACTGGCTTTAGTTTCCTCAACAGATGTCAGTATATACGTGAACACATCGCATGCACACAAGACACTAGGGCGTCTCTGTGCTTCTTCACAGAAAAAAGAAAAAGGGGGAAAAATTGATTACATATCTACTATCGAAGAAAGAATGAGCACCAAAATGTATCATCTGCAAAAAAGGGGGAAAGAAGAGGGTGGGGGCGGGGCAAACAGGCAATGAAGATGAACCTACAGAAAAGACGAAAGAGAAAAACAGGCACGCACGAAAGAGGCTTTGTGATTCTTACTGAAACCTTTCCAGAAAAGCGCGCTCGCAGGAGAACAAACTTATTGACGCATCGCTGATGCAATCACTCGATTTTTTGTTAATGTAGAAAGCCTCCAGCAAAACCCTGGCTTTTGTGCTTGCGCTGCTCCCCAGAATCTTTGCTTCTTTACAGCGGGTCTCGCACTTGCACGTCAGAACATTTGAAACTAAATTTGCGAGTTTATCTTGTAGGATTAAGTTTTGAGCATGCTCCCTTAAACGGTCGTTGAGACAGCGCCCCGTCTGCCCTATATAGCATTTTCCACCGGACAGTGGAATGATGTAGACCACTCCCAAGGCACATTTGACGAAGGCTTCTTCATGTTGCTTTTGGCAACCGCGCTCAATTTCCCCGCAGATACGGGGGCATAGTTTGGCCAACTTATTTGGCGCCGAGAAAAGAGGAACATTGTGCCTACTGGCCACTTTCTTGAGGTTATGAGAAACCTTATGAATGTAAGGCATCCCCTCGGGATTGGCCCTCGCGCGTTCAGTTCCAGGCATCGTTCGTCGGGGCCCGAGCTTCTTTAGGAGGGTTTCAGCGACTGTCGTTAGGACCGAACAAGGGAAGCCTGCAGCCAATAGCCTGCGAATCTGATTATGGAAGCTACCGTGCATATCGTGCGAACACGACTTACGAAGCGCAGATTCTAAGCGGTGCGAAGCAATGGCTCTTTTTATAGTCTTAGAATAGGAGGAATCGTAGGGCAGGGGTGCTTTCTTGGCACGTGGGAAATACGCCCAGCAGGTGTGTCCCTTCGTTAACATAAGCTTCAGGTCTAAAAAGCGTATCTCGAAATTCTTCGGGTCATAGCCATTAAACAACTGTAAGATTTGCATAACTGAAAGTTCGTAAGCAGACCCATTATTATCTTTTAAAGAGATTAAAAAATCACCAACGTATCTAAAAACCATTAAAACCGGGCCTTCACTAAAAGCTTGATCCAAAAGGCGATTAATATAAGCTAGAAAAATGTCACATAAAATAGCGCCACACAGCACCCTATACAAACGCCGTTGCGTTGCAGAAAAGGCTGCATGTCAAATTCGATAAAAGTGACACTCAAATAAAATTCTAAAAGTTTTAAAGAACGATGGCTGGAACTTAACGCGCGAGGGATAATCCCGAGGTGATGCCTAACATTCATTAGGTTTCTCATAACCTCAAGAAAGAGGCCAATAGGAACAATGTGCCTCTTATTTTCTCGGCGCCAAAAAAGTCGGCCAAACTATGCCCCCGTACCTGCGGGGAGGTTGTGCGCGGTTGCAAGAAGCAACACCAAGAAGCCTTCGTCAAATGTGCCTTGGGAGTGGTCTACATCATTCCCTTGTCCTGCGAAAAATGCTATATAGGGCAGACGGGGCGCTGTCTCAACGACCGTTTAAGGGGGCATGCTCAAAACTTAATCCTACAAGATAATTTCTATGTACAAACGTTATCGCAAAATAAGACACATTCACAAGAAAGGTGGAGAAGACAACGCGCTACTGACAACTCAATTTTATTGAAAGAAACACATAATATATAGGTTCACCGTCCACCACCTATCAGCGGCAGCAAACGCGAGAAAGATGAATAGGGTCATAAAAGCGATAAAAGACAAACACTAAAACATGACTTAGTTAAAAACGATAAGATGGGAGAAAGAGCAATAAACGGCATGACACGTGGTGTAAAGGGCCTAAGAAACATGTCTGAATGGGATCTGAAAGAATGAAGACAAACCAAAATGCATTAAAACCGTAAAAAACAAGATAAACCACGTGATACATAAAAACCATCTAAAAGGCTTTGTGCACTCAACCCTTCTGATTACCCTGTTCAAAAAAAAAACCACAGTACCTGTACACGTGTTCGTATCAGGAAAAGATAGAAGCATCGCTAACGGCACTCAGGCCCGTTTTCTTAATTAAAAAGGCTTCTTTTAGTTCGCGGGACACTTGGTCCCGGCCTCTACCTAAAACTACAGTTCTTTCAAGAATGGGCCCGCAGGTGCTTTGTTCACAGTCCTTACAGTGAAGAGGCAGATTAGAACCTGTTCCCGTCCTCATCGAACGCTTATGCTCTTCCAACCTTTCATTTAGGCAACGCCCCGTCTGTCCAATATACATTTTTCCACACGCGAGTGGGATCTGATAAACAACTCCTTCATTGCATTCTACGTACCTACTGGAATGCCTAGTTTCGTAGGTTCCTTCTCTTCTTTTTCTGAGTTTACACGAGGACATAATGAGGCCAGCTTACAGGGAGCTGAGTATACAACTGGAACTTTGAATTTAGATGCAACTTTTTTTCAGGTTATGGGCAACGCGGTGGGAGTAGGGCACCACTTCAGGCCTAATTCTATCCTCAACGGGCATAGGCTCTTTACGTTCCACGCCTTTTATGCTGTGAAGAAGGGACTCTACCACATTAGTCAGGACAGACTGAGGGAAGCCTGCATCCTGAAGCCTCACCATCTGCAACTGGAAGCCCCTTTTCATGGTACGACAACAGGATTTCGCAATGGCGGCGTTTAAACCAGACGTGGAAATGGCTCGCTTCACTGTCTTAGATTGTGCCGATTCGTATGACAAAAACTTTTTTGGGCACGAGGGTGGTACATGCAGCAAACTTTGTCTTTGGTTATAGAAATTTGCAAGTCTAAAAATTGCAGTTTATCGCTTTCAGGTACTTCCTGCCCTCCTGTGTAAATTCTAACCCCTCTCCGTTCTCACTAAAAGTTCCTAGAACCTCGTTAACTGTGCCTGAGTAGGACTGTGTGTCCTGTTTTTTTAGTGGGATTAAAAAATCATCGACCTATCTGAAAACTCTCATTACCCTATCCTTGTCCAACTGCTCAGTCACACTTCGATCAATCATTGAAAGGAAAATATTGCTCAAAACCGGAGCCACACACGAGCCAATACAAATCCTTTTTGTCTGTATAAGCGATCCACTTTCAAACTGTACAATTGTGGCATTAAGATAAATTTCTAACAAAGTCATGAAATTCCCTACTGACGCACCAGTTGCGTTTTGAAAAGATGTACCCCCCATTTCCTTCAATGCATGCTTCAACGGCTGTGAACAATTCCTTATGGGGAATGGAATAGAAAAGATCGTTAGCATCAACAGTGCAACGATATGGTACACCTTCTCTGTAATTCTTTGCCGTAAAAAACATGTTAGGAGTTTTGCCCTTAAGGCCACTTATAGACTTTGCTAACCTTTGCAGCTCCAATTCGTTGCAGAGGGCGGTGGCTCTTGTCTTAGCCTTCACGGGCTTGAGTTCAGACCGTTTAAAGTTTTTCTCAACTGCACGGCACGCTTTTTCATTTTTATACCCCCTTGGGCACCACAACAAAAAACCCATCCTTGTCGGCTTGCAGCAAACGAATGTCGTTCTCTTTGAAGTACTTCACCACTTTCTTGACCGTAGACCCATATCCACTGGCTCGCTTGGAAGCCGTCATGGCTAGCGCGTCCACTCCTTCCAGCAGGCATCGCTCACGATCTTCCGCCGGTGCCTTCCCCACCACTCGCCTATGCAGAGAAAAGAGCTCATGAGCCACTGTAGTTGGCTCAAGACTGAATATGTCTTATTTTGCGCTAACGTTTGTACATGGAAATATGCACCAGCTAGCCCAGCAACAAGTGTTACTTGACTGCAAGTTAAGCTCGCGAACTTAGTTTTGCATGTTCTGGCGTGCAAGTGCGAGCGCCGCTTTGAAGAAGCAAAGATTCTGGGCAGGAGCGCAAGCACAAAAGCCAGAATTTTGCTGGAGGCTTTCTACATTAACAAAAAGTCTAGTGATTGCAGGAGCAACGTGTCAATGAGTTTGTTCTCCTCCGAGCGCGCTTTTCTGGAAAAGTTTCTGTAAGAATCACACCTCCTTTTTCGTGCGTGCCTGTTTTTCTCTTTCGTTTTTTCTGTAGGTTCATCTTCATTGCCTGTTTTCTCCACCCCCCTCTCTCCCTTCCATTTTTCGCAGGTGATACATTTTGGTACTCGTTCTTTCTGCGAAACCTGTTGCCTGTTATGCGTATGTGTCCTCGAAACGGCCCTATATGTTCATTTATCCCTTTAAAACATTTTGCTCAACAACGATGGTTTACCAGTATTTCTGATACAGAGAAGAAGATGTCAGTCAGTAATGTTAAATTGCATGATGTCACCAATCCTTGTATTGCATTGCATCTTTGGAATGCACTGGGAAAGCTGCTGTCAGCAAAAATCTATTGCTGGTTTATTGTCAAGGCATTTAATTTTACTGCACAGTCTGTACATACACCTTAAAACTGCATCCCTGAAAATACCTGAAAATTAGTTGAAAGAAAATTGAAGTAAATGTCACAGTAACTGTCTCACATTTTCACGGACACTTCAACCTTGATGTAAGAGAGGGATATAGGAGAGAATTAAAGAAGAGGTACCATAGCGGAGGGCTGGCGCCCTTGTTAGATGTCCTCTCTATAGTTAAACATACCCCGCAATTTTACACATTTGGTGCAAAACACGGGACTTGCACGCTGACGAAGACCCTCATGTCAGTAAAGCAAAAAGTGCAAAGCTTGCCGTAATTTAGAGCGCAGCTGACTGCCGCTCAATGTTGAGAGCAAAAATATGTCTCCTTTTCCTCATGTGGAATCCGCGGTGCTGTTTGCAATGGTGATTGACATTGAGTCGCATGATGCGCAGCCCGTTCCCGGAGTTGGTGATTTTGTCTGTCGTGTGAAGCTGCCGTTAAAATTAGTGCCGAACAATGGTTCTCCAGTTGATCTTAGTTAACTGCATCCTGTTCCACCTGCTACCACCCTTTTTCCTCAAATTTCCCAATCACATTTGGCCACCTGATTGCCACCCATTCATGCATTCACCTACTCTTGGAATCCTCCCAGTGTTTAGTGTGGTATTGCCTATATCTTCTCTGCTTTACACATGCATTGCACTTCCTTTTTTATTATTCAAGATATCTCTGTTTCTGCTTCTTGCATAAGCAGCTGGGCTCTTGCTGTTTAGAGGGGAGGGGTACAAAAGTTCAAAATTCACAATTTTGATTTTTCACTAGTCGTAAACAGGCACAGTCTAGAAGGTTTAAATCACAGTTGCTGAGTGCAACATATTATTGGCCTACCTAGGAGACACTTCAACCTTTCACCCGCATTAAGTGAAAACAAGGGATGCAGCCTCAAATATTGGAACGTCGTTGATATCGCGTTTCAACAGTAACTACTTGCTAGTGATGCTGATGGGGCTAGCTAGGAGAACACTTTGGCATAGCATCGGAGCCTGTGTGCTAGCTAGGAGAACACTTTGTCATAGCATCGGTTGGTCACTCACATAAAACCTCTGTGGTCACTCTAAAATGAATACAGCAGGTCTAACGATGGACAGGAGTGAAAGGCTTTGTAACGAGCGGTGCCGACGAGACTGACATTCGCCAAGCCAGGCCTTGACAGAAAGCTGGCGAGCGAAAACTTGTCACCGACGAGACAACAAACTGAGTATCCTCTCTTGTCTTTGTATGTCGAGTGGAAACAGTAACGAAATGCACTGCGTGTGTTCACGTGTGAACAGTGACGATAGATAAACATCACACCACAGTGCCAGCCTCCTGTGGCGAGAAACTCTAGTGAGTACGTTTGCGTGATGATGATTATAGAAAGCGAATTTTTAAGACCTAGCGTATGAAGTTCGCCATAAGTGTAGTTTTGGCAGCAGTGACCTGAAATCAGTTGTTGCTTACTGTGTAGAACACACAGAGTGAATGAGATGTGACAATGCTAGATGAGGTGACTCTCTCTGTCTAGCAATGGATTGTTTTGGGAAACGCAGACTTGTGGAGGGCATCTTAGTTATATCTGATTTTGTGATGTTATTGGTGTAGTATGAGTGATGAGGAATTGTAGTTCATGAATGAGGATATAAATACCCAGTGCGAAATCGAAGAGAGCTAAAATACTAAACAATCTGGAAAGAGAACATTTTATGATAGGCAATGAGGTAATAGAAGTGGTACTAGAGTACATCTAGGCCAGGTCATCCGCACATCTAAGCCAGGTCGTGCACAAATGTAGAGCATTTGAGAGAAATGTGTGCGAGTAGATTGGGGTTTAAGGCCTTTGGAGTGCGCGCAAAAGTTACGAACAGCGCATTTCGGTATGCTCAAAAATAATTTTAAACTGCCTTGCAGCTACAAATATCTCGGGCAAAAAGTGGTACACTAAGAAGTTTAAAACTGCGAACAGTGCAGTCAACCACTGAAAGAAAAAACACAAGGTTGATGCTAAGATATAGAGGAGGGAGATGGGTGAGTTGGAAATAAATGCAAATCAAAATTTCAGCTAAAATTTGGAGCAGACGTAGGCACCACATCTATTTTTAATAGCTGACTGTCCTTTTTGTTAGTGTAGTGGTTGCTGGCAGCAAGAAACTGCTATCAAAGAAACTTGCGTATCTTAATCAGTGACGTTCCCCTTTTTTTAGTCAAGTTGTGTGGTTGTGCGGTATCTTTCTCTCATGCTTATTTTGTGTTGTTACTCGTGCCATTTCATTTATATGCTGCCTCACCTGTAGCAATAAATCATTTGGTTGTTAGTCAGCGCTGGTGTTTTGTGCTTCTCTTGTGTCTCGTCTTTGATTGCGCTGTTTTTCCAATTCGTAAAACATGTACCAACCAGCCCGTATTTGCCCTCTTCTGGAAGAAACTCTCCTCTTGCCTTCATGTTATGGACATATTGCTTTGTGATTTTGGTCCCAAAGCCTGTCATAGGCCGCATGTGCTTTTAATGAATTATCTGTGCAAATATATAGCATTGGTAGGCTAGACAAACTCTAAAACCTCATCAATGCTCACTCTCTCTGTAGTGAACTTTGTAAAGCCTGTTTGTTACCTCTTTGTTGCATGCCACCCCTTCACTACAATGTCCCTCATTGCCTGAGTTTCTTTGGGATGTTAAACACAAATAAACTAAACTAAGCATGTCACCCCAAATGGGAGCCGCGGTTTGGTACTCAACAGCTGACCCGAAAGATGGAGGTTCAATTCCAGCTTCAGTGGTCGCATTTTTATGGAGACGAAATGCTGGAGGTGCAAGTACTCTGTGATGTTAGCACACTAAAAGATTTATTCATTGCTCTAATATCTAACAGAGCCTGCGCCACTTTGTGGCGTTAAACCTCATGACACCAAGCAAAATTAGTGGCTACATCATTTCATAAAATTTCTTTACATTCAATATTTTCTAAAAATTAAACAATTTTCTGCACCTCTTTTCCTTCATCTCTGCCTCTCTTATTCCCTTCCTCGTTGAGTAGCAGGTCAGTGGTTTGAATGCCAGCTTTTTTCATTAGAAAAACTTTCTCGCTCTATTCTTTGTTAGTTGTATTTGCAGAAGTATATGAAGCTTAAATCCAAGACTATGGCCTGGATGGTAAGTTCTATAGTCTAGGATAGTCAGTTTTATATTCAATCATACTTACATTACATATTATGCTACCTATGCAGACTCTTTGTAATGGGCTACCTGGCTCAAAAGTGCTGTGGCCTGCAGTGGTATACATATTTTCAATGTAAATTTCTCAGTTGCATGCATAAAGAGATTGGGCAAGCTAATGCGCATGTGAAGCTCAGAAATTTGCATTTGTTATAACTTTCGCTGTGATGCATTGACCCACTGGATTACACTGCAAATCTTCACAGCAATTATATCTGCCTAATATAGTGAGACATTCATGTACTCAAGTTTGGCTTAGTACACTGTGCTCAAATGATGAAATGAACAGCTGCGCAAATCAGGACACAGACAAGAAAGAGACACCACATGCGCACGTGGTGCGCATGTGGTGTCTCTTTCTTGTCTGTGTCCTGATTTGCGCAGCCGTTCATTTCATCAGGCACCAAATCGCCCCTCAGGCCGTTATTCTTTGTGCTCAAATGAGTTCATTAGCTGGCAAAGATAACGCAAGGGTGGCAGTGTTTTGTATTGTTCACAGGGCATTCTTGCAAACTCTTATCTGCGTGTCATTCCTTTCTTTTCGTGCAACATAAACAGTTCCCTTCACACTCAGATTTGAAATAAAATGCTGCACACTTCACCACTGTAAAATTGAAAGCCATTTTGCCGCTCCACAAAATATCTGGCTGCAGCTGTAGTTGTGTTATGGAAAATTCGCTAGGCTATATTCACACCTATTCGTCATGATACAAGCCACTCGCACGCCACACAACCATGTTGATTATATCGAGCAGTCTTGCTGTGGAGAGTGCAGAGGAATCAAGAATTCTAAAAGTTTTCAAAAATAATTATTGGAACGCTCCTATGCCTATGCACTCTGGGACCCTCTCGTCAGAAATTATTGTGAAATGCTGGAACGCGTTCAGAATCGTGCGGCGTGGTTTGCCACCAACAGATATATTTTTAATTATCGAAGTAACAGTATCAAGCACGACCTGAACTTGGAGCGTCTGGAGGAGCGCCGTTCACGAATAAGGTTAGAATTTCTTTACGGCATTTATTTCAAGGAAACTACTACTAACGCAGAAACTTATTTGCTGCCACATCATTATGTATCCAGAAGGCACAACCACGACTGGAAAATAATTGATATAGAATGCGGTAGTAATGTGTTCAAAGTGTTTTTCTTTCCGCATGCCATCAATGAGTGTTGTAAGCAGCTTCACTCTATTGTTGAATGCCAGTACGAAGCAAAGTTCCTAGCATTGTTGTCGGAATTGTGATGTGCACGCATCCTCAGCTGCTGTTTTTCTGCTTTTCCTCCTCTTGTCCTTCCCTGAAGAATTGACTGATGTGAATTCGCTGTTGACGCACTTTTTTATCATCTGCCATAGATTCTTTCCCGTCCAGTACAAATGGTTGGCACATGCTGTAGGATTGACTGTGTATGTATGTATTCCCCCCTGCAGATATGCCTTCGTTGCGCTGCAGAAATGTAAAGAAATAAACAGTTGATGATCTCCTAGGGTTGCAGGTTTCCAAGAGTGAGAAAATCAGTGGGAGGCTCTGAGCCAGTTATAATAGTGAAATGTGGCTAGTAGCAGACAGGGATCATGCAGCTTGTGGAGGGCAGGAAAATTGGAGACATATGGAAGAGGCTGTAGACTCAAGTGCACCATCTGTGCTTGTGATGCAATGTGTAGGGCCCTTCGTTTCTGGGTAAAACCTGGTTTCTCATTACTGCTGCACCCAAAAAGATTCTTAAATACTAGGTTTAACACAATTTCTGTGGAAATGTAAGAAAGTGTGGTTTGATGGTGCACAGAGCTGAAGAACTGCTGGAGTGTAGAGGATGTCACATATTTCTTCTGACACAAATTTTTTAAACAATTCTTGCTATTTCTCTTTTATATTTATTGTTAGTCGAGTTGCTTATAATTTTAGGATAAATTAAAAACTACATGTACTGACTGGTATTTCATTGCAATAATTGTACTCATAATTATGAAGTCTTCTTCGAAGGTAGGTGTGCATTTAGTATGTGTGCTGTAAATTTCAGTTATTGTTTCTGCACTGCAAAATGGAGGGCAGGTCTCTGCTGTGCGAGTTCTTTGCAATGGAGTGAAAGCAACTGTAGCAGCGTTTAATACTGTCACCCAGCCAAATGTTCTCCCACAGGACCACTCAGCTTCTGAATACCTGTGGCTCAACGCTCGAAGCTCCGATTGCCCTTTCCGAGGTTTCTTGCATTAACCAGTGCACGACCAAGGGCTCAGAGCTAACAAGTATTTGAAACCATAGAACTATACACAGCAGTGCTGGGACCGAGCAGAAAGGCAGCGTTAACGAGGTCGCGATAAACGCGGTTTAATTAGTGTGAAAAAATAGTTGCACTCTCAGAAAACGCTGTTTTTTTCTTAGTCGGTAATTGAAACAAAGCAATACATAAAAAATTTCATATCTTGCTGAGGCTGACCCCTTAATTTTTTTCCAGCTAAAGACCAAGAGTTGCATGGAAGTTGTGCAGCCACCAAGTTGCGTGCGATTTGTGCCAGTGACCACGAGCAGGCTGGGAAAATTGTGAAATGCCAGTGATATTCACTCAGTAAAGAAAGCTTTTTCTCTAAGTACATTTTTTGCCATGGCATTGCTTCACATCTACTTCACAAACCGTATTAACTGGCGTGCCAGAAGGATCCGTTCTTGGGCCCATGCTATTCTCACTGTACATAAATGATCTTCCTGCAATCCTTAAGTATTCCCAACCTGTAATGCATGCTGACGATAGCACTCTTGTATTTATGGGAGATGATTTGGATGAAATGCTGGATAAAATAAATGCAGAGCTAGACAATTTTTTTACGTGGCTCACGTCCAATCAATTAACCCTTAATCCCAGTAAGACTAATTATACAGTTTTTTATTCCAGAAAAAAGGAAATAAATACTGAGGAACTGCACATATCAGTACGCAGCCATAAACTAGAACAAGTTGGCACGTACGAATATTTAGGTATTTTATTTGAATCAGACATGCACTGGAAATCACATATTAAACACCTTTGTTCGAAGCTCTCTTACGCTTGCTACGTTTTACTCAAAGCTCGTGGATGCTTTGCATACCCCATTATACGCATAATTTACTTTTCATTCTTTCATAGTCATCTCTCTCACTGCATTGAGTCTTTCGGTGCCACATTCGCAACTTATCTCGAACCTGTAATTCGTCGGCAAAAACATGCATTACGAATTTTTACATTTTCAAGTCGTGGTCAATCCAGTAGATCTTTGTATAATATTGTCCATGTGCTGCCATTCAATGCATTTTACGAACTAAAAATTGCACAAACTGTACATAAAATCTTAGAGACTAATGATCCTGTCCCCATAACTTTGTTTAAACTCCCATTACGAAATACAAGAGCTGCAACTAATCATAACTTATAATCAGTTCTAATCATAACCTGCCCCCATTTAATAATGTGCACGGGAAAAGGCTCATAGCATTTTACGGGGCCTTGATCTGCAATTTTTTGCCAGTACACATCAAGCAAGCCAATAACTTCAGAACTGTTATAAAGAAATACCTTTTTTGAAACCTATTGTAATGTTTAAACCAAATTATGACACAATATTATTGCGTTGCTTGTGATGTGTGCGTCAAGAATAAATTTTGTATTGGTTAATTACATTGCTCCTCTGCTGTGTTAGTATTTGTATCGTATTTCATCACTGGACCCTTTACTAGCCAATGGCTATGGTTCCAGCAAATGTTTTGTATTTTGAAAGAAACATAAAGAGAGTCCTTGAATAGGAATATGAATCTTGTTGTGTGTACTGACGGGGTGGCACCACAACGCTTGCCTGATACGGCTCAGAATGCTTTGACACTTTCCACGCATGTCGCTTCATGGCATTCAAGACGTGCCAACAGAGCGGCAAATACCTGGAACCCAAAGCGAAATGATCGTTTAACATGTTGCCTCGTTTGATGCAGCCATGCCCACTAGCCAAGAAAGGCTCCGGAAGTAGTCTTATATTTTATAGATCTACCATGTCACGCGACGTCCCCGATTCTAGTAGAGGTGTGGTCGTTGATACGCAAGGCTGATCTGGTCCACCGGTGATACCAAAGTAGATGGCATCACAACACATGGCTGATACGGCTGGGAATGCTTTGACACTTCCCACGCGTATCCCTTGATGTCGTTTAAGAAGTGCCAGCTGAGCGGCAAATACCTGGATCCCAAAGCCAAATGATCGTTTAACATGTTGCCTCGTTTGATGCAGTCATGCCCACTAGCGAAGAAAGGCTCCGGAACTCATTTCAACAAAGGTTTTTGTCAAAACAGACGTTTCGACTTCCATACGGAAGCCTTGTTCACTAAATGATTATTGCAGAATTTTTATCGTCAGACCTTAGATTTCAAAGGCTCCAGAACTAGTCTTACATTCGATAGATCTACCATGTCACGCGACGTTCCCGATGCCGTCAGAGGTGAGGTCGCTGATATGCAAGGCTGATCCGGTCCAGCGATGATACGGTCGTAGATGGAATCAAAATGCGCGGCTGATGGGGCTTCGAATGCTTATACACTGTCCACGTCTGTCGCTTGATACCATTCAAGACGCACCAGCAGAGCGCCAAACACCTGGATCACAAAGCGAAATGATCGTTTAACATGTTCCCTCGTTAGCTGCAGCCAAGCCCACTAGCGAAGAAAGGCTCCTGCAGCAGTCTTTTATTCGATAGATCTACCATATCACGTCACGTCCCCATGCCGTCAGAGGTGAGGTAGCTGACATTCAACGCTGATCTGGTTCAGCAATGATACCGTCGGAGACGGCATCACAACGCGTGGCTATTACGGCTCAGAATGCTTAGACACTGTCCACGTGTGTCGCTTGATGCCGTTCAAGACGCGCCAGCAGAGCGGCAAATACCTGGACCACAGAGCAAAATGATCGCTTAACTTGTCGCCTCCTTTGCAGCAGCCAAGCCGATTAGCGAAGAAAGGCTCCGGTAGCAGTCTTATATTCGATAAATCTACCATGTCACGTCCCGATGTCGTCAGAGGTGAGGTCGCTGATATGCAAGGCTGATCTGGTCCAGCGATGTTACCGTCGTAGATTGCATCACAACGCGTGGCTGATACGGCTGGAAATGCTTAGACACTGTCCACGCCTGTCACTTGATGCTATTCAAGATGCGCAAGCAGAGATGCAAATAGCTGGATCACAAAGTGAGATGATCGTTTAACATGTTCCCTCGTTAGGTGCTGCCAAGCCAACTAGCGAAGAAAGGCTCCAGCAGCAGCCTTATATTCGATAGATCTATAATGTCAAGCCACGTCCCGATGCCGTCAGAGGCGAGGTCGCTTATATGCAATGCTGATCTGCTGCAGCGATGATACCGTCGTAGATGGCATCACAACGCGTCGCAGACACGGCTCGGAATGCTTTGACACTTTTCACGCGTGTCGCTTGATGCCATTCAAGACGTGCCAGATGAACGGCAGATGCCTGGATCACAAAGCGAAGTTATCCTTTAACATGTTCTCTCGTTTGCTGCAGCCGTCCCAATAGCGAAGAAAGGCTCCGGCAGTAGTCTTATATTACATAGATATACCATGTCACGTGCCTTCCCCGATCGCGTTACAGGTGAGGTCGCTGATATGCATGGCTGATCTGGTCCAGCGATGATACCGTCGTAGATGGCATTACAATGCGTGCCTGACACGGCTCGGAAGGCTTTGACACTTCCCACGCCTGTCGCTTGATGCCAGTCAAGAAGTGCCACCACAGCGCTAAATTCCTCGATCAGACTGCAAAATGATCTCTTAACATATTGCCTCGTTTGCTGCTGCCATGCCAACAAGCGAAAAAAGGCTCCGGCAGCAGTATTATATTCGATGCATCTACCGTGTCACGCGCGTCCACGATGCCGTCAGTGGTGTGGTCGCTGATATGCAATTCTTATCTTGTCTAGCGATAATATCCACGTAGATGGCATCAAAACGCATGGCTGGTATGGCTCGGAATGCTTTGACACTTTCCACGTGTGTCGCTTGACGCCATTTAAGACTTTCCTGCAGAGCGGCAAATATCTGGATCCCAAAGCCAAATGATCGTTTAACATGGGTCCTTGTTTGCTGCAGCCATGCCCTCTTGCGAAAAAAGGCTCCGGCAGCAGTATTATATTTGATATATCTACCATGTCACGCGATGTCCCCGACGCAGTTAGAGGTGTGTTCACTGATATGCAAGGCTGATCTTGTCCAGCGATGATACTGTCGTAGATGGCATCCCAACACGCGGCTCACGCAGTAGTGTTGAAATCTGGGTCAGTTGGTACATTTTCAGGAGTAAAACCAGTCAAAAGACGGAACACAGCGAAGAGACTAGGCGCACACACGACGACTGGACTAGCAACTGCGCTTTATAGAAGGAAACAGTCTCGCAGGAAAAGTGGCAAAGTTTGCGCAGCTCAGTTAACAACAATCTACATCTAAAGGTAAGCTGTGATCTAACGCCGTTGCAAAATTAAGCTCAGTTCCTTCTGCATGAGGTAGATAGAAGGACTGCTGATGCAATCATCTCCTTGAATACTAATGAGGAAAGCTTCGAGGATTTCGCGCTCAACGCTTCCCTTGCATTTGCCGACTATACTAACACTAGAAAATAGCGGGTAGCAACCGCATTCCATTCAATGTCGAGGCAAGTTAGCGCCGTCAGTAGGGGACAGAGAGTTGTGGTGTTCTCTTAGTCTGTCATTAATACATCGGCCTGTTTGCCAAATGTACACTTTTTCGCAGGTCAACGGAATGTTGTAAACCACACCTGTGGCACAGTTGACGTAGCGGCTTTCATGCTGCGTCGAAAAAACCGGCCGATAAGTCCTGCCACGTGCAACACGTGAGCACAGGCGTGAAAGCTTGCAGGGAGCTGAAATTGCCGGGAATGCGGTTGCTACCCGCGATTTTCCAATTTTACTATTGTCGGCAGAGGCGAGGAAAAAGTTGAACGCGAAATCTTCGAAGCTTCCCTCATTAGTATTCAAGGAGATGATTGCATCAACAGTCCTTCCATCTACCTCATGCAGAAGGAACTGAGCTTCCTTTTGCAACGGCGTTAGATCACAGCTTACCTTTAGATGTAGATTGTTGTTAACTGAGCTGCGCAAACTTTGCCACTTTTCCTGTGAGACTGTTTTCTTCTATAAAGCACAGTTGCTAGTCTAGTCGTCGTGTGTGCCTAGTCTCTTCACTGTGTTCTGTGCTTTGACTGGTTTTACTCCTGAACGTGGCTCATGCGGCTCGGAATGCTTTGACACTTTCCACGCGTGTCGCTTCAAGGCATTCAAGACGTGCCAGCAGAGCACCAAATATCTGGTTGAGAAAGCAAAATGAACGCTTAACATGTTGCCTCCTTTGCTGCAGCGAAGCCCACTAGCGAAAGAAGGCTCCAGCAGCAGTCTTATATTCGATATATCTACCATGTCACGCGACGGCCTGGATGATGTCAGACGTGTGGTCGCTGAAATGCAAGGCTTATCTGCTCCAGCGGTGATACTGTCGTAGATGGCATCACAATGCGTGCCTGATATGTCTGGGAATGCTTTGACACTTTCCCCGCATGTCGCTTGATGCCATTCAAGACATGCCAGCAGAGCGGCAAATACCTGGAACCAAAAGCGAAATGATCGTTTAACATGTTGCGGTTTGATGCAGCCATGCCCACTAGCCAAGAAAGGCTCCGGAAGTAGTCTTATATCGATAGATCTACCATGTCACGCGACATCCCCGATTCTAGTAGAGGTGTGGTCGTTGATATGCAAGGCTCATCTGGTCCAACGGTGATACAAAATAGATGGCATCACAAGTGGCTGATGCGGCTCGGAATGATTTAACACTTTCCACGCTTGTCGCTTCATGGCATTGAAGACGTGCCTGCAGAACGGCAAATATCTGGATCACATAGCAAAATGATCAGTTAACAGGTTACCTCGTTTGATCCAGCCATGCCCACTAGCGATGAAAGGCTCCGGAAGAAGTCTTTTATTCGATAGATCTACCATGTCACGCGACGTCCCCGATGCCGTCAAACGTGTGGTCGCTGATATGCAAGGGTGATCTGGTGCAGCGATGATACCAACGTAGATGGCATCACAACGCGTGGCTGGTATGGCCCGGAATGCTTTGACGCTTTCCGCATCTGACGCTTGATTCCATTCAAGAAGTGCCAGGAGAGCGACAAGTGCCTGGATCCCAAAACCAAATGATCTTTTAACATGTTGCCTGGATGGATGGTTGTTTGGATACGGCTGAACCCTATAAATCGGGCGGTGGCTCAAGCCATCTAGCCATGACTTATGAAATTTTACTCTTTTCTTGATTTTAGCCACCAATCGGATAACCTTCGCTTGGTTACTTCTACCCGCTTAAAATCTACTTTCCCTCCAATGTCCTTAAACCCCAATGCCTTGGATAAATAAGCCCCGCTGCTTTCCACTGTAGGGTGTAGCCCTTTAAAGAAAAGTATCAAGTGTACAGCCGTTTCCTCCTCCTCTCCGCACGCCACGCACAACGTGTCTATCTCAAGGTACCTGACTCTATATGGCTTTGTCCGAAAAACTCCCGTCCTGGCCTCCAACAACAAAGAGCTTCCCCTACAATTATCATAGATATTTTCTTTGACAATTTCCTGCTTAAAAATCCTGTATGTTCCCACTGCTGATTTGGTTAGCATCCCTGTTTTCCACAAAGCTCTCTCTGTTTCTTTAAGCTTTTTCTTAACTGATAACTGCTGATTTGCGCCCTACTGCTGTCCAGATATTTGCTTGTCAATTTTCAAGTCGGCTTTCTCCATTTCGTATCAGCATTCCTTATATAGAGGAATCTGAAAACTTTTCTAGCCCACTGCTTTCCCCCATTTTTCTCAATCGCTCCACAAACGGTATCTTACTGCTAGCTTCTCTGCTATCGAACGACACCCATCCCATATCACCTTGTACCCCCTGATTTGGTGTATTGCCATGTGCTCCCAAAGCTAGATTCCCTACGCCATGCTGCTTAATTTCTAACCTTGCTTGAACATCCGGTCGCATGCAGAGGACCGCATTACCGAAAGTCAGGCTAAGAACCATCAACCCTTTCCGGATCCCTCTTACCACTTCATACCTATTATAATTCCACAGTGCCCTATTTTTCATGACATCTGCATTCCTACTACCTTTATTCATTACACATTTTTCATGCTCTGTCAGATACTCAGCACCGTTATTTATCCCCACCCCAAGATACTTGTACTCATCCAATATTACTAGCGTGAACACATGTATTCTATGCTCGCCGACCTCCTCATTAAATATCATGTCTGCAGATTTTTCCTTATAAAACTTGAAACCTAATCTATCTCCCTCTGTACCACATATGTCTATCAACTTCTGCAAATCTTCCTTTCTGTCAGCCATTACCACTATATCATCGGCGTATATCAGTCCCGGTAATGACTGTTTAATCAATTCTCCTTTCTTCAAAAAGAAAGGTTGAAGCCTAATCCACTCCTCTCTAGCTTGGTCTGCAATCCTTGCAGGTACAACATGAGCAACAAATATGACAGAGGACATCCTTGCCTAAGCCCTCGCTGTATCTCTACAGGCTCTGATATCTTTTTTTCCTATTTTATATGCACTCTGGTACCTTTATATATATCTTTTAACATATTAATTACACCATCTTCCACATCCAATGTGCCCAGTATGTCCCACAGATACTGTTGAAAAACGTTGTCGTAGGCTCCCTTAATATCCGGAAATGCTAGCCATAGGGGCCTGTGTTCCTTTTCAGCAATGTCTATACACTGCGTCAATGAAAACAGAATGTCCTCCAACCTTTTCTGTTTTCGGAACCCATTTTGTAACTCCCCTAGCACCCTTCATTCTCCACCCAAGCCTGCAATCTGTCCATTATAATCTGCATCACCACCCTGTAAACCACATATGTCACTGCTATGGGACGGTAGTTACTTACGTCAGCTTTGTCCCCCTTTTCCTTATATATCATGTTCATTCTGCTTAATCGCCATTCATCGGGGCTTTCCCATCCACTATCATTTTATACACTACCTGTATTAATCTTTGCTTGGATTTTGGTTCTAGGTGCTTTATTAAAATAATCGGAATATCATCTGGTCCTGTTGACGTGCCACTAGGAACCTTCTTCTCTGCACTTTCCCACTCTCTTTGCTCAAGTGAAGCTATTGCAGTAACCGGTCTATCCTCCTTTGATGAATTGTGTGCAACATTTCTTTCCTTAAATTTTTTTGCCATCCTTGTTCCGATGTGTTTTATCGCTTCATCCCCTTCTAGCCGAATACCCGGATCTGCACCAATAAACCATTGTTCTAGCCTAGTCTTATTACTCATTGAAATTAGATGCTTCCAGAATTTTTGAGCGGCTTTTCTATCCTTTTTATTTACTTTTGACATCCATTGGGCACAATTTCTTCTAATTTTCTCATTAATCAAATAGGAATTCTTCCCTTCTACACTTTATGAAGGTATCCCATTTTCTGTGTATTTAAACTTCAGATTCCCCCTTCATCTTGGCATATCCGTGTTCCCTGGACGCTTCCTGACGTTTCTCTATGGCCCTCTAGAACTCCTCCCCACCAACTCTTGGGTTTGCGTCTTTTCTCTTTTAGCTTTACTCGCACCTTGCTCCAATAATCGAGTTAATTTGGTATAAGTCCATTCTGTTTTACTATTCTCAACGATTACTTTCTCAATTTGTTTGGCTGCTGCTTCCAATTGCTATTTTGTGTAAAAATTCCCCTCTGATCGTTCATCTCTCTTCATTCCTAATTTGGTTTCTCTTCTGAAACTCAACTTGATACGCGTGTGTTAACTACCTAGACTTCTGTAACCACGTTCATCTATGGTCATTACCCCTAATCTATTAAACATACTCTGTGACATTAGTGCATAATCAATCGTCGAGTGCAGACTCCCTGCCACCCATGTTATGAGCCCTTCACACTTCTCGGTACTCTTGCATAAAATTAAACCATGCCTGTCACACATATCCTGCAGCATACTTCCTGTCGAATCTGTGTACCGATCCAGGTATTCTATATGGGCGTTCATGTCGCCTAATATAATTATCTCGCCCTGTCCTCCTAGCTCATCAATGTCGCTTGCAATACATTCTAACATTTTCCTGTTTTCCTCTTTGGCGTTAGCTCCTGTCCACAGGTATACCAAGCCAAGGAGTATTTGCTCCCCTGCCACTTTTCCTTTAGCCATAAATGTTCCTTGCATTCAGTTTAACCCTTTGAAATTTCTTACTTTTATGAACGAATGCCCCAATTCCACCCCTTCTGCTACCCTCTGTTCTATTGCAATATTCCCATGAGTAGTTTATTTATTTATTTATTTTATTTATTTAGCAAATACTGCCGGCCTGTGTTGCAGGCCTTAGGCAGGAGTGGGGTACAAACATATTGATAAAAATAACAAGTACATTGCAAAAGAAGCAGATAGCGAACAGAGCAAAAACCAGTACATACAACATAAAATCGATTACAAAGACATAGAACATATAATGACATCGATCCTGGCAGCAAACGAAGGCATCGGACTTGGCCCAAAACAAGGATATATAAGAGCCCTATGCATCCTTCAGAGCTTGGTTTACAGGGTGGTAGCTGCATGTCTCTAAGATGCGTTTCCACTAAACCATATACAATTAATTCCTCCTGCCTTAACGTTTCTTCTATTTCCTCCCATTTTAGTCTATTCCTACCACCTTGAATGCTAATGAAACATATATCTGAATTAACTTGGCCCTGGCGCTTGTGCCTATTTCTTCTCCTATGGTTCCATCGTCCCTTTGATCTTGGTTCTTCCATCTCTACACTGTCTCTCAGAGCACTGTTTCCCCCCCAAAAAGCTACACGCCTATCAGCCTTCACTGTAGACAAAACGCCTCCCTCAACCCTCGCTACGTTCGAGTCACCGACTACAAGAACCCTCCACCGCTCTAACCGTTCGCTTCTTGACTGCGACTGTTGCCCTCCGGATCGCACTACCTGTCTCTCCCGCCGCAGTACGCTACTGCAGCTAGTTTTTACCTCCCTCTCTTCCGCACTCAAAGCTTGCTGCGCTACAGCACTGTAGGATCGACGAGCCTCGCCCCCCACCTGACACTGCTCCGAAACGGGGTGCCCTGCCGGCCGCGACCTGAGCGCTTCCACCTGCTCTTCTAGCTGGGCCCGCTTTTCCCGCTCCTTCAGCTCGCTACCAACTCGCTCCAACAGGTCGGCATTAGCCTCCTCCCTGTTTAGCGACTCGGCGACCTGAGTTTCTAACTTAATCCATTCCTCTCGTTCCACCTTCAGGTCCCCTTTGAGTTCCTTAATCCTAGCTGCCCATTCCCCTTTCAACGTCGGAACGGCCGCCTCAAAACGCTTACATATCTTGCACGCGAAGCTAGCCCCATCTGCCTCTGCTAAGTTCTTGAACACGGTTTCGTCTAAATAGCGCCAACAGTCGCACTCCTGGCACTGCACTAGCTCCCAGTCCCCGTCCACCTTGACTTTCCTAGGTTGTGGACCCATCGTCCAGTCCGACTACGCAACGTAAGATCCCGCCAGAAATTCTACACAAAAATCTTCGGCACTACGCAACGGAAAAGCCCGCCAAAATTCGTATACAAAAATCCTTCGGCCTACGCAACGTAAAAGCCCGCCAAAATTCCTACAAAAAAACCCCTCGGCACTACGCAACTTAAGACCCCGCCTAAATTCCTGCACAAAAACCTTCGGCAATACGCAACGTAAAAGCCCGCTAAAATTCCTACAGAAAAAACTTCGGCACTACACAACGTAAAAGCCCGCCAAAATTCCTACACAAAAACCTTCGGCACTACGCGACGTAAAAGCCCGCCAAAATTCCTGCAAAAAAAAAGAGATAAACCTTCGGCACTACGCAACGTAAAAGCCCGTAAAAAATCCTACATCCAAAACTTTCAGCACTATGCAACGTAAAAGCCTGCCAAAATTTCTACACAAAAACCTTCGGCACACACTTCCTCTAACCTTCCTACCATTAACTCGGTTAAAAACTACCGCCCGACAGCATATACAAGCCCAAACACCAAAAAGCACTTAGCTTCAGACGTAGTCGCTGGAGTTTCGAAAAAAAGAGTCCTCCTCCGACGGCGTCACGAGCGAAACGCCTCGTTTGCTGCAGCCATGCGAACGAACGCCTCGTTTGCTGCAGCCATGCCCTCTAGCGAAGAAAGGCTCCAGCAGCAGTCTTATATTCAATATACCTACCATTTCACGCGACGTCGCCGCTTCCAGCAGAAGTATGGTGGCTGATATACAAGGCTGATCAGGTCCAGCGATAATACCATTGTAAATGGCATCACAACGCGTGGCCGATACGGCTGGCAATGCTTTGACACTTTCCACGCGTGTCCCTTGATGCCATTCAAGAAGTACCAGCAGAGCGGCAAATGCCTGGATCCCAAAGCCAAATGATCGTTATATGTTGCCTTGTTTGCTGCAGCCATGCCCTCCAGAGAAGAAAGGCTCCGGCAGCAGTCTTATATCTGATATATCTGCCATGTCACGCGCTGTCCCCGATCCCGTCCGAGGTGAGGTCGCTGATATGGATGGTTGATCTGGTCCAGTGGTGATACTGTCGTAGATGGCATCACAATGCGTGCCTGACACGGCTCGGAATCCTTTGACACTTTTTATGCCTGTCGCTTGATGCCAATCAAGACCTGACACCAAAGCGCTAAATTCCTGGATCAGAATGCAAAATAATCGCTTAACAAGTTGCCTCGTTTGCTGCAGCCATGCCCTCTAGCGAAGAACGGCTCCAGCAGCAGTCTTATATTCGATATACCTACCTTTTCACGCGACGTCCCCGCTTCCAGCAGAGGTATGGTGGCTGATATACAAGGCTGATCAGGTCCAGCGTTAATATCATTGTAAATGGCATCACAACGCGTGGCCGATACGGCTGGCAATGCTTTGACACTTTCCACGCGTGTCCCTTGATGTCATTCAAGAGGTGCAAGCCGAGCGGAAAACACCTGAATCAGAAAGCAAAAAGATCGTTGAACATGTTGCCTCATTTGCTGCAGCCATGCCCTCTAGAGAAGAAACGCTCCAGCAGCAGTCTTATATCCGATATATCTGCCATGACACGCGCCGTCCCCGATCCCGTCCGAGGTGAGGTCGCTGATATGCATGGTTGATCTGGTCCAGCGGTGATACTGTCGAAGATGGCATCACAATGCGTGCCTGAGACGGCTCGGAATGCTTTGACACTTTTATGCGTTGCATATTGCAATCACTCAGTTCAGCCCTTGGGCGCGGCCGGGCAGCCACCGAACCACGTGACGTGACGTCACGACAGGCGGAGGAAAAGCTGGGCCCCAACTCGCGCGGTTGCGCGCGGCCGCAGCCACCACTTGACTCCCGCTCCTCCCGCTAGGGGCGCTGCGCTATGATTGACGTCACGGGCATATGTATAAAAGAGCTGCGCTCCTTCGCCGGGACAGTCTTATACCCCTGCAACACGGGCATTTCGAGGGCCCTCGAACCGATAGTCTATCGACTCAAAGGCGATCCAGCGCTGCTACACGGGCAGTTTCAATGGCGATCGAGTCAATAGCGTATCGAGTCAACGGAGCAGCACGGAACTCCATCTAGATATGCAACGCATTCTTGGCTTAACCAAGCTAAGCCTGGCCATTTTTTATGCCGGTCGCTTGATGCCAATTAGGACCTGCCACCAGAGAACTTAATTCCTGGATCAGAATGCAAAATGATCGCTTAACAAGTTGCCTCGTTTGCTGCAGCCATGCCCTCTAGCGAAGAACGGCTCCAGCACCAGCCTTATTTTCGATAGATTTACCATTTCACGCGACGTCCATGATGCCGTCAAAGGTGTGGTCGCTGAAATGCAAGCTTTATCTGCTCCAGTTGTGATACTGTCGTAGATGGCATCACAATGCGTGCCTCACACGGCTCGGAATGCTTTGACACTATCTATGCATGTCGCTTGATGCCATTCAAGACTTGCCAGCAGAGCGGCAAATACCTGGAATACAAATTATCGTTTAACATGTTGCCTCGTTTTATGCAGGCATGCCCTCTAGCGAAAAAAAGGCTCCGGAAGTAGTCTTATATTCGATAGATTTACCAATGCACGCGACGTCCCCGATGCCGTCAAAGGTGCGGTCGCTGAAATGGAAGGCTTATCTGCTCCAGCGGTGATACTGTCGTAGATGGCATTACAACGCGTGGCTGATTCGGCTATGAATGCTTGGAAACTTTCCACGTGTGTCCCATGATGCCATTCAAGAAGCTTAAGCAGAGCGGCAAACACCTGGATCAGAAAGAAAAATGATCGTTTAATATGTTGCCTCTTTTGCTGCAGCCATGCCCTCTAGAGAAGAAACGCTCCGGCAGCAGTCTTATATCCGATATATCTGCCATGTCATTCGCCGTCCCCGATCCCGTCCGAGGTGAGGTCGCTGATATGCATTGTTGATCTGGTCCAGCAGTGATACTGTCGTAGATGGCATCACAATGCGTGCCTGATACGTATCGGAATGCATTGACACTTTCCTCGCATGTCGCTTGTTGCCATTCAAGACTTGCCAGCAGAGCGGCAAATACCTGGAACCCAAATGATCCTTTAACATGTTGCCTCGTTTGATGCAGCCATGCCCCCTGGCGAAAAAAGGCTCCGGAAGTAGTCTTATATTCGACAGATTTACCATTGCACGCGACGTCCCCGATGCCGTCAAAGGTGTGGTCGCTGAAATGCAAGGCTTATCTGCTCCAGCGGTGACACTGTCGAAGGTGGCATCACAATGCGTGCCTGATACGTCTCGGAATGCTTTGAAACTTTCCATGCATGTCGCTTGATGCCATTCAAGACTAGCCAGCAGAGCGGCAAATACCTGGAACCCAAATGATCGTTTAACATGTTGCCTCGTTTGATGCAGCCATGCCCTCTTGCGAAAAAAGGCTTCGGAAGTAGTCTTATAATCGATAGATTTTTACCATGACACGCGACGTCCCCGATGCCATCAAAGATGCGGTCGCATAAATGCAAGGTTTATCTGCTCCAGCGGGGATACTGTCGTAAATGGCATCACAACGCGTGGCTGATGTGGCTCGGAATGCTTGGACACTTTCCACGTGTGTCGCGTGATACCATTCTAGACGTGCCAGCAGAGATTCAAATGCCTGGATCAGAAAGCAAAATGATCGCTTAACATGTTGGCTCGTTTGCTGCAGCTGTCTCAAAAGCGGACAGAGGCGCTTGCAGCAGTCTTGTATTCGATACACCTATTAAGGCGAGATGGCAACTGGGCGAGATGGCACTGATTCATATTTGAACAGCGCAATAAAACAACGGAACGCAACGAAGATTGACATCACAAGCGCTTACTCGCAACTAGATTGTTATTCACGCCGAAGGTATCTTAAATAATAAGTACACCAAACACAAACGCGAGGGAAAAAAACAAAAGACAACAACAGAAAAGCTTTGAGGTATTTCACATCCGTTTGTAATCAGATAGTTGCATTAGTGATCCTTCTGTCACAATAACTGATAAAGAGGTGATGTTCTTATCTGGCCATAATGTGTAGATTTCCGCTCGTGCCAATTCTCACCGTTGTGGGCATGAATTTTAGCTTTTGTGGTGTTTTATTTTGCTTCATTCCCTCTCGTTTGTGTTTGGTGAACTTAGTATTTAAGACGCCTTTGGCGTGAATAAAACTCTAGTTAGAGCGAGCGCTTGTGGAGTCCTATTTTCGTTGTGTTCCGTTGTTTTATTGCGCTGTTCAAATATGAATCGTTGGATCTACCATTTCACGCGACTTCCCCGATGCCAGAAGAGGTGTGGCTGCAGATACGCAATGGTGATCTGGTGCAGCGATGATACCGTCGTAGATGGCATCACAACACGTGGCTGATTCGGCTCGGAGTGCTTTGACACTTTCCACGCATGTCGCTTGATGCCATCCAAGACTTGCCAGCAGAGCGGCAAACACCTGGAACTCAAAGCCGAATTATCGTTTAACATGTTGCCTCGTTAGATGCAGCCATGCCCTCTAGCAAAGAAAGGCTCCGGAAGCAGACTTTTATTCGATATATCTACCATGTCACGCGTCGTCCCCGATGCCAGCAGAGTTGTGGTCGCTAATATGCAAATCTGATCTGGTCCAGCGATGACACCAACGTAGAAGGCATCACAACGCGTCTCTGATGGCTAGGAATGCTCTGGCACTTTCTACGCGTATCCCTTGATGCCATTCAAAAAGTGCCAGCAGAGCGGCAAATACCTGGATCCGAAATCCAAATTATTGTTTAACATGTTGCCTCGTTTGATGCAGCCATGCCCACTAGCGAAGAAAGGCTCCGGAAGTATTCGTATATTCGATAGATTTACCATGGCACGCGACGTCCCCGATGTCGTCAAAGGCGTGGTCGCTGAAATGCAAGGCTTATCTTCTCCAGCGGTGATACTGTCGTAGATGGCATCACAACACGTGGCTGATGCGGCTCGGAATGGTTTGACACTTTCCTCGCGTGTCCCTTGATGCCACTCAAGACTTGCCACCAGAGCGGCAGATACCTGCATCCCAAAGCTAAATGAAAGTTTAACATGTTGCCTCGTTTGCTGCAGGCATGCCTTCTATTGAAGAAAGGCTCCAGCAGCAGTCTCATATTCGATATATCTACCATTTAACGCGACTTCCCCGATGCCAGCAGAGGTGTGGTCGCTGATATGCAAGGCTGATCTGGTCCCTCGATGATACCATCGTAGATGGCATCACAAATCAAATCAAATCAAATCAAATCTTTATTTTCTCTCCCAAGGAGAAAGAGGGGGTGGCGGGTAATAGCCGCATGATTGCGGCTTGAGGAAGCCCGGCCCCCTTATGTACAATTCGGCAGCAGTTTGAAAAAAAAAACACATTTAGCTCCAAAAAGTTATTCGAAACAGATTTCGTTGAATACACTTCAGCTTAAACCAAATGCCTATAAAAGAACCTAACACCATTCAGAAAAAGAATCTGCAGCAGTACAGAACACTTCATGACAGTCAAAAATACAGAACAAACTAAAAGTAAGCAACAAGTAACATACACCAAGAACACCAAAAAGTACAAACTCAAGCATAGAAAATTTATCAGGCGTTAGCTGCAAGAAAATGTGCATAAACTGCTCGTTTGGACATCTTTTCTGGGCAGACATCGATGGCCGCAATGTTATTTAAAAGAACAGCTGCGTGATAAGATATGGACTAGCGACCATAGTCTGTACGACAGAAAGGCACAACCCATGAGTCATTTCGACGAGTATTGTAGAAGGAAATGTGGGACAGAAGATTTATTAAGTCCAGGAAGCTGCGATTACACGCCAAAACGGAGGAGCGATATGTATACGTGAGACGAAAAAGATAGATGGATTCTATGGGAAGAGGTTTAAAGGGATGAAACTAATCAGATGTATGCGCATGACATGGAATATCAGCAATCGCACGCAAGGTACGTTTCTGACAGATTTTAAGTTTCCCTATGTTTTCCTTAGACGTAGTTCACCAGATTAGATGGCAGTATTTAGTGTAGACAGAAATAGTGCGTTATAAATTACGCGTTTAACTGCGGTCGGCAAGAAGTGGCGGTGCCTGTTTAGTATGCGACAAACATTGCTAAGTTCATTGTAGAGTACTTCAACATGCTTATTCAACGTGAGGGTTTCAGAAAATGTTGCACCGAGGGTCTTAATTTTGTTAACAAAACTTAATTCCACACCGTCTATAAGTGTCTTACCTTCAGGGTTAAGATTTCTGTTCTTAGTGCGGAATAATATGGCCTGTCTTTTTAGCGTTCAACCGTAAATGATTTCTTTGCGACCTGTCGCTAACAAATGACAGTGCATGGTTTGCAGAGTAAATTAAATCATCAATATTTGCCCCTCTGAAAAATATAGCAGTATTATCCGCGTAGCCGACCCATGATATGGCGTCATGCTGGGAAAAAAATATCATTAATATAAACAACAAATAACACAGGCCCAAGGATAATTCCTTGCGGTACGCCGGAAGGGATTCTTTTTATGTTAGAATTATGATTATTGTGATTTACATATTGGCACCTGTTATGAAGATATGAAGAAATAAGATTTGCACTGCCGCGCACTCCGTAGTCCTCCTGATTAGACAATAAGGTTTCATGATGGACACAGTCGAACGCTTTTGAAAAATAAATGTACAGACCTAGTACAAGTTCTTTACGTTCATAGGCGCCAATGATGAGTTCTTTTTCAGCTAATTGTGCTGATTCCGTGGATTATCCTTCCATGAAGTCATACTGATATGGCGAGATCAGAGAGAATTTGTTTAGGAAACTGTAAAGACGCGTGTGCATTATCTTTTCCAAACCTTTTGAAAATATAGGCACTATGGAGATGGGACGAAAGTTTGTTATGTTATTTTTATCACCTACTTTGTATAGGGCCACCACTTTTGCAATCGTCATGTTCCTGGGAAAACAGCTGCATTCTAGAACCAGGTTATATAGTTGGCATAAGACAGGCGCAATCAGATCAAGGACATACTTAACTGAGGAAATCTGCATGTCATTGACATCCAGTGATTTAGAATTTTTCATTGCCTGAAATGCAGATGTAATTTCTGTCGCAGTTGTGGGGAGAAATACCATGCTATTACTGTCTGAAATTCGTCCGGCAAGTGGGACCGAACTTATTGCCGGCAGTCTGCTTGAGGCACTCACATCAATAAACTGGTTATTCAGCATATCAGAGAGCGCCTTGCCAGTCACATCTGTACTACCCACCCTCATGCTTGTAAGTACAGTTTGTCTTTTGCATCGTAGAAGACTGTTTAAACGCTTCCATTGCAAATCAGTATTTTTAATTGCATCATTGAAATGCGCCATCAGAGACTCATGCTTGGCATGCTTAAGTTTGGCATTTAAACGATTCCTGAATGATTTAAACGTTTGAAGCTCTGACAAATCCTTTGATTTTACTAAGTTTCAGTATAGCTTATTTTTTATTTAATTTGAGCTAGAAGATAGCTTGTAATCCATGACTTCCGTGAGTTTTTGTTATTTACCATTGACATGTACGGGAAATGTTTTTTACAGGATTGTAATATCTGACATGAGAGCGTCATACATGGAATCAACATAAGTTTTTTCAAGAACATGAGTCCAGTCATGGGCTTGAATATCAGTGCGAAAACTTCAGAAAAGTATCGGTGATGTTTTGAAAAAGCAAGGGAGGTGAGCTGTCTGCATTCGGAGCATATTTATCCTGAATACGAAAATAGGAAAGTGATCGCTAATATCACATACAAGAGTTCCTGGGATTGCAGGTATATAAACATTTGTAACAAATACATCAATTAGAGTTTGCGAGGATGTTGTTATACGTGAGGGCTCATTCATGAAGTTAATAAAGCCATATGTATCAAAAACAGACAACAGACCAGTTCGTCAAGTTTAATTGACAAGCATGTCAATGTTTACATCGCCACCAAAAAATAATGAGTACTTATTTAAAGATATGAAGTCAAAAATTGTTCAAGAAAACGCAAAAACATTGCGACGTTTGCGTGTGGTGGACGATAAACCACGGTGAAAAATCTGCAAGCATCACGAACAGTCAATACCTCGTAATTTTCATTTGACTCAGAATATTCGTCGACGATATGCACGTTAAAACAATGTTTCAAATGGAGCAGCAAACCACCCCCACTTTTATGCGGACGGCAAGGTGTAAAGCTATTATAAGCCGTGAAACTGTTACAACGCGTGGCTGATGCGGCTCGGAATGCATTGACGCTTTCCATGTGTGTCCCTTGATGCCACTCAAGACTTGCCAGCCGGACGGCAAATACCTAGATCCCAAAGCCAAATGATCGTTTAAGATGTTGCCTCGTTTGATGCAGCCATGCCCACTAGCGAACAAAGGCTCCGGAAGTAGTCTTATATTGGATATATCTACCATGTCACGCGTCTTGCCCGATGCCAGCAGAGGTGTGGTCGCTGATATGCAAGGCTGATCTGGTCCAGCGAGGGCACCAGCGTAGAAGGCATCACAACGCGTGGCTGGTATGGCTCGGAATGCTTTGACACTTTCCACGCGTATCCCTTGATGTCATCCAAGAAGTGCCAGCAGGGCGTTAAATACCTAGATCCCAAAGCCAAATGATCGTTTAACATGTTGCCTCGTTTGATGCAGCCGTGCCCACTACGGAAGAAAGGCTCCGTAAGTAGTTTTACATTCGATACATTTGCCATGTCACGCGACGTCCCTGATGCTGTCAAAGGCTTGGTCGCTGAAATGCAAGGCTTATCCGCTCCAGCGGGGATACTGTCGTAGATGGCATCACAATGCGTGCCTGATACGTCTCGGAATGCTTTGACACTTTCCATGCATGTCGCTTGATGCTATCCAAGACTTGCCAGCAGAGCGGCAAATACCTGGAACTCAAAGCCAAATTATCGTTTAAAATGTTGCCTCGTTTGCTGCAGCCATGCCCTCTAGCGAAGAAAGGATCCAGCAGTAGTCTCATATTCGATATATCTACCATATAACGCGACGTCCCCGATGCCAGCAGAGGTGTGGTCGTTGATCTGCAAGGCTGATCGGGTCCCGCGATGACAATGTCGTAGATGGCATCACAACGCGTGGCTGATGCGGCTCGGAATGCATTGACACTTTCCACGTGTGTCGCTTGATGCCATTTAAGACTTGCCAGCAGAGCGGCAAATACCTGAATGCCAAAGCCAAATGATCGTTGAACATATTGCCTCGTTAGATGCAGCCATGCCCTCTAGCAAAGAAAGGTTCCGGCAGCAGTCTTTTATTCGATATATCTACCATGTCACCCGTCGTCCCCGATGCCAGCAGAGGTGTGGTCGCTGATATGCAAGTCTGGGCTGGTCCATCGATGATACCGTCGTAGATGGCATCACAACGCGTGGCTGTTGCGGCTCGGAATGCATTGATACTTTCGACGTGTGTCGTTTCATGCCATTGAAGACTTGCCAGCAGAGCGGCAAATACCTGGATCCCTAAGCCAAATGATCGTTTACATGTTGCCACGTTTGCTGCAGCCTTGATCTCTAGCGAAGAAAGGCTCCGACAGCAGTCGTTTATTCAACATATCTACCATGTGACGCGTCGTCCCCGATGCCAGCAGAGGTGTGGTTTCTGATAGGCAAGGCTGATCTGGTTCCGCGATGATAATGTCGTAGATGGCATCACAACGCGTGGCTGGTATGGCTCGGAATGCTTTCACACTTTCCACGAGTGTCGCATGATGCCATTCAAGACGTGGCAGCAGAGCGGAAAACGCATGGATCACAAAGCCAAATGATCGTTTAATTTGTTGTCTCGTTTTCTGTAGCCGTCCCAATAGCGAAGAAAGGCTCCGGAAGCAGTCTTATATTAGTTAGATATACCATGTCATGTGCCGTCCCCGATCCTGTCAGAGGTGAGCTCGCTGATAGGCATGGCTGATCAGGTCCAGGGAGGATACCGTCGTAGATGGCATCACAATGCGTGCCTGACACGGTTCTAATGCTTTGCCACTATCCACGTGTGTCCCTTGATGCCACTCAAGACTTGCCAGCAGAGCGGCAGACACCTGGATCCCAATGCCAAATGATCGTTTAACATGTTGCCTCGTATGCTGCAGCCATGTCCTCCTGCGAAGAAAGGCTACACCAGCAGTCTTATATTCGATATATCTGCCATTTCACGCGACGTCCCCGATGCCATCAGAGGTGTGGTGGCTGATATGCAAGGCTGATCTAGTCCAGCGATGGCACCAACGTAGAATGCATCACAACGCGTGGCTGGTATGGCTCGGAATACTTTGACACTTTCCACGTGTGTCGCTTGATGCCATTCAAGACGTGGCAGCAGAGCGGCAAACACATGGATCACAAAGCCAAATGATCGTTTAACATGTTGCCTCGTTTGATGCAGCCATGGCCACCAGCGAAGAAACGCTCCAGAAGTAGTCTTATATTCGATAGATCTACCATGTAACGCGACATCCCCGATGCCGTCAAAGGTGTGGTCGCTGATATGCAAGGCTGATCTGGTCCGGCGATGATACCAACATAGATGGCATCACAACGCGTGGCTGATACGGCTGGGAATGCTTTGACGCTTTCCACGCGTATCCGTTGACGTCATCAATAATTGCCAGCAGGGCGGCAAATACCTACATCCCAAAGCCAAATGATCGTTCAACATGTTGCCTCGTTTGATGCAGCCATGAACACTAGCGAAGAAAGGCTCCGGAAGTAGACTCACATTCGATACATTTACCATGTCAGGCGACGTCCCTGATGCTGTCAAAGGCTTCGTCGCTGAAATGCAAAGCTTATCTGCTCCAGCGGTGATACTGTCTTAGATGGCATCACAATGCGTGCCTGATACGTCCCGGAATGTTTTGACACCTTCCACGCATGTCGCGTGATGCCATCCAAGACTTGCGAGCAGAGCGGCAAATACCTGGAACTCAAAGCCAAATGATCGTTTAACATGTTTCCTAGTTTGCTGCAGCCATGCCTTCAGGCGAAGAATGGCTCCAGCAGAAGTTTCATATTCGATATATCTACCATATACCGCGACGTCCCAGATGCCAGCAGAAGTGTGGTCGCTGTTATGCAAGGCTGATCTGGTCCCGCGATGATAATGTCAAATATGGCATTACAACGCGTGGCTGATACGGCTCGGAATGCTTTGACACTTTCCACGCGTCTTCCTTGATGCCATTCAAGAAGTGCCAAAAGAGCGGCAAATACCTTTAACCCAAAGCCAAACGATCGTTTAACATGTTGCCTCGTTTGTTGCAGCCATGCCCTCTAGCGAAGAAAGGCTCCAGCAGCAGACTTATATTAGTTAGATATACCAGGTCACGCGCCGTCCCCGATCCCGTCAGAGGAGAGCTCGCTGATAGGCATGGCTGATCGGGCCCAGCGATGATGCCGTCGGAGATGGCTTCACAATTAGTGCCTGATACGTCTCGGAATTCTTTGACACTTTCCAGGCATGTCGCTTAATGCCGTTCAAGACTTGCCAGCAGAGCGTCGAATATCTGGAACCCAAAGCCAAATGATCGTTTAACATGTTGCCTCGTTTGATGCAGCCATGCCTACTAGCAAAAAAGGCTCCGGAAGTAGTGTTATATTCGATAGATTTACCATGGCACGCGACGTCCCCGATGCCGTAAAAGGTGTGGTCGCTGAAATGCAAGGCTTATCTGCTCCAGCGGTAATACTGTCGTAGATGGCATCACAATGCGTGCCTTATACGTCTCGGAATGCTTTGACACTATCCACGCATGTCGCTTGATGCCATTCAAGACATGCCAGCAGAGCGGCAAATACCTGGAACCTAAAGCCAAATCTTTGTTGCCTCGTTAGATGCAGCCATGCCCTCTAGCAAAGAAAGGCTCCGGAAGCAGACTTTTATTAGATATATCTACCATGTCACGCGTCGTCCCCGATGCCAGAAAAGTTGTGGTCGCTGATCTGCAAGTCTGATCTGGTCCATCGATGATACCGTCGTAGATGGCATCACAACGCGTGGCTGATGCGGCTCGGTATGCATTGACACTTTCTTCGTGTGTCACCTGATGCCTTTCAAGACTTGTCAGCAGAGCGGCAAATACCTGAATCCCAAAGCCAAATGATCGTTTAACATGTTGCCTCGTTAGATGCAGCCATGCAAAGAAAGGCTCCGGCAGCAGTCTTTTATTCGATATATCTACCATAACACGCGTCGTCCCCGATGCCAGGAGAGGTGTGGTTGCTGATATGCAAGTCTGGGCTGGTCCAGCGATGATACCGTCGTAGATGGCATCACAACGCGTGGCTGATGCGGCTCGGAATGAATTGATACTTTCGACGTGTGTCGCTTGATGCCATCCAAGACTTGCCAGCAGAGCGGCAAATACCTGGAACTCAAAGCCAAATTATCGTTTAACATGTTGCCTCGTTAGATGCAGCCATGCCCTCTAGCAAAGAAAGGCTCCGGAAGCAGACTTTTATTCGATGTATCTACCATGTCACGCATCGTCCCCGATGCCAGCAGAGTTGTGGTCGCTAATATGCAAATCTGATCTGGTCCATCGATGATACCGTCGTAGATGGCATCACCACAACGCGTGGCTGATGCGACTCGGAATGCATTGACACTTTCCACGTGTGTCGCTTGATGCCATTCAAGACTTGCCAGCAGAGCGGCAAATACCTGAATGCCAAAGCCAAATGATCGTTTAACATATTGCCTCGTTAGATGCAGCCATACCCTCTAGGAAATAAAGGTTCCGGCAGCAGTCTTTTATTCGATATATCTACCATGTCACGCGTCGTCCCCGATGCCAGCAGAGGTGTGGTCGCTGATATGCAAGTCTGGGCTGGTCCAGCGATGATACAGTCGTAGATTGCATCACGACGCGTGGCTGATGCGGCTCGGAATGCATTGATACTTTCGACGTGTGTCGTTTCATGCCATTAAAGACTTGCCAGCAGAGCGGCAAATACCTGGATCCCTAAGCCAAATGATCGTTTAACATGTTGCCTCGTTTGCTGCAGCCTTGATCTCTAGCGAAGAAAGGCTCCGACAGCAGTCGTTTATTCAATATATCTGCCATGTCACGCGTCGTCCCCGATGCCAGCAGAGGTGTGGTTGCTGATATCCAAGGCTCTTCTGGTCCCGCGATGATACTGTCGTAGATGTCTTCACAACACGTGGCTGATGCGGCTCGGAATGCTTTGACACGTTCCACGCGTCTCCCTTGATGCCATTCAAAAAGTGCCAACAGAGCGGTAAATAGCTGGATCCCAAAGCCAAATGATCGTTAAACATGTTGCCTCGTATGCTGCAGCCATGCCCTCTAGCGAAGAAAGGCTCCAGCAGCAGTCTTATATTCGATATATCTACCATTTCACGCGACGTTCCCGATGCCATCAGAGGTGTGGTCACTGATATGGAAGGCTTATCTGCTCCAGCGGTGATACTGTCGTAGATGGCATCACAACGCGTGGCTGATTCGGCTATGAATGCTTGGAAACTTTCCACGTGTGTCCCATGATGCCATTCAAGAAGCTTAAGCAGAGCGGCAAACACCTGGATCAGAAAGAAAAATGATCGTTTAATATGTTGCCTCTTTTGCTGCAGCCATGCCCTCTAGAGAAGAAACGCTCCGGCAGCAGTCTTATATCCGATATATCTGCCATGTCATTCGCCGTCCCCGATCCCGTCCGAGGTGAGGTCGCTGATATGCATTGTTGATCTGGTCCAGCAGTGATACTGTCGTAGATGGCATCACAATGCGTGCCTGATACGTATCGGAATGCTTTGACACTTTCCTCGCATGTCGCTTGTTGCCATTCAAGACTTGCCAGCAGAGCGGCAAATACCTGGAACCCAAATGATCCTTTAACATGTTGCCTCGTTTGATGCAGCCATGCCCCCTGGCGAAAAAAGGCTCCGGAAGTAGTCTTATATTCGACAGATTTACCATTGCACGCGACGTCCCCGATGCCGTCAAAGGTGTGGTCGCTGAAATGCAAGGCTTATCTGCTCCAGCGGTGACACTGTCGAAGGTGGCATCACAATGCGTGCCTGATACGTCTCGGAATGCTTTGAAACTTTCCATGCATGTCGCTTGATGCCATTCAAGACTAGCCAGCAGAGCGGCAAATACCTGGAACCCAAATGATCGTTTAACATGTTGCCTCGTTTGATGCAGCCATGCCCTCTTGCGAAAAAAGGCTTCGGAAGTAGTCTTATAATCGATAGATTTTTACCATGACACGCGACGTCCCCGATGCCATCAAAGATGCGGTCGCATAAATGCAAGGTTTATCTGCTCCAGCGGGGATACTGTCGTAGATGGCATCACAACGCGTGGCTGATGTGGCTCGGAATGCTTGGACACTTTCCACGTGTGTCGCGTGATACCATTCTAGACGTGCCAGCAGAGATTCAAATGCCTGGATCAGAAAGCAAAATGATCGCTTAACATGTTGGCTCGTTTGCTGCAGCCGTCTCAAAAGCGGACAGAGGCGCTTGCAGCAGTCTTGTATTCGATACACCTATTAAGGCGAGATGGCAACTGGGCGAGATGGCACTGATTCATATTTGAACAGCGCAATAAAACAACGGAACGCAACGAAGATTGACATCACAAGCGCTTACTCGCAACTAGATTGTTATTCACGCCGAAGGTATCTTAAATAATAAGTACACCAAACACAAACGCGAGGGAAAAAAACAAAAGACAACAACAGAAAAGCTTTGAGGTATTTGACATCCGTTTGTAATCAGATAGTTGCATTAGTGATCCTTCTGTCACAATAACTGATAAAGAGGTGATGTTCTTATCTGGCCATAATGTGTAGATTTCCGCTCGTGCCAATTCTCACCGTTGTGGGCATGAATTTTAGCTTTTGTGGTGTTTTATTTTGCTTCATTCCCTCTCGTTTGTGTTTGGTGAACTTAGTATTTAAGACGCCTTTGGCGTGAATAAAACTCTAGTTAGAGCGAGCGCTTGTGGAGTCCTATTTTCGTTGTGTTCCGTTGTTTTATTGCGCTGTTCAAATATGAATCGTTGGATCTACCATTTCACGCGACTTCCCCGATGCCAGAAGAGGTGTGGCTGCAGATACGCAATGGTGATCTGGTGCAGCGATGATACCGTCGTAGATGGCATCACAACACGCGGCTGATTCGGCTCGGAGTGCTTTGACACTTTCCACGCATGTCGCTTGATGCCATCCAAGACTTGCCAGCAGAGCGGCAAACACCTGGAACTCAAAGCCGAATTATCGTTTAACATGTTGCCTCGTTAGATGCAGCCATGCCCTCTAGCAAAGAAAGGCTCCGGAAGCAGACTTTTATTCGATATATCTACCATGTCACGCGTCGTCCCCGATGCCAGCAGAGTTGTGGTCGCTAATATGCAAATCTGATCTGGTCCAGCGATGACACCAACGTAGAAGGCATCACAACGCGTCTCTGATGGCTAGGAATGCTCTGGCACTTTCTACGCGTATCCCTTGATGCCATTCAAAAAGTGCCAGCAGAGCGGCAAATACCTGGATCCGAAATCCAAATTATTGTTTAACATGTTGCCTCGTTTGATGCAGCCATGCCCACTAGCGAAGAAAGGCTCCGGAAGTATTCGTATATTCGATAGATTTACCATGGCACGCGACGTCCCCGATGTCGTCAAAGGCGTGGTCGCTGAAATGCAAGGCTTATCTTCTCCAGCGGTGATACTGTCGTAGATGGCATCACAACACGTGGCTGATGCGGCTCGGAATGGTTTGACACTTTCCTCGCGTGTCCCTTGATGCCACTCAAGACTTGCCACCAGAGCGGCAGATACCTGCATCCCAAAGCTAAATGAAAGTTTAACATGTTGCCTCGTTTGCTGCAGGCATGCCTTCTATTGAAGAAAGGCTCCAGCAGCAGTCTCATATTCGATATATCTACCATTTAACGCGACTTCCCCGATGCCAGCAGAGGTGTGGTCGCTGATATGCAAGGCTGATCTGGTCCCTCGATGATACCATCGTAGATGGCATCACAAATCAAATCAAATCAAATCAAATCAAATCTTTATTTTCTCTCCCAAGGAGAAAGAGGGGGTGGCGGGTAATAGCCGCATGATTGCGGCTTGAGGAAGCCCGGCCCCCTTATGTACAATTCGGCAGCAGTTTGAAAAAAAAAACACATTTAGCTCCAAAAAGTTATTCGAAACAGATTTCGTTGAATACACTTCAGCTTAAACCAAATGCCTATAAAAGAACCTAACACCATTCAGAAAAAGAATCTGCAGCAGTACAGAACACTTCATGACAGTCAAAAATACAGAACAAACTAAAAGTAAGCAACAAGTAACATACACCAAGAACACCAAAAAGTACAAACTCAAGCATAGAAATTTTATCAGGCGTTAGCTGCAAGAAAATGTGCATAAACTGCTCGTTTGGACATCTTTTCTGGGCAGACATCGATGGCCGCAATGTTATTTAAAAGAACAGCTGCGTGATAAGATATGGACTAGCGACCATAGTCTGTACGACAGAAAGGCACAACCCATGAGTCATTTCGACGAGTATTGTAGAAGGAAATGTGGGACAGAAGATTTATTAAGTCCAGGAAGCTGCGATTACACGCCAAAACGGAGGAGCGATATGTATACGTGAGACGAAAAAGATAGATGGATTCTATGGGAAGAAGTTTAAAGGGATGAAACTAATCAGATGTATGCGCATGACATGGAATATCAGCAATCGCACGCAAGGTACGTTTCTGACAGATTTTAAGTTTCCCTATGTTTTCCTTAGACGTAGTTCACCAGATTAGATGGCAGTATTTAGTGTAGACAGAAATAGTGCGTTATAAATTACGCGTTTAACTGCGGTCGGCAAGAAGTGGCGGTGCCAGTTTAGTATGCGACAAACATTGCTAAGTTCATTGTAGAGTACTTCAACATGCTTATTCAACGTGAGGGTTTCAGAAAATGTTGCACCGAGGGTCTTAATTTTGTTAACAAAACTTAATTCCACACCGTCTATAAGTGTCTTACCTTCAGGGTTAAGATTTCTGTTCTTAGTGCGGAATAATATGGCCTGTCTTTTTAGCGTTCAACCGTAAATGATTTCTTTGCGACCTGTCGCTAACAAATGACAGTGCATGGTTTGCAGAGTAAATTAAATCATCAATATTTGCCCCTCTGAAAAATATAGCAGTATTATCCGCGTAGCCGACCCATGATATGGCGTCATGCTGGGAAAAAAAATATCATTAATATAAACAACAAATAACACAGGCCCAAGGATACTTCCTTGCGGTACGCCGGAAGGGATTCTTTTTATGTTAGAATTATGATTATTGTGATTTACATATTGGCACCTGTTATGAAGATATGAAGAAATAAGATTTGCACTGCCGCGCACTCCGTAGTCCTCCTGATTAGACAATAAGGTTTCATGATGGACACAGTCGAACGCTTTTGAAAAATAAATGTACAGACCTAGTACAAGTTCTTTACGTTCATAGGCGCCAATGATGAGTTCTTTTTCAGCTAATTGTGCTGATTCCGTGGATTATCCTTCCATGAAGTCATACTGATATGGCGAGATCAGAGAGAATTTGTTTAGGAAACTGTAAAGACGCGTGTGCATTATCTTTTCCAAACCTTTTGAAAATATAGGCACTATGGAGATGGGACGAAAGTTTGTTATGTTATTTTTATCACCTACTTTGTATAGGGCCACCACTTTTGCAATCGTCATGTTCCTGGGAAAACAGCTGCATTCTAGAACCAGGTTATATAGTTGGCATAAGACAGGCGCAATCAGATCAAGGACATACTTAACTGAGGAAATCTGCATGTCATTGACATCCAGTGATTTAGAATTTTTCATTGCCTGAAATGCAGATGTAATTTCTGTCGCAGTTGTGGGGAGAAATACCATGCTATTACTGTCTGAAATTCGTCCGGCAAGTGGGACCGAACTTATTGCCGGCAGTCTGCTTGAGGCACTCACATCAATAAACAGGTTATTCAGCATATCAGAGAGCGCCTTGCCAGTCACATCTGTACTACCCACCCTCATGCTTGTAAGTACAGTTTGTCTTTTGCATCGTAGAAGACTGTTTAAACGCTTCCATTGCAAATCAGTATTTTTAATTGCATCATTGAAATGCGCCATCAGAGACTCATGCTTGGCATGCTTAAGTTTGGCATTTAAACGATTCCTGAATGATTTAAACGTTTGAAGCTCTGACAAATCCTTTGATTTTACTAAGTTTCAGTATAGCTTATTTTTTATTTAATTTGAGCTAGAAGATAGCTTGTAATCCATGACTTCCGTGAGTTTTTGTTATTTACCCTTGACATGTACGGGAAATGTTTTTTACAGGATTGTAATATCTGACATGAGAGCGTCATACATGGAATCAACATAAGTTTTTTCAAGAACATGAGTCCAGTCATGGGCTTGAATATCAGTGCGAAAACTTCAGAAAAGTATCGGTGATGTTTTGAAAAAGCAAGGGAGGTGAGCTGTCTGCATTCGGAGCATATTTATCCTGAATACGAAAATAGGAAAGTGATCGCTAATATCACATACAAGAGTTCCTGGGATTGCAGGTATATAAACATTTGTAACAAATACATCAATTAGAGTTTGCGAGGATGTTGTTATACGTGAGGGCTCATTCATGAAGTTAATAAAGCCATATGTATCAAAAACAGACAACAGACCAGTTCGTCAAGTTTAATTGACAAGCATGTCAATGTTTACATCGCCACCAAAAAATAATGAGTACTTATTTAAAGATATGAAGTCAAAAATTGTTCAAGAAAACGCAAAAACATTGCGACGTTTGCGTGTGGTGGACGATAAACCACGGTGAAAAATCTGCAAGCATCACGAACAGTCAATACCTCGTAATTTTCATTTGACTCAGAATATTCGTCGACGATATGCACGTTAAAACAATGTTTCAAATGGAGCAGCAAACCACCCCCACTTTTATGCGGACGGCAAGGTGTAAAGCTATTATAAGCCGTGAAACTGTTACAACGCGTGGCTGATGCGGCTCGGAATGCATTGACGCTTTCCATGTGTGTCCCTTGATGCCACTCAAGACTTGCCAGCCGGACGGCAAATACCTAGATCCCAAAGCCAAATGATCGTTTAAGATGTTGCCTCGTTTGATGCAGCCATGCCCACTAGCGAACAAAGGCTCCGGAAGTAGTCTTATATTGGATATATCTACCATGTCACGCGTCTTGCCCGATGCCAGCAGAGGTGTGGTCGCTGATATGCAAGGCTGATCTGGTCCAGCGAGGGCACCAGCGTAGAAGGCATCACAACGCGTGGCTGGTATGGCTCGGAATGCTTTGACACTTTCCACGCGTATCCCTTGATGTCATCCAAGAAGTGCCAGCAGGGCGTTAAATACCTAGATCCCAAAGCCAAATGATCGTTTAACATGTTGCCTCGTTTGATGCAGCCGTGCCCACTAGGGAAGAAAGGCTCCGTAAGTAGTTTTACATTCGATACATTTGCCATGTCACGCGACGTCCCTGATGCTGTCAAAGGCTTGGTCGCTGAAATGCAAGGCTTATCCGCTCCAGCGGGGATACTGTCGTAGATGGCATCACAATGCGTGCCTGATACGTCTCGGAATGCTTTGACACTTTCCATGCATGTCGCTTGATGCTATCCAAGACTTGCCAGCAGAGCGGCAAATACCTGGAACTCAAAGCCAAATTATCGTTTAAAATGTTGCCTCGTTTGCTGCAGCCATGCCCTCTAGCGAAGAAAGGATCCAGCAGTAGTCTCATATTCGATATATCTACCATATAACGCGACGTCCCCGATGCCAGCAGAGGTGTGGTCGTTGATCTGCAAGGCTGATCGGGTCCCGCGATGACAATGTCGTAGATGGCATCACAACGCGTGGCTGATGCGGCTCGGAATGCATTGACACTTTCCACGTGTGTCGCTTGATGCCATTTAAGACTTGCCAGCAGAGCGGCAAATACCTGAATGCCAAAGCCAAATGATCGTTGAACATATTGCCTCGTTAGATGCAGCCATGCCCTCTAGCAAAGAAAGGTTCCGGCAGCAGTCTTTTATTCGATATATCTACCATGCCACCCGTCGTCCCCGATGCCAGCAGAGGTGTGGTCGCTGATATGCAAGTCTGGGCTGGTCCATCGATGATACCGTCGTAGATGGCATCACAACGCGTGGCTGTTGCGGCTCGGAATGCATTGATACTTTCGACGTGTGTCGTTTCATGCCATTGAAGACTTGCCAGCAGAGCGGCAAATACCTGGATCCCTAAGCCAAATGATCGTTTACATGTTGCCACGTTTGCTGCAGCCTTGATCTCTAGCGAAGAAAGGCTCCGACAGCAGTCGTTTATTCAACATATCTACCATGTGACGCGTCGTCCCCGATGCCAGCAGAGGTGTGGTTTCTGATAGGCAAGGCTGATCTGGTTCCGCGATGATAATGTCGTAGATGGCATCACAACGCGTGGCTGGTATGGCTCGGAATGCTTTCACACTTTCCACGAGTGTCGCATGATGCCATTCAAGACGTGGCAGCAGAGCGGAAAACACATGGATCACAAAGCCAAATGATCGTTTAATTTGTTGTCTCGTTTTCTGTAGCCGTCCCAATAGCGAAGAAAGGCTCCGGAAGCAGTCTTATATTAGTTAGATATACCATGTCATGTGCCGTCCCCGATCCTGTCAGAGGTGAGCTCGCTGATAGGCATGGCTGATCAGGTCCAGGGAGGATACCGTCGTAGATGGCATCACAATGCGTGCCTGACACGGTTCTAATGCTTTGCCACTATCCACGTGTGTCCCTTGATGCCACTCAAGACTTGCCAGCAGAGCGGCAGACACCTGGATCCCAATGCCAAATGATCGTTTAACATGTTGCCTCGTATGCTGCAGCCATGTCCTCCTGCGAAGAAAGGCTACACCAGCAGTCTTATATTCGATATATCTGCCATTTCACGCGACGTCCCCGATGCCATCAGAGGTGTGGTGGCTGATATGCAAGGCTGATCTAGTCCAGCGATGGCACCAACGTAGAATGCATCACAACGCGTGGCTGGTATGGCTCGGAATACTTTGACACTTTCCACGTGTGTCGCTTGATGCCATTCAAGACGTGGCAGCAGAGCGGCAAACACATGGATCACAAAGCCAAATGATCGTTTAACATGTTGCCTCGTTTGATGCAGCCATGGCCACCAGCGAAGAAACGCTCCAGAAGTAGTCTTATATTCGATAGATCTACCATGTAACGCGACATCCCCGATGCCGTCAAAGGTGTGGTCGCTGATATGCAAGGCTGATCTGGTCCGGCGATGATACCAACATAGATGGCATCACAACGCGTGGCTGATACGGCTGGGAATGCTTTGACGCTTTCCACGCGTATCCGTTGACGTCATCAATAATTGCCAGCAGGGCGGCAAATACCTACATCCCAAAGCCAAATGATCGTTCAACATGTTGCCTCGTTTGATGCAGCCATGAACATTAGCGAAGAAAGGCTCCGGAAGTAGACTCACATTCGATACATTTACCATGTCAGGCGACGTCCCTGATGCTGTCAAAGGCTTCGTCGCTGAAATGCAAAGCTTATCTGCTCCAGCGGTGATACTGTCTTAGATGGCATCACAATGCGTGCCTGATACGTCCCGGAATGTTTTGACACCTTCCACGCATGTCGCGTGATGCCATCCAAGACTTGCGAGCAGAGCGGCAAATACCTGGAACTCAAAGCCAAATGATCGTTTAACATGTTTCCTAGTTTGCTGCAGCCATGCCTTCAGGCGAAGAATGGCTCCAGCAGAAGTTTCATATTCGATATATCTACCATATACCGCGACGTCCCAGATGCCAGCAGAAGTGTGGTCGCTGTTATGCAAGGCTGATCTGGTCCCGCGATGATAATGTCAAATATGGCATTACAACGCGTGGCTGATACGGCTCGGAATGCTTTGACACTTTCCACGCGTCTTCCTTGATGCCATTCAAGAAGTGCCAAAAGAGCGGCAAATACCTTTAACCCAAAGCCAAACGATCGTTTAACATGTTGCCTCGTTTGTTGCAGCCATGCCCTCTAGCGAAGAAAGGCTCCAGCAGCAGACTTATATTAGTTAGATATACCAGGTCACGCGCCGTCCCCGATCCCGTCAGAGGAGAGCTCGCTGATAGGCATGGCTGATCGGGCCCAGCGATGATGCCGTCGGAGATGGCTTCACAATTAGTGCCTGATACGTCTCGGAATTCTTTGACACTTTCCAGGCATGTCGCTTAATGCCGTTCAAGACTTGCCAGCAGAGCGTCGAATATCTGGAACCCAAAGCCAAATGATCGTTTAACATGTTGCCTCGTTTGATGCAGCCATGCCTACTAGAAAAAAAGGCTCCGGAAGTAGTGTTATATTCGATAGATTTACCATGGCACGCGACGTCCCCGATGCCGTAAAAGGTGTGGTCGCTGAAATGCAAGGCTTATCTGCTCCAGCGGTAATACTGTCGTAGATGGCATCACAATGCGTGCCTTATACGTCTCGGAATGCTTTGACACTATCCACGCATGTCGCTTGATGCCATTCAAGACATGCCAGCAGAGCGGCAAATACCTGGAACCTAAAGCCAAATCTTCGTTGCCTCGTTAGATGCAGCCATGCCCTCTAGCAAAGAAAGGCTCCGGAAGCAGACTTTTATTAGATATATCTACCATGTCACGCGTCGTCCCCGATGCCAGAAAAGTTGTGGTCGCTGATCTGCAAGTCTGATCTGGTCCATCGATGATACCGTCGTAGATGGCATCACAACGCGTGGCTGATGCGGCTCGGTATGCATTGACACTTTCTTCGTGTGTCACCTGATGCCTTTCAAGACTTGTCAGCAGAGCGGCAAATACCTGAATCCCAAAGCCAAATGATCGTTTAACATGTTGCCTCGTTAGATGCAGCCATGCAAAGAAAGGCTCCGGCAGCAGTCTTTTATTCGATATATCTACCATAACACGCGTCGTCCCCGATGCCAGGAGAGGTGTGGTTGCTGATATGCAAGTCTGGGCTGGTCCAGCGATGATACCGTCGTAGATGGCATCACAACGCGTGGCTGATGCGGCTCGGAATGAATTGATACTTTCGACGTGTGTCGCTTGATGCCATCCAAGACTTGCCAACAGAGCGGCAAATACCTGGAACTCAAAGCCAAATTATCGTTTAACATGTTGCCTCGTTAGATGCAGCCATGCCCTCTAGCAAAGAAAGGCTCCGGAAGCAGACTTTTATTCGATGTATCTACCATGTCACGCATCGTCCCCGATGCCAGCAGAGTTGTGGTCGCTAATATGCAAATCTGATCTGGTCCATCGATGATACCGTCGTAGATGGCATCACCACAACGCGTGGCTGATGCGGCTCGGAATGCATTGACACTTTCCACGTGTGTCGCTTGATGCCATTCAAGACTTGCCAGCAGAGCGGCAAATACCTGAATGCGAAAGCCAAATGATCGTTTAACATATTGCCTCGTTAGATGCAGCCATACCCTCTAGGAAATAAAGGTTCCGGCAGCAGTCTTTTATTCGATATATCTACCATGTCACGCGTCGTCCCCGATGCCAGCAGAGGTGTGGTCGCTGATATGCAAGTCTGGGCTGGTCCAGCGATGATACAGTCGTAGATGGCATCACGACGCGTGGCTGATGCGGCTCGGAATGCATTGATACTTTCGACGTGTGTCGTTTCATGCCATTAAAGACTTGCCAGCAGAGCGGCAAATACCTGGATCCCTAAGCCAAATGATCGTTTAACATGTTGCCTCGTTTGCTGCAGCCTTGATCTCTAGCGAAGAAAGGCTCCGACAGCAGTCGTTTATTCAATATATCTGCCATGTCACGCGTCGTCCCCGATGCCAGCAGAGGTGTGGTTGCTGATATCCAAGGCTCTTCTGGTCCCGCGAAGATACTGTCGTAGATGTCTTCACAACACGTGGCTGATGCGGCTCGGAATGCTTTGACACGTTCCACGCGTCTCCCTTGATGCCATTCAAAAAGTGCCAACAGAGCGGTAAATAGCTGGATCCCAAAGCCAAATGATCGTTAAACATGTTGCCTCGTATGCTGCAGCCATGCCCTCTAGCGAAGAAAGGCTCCAGCAGCAGTCTTATATTCGATATATCTACCATTTCACGCGACGTTCCCGATGCCATCAGAGGTGTGGTCACTGATATGCAAGGCTGATCTGGTCCAGCGATGGCACCAACGTAGAACGCATCACAACGCGTGACTGGTATGGCTCGGAATGCTTTGACACTGTCCACGTGTGTCACTTGATGCCATTCAAGATGCAAAAAAGGACGAACTGCGCAACAAGAACACGGACGAAAGGGAGGCAGACACACACTGCGCTAGTGTGTGTCTGCCTCCCTTTCGTCCTTGTTCTGTTGCGCAGTTCGTCTTTTTTGCATTATGATCAACCAACTAGCCGGACAAGTCCTGTTGAAGCCATTCAAGACATGGCAACAGAGCGGCAAACACAAGGATCACAAAGATAAATGATCGTTGTATCGTTTGTTGTAGCCGTCCCCGCGACGTCCCCGATGCCGTCAAAGGTGTGGTCGCTAAAATGCAAGGCTTATCTGCTCCAGCGGTGATACTGTCGTAGATGGCATCACAATGCGTGCCTGATACGTTTCGGAATCCTTTGACACTTTCCACGCATGTCGCTTGGTGCCATTCAAGACTTGCCAGCAGAGCGGCAAATACCTGGAACCCAAATTATCGTTTAACATGTTGCCTCGTTCAATGCAGCCGTGCCCTCTAGCGAAAAGTCTCCGGAAGTAGTCGTATATTCGATAGATTTACTATTTCACGCGACTTCCCCGATGCCGTCAAAGGTGCGATCGCAGAAATGCAAGGCTCATCTGCTCCAGTGGTGATACTGTCGTAGATGGCATCACAACGCGTGGCTGATGCGGCTCTGAATGCTTGAACACTTTCCACGTGTGTCGCTTGATACAATTCTAGACGTGCCAGCAGCGATTCAAATGGCTGGATTAGAAAGCAAAATGATCGCTTAACATGTTGCCTCGTTTGCTGTAGCCGTCCCAAAAGCGATGAGAGGCTCTGGCAGCAGTCTTGTATTCGATACACCTATTAAGGCTGCGAACTTGGCAAGTTGGCACTGATTCATATTTGAACAGCGCAATAAAACAACGGAACACAACGAAATTTGGCATCACAAGCGCTTACTCGCAACTAGATTGTTATTCAAGCCAAAGGCATCTTAAATAATAAGTACACCAAACACATACGCGAGGAAAAAAAACAAGACAACAATAAAGCTTGGAGGCATTTCACATCCGTTTAAAATCAGATAGTTGCATTAGTGATCCTTCTCTCACACTAACTAATAAAGAGATGATGTTTTTATCCGGCCATAATATTTAGATTTCCGCTCGTGCCAATTCTTACCGTTGTGGGCATGAATTTTAGCTTTTGTGCAGTTTTCTTTTGTTTCATTCCCTCTCGTTTGTGTTTGGTGAACTTAGTATTTAAGACGCCTTTAGCGTGAATAAAAATCTAGTTGGAGTGAGCGCTTGTGGAGTCCATTCTTCGTTGTTTTCCGTTGTTTTATAGCACTGTTCAAATATGAATCAATGCAACTACCATTTCACGCGACGTCCCCGATGCCAGCACAGGTGTGGCTGCTGATACGCAATGGTGATGTGGTCCAGCGATTTTACCGTCGTAGATGGCATCACAACACGTGCCTGACATGGCTCGGAATCCCTTGATACTTTCCACACGTGTCTCTTGATGCCAATCAAGACCTGCCACCAGAGCGTTAATTTCCTGGGTCAGAATCCAAAATGATCGCTTAACATGTTGCCTCCTTTGCTGCAGCAATGACCTATAGCGAAGAAAGGCTCCAGCACCAGTCTTATATTCGGTATATCTAACATTTCACGCGACGTCCCCGATGCCAGCGGAGTTTTGGTCGCTGACATGCAAGGCTGATCTAGTCCAGCTATGACACCAACGTAGAAGGCATCCCAACGCGTGGCTGATGGCTGGGAATGCTTTGGCACTTTCCACGCGTATCCCTTGATGCCATTCAAGAAGTGCCAGCAGAGTGGCAAATACCTGGATCCACAAGCCAAATGATCGTTTAACATGTTGCCTCGTTGGATGCAGCCATGATGCAGTCTCAATCTGACGGTTGTTGATAAGCGTTTGAATAGGTCGTAAGTCAGCGTTCATTGTTGCCAGTCGTATCACGATGTCTTGTCCAGATGTAACGCAGAACAGCGAAAAAGGCATGCACTTTCCACAGACTTGTTGGCGTTGCCTCTTTTCCTCGGTTCCGTGGTCAAAGGGACTGTGATGTCATCGTTGCGTCCCGTTGCGCATGTAGACGGGAAGAGCGCGCATGCATCGAAGAAAACCGCGGTTAAAAATAACGATGTGTGCATTGTCGGCGAGGTGTCGAGTCTCAATCTGACGGTGGTCGATAAGCGTTTAAATAGGTCGTACGTCAGCGTTCTCAGTTGCCAGTCGAATCTTGATGTATTGTTCATATGTAGCGCAGAGGAGCGAAAAATTAAGGCATGCACTTTCCGCTGAGTTGCTCGCGTTGACTCGTGTCTTCGGTTCCGTGGTCAAAGGCACTGTGATGTCATCGTTGCGCCCCGTTCCGCCAGTAGACGGGCAGAGCATGCATGCAAAGAAGAGCACCGCTGTTAAAAATAACGATGAGTGCATTGTCGGCGTGATGTCGGCTCTCAATCTGACGGTGTTCGATAAGCGTTTAAAAAGGTCGTTCGTCAACGTTCTCTGTTGCCCGTCGTATCCCGATGTCTCGTCCAGGTGTTGCACATAGCAGCGAAAAATTAAGGCATGCACTTTCCGCTGACTTGCTCGCGTTGACTCGTGTTCTCGGTTTTGTGGTAAAAGGGACTGTAATGTCATCGTTACGTCCCGTTCCGCCGGTAGACGGGAAGAGTGTGCATGCATCAAAGAGCACCTCTGTAAAAAAAGAGTGCATTGTCGGCGCGGTGTCGAGTCCCAATCTGACGGTGGTCGATAAGCGTCTAAATAGGTCTTACGTCAGCGTTCCTTGTTGCCAGTCGTATCTCGATGTCTTGTCCAGATGTAGCGCAGAACAGCGAAAAAGGCATGCACTTTCCGCAGGCTTGTTGGCGTTCTCTCGTGTCCTCGGTTCCGTGGTCAAAGGAACTGTGATGTCTTCGTTGCGTCCCGTTGCGCCAGTAGACGGGCAGAGCGCGCTTGCATCGAAGAGCACCGCGGTTAAAAATAACTATGAGCGCATTGTCGGCTAGGTGTCGAGTCCCAATCTGAGGGTGGCCTATAAGGGTTAAAATGGGTCTTACGTCAGCGTTCCTTGTTTCCAGTCGTATCTCGATGTCTTTTCCAGATGTAGCGCAGAACAGCGAAAAATTAAGGCATGCACTCTCCGCTGAGTTGCTCGCGTTGACTCGTGTCGTAGGTTCCGTGGTCGAAGGGACTGTGATGTCATCGTTGCGCGCCGTTCCGCCAGTAGACGGGCAGAGCGTGCATGCATCGAAGAGCACCCCGGTTAAAAATAACGATGTGTGCTTTTTCGGCGCGGTGTCGAGTCCCAATCTGACAGTGGTCGACAAGCGTTTAAATAGGTCGTACGTCAGCGTTCTCTGCTGCCAGTCGTATCTTGATGTATTGTTCAGATGTAGCGCAGAACAGCGAAAAAATCATGCACTTTCCGCTGAATTGCTCGCGTTGACTCGTGTTCTCGGTTCCGTGGTCAAATGGACAGTGATGCCATCTTTGCGTCCAGTTCCGCCAGTAGACGGGCAGAGCGCGCATGCATCGAAGAGCACCGCGGTTTAAAATAACGATGAGTGCATTGTCGGCGCGGTGTCGAGTCTCAATCTGACGGTGGTCGATAAGCGTTTAATAAGGTCGTTCGTCAGGGTTCTTTGTTGCCAGTCGTATCTCGATGTCTCGTCCAGATGTTGCGCAGAGCAGCGAAAAATTAAGGCATTCACTTTCCGCTGACTTGCTCGCGTTGACTCGTGTTCTCGGTTCTGTGGTCAAAGGTACTGTGATGTCATCGTTGCGCCCCGTTCCGCCAGTAGACGGGCAGAGCGTGCATGCAAAGAAGAGCACCGCGGTTTAAAAAAACGACGAGTGCATTGTCGGCGCGGTGTCGAGTCCCAATCTGACGGTGGTCGACAAGCGTTTAAATAGGTCGTACGTCAGCGTTCTTTGTTTCCAGTCGTATCTCGATGTCTTTTACAGATGTTGCGCAGAGCAGCGAAAAATTAAGGCATGCACTTTCCGCTGAGTTGCTCGCGTTGACTCGTGTCCTCGGTTCCGTGGTCAAAGGGACTGTGATGTCATCGTTGCGCCCCGTTCCGCCAGTAGACGGGCAGAGCGTGCATGCAAAGAAGAGCACCGCGGTTTAAAATAACGATGAGTGCATTGTCGGCGCGGTGTCGAGTCTCAATCTGATGGTGGTCAATAAGCGTTTAAAAAGGTCGTTCGTCAGCGTTCTTTGTCGCCAGTCGTATCTCGATGTCTCGTCCAGATGTTGCGAAGAGCAGCGAAAAATTAAGGCATGCACTTTCCGCTGAGTTGCTCGCGTTGACTCGTGTTTTCGGTTCCGTGGTCAAAGGGACTGTGATGTCATCGTTGCGCCCCGTTCAGCCAGTAGACAGGCAGAGCGTGCATGCAAAGAAGAGCACCGCGGTTTAAAATAACGATGAGTGCATTGTCGGCGCGGTGTCGAGTCTCAATCTCACGGTGGTCGATAAGCGTTTAAAAAGGTCGTTCGTCAGCGTTCTTTGTTGGAAGTCGTATCTCGATGTCTCGCCCAGATGTTGCGCAGAGCAGCGAAAAATTAAGACATTCACTTTCCGCTGACTTGCTCGCGTTGACACGTGTTCTCTGTTTCGTGGTCAAATGGACTGTGATGCCATCTATGCGTCCAGTTCCGCCAGTAGACGGGCAGAGCGTGCATGCATCGAAGAGCACCTCTGTTAAAAAAAACGAGTGCATTGTCGGCGCGGTGTCGAGTCCCAATCTGACGGTGGCCGATAAGTGTTTAAATGGGTCTTACGTCAGCGTTCCTTGTTTCCAGTCGTATCTCGATGTCTTTTCCAGATGTTGCGCAGAGCAGCGAAAAATTAAGGCATGCACTTTGCGCTGAGTTGCTCGCGTTGACTCGTGTCCTCGGTTCCGTGGTCAAAGGGACTGTGATGTCATCGTTGCGCTCCGTTCCGCCAGTAGACGGGCACAGCGTGCATGCAAAGAGCACCGGGGTTTAAAATAACGATGAGTGCATTGTCGGCGCGGTGTCGAGTCTCAATCTGACGGTGGTCGATAAGCGTTTAAAAAGGTCGTTCGTCAGCGTTCTTTGTTGCCAGTCGTATCTCCATGTCTCGTCCAGATGTTGCGCAGAGCAGCGAAAAATTAAGGCATGCACTTTCCACTGAGTTGCTCGCGTTGACTCGTGTCCTCGGTTCCGTGGTCAAAGGGAGTGTGATGTCATCGTTGCGCCCCGTTCCGCCAGTAGACGGGCAGAGCGTGCATGCAGAGAAGAGCACCGCGGTTTAAAATAACGAGGAGTGCATTGTCGGCGTGGTGTCGAGTCTCAATCTGACGGTGGTTGATAAGCGTTTAAAAAGGTCGTTCGTCAGCGTTCTCTGTTGCCAGTCGAATCTTGATGTCTTGTTCAGATGTAGCGCAGAGCAGCGAAAAATTAAGGCATGCACTTTCCGCTGAGTTGCTCGCGTTGACTCGTGTCCTCGGTTCCGTGGTCAAAAGGACTGTGATGTCATCGTTGCGCCCCGTTCCACCAGCAGACGGGCTGAGCGTGCATGCAAAGAAGAGACCCTCGGTTAAAAATAACGACGAGTGCATTGTCGTCGCGGTGTCGAGTCTCAATCTGACGGTGGTCGATAAGCGTTTAAAAAGGTCGTTCGTCAGCGTTCTCTGTTGCCAGTCGTATCTCGATGTCTCGTCCAGATGTTGCGAAGAGCAGCGAAAAATTAAGGCATGCACTTTCCGCTGAGTTGCTCGCGTTGACTCGTGTCCTCGGTTCCGTGGTCAAAGGGACTGTGATGTCATCGTTGCGCCCCGTTCAGCCAGTAGACGGGCAGAGCGTGCATGCAAAGAAGAGCACCGCGGTTGAAAATAACGATGATTGCATTGTCGGCGCGGTGTCGAGTCTCAATCTGACGGTGGTCGATAAGCGTTTAAAAAGGTCGTTCGTCAGCGTTCTTAGTTGCAAGTCGTATCTCGATGTCTCGTCCAGATGTTGCGCAGAGCATCGAAAAATTAAGGCATTCACTTTCCGCTGACTTGCTCGCGTTGACACGTGTTCTCTGTTTCGTGGTCAAATGGACTGTGATGCCATCTATGCGTCCAGTTCCGCCAGTAGACGGGCAGAGCGCGCATGCATCGAAGAGCACCTCGGTTAAAAAAAACAAGTGCATTGTCGGCGCGGTGTCGAGTCCCAATCTGACGGTGGCCGATAAGTGTTTAAATGGGTCTTACGTCAGCGTTCCTTGTTTCCAGTCGTATCTCGATGTCTTTTCCAGATGTTGCGCAGAGCAGCGAAAAATTAAGGCATGCACTTTGCGCTGAGTTGCTCGCGTTGACTCGTGTCCTCGGTTCCGTGGTCAAAGGGAGTGTGATGTCATCGTTGCGCCCCGTTCCGCCAGTAGACGGGCAGAGTGTGCATGCATGGAAGAGCACCTCGGTTAAAAATAACGCTGAGTGCATTCTCGGCGCTGTGTCGAGTCTAAATCTGACGGTGGTCAATAAGCGTTTAATTAGATCGTCCTAAGCGTTCCTTGTTCCCAGTCGTATCTTGATGTCTTGTCCAGATGTAGCGCGGAGCAGCGAAAAAGGCATGCACTCTCCGCTGAGTTGTTGGCGTTGTCTCGTGTCCTCGGTTCCGTGGTCAAAGGGACTGTGATGTCATCGAAGCGTCCCGTTGCGCCAGTAGACGGGAAGATCGCGCATGCTTCGAATTGCACCGAGTTTAAAAATAACGAGGTGTGCATTGTCGGCGCGGTGTCGAGTCCCAAACTGACGGTGGTCGACAAGCGTTTAAAAAGGTCGTTCGTCAGCGTTCTCTGTTGCCAGTCATATCTCGATGTCTCGTCCAGATGTTGCGCAGAGCAGCGAAAAATTAAGGCATGCACTTTCCGCTGACATGCTCGCGCTGACTCGTGTTTTCGGTTCCGTGGTCAAATGGACTGTGATGCCATCTATGCGTCCAGTTCCGCCAGTAGACGGGAAGATCGCGCATGCATCGAAGAGCACCGCGTTTAAAAATAACGAGGTGTGCATTGTCGGCGCGGTGTCGAGTCCCAATCTTACGGTAGTCGATAAGCGATTAAATAGGTCGTAAGTCAGCGTTCATTGTTGCCAGTCGTATCTCGATGTCTTGTCCAGATGTAACGCAGAACAGCGAAAAAGGCATGCACTTTCTGCTGACTTGCTCGCGTTGACACGTGTACTCGGTTCTGTGGTCAAAGGGACTGTGATGGCATCCTTGAGTCTCGTTCCTTCAGTAGACGGGCAGAGCGCGCATGCATCGAAGAGCACCGCGGTTTAAAATAAAGCTGAGTGCATTGTCGGCGCGGTGTCGAGTCTCAATCGCACGGTGGTCGATAAGCGTTTAAAAAGGTCGTTCGTCAGCGTTCTCTGTTGCCAGTCGTATCTCGATGTTTCGTCCAGATGTTGCGCACAGCAGCGAAAAATTAAGGCATGCAATTTCCGCTGACTTGTTCGCGTTGACTCGTGTTCTTGGTTCCGTGGTGAAAGGGACTGTGATGTTATCGTTGCGTCCAGTTCCGCCAGTAGACAGGCAGAACGCGCATGCATCGAAGAGCACCGCGGTTTAAAATAACGATGAGTGGCGCGCTGTCGAGTCTCAATCTGACGGTGGTCGATAAGCGTTTAAATGGGTCTTACGTCAGCGCTCTTTGTTTTCAGTCGTATTTCGATGTCTTTTCCAATGTAACGCAGAACACCGAAAACGGCATGCACTTTCCGCTGACTTGCTCGCGTTGAATCAGTTTTTCGTTTCCGTGGTCAAATGGACTGTTATGCCATCTATGCGTCCAGTTCCGCCAGTAGGCGGGCAGGGCGCGCATGCATCGAAGAGCACTGCGGTTTAAAATAACGATGAGTGCATTGTCGGCGCGGTGTCGAGTCTCAATCTGACGGTGGTCGATAAGCGTTTAAAAAAGTAGTTCGTCAGTGTTCTCTGTTGCCTGTCGAATCGCGATGTCTCGTCCAGATGTTGCGCAGAGCAGCGAAAAATTAAGGCGGGCACTTTCCGCTGACTTGTTCGCGTGGACTCGTGTTCTCGGTTCCGTGGCCAAAGGGACTGTGATGTCATCGTTGCGTCCCGTTCCGTCAGTAGACGGGAAGAGCGTGCATGCAAAGAAGAGCACCTCGGTTAAAAATAACGACGAGTGCCTTGTCGGCGCGGTGTCGAGTCCCAATCTGACGGTGGTCGACAAGCGTTTAAATCGGTCGTACGTCAGCGTTCTCTCTTGCCAGTCGAATCTCGATGTCTTGTTCAGATGTAGCGCAGAGCAGCGAAAAAAGCATGCACTTTCCGCTGACTTGTTCGCGTTGACTCGTGTCCTCGGTTCTGTGGTCAAAGGGACTGTGATGTCAACGTTGAGCCCCGTTCCGCCCGTAGACGGGCAGAGCGCGCATGCATCGAAGATCACCGCGGTTAAAAATAACGATGTGTGCATTGTCGGCGCGGTGTCGAGTCCCAATCTGACGGTGGTCTATAAGCGTTTAAATAGGTCTTACGTCAGCGTTCCTTGCTGCCAGTCGAATCTCGATGTCTTGTCGAGATGTAGCGCCGAACAGCGAAAAAGGCATGCACTCTCCGCTGACTTGTTCGCGTTGACTCGTGTTCTCGGTTCCGTGGCCAAAGGGACTGTGATGTCATCGTTGCGTCCCGTTGCTCCAGTAGACGGGCAGAGCGTGCATACATCGAAAAGCACCTCGGTTAAAAATAACGATGAGTGCATTGTCGGCGCGGTGTCGAGTCCCAATCTGACGGTGATCAATAAGCGTTTAAATAGGTCGTAAGTCAGCCTTCTCTGTTGCCAGTCGAATCTCGATGTCTTGTTCAGATGTAGCGCAGAGCAGCGAAAAATTAAGGCATGCACTTTCCGCTGACTTGTTCGCGTTGACTCGTGTTCTCTGTTCCGTGGTCAAATGAACTGTGATGCCATATATGCGTCCAGTTCCGCCAATAGACGGGCAGAGCGCGCATGCTTCGAAGAGCACTGCGGTTTAAAATAACGATGAGCGCATTGTCGGTGCGGTGTCGAGTCTCAATCTGACGGTGGTCGATAAGCGTTTAAATAGGTCTTACGTCAGCGTTCCTTGTTGCCAGTCCTATCTCGATGTCTTGTCCAGATGTAGCGCAGAACAGCGAAAAAGGCATGCACTTTCCGCTGACTTGTTCGCGTTGACTCGTGTTCTGGTTCCGTGGTCAAAGGGACTGTGATGTCAACGTTGAGCCCCGTTCCGCCAGTAGACGGGCAGAGCGTGCATACATCGAAGAGCTCCGCGGCTAAAAATAACGATGAGCGCATTGTCGGCGCGGTGTCGAGTCTCAATCGAACGATGGTCGATAACCGTTTAAAAAGGTAGTACGTCATCGTTCTCTGTTACCAGTCGTATCGCGATGTCTTGTTCAGACGTAGCGCAGAGCAGCGAAAAAGGTATGCACTTTCCGCTGACTTGCTCGCGTTGACTCGTGTCCTCGGTTTCGTAGTCAAAGGGACTGTGATGTCAACGTTGAGCCCCGTTCCGCCAGTAGACGGGCAGAGCGTGCATGCATCGAAGTGCTCCGCGGTTAAAAATAACGATGAGCGCATTGTCGGCGCGGTGTCGAGTCCCAGTCTGACGGTGGTCGATATGCGTTTAAATAGGTCGCAAGTCAGCGTTAATTGTTGCCAGTCGTATCTCGATGTCTTGTTCAGGTGTAGCGCAGAGCAGCGAAAAAGGCATGCACTTTATGTTGACTTGTTCGCGTTGACTCGTGTTCTCGGTTCCGTGGTCAAAGGAACTGTGATGCCATCGTTGCGCCCCGTTGCGCCAGTAGACGGGCAGAGCTTGCATACAACGAAGAGCTCCGCGGTTAAAAATTACGACGAGTGCATTGTCGGCGCGGTGTCGAGTCCCAATCTGACGGTGGTCGATAAGCGTTTAAAAAGGTCGTAAATCAGCGTTCATTGTTGCCAGTCGTATCTCGATGTCTTGTCAAGATGTAACGCAGAAGAGCGAAAAAGGCATGCACTTTCCGTTGACTTGCTCGCGCTGACTCGTGTCCTCGGTTCCGTCGTCAAATGGACTGTGATGTCATCGTTGCGCCCCGTTCCACCAGATGACGGGCAGAGCGTGCATGCAAAGAAGAGCACCGCGGGTAAAAATAACGATTCGCGCATTGTCGGCGCGGTGTCGAGTCTCAATCTGACGGTGGTCGATAAGCGTTTAAATAGGTCTTACGTCAGCGTTCCTTGTTGCCAGTCCTATTTGGATGTGTTGTCCAGATGAAGCGCAGAACAGCAAAAAAGGCATGCACTTTCCGCTGACTTGTTCGCGTTGACTCGTGTTCTCGGTTCTATACTTCAAAGAGACTGTGATGTCAACGTTGAGCCCCGTTCCGCCAGTAGACGGGCAGAGCGCGCATGCATCGAAGATCACCGCGGTTAAAAATAACGATGTGTGCATTGTCGGCGCGGTGTCGAGTCCCAATCTGACGGTGGTCGATAAGCGTTTAAATAGGTCTTACGTCAACGTTCCTTGTTGCCAGTCCTATCTCGATGTCTTGTCCAGATGTAGCGCAGAACAGCGAAAAAGGCATGCACTTTCCGTGACTTGTTCGCGTTGATTCGTGTTCTCGGCTCCGTGGTCAAATGGACTGTGATGCCATCGTTGCGTCCCGTAGCGCCAGTAGACGGGCAGAGCGTGCATGCATCGAAGATCACCGCGGTTAAAAATAAAGATGTGTGCATTGTCGGCGCGGTGTCGAGTCCAAATCTGACGGTAATCGATAAGCGTTTAAATAGGTCCAACGTCAGCGTTCTCTGTCGCCAGTCGTATCTCGATGTCTTTTTCAGATGTAGCGCAGAGCAGCGCAAAAGGCATGCACTTTCAGTTGACTTGCTCGCGTTGACTCGTGTCCTCGGTTTCGTGGTCAAATGGACTGTGATGCCATCGTTGCGTCCCGTAGCGCCAGTAGACGGGCAGAGCGTGCATGCATCGAAGATCACCGCGGTTAAAAATAAAGATGTGTGCATTGTCGGCGCGGTGTCGAGTCCCAATCTGACGGTGGTCGACAAGCGTTTAAATAGGCAGTACGTCAGCCTTCTCTGTTGCCAGTCGTATCTTGATTTCTTGTTCAGATGTAGCGCAGAGCAGCGAAAAAGGCATGCACTTTCCGCTGACTTGCTCGCGTTGACTCGTGTCCTCGATTTCATCGTCAAAGGGACTGTCATGCCATCGTTGCGTCCTGTTGCGCCAGTAGACGGGCAGAGCGTGCATGCAAAGAAGAGCGTCTCGGTTAAAAATAACGACGAGTGCATTGTAGGCGCGGTGTCGAGTCCCAATCTGACGGTGGTCGATAAGCGTTTAAAAAGGTCGTAAATCAGCGTTCATTGTTGCCAGTCGTATCTCGATGTCTTGTCCAGATGTAACGCAGAAGAGCGAAAAAGGCATGCACTTTCCGTTGACTTGCTCGCGCTGACTCGTGTCCTCGGTTCCGTCGTCAAATGGACTGTGATGTCATCGTTGCGCCCCGTTCCGCCAGGTGACGGGCAGAGCGTGCATGCAAAGAAGAGCACCGCGGGTAAAAATAACGATGAGCGCATTGTCGGCGCGGTGTCGAGTCCCAATCTGACGGTGGTCGATAAGCGTTTAAATAGGTCCAACGTCAGCGTTCTTTGTTGCCAGTCGTATCTTGATGTCTTGTTCAGATGTAGCGCAGAGCAGCGAAAAATTAAGGCATGCACTTTCCGCTGAGTTGCTCGCGTTGACTCGTGTCCTCGGTTCCGTGGTCAAAGGAACTGTGATGTCATCGTTGCGCCCCGTTGCGCCTGTAGACGGGCAGAGCGTGCATGCAAAGAAGAGCACCTCGGTTAAACTAACGACGAGTGAATTGTCGGCGCGGTGTCGAGTCCCAATCTGACGGTGGTCGATAAGCGTTTAAAAAGGTCGTAGGTCAGCGTTCCTTGTTGCCAGTCCTATCTCGATGTCTTGTCCAGATGTAGCGCAGAACAGCGAAAAAGGTATGCACTTTCCGCTGACTTGTTCGCGTTGACTCGTGTTCTCGGTTCCGTGGTCAAAGGGACTGTGATGTCAACGTTGAGCCCCGTTCCGCCAGTAGACGGGCAGAGCGTGCATACAACGAAGAGCTCCGCGGTTAAAAATAACGATGAGCGCATTGTCGGCGCGGTGTCGAGTCTGAATCTGACGGTGGTCGATAAGCGTTTAAATAGGTCGTACGTCAGCCTTCTCTGTTGCCGGTCGTATCTCGATGTCTCGTCCAGATGTAACGCAGAACAGCGAAAAAGGCATGCACTTTCTGCTGGCTTGCTCGCGTTGACTCGTGTCCTCGGTTTCGTGGTCAAAGGGACTGTGATGCCATCGTTGCGTCCCGTTGCGCCAGTAGACGGGCAGAGCGCGCATGCATCGAAGAGCACCGCGGTTAAAAATAACGATGTGTGCATTGTCGGCGCGGTGTCGTGTCCCAAGCTTACGGTGGTCGACAAGCGTTTAATAGGTCGTAAGTCAGCGTTCATTGTTGCCAGTCGTATCTCGATCTCTCGTCCAGATGTTGCGCAGAGCTGCGAAAAAGGCATGCACTTTCCGCTGACTTGCTCGCGTTGACTGGTGCCCTCGCTTTCGTGGTCAAAGGGACTGTGATGTCAACGTTGAGCCCCGTTCCGCCAGTAGACGGGCAGAGCGCGCATGCATCGAAGAGCACCGCGTTTAAAAATAACGATGTGTGCATTGTCGGCGCGGTGTTGTGTCCCAAGCTTACGGTGGTCGACAAGCGTTTAAATAGGTCGTACGTCAGCGTTATGTCTTGCCAGTCGTATCTCGATGTCTTGTCCAGATGTAACGCAGAACAGCGAAAAAGGCATGCACTTTCCGCTGACTTGCTCGCGGTGACTGGTGTCCTCGGTTTCGTGGTCAAAGGGACTGTGATGTGACGTTGAGCCCCGTTCCGCCAGTAGACGGGCAGAGCGCGCATGCATCGAAGATCACCGCGGTTAAAAATAACGATGTGTGCATTGTCGGCGCGGTGTCGAGTCCCAATCTAACGGTGGTCGATAAGCGTTTAAATAGGTCTTACGTCAACGTTCCTTGTTGCCAGTCCTATCTCGATGTCTTGTCCAGATGTAGCGCAGAACAGCGAAAAAGGCATGCACTTTCCGTGACTTGTTCGCGTTGACTCGTGTTCTGGTTCCGTGGTCAAAGGGACTGTGATGTCAACGTTGAGCCCCGTTCCGCCAGTAGACGGGCAGAGCATGCATACATCGAAGAGCTCCGCGGCTAAAAATAACGAGGAGCGCATTGTCGCCACGGTGTCGAGTCTCAATCGAACGATGGTCGATAACCGGTTAAAAAGGTAGTACGTCATCGTTCTCTGTTACCAGTCGTATCGCGATGTCTTGTTCAGACGTAGCGCAGAGCAGCGAAAAAGGTATGCACTTTCCGCTGACTTGCTCGCGTTGACTCGTGTCCTCGGTTTCGTAGTCAAAGGGACTGTGATGTCAACGTTGAGCCCCGTTCCGCCAGTAGACGGGCAGAGCGTGCATGCATCGAAGAGCTCCGCGGTTAAAAATAACGATGAGCGCATTGTCGGCGCGGTGTCGAGTCTCAATCTGACGGTGGTCGATAACCGTTTAAAAAGGTAGTACGTCATCGTTCTCTGTTACCAGTCGTATCTCGATGTCTTGTTCAGATGTAGCGCAGAGCAGCGAAAAAGGCATGCACTTTCCGTTGACTTGTTCGTTGACTCGTGTTCTCGGTTCCGTGGTCAAAGGGACTGTGATGTCATCGTTGCGTCCAGTTCCGCCAGTAGACGGTTAGAGCTTGCATACAACGAAGAGCTCCGCGGGTAAAAATAACAATGAGCGCATTGTCGGCGCGGTGTCGAGTCCCAATCTGACGGTGGTCGATAAGCGTTTAAATAGGTCTTACGTCAGCGTTCCTTGTTGTCAGTCCTATCTCGATGTCTTGTTCAGATGTAGCGCAGAGCAGCGAAAAAGGTATGCACTTTCCGCTGACTTGCTCCCGTTGACTCGTGTCCTCGGTTCCGTAGTCAAAGGGACTGTGATGTCATCGCTGCGCCCCGTTGCGCCTGTAGACGGGCAGAGCGTGCATGCAAAGAAGAGCACCTCGGTTAAAAATAACGACGAGTGCATTGTCGGCGCGGTGTCGAGTCCCACTCTGACGGTGGTCGACAAGCGTTTAAATAGGCCGTACGTCAGCCTTCTCTGTTGCCAGTCGTATCTCGATGTCTTGTTCAGATGTAGCGCAAAGCAGCGAAAAAGGCATGCACTTTCCGTTGACTTGTTCGCCTTGACTCGTGTCCTCGGTTCCGTGGTGAAACGAACTGTGATGTCATCGTTGCGTCCAGTTCCGCCAGTAGACGGGCAGAGCGCGCATGCATCGAAGAGCTCCGCGGTTAAAAATAACAATGAGCGCATTGTCGGCGCGGTGTCGAGTCCCAATCTGACGGTGGTCGATAAGCGTTTAAAAAGGTCGCAAGTCAGCGTTCATTGTTGCCAGTCGTATCTCGATGTATTGTCCAGATGTAACGCAGAACAGCGAAAAAGGCATGCACTTTCCGTTCACTTGCTCGCTTTGACTCGTGTCCTCGGTTCCGTGGTGAAACGAACTGTGATGTCATCGTTGCGTCCAGTTCCGCCAGTAGACGGGCAGAGCGCGCATGCATCGAAGAGCACCTCGGTTAAAAATAACGATGAGCGCATTGCCGGCGCGGTGTCGAGTCCAAATCTGACGGTGATCGATAAGCGTTTAAATAGGTCCAACGTCAGCGTTCTTTGTTGCCAGTCGTATCTTGATGTCTTCTTGAGATGTAACGCAGAACAGCGAAGAAGGCATGCACCTTCCGCTGGCTTGCTCGCGTTGACTCGTGTCCTCGGTTTCGTGGTCAAAGGGACTGAGATGCCATCGTTGCGTCCCGTAGCGCCAGTAGACGGGCAGAGCGTGCATGCATCGTAGATCACCGCGGTTAAAAATAAAGATGTGTGCATTGTCGGCGCGGTGTCGAGTCAAAATCTGACGGTGGTCGACACGCGTTTAAATAGGCCGTACGTCAGCCTTCTCTGTTGCCAGTCGTATCTTGATGTCTTGTTCAGATGTAGCGCAGAGCAGCGAAAAAGGCATGCACTTTCCGCTGACTTGCTCGCGTTGACTCGTGTCCTCGATTTCGTGGTCAAAGGGACTGTGATGCCATTGTTGCGTCCTGTTGCGCCAGTAGACGGGCAGAGCGTGCATACAACGAAGAGCTCCGCGGTTTAGAATAACGATGAGCGCATTCTCGGCGCGTTGTCGAGTCTCAATCTGACGGTGGTCGATAAGCGTGTAAATAGGTCTTACGTCAGCGTTCCTTGTTGCCAGTCCTATCTGGATGTCTTCTCCAGATGTAGCGCAGAACAGCGAAAGAGGCATGCACTTTCCGCTGACTTGTTCGCGTTGACTCGTGTTTTCGGTTCCGTGTTCAAAGGGACTGTGATGTCAACGTTGAGCCCCGTTCCGCCAGTAGACGGGCAGAACGTGCATGCATCGAAGAGCTCCGCGGCTAAAAATAACGATGAGCGCATTGTAGGCGCGGTGTCGAGTCTCAATCTGACGGTGGTCGATAACCGTTTAAAAAGGAAGTGCGTCATCGTTCTGTGTTACCAGTCGTATCGCGATGTCTTGTTCAGATGTAGCGCAGAGCAGCGAAAAAGGCATGCACTTTCCGCTGACTTGCTCGCGTTGACTCGTGTCCTCAGTTTCGTGGTCAAATGGACTGTGATGCCATCGTTGCGTCCCGTAGCGCCACTAGACGGGCAGAGCGTGCATGCATCGAAGATCACCGCGGTTAAAAATAAAGATGTTTGCATTGTCGGCGCGGTGTCGAGTCCCAATCTCACGGTGGTCGACAAGCGTTTAAATAGGCCGTACGTCAGCCTTCTCTGTTGCCAGTCGTATCTCGATGTATTGTCCAGATGTAACGCAGAACAGCTAAAAAGGCATGCACTTTCCGTTGACTTGCTCGCGTTGACTGGTGTCCTTGGTTCCGTGGTCAAACGAACTGTGATGTCATCGTTGCATCCAGTTCCGCCAGTAGACGGGCAGAGCGCGCATGCATCGAAGTGCACCTCGGTTAAAAATAACGATGGTCGCATTGTTGGCGCGGTGTCGAGTCTCAATCTGACGGTGGTCGATAAGCGTTTAAATAGGTCTTACGTCAGCGTTCCTTGTTGCCAGTCGTATCTCGATGTCTTGGCCAGATGTAACGCAGAACAGCGAAAAAGGCATGCACTTTCCGCTGACTTGCTCGCGTTGACTCGTGTCCTCGGTTTGGTGGTCAAAGGGACTGTGATGCCATCGTTGCGTCCCGTTGCGCCAGTAGACGGGCAGAGCGCGCATGCATCGAAGAGCACCGCGGTTATAAATAACGATGTGTGCATTGTCGGCGCGGTGTCGAGTCCCAATCTGACGGTGGTCGACAAGCGTTTAAATAAGTCGTACGTCAGCCTTCTCTGTTGCCAGTCGTATCTCGATGTCTTGTCCAGATGTAACGCAGAACAGCGAAAAAGGCATGCACTTTCCGCTCACTTGCTCGCGTTGACTCGTGTACTCGGTTCTGTGGTCAAAGGGACTGTGATGTCATCGTTGCGTCCCGTTGGCCCAGTTGAAGGGCAGAGCGCGCATGCATCGAAGAGCACCGCGGCTAAAAATAACGATGTGTACATTGTTGGCGCGGCGTCGAGTCCCAATCTGACGGTGGTCGATAAGCGTTTATAAAGGTCGTAAGTCAGCGTTCCTTGTTGCCAGTCCTATCTCGATGTCTTGTCCAGATGTAGCGCAGAACAGCGAAAAAGGTATGCACTTTCCGCTGACTTGTTCGCGTTGACTCGTGTTCTCGGTTCCGTGGTCAAAGGGACTGTGATGTCAACGTTGAGCCCCGTTCCGCCAGTAGACGGGCAGAGCTTGCATGCAAAGAAGAGCTCCGCGGTTAAAAATAACGATGAGCGCATTGTCGGCGCGGTGTCGAGTCTGAATCTGAGGGTGGTCGATAAGCGTTTAAATAGGTCGTAAGTCAGCGTTCATTGTTGCCAGTCGTGTCTCGATGTCTTGTCCAGATGTAACGAAGTACAGCGAAAAAGGCATGCACTTTCCGCTCACTTGCTCGCGTTGAATCGTGTACTCGGTTCTGTGGTCAAAGGGACTGTGATGTCATCGTTGCGTCCCGTTGGCCCAGTTGAAGGGCAGAGCGCGCATGCATCGAAGAGCACCGCGGCTAAAAATAACGATGTGTACATTGTTGGCGCGGCGTCGAGTCTCAATCTGACGGTGGTCGATAAGCGTTTAAATAGGTCTTACGTCAGCGTTCCTTGTTGCCAGTCGTATCTCGATGTCTTGTCCAGATGTAACGCAGAACAGCGAAAAAGGCATGCACTTTCCGTTGACTTGCTCGCGCTGACTCGTGTCCTCGGTTCCGTCGTCAAATGGACTGTGATGTCATCGTTGCGCCCCGTTCCGCCAGGTGACGGGCAGAGCGTGCATGCAAAGAAGAGCACCGCGGTTAAAAATAACGATGTGTGCATTGTCGGCGCGGTGTCGAGTCCCAATCTGACGGTGGGCGACAAGCATTTAAATAAGTCGTACGTCAGCCTTCTCTGTTGCCAGTCGTATCTCGATGTCTTGTCCAGATGTAACGCAGAACAGCGAAAAAGGCATGCACTTTCCGTTGACTTGCTCGCGCTGACTCGTGTCCTCGGTTCCGTCGTCAAAGGGACTGTGATGTCATCGTTGCGCCCCGTTCCGCCAGTAGACGGGCAAGGCGTGCATGCAAAGAAGAGCACCTCGGTTAAAAATAACGATGAGTGCATTGTCGGCGCGGAGTCGAGTCGCAGTCTGACGGTGGTCGATATGCGTTTAAATAGGTCGTATGTAAGCGTTCCCTGTAGCCTGTCGTATCTCGATGTCTTGACCAGATGTAACGGAGAACAGCGAAAAAGGCATGCACTTTCCCCTGACTTGCTCGCGTTGACTTGTGTCCTCGGTGCCGTCGTCAAAGGGAGTGTGATGACATCGTTGCGCTCCGTTCCGCCAGTAGACGTGCAAGGCGTGCATGCAAAGAAGTGCACCTCGGTTAAAAATAACGATGAGTGCATTGTCGGCGCGGAGTCGAGTCCCAGTCTGACGGTGGTCGATATGCGTTTAAATAGGTCGTACGTCAGCATTCCCTGTAGCCAGTCGTATCTCGATGTCTTGACCAGATGTAGCGCAGAGCAGCGAAAAAGGCATGCACTTTCCGTTGATTTGCTCGCGCTGACTCGTGTCCTCGGTTCCGTGGTCAAACAAACTGTGATGCCATCGTTGCGTCCCGTGTCGCCAGTAGACGGGCAGAGCGCGCATGCATCGAAGAGCACCGCGGTTAAAAATAACGATGTGTGCATTGTCGGCGCGGTGTCGAGTCCCAATCTGACGGTGGTCGACAAGCGTTTAAATAGGTCGTACGTCAGCCTTCTCTGTTACCAGTCGTATCGCGATGTCTTGTTCAGACGTAGCGCAGAGCAGAGAAAAAGGTATGCACTTTCCGCTGACTTGCTCACGTTGACTCGTGTCCTCGGTTTCGTAGTCAAAGGGACTGTAATGTCATCGTTGCGCTCCGTTCCGCCAGTAGACGGGCAGAGCGTGCATGCAAAGAAGAGCACCGCGGTTAAAAATAACGATGTGTGCATTGTCGGCGCGGTGTCGAGTCCCAATCTGACGGTGGTCGACAAGCGTTTAAATAGGTCGTACGTCAGCCTTCTCTGTTGCCAGTCGTATCTCGATGTCTTGTCCAGATGTAACGCAGAGCTGCGAAAAAGGCATGCACTTTCCGCTGACTTGCTCGCGTTGACTCGTGTCCTCGGTTCCGTGGTCAAAGGGACCGTGATGTCAACGTTGAGCAACGTTCCGCCAGTAGACGGGCAGAGCGCGCATGCATCGAAGATCACCGCGGTTGAGAATAACGACGAGTGCATTGTCGGCGCGGTGTCGAGTCCCAATCTGACGGTGGTCGATAAGCGTTTAAATACCTCGTAAGTCAGCGTTCATTGTTGCCAGTCGTGTCTCGATCTCTTGTCCAGATGTTGCGCAGAGCTGCGAAAAAGGCATGCACTTTCCGCTGACTTGCTCGCGTTGACTCGTGTCCTCGGTTCCGTGGTCAAAGGGACTGTGATGTCAACGTTGCGCCCTGTTCCGCCAGTAAACGGGCAGAGCGTGCATACAACAAAGAGCTCCGCGGTTAAAAATAACGAGGAGCGCATTGTTTGCGCGGTGTCGAGTTTGAATCTGACGGTGGTCGATAAGCGTTTAAATAGGTCGTAAGTCAGCGTTCATTGTTGCCAGTCGTATCTCGATGTCTTGTCCAGATGTAACGAAAAACAGCGAAAAAGGCATGCACTTTCCGCTCACTTGCTCGCGTTGACTCGTGTACTCGGTTCTGTGGTCAAAGGGACTGTGATGTCATCGTTGCGTCCCGTTGGCCCAGTTGAAGGGCAGAGCGCGCATGCATCGAAGAGCACCACGGCTAAAAATAACGATGTGTACATTGTTGGCGCGGCGTCGAGTCTCAATGTAACGGTGGTCGATAAGCGTTTAAATAGGTCTTACGTCAGCGTTCCTTGTTGCCAGTCGTATCTCGATGTCTTGTCCAGATGTAACGCAGAACAGCGAAAAAGGCATGCACTTTCCGCTGACTTGCTCGCGTTGACTCTTGTCCTCGGTTTGGTGGTCAAATTGACTGTGATGCCATCGTTGCGTCCCGTTGCGCCAGTAGACGGGCAGAGCGCGCATACATCGAAGAGCACCGCGGTTAAAAATAACGATGAGCGAATTGTCGGCGCGGTGTCGACTCTCAGTCTGACGGTGGTCGATAAGCGTTTAAATACCTCGTAAGTCAGCGTTCATTGTTGCCAGTCGTGTCTCGATCTCTTGTCCAGATGTTGCGCAGAGCTGCGAAAAAGGCATACACTTTCCGCTGACTTGCTCGCGTTGACTCGTGTCCTCGGTTCCGTGGTCAAAGGGACTGTGATGTCAACGTTGCGCCCTGTTCCGCCAGTTGACGGGCAGAGCGCGCATGAATCGAAGAGCACCGCGGTCAAAAATAACGATGTGTGCATTGTCGGCGCGGTGTCGAGTCCCAATCTGACGGTGGTCGATAAGCGTTTAAAAAGGTCATAAGTCAGCGTTCATTGTTGCCAGTCGTATCTCGATGTCTTGTCCAGATGTAACGCAGAGCTGCGAAAAAGGCATGCACTTTTCGCTGACTTGCTCGCGTTGACTCGTGTCCTCGGTTCCGTGGTCAAAGGGACTGTGATGTCAACGTTGAGCCCCGTTACGCCAGTAGACGGGCAGAGCGCGTATGCATCGAAGATCACCGCGGTTAAAAATAACGATGTGTGCATTGTCGACGCGGTGTCGAGTCTCAATCTGACGGTTGTCGATAAGTGTTTAAAAAGGTAGTACGTCAACGTTCTCTGTTACCAGTGGTAGCTCGATGTCTTGTTCAGACGTAGCGCAGAGCAGCGAAAAATGTACGCACTTTCCGTTGACTTGTTCGCGTTGACTCGTGTCCTCGGTTTCGTAGTCAAAGGGACTGTGATGTCATCGTTGCGCCCCGTTGCGCCAGTAGACGGGCAGAGCGTGCATGGAAAGAAGAGCACCTCGGTTAAAAATAACGATGTGTGCATTGTCGGCGCGGTGTCGAGTCCCAATCTGACGGTGGTCTATAAGCGTTTAAAAAGGTCGTAAGTCAGCGTTCATTGTTGCCAGTCGTATCTCGATGTCTTGTCCAGATGTAACGCAGAGCTGCGAAAAAGGCATGCACTTTCCGTTGACTTGCTCGCGTTGACTGGTGTCCTCGGTTCCGTGGTCAAACGAACTGTGATGTCATCGTTGCATCCAGTTCCGCCAGTAGACGGGCAGAGCGCGCATGCATCGAAGAGCACCTCGGTTAAAAATAACGATGAGCGCATTGTCGGCGCGGTGTCGAGTCTCAATCTGATGGTGGTCGACAAGCGTTTAAATAGGTCTTACGTCAGCGTTCCTTGTTGCCAGTCGTATCTCGATGTCTTGTCCAGATGTAACGCAGAACATCGAAAAAGGCACGCACTTTACGTTGAATTGCTCGCGCAGACTCGTGTCCTCGGTTTCGTGGTCAAACGAACTGTGATGTGATCGTTGCGTCCAGTTCCGCCAGTAGACGGGCAGAGCGCGCATGCATCGAAGAGCACCTCGGTTAAATATAATGACGAGTGCATTGCCGGCGCGGTGTCGAGTCCCAATCTGACGGTGGGCGATAGGCGTATAAAAAGGTCGTAACTCAGCGTTCATTGTTGCCAGTCGTATCTCGATGTCTTGTCCAGATGTAACGCAGAACAGCGAAAAAGGCATGCACTTTCCGCTGACTTGCTCGCGTTGACTCGTGTCCTCGGTTTGGTGGTCAAAGGGACTGTGATGCCATCGTTGCGTCCCGTTGCGCCAGTAGACGGGCAGAGCGCGCATGCATCGAAGAGCACCGCGGTTAAAAATAACGATGAGCGAATTGTCGGCGCGGTGTCGACTCTCAATCTGACGGTGGTCGATAAGCGCTTAAATAGCTCGTAAGTCAGCGTTCATCGTTGCCGGTCGTATCTCGATCTCTTGTCCAGATGTTGCGCAGAGCTGCGAAAAAGGCATGCACTTTCCGCTGACTTGCTCGCGTTGACTCGTGTCCTCGGTTTCGTGGTCAAAGGGACTGTGATGTCAACGTTGAGCCCTGTTCCGCCAGTAGACGGGCAGAGCGTGCATACAACGAAGAGCTCCGCGGTTAAAAATAACGATGAGCGCATTGTCGGCGCGGTGTCGAGTCTCAATCTGACGGTGGTCGATAACTGTTTAAAAAGGTAGTACGTCATCGTTCTCTGTTACCAGTGGTATCTCGATGTCTTGTTCAGACGTAGCGCAGAGCAGCGAAAAATGTACGCACTTTCCGTTGACTTGTTCGCGTTGACTCGTGTCCTCGGTTTCGTAGTCAAAGGGACTGTGATGTCATCGTTGCGCCCCGTTGCGCCAGTAGACGGGCAGAGCGTGCATGCAAAGAAGAGCACCTCGGTTAAAAATAACGATGTGTGCATTGTCGGCGCGGTGTCGAGTCCCAATCTGACGGTGGTCGATAAGCGTTTAAAAAGGTCGTAAGTCAGCGTTCATTGTTGCCAGTCGTATCTCGATGTCTTGTCCAGATGTAACGCAGAGCTGCGAAAAAGGCATGCACTTTCCGTTGACTTGCTCGCGTTGACTGGTGTCCTCGGTTCCGTGGTCAAACGAACTGTGATGTCATCGTTGCATCCAGTTCCGCCAGTAGACGGGCAGAGCGCGCATGCATCGAAGAGCACCTCGGTTAAAAATAACGATGAGCGCATTGTCGGCGCGGTGTCGAGTCTCAATCTGACGGTGGTCGATAAGCGTTTAAATAGGTCTTACGTCAGCGTTCCTTGTTGCCAGTCGTATCTCGATGTCTTGTCCAGATGTAACGCAGAACAGCGAAAAAGGCATGCACTTTCCGCTGACTTGCTCGCGTTGACTCGTGTCCTCGGTTTGGTGGTCAAAGGGACTGTGATGCCATCGTTGCGTCCCGTTGCGCCAGTAGACGGGCAGAGCGCGCATGCATCGAAGAGCACCGCGGTTAAAAATAACGATGTGTGCATTGTCGACGCGGTGTCGAGTCCCAATCTGACGGTGGTCGAGAAGCGTTTAAATAAGTCGTACGTCAGCCTTCTCTGTTGCCAGTTGTATCTCGATGTCTTGTCCAGATGTAACGCAGAACAGCGAAAAATTAAGGCATGCACTTTCCGCTGAGTTGCTCGCGTTGACTCGTGTCCTCGGTTCCGTCGTCAAAGGGACTGTGATATCATCGTTGCGCCCCGTTGCGCCTGTAGACGGGCAGACCGTGCATGCAAAGAAGAGCGTCTCGGTTAAAAATAACGACGAGTGCATTGTCGGCGCGGTGTCGAGTCCCACTCTGACGGTGGTCGACAAGCGTTTAAATAGGCCGTACGTCAGCCTTCTCTGTTGCCAGTCGTATCTCGATGTCTTGTTCAGATGTAGCGCAGAGCAGCGAAAAAGGCATGCACTTTCCGTTGACTTGTTCGCGTTGACTCGTGTTCTCGGTTCCGTGGTCAAAGGGACTGTGATGTCAACGTTGAGCAACGTTCCGCCAGTAGAGGGGAAGAGCGCGCATGCATCGAAGATCACCGCGGTTAAGAATAACGATGTGTGCATTGTCGGCGCGGTGTCGAGTCTCAATCTGGCGGTGGTCGATAACCGTTTAAAAAGGTAGTACGTCATCGTTCTCTGTTACCAGTCGTATCGCGATGTCTTGTTCAGACGTAGCGCAGAGCAGCGAAAAAGGTATGCACTTTCCGCTGACTTGCTCACGTTGACTCGTGTCCTCGGTTTCGTAGTCAAAGGGACTGTGATGTCATCGTTGAGCCCCGTTGCGCCTGTAGACGGGCAGAGCGTGCATGCAAAGAAGAGCACCTCGGTTAAAAATAACGACGAGTGCATTGTCGACGCGGTGTCGAGTCCCAATCTGATGGTGGTCGATAAGCGTTTAAAAAGGTCGTAAGTCAGCGTTCCTTGTTGCCAGTCCTATCTCGATGTCTTGTCCAGATGTAGCGCAGAACAGCGAAAAAGGTATGCACTTTCCGCTGACTTGTTCGCGTTGACTCGTGTTCTCGGTTCCGTGGTCAAAGGGACTGTGATGTCATCGTTGCGTCCCGTTGGCCCAGTTGAAGGGCAGAGCGCGCATGCATCGAAGAGCACCGCGGCTAAAAATAACGATGTGTACATTGTTGGCGCGGCTTCGAGTCTCAATCTGACGGTGGTCGATAAGCGTTTAAATAGGTCTTACGTCAGCGTTCCTTGTTGCCAGTCGTATCTCGATGTCTTGTCCAGATGTAACGCAGAACAGCGAAAAAGGCATGCACTTTCCGCTGACTTGCTCGCGTTGACTCGTGTCCTCGGTTTGGTGGTCAAAGGGACTGTGATGCCATCGTTGCGTCCCGTTGCGCCAGTAGACGGGCAGAGCGCGCATGCATCGAAGAGCACCGCGGTTAAAAATAACGATGAGCGAATTGTCGGCGCGGTGTCGACTCTCAGTCTGACGGTGGTCGATAAGCGTTTAAATACCTCGTAAGTCAGCGTTCATTGTTGCCAGTCGTGTCTCGACCTCTTGTCCAGATGTTGCGCAGAGCTGCGAAAAAGGCATGCACTTTCCGCTCACTTGCTCGTGTTGACTCGTGTCCTCGGTTCCGTGGTCAAAGGGACTGTGATGTCAACGTTGAGCCCTGTTCCGCCAGTAGACGGGCAGAGCGCGTATGCATCGAAGATCACCGTGGTTAAAAATAACGATGTGTGCATTGTCGGCGCGGTGTCGAGTCTCAATCTGACGGTGGTCGATAAGTGTTTAAAAAGGTAGTACGTCAACGTTCTCTGTTACCAGTGGTATCTCGATGTCTTGTTCAGATGTAGCGCAGAGCAGCGAAAAAGGCATGCACTTTCCGCTGACTTGCTCGCGTTGACTCGCGTCCTCGGTTTCGTGGTCAAAGGGACTGTGATGCCATCGTTGCGTCCCATTGCGCTAGTAGACGGGCAGAGCGTGCACACAACGAAGAGCTCCGCGGTTAAAAATAACGATGAGCGCATTGTCGGCGCGGTGTCGAGTCTGAATCTGACGGTGGTCGATAACTGTTTAAAAAGGTAGTACGTCATCGTTCTCTGTTACCAGTGGTATCTCGATGTCTTGTTCAGATGTAGCGCAGAGCAGCTAAAAAGGCATGCACTTTCCGCTGACTTGCTCGCGTTGACTCGTGTCCTCGGTTTCGTGGTCAAAGGGACTGTGATGCCATCGTTGCGTCCCGCTGCGCCAGTAGACGGGCAGAGCGTGCACACAACGAAGAGCTCCGCGGTTAAAAATAACGACCAGCGCTTTGTCGGCGCGGTGTCGAGTCTCAATCTGACCGTGGTCGATAAGTGTTTAAAAAGGTAGTACGTCAACGTTCTCTGTCTCCAGTGGTATCTCGATGTCTTGTTCAGATGTAGCGCAGAGCAGCTAAAAAGGCGTGCACTTTCCGCTGACTTGCTCGCGTTCACTCGTGTCCTCGGTTTCGTGGTCAAAGGGACTGTGATGCCATCGTTGCGTCCCGTTGCGCCAGTAGACGGGCAGAGCGTGCATACAACGAAGAGCTCCGCGGTTAAAAATAACGATGAGCGCATTGTCGGCGCGGTGTCGAGTCTCAATCTGACGGTGGTCGATAAGTGTTTAAAAAGGTAGTACGTCAACGTTCTCTGTTACCAGTGGTATCTCGATGTCTTGTTCAGATGTAGCGCAGAGCAGCTAAAAGGGCGTGCACTTTCCGCTGACTTGCTCGCGTTCACTCGTGTCCTCGGTTTCATGGTCAAAGGGACTGTGATGCCATCGTTGCGTCCCGTTGCGCCAGTAGACGGGCAGAGCGTGCATACAACGAAGAGCTCCGCGGTTAAAAATAACGATGAGCGCATTGTCGGCGCGGTGTCGAGTCTCAATCTGACCGTGGTCGATAAGTGTTTAAAAAGGTAGTACGTCAACGTTCTCTGTTACCAGTGGTATCTCGATGTCTTGTTCAGATGTAGCGCAGAGCAGCTAAAAAGGCATGCACTTTCCGCTGACTTGCTCGCGTTCACTCGTGTCCTCGGTTTCGTGGTCAAAGGGACTGTGATGCCATCGTTGCGTCCCGTTGCGCCAGTAGACGGGCAGAGCGTGCATACAACGAAGAGCTCCGCGGTTAAAAATAACGATGAGCGCATTGTCGGCGCGGTGTCGAGTCTCGACGGTGGTCGATAAGTGTTTAAAAAGGTAGTACGTCAACGTTCTCTGTTACCAGTGGTATCTCGATGTCTTGTTCAGATGTAGCGCAGAGCAGCTAAAAGGGCGTGCACTTTCCGCTGACTTGCTCGCGTTCACTCGTGTCCTCGGTTTCATGGTCAAAGGGACTGTGATGCCATCGTTGCGTCCCGTTGCGCCAGTAGACGGGCAGAGCGTGCATACAACGAAGAGCTCCGCGGTTAAAAATAACGATGAGCGCATTGTCGGCGCGGTGTCGAGTCTCAATCTGACGGTGGTCGATAAGTGTTTAAAAAGGTAGTACGTCAACGTTCTCTGTTACCAGTGGTATCTCGATGTCTTGTTCAGATGTAGCGCAGAGCAGCTAAAAGGGCGTGCACTTTCCGCTGACTTGCTCGCGTTCACTCGTGTCCTCGGTTTCATGGTCAAAGGGACTGTGATGCCATCGTTGCGTCCCGTTGCGCCAGTAGACGGGCAGAGCGTGCATACAACGAAGAGCTCCGCGGTTAAAAATAACGATGAGCGCATTGTCGGCGCGGTGTCGAGTCTCAATCTGACGGTGGTCGATAAGTGTTTAAAAAGGTAGTACGTCAACGTTCTCTGTCTCCAGTGGTATCTCGATGTCTTGTTCAGATGTAGCGCAGAGCAGCTAAAAAGGCGTGCACTTTCCGCTGACTTGCTCGCGTTCACTCGTGTCCTCGGTTTCATGGTCAAAGGGACTGTGATGCCATCGTTGCGTCCTGTTGCGTCAGTAGACGGGCAGAGCGCGCATACAACGTAGAGCTCCGCGGTTAAAAATAACGATGAGCGCATTGTCGGCGCGGTGTCGAGTCTCAATCTCACGGTGGTCGATAACCGTTTAAAAAGGTAGTACGTCTGCGTTCTTTGTTGCCAGTCGTATCTTCATGTCTAGTTCAGATGTAGCGCAGAGCAGCGAGAAAGGCATGCACTTTCCGCTGACTTGCTCGCGTTGACTCGTGTTCTCGGTTCCGTGGACATACGAACTGTGATGTCATCGTTGCGTCCAGTTCCGCCAGTAGACGGGCAGAGCGCGCATGCATCTAAGAGCACCTCGGTTAAAAATAACGATGAGCGCATTGTCGGCTTGGTGTCGAGTCTCAATCTGACGGTGGTCGATAACCGTTTAAAAAGGTAGTACGTCTGCGTTCTTTGTTGCCAGTCGTATCTTCATGTCTAGTTCAGATGTAGCGCAGAGCAGCGAGAAAGGCATGCACTTTCCGCTGACTTGCTCGCGTTGACTCGTGTCCTCGGTTCCGTGGACATACGAACTGTGATGTCATCGTTGCGTCCAGTTCCGCCAGTAGACGGGCAGAGCGCGCATGCATCTAAGAGCACCTCGGTTAAAAATAACGATGAGCGCATTGTCGGCTCGGTGTCGAGTCTCAATCTGACGGTGGTCGATAACCGTTTAAAAAGGTAGTACGTCTGCGTTCTTTGTTGCCAGTCGTATCTTCATGTCTAGTTCAGATGTAGCGCAGAGCAGCGAGAAAGGCATGCACTTTCCGCTGACTTGCTCGCGTTGACTCGTGTCCTCTGTTCCGTGGACATACGAACTGTGATGTCATCGTCGCGTACAGTTCCGCCAGTAGACGGGCAGAGCGCGCATGCATCTAAGAGCACCTCGGTTAAAAATAACGATGAGCGCATTGTCGGCTTGGTGTCGAGTCTCAATCTGACGGTGGTCGATAACCGTTTAAAAAGGTAGTACGTCTGCGTTCTTTGTTGCCAGTCGTATCTTCATGTCTAGTTCAGATGTAGCGCAGAGCAGCGAGAAAGGCATGCACTTTCCGCTGACTTGCTCGCGTTGACTCGTGTCCTCGGTTCCGTGGACATACGAACTGTGATGTCATCGTTGCGTACAGTTCCGCCAGTAGACGGGCAGAGCGCGCATGCATCTAAGAGCACCTCGGTTAAAAATAACGATGAGCGCATTGTCGGCTCGGTGTCGAGTCTCAATCTGACGGTGGTCGATAACCGTTTAAAAAGGTAGTACGTCTGCGTTCTTTGTTGCCAGTCGTATCTTCATGTCTAGTTCAGATGTAGCGCAGAGCAGCGAGAAAGGCATGCACTTTCCGCTGACTTGCTCGCGTTGACTCGTGTCCTCGGTTCCGTGGACATACGAACTGTGATGTCATCGTTGCGTCCAGTTCCGCCAGTAGACGGGCAGAGCGCGCATGCATCTAAGAGCACCTCGGTTAAAAATAACGATGAGCGCATTGTCGGCGCGGTGTCGAGTCTCAATCTGACGGTGGCCGATAAGCATTTAAAAAGGTAGTACGTCAACGTTCTCTGTTACCAGTGGTATCTCGATGTCTTGTTCAGACGTAGCGCAGAGCAGCGAAAAAGCCATGCACTTTCCGCTGACTTGCTCGCGTTGACTCGTGTCCTCGGTTTCGTGGTCAAAGGGACTGTGATGCCATCGTTGCGTCCCGCTGCGCCAGTAGACGGGCAGAGCGTGCACACAACGAAGAGCTCCGCGGTTAAAAATAACGACGAGCGCTTTGTCGGCGCGGCGTCGAGTCTCAATCTGACCGTGGTCGATAAGTGTTTAAAAAGGTAGTACGTCAACGTTCTCTGTTACCAGTGGTATCTCGATGTCTTGTTCAGATGTAGCGCAGAGCAGCTAAAAAGGCATGCACTTTCCGCTGACTTGCTCGCGTTCACTCGTGTCCTCGGTTTCGTGGTCAAAGGGACTGTGATGCCATCGTTGCGTCCCGTTGCGCCAATAGACGGGCAGAGCGTGCATACAACGAAGAGCTCCGCGGTTAAAAATAACGATGAGCGCACTGTCGGCGCGGTGTCGAGTCTCAATCTGACAGTGGTCGATAAGTGTTTAAAAAGGTAGTACGTCAACGTTCTCTGTTACCAGTGGTATCTCGATGTCTTGTTCAGATGTAGCGCAGAGCAGCTAAAAAGGCGTGCACTTTCCGCTGACTTGCTCGCGTTCACTCGTGTCCTCGGTTTCGTGGTCAAAGGGACTGTGATGCCATCGTTGCGTCCCGCTGCGCCGGTAGACGGGCAGAGCGTGCACACAACGAAGAGCTCCGCGGTTAAAAATAACGACGAGCGCTTTGTCGGCGCGGTGTCGAGTCTCAATCTGACCGTGGTCGATAAGTGTTTAAAAAGGTAGTACGTCAACGTTCTCTGTTACCAGTGGTATCGCGATGTCTTGTTCAGATGTAGCGCAGAGCAGCTAAAAAGGCGTGCACTTTCCGCTGACTTGCTCGCGTTCACTCGTGTCCTCGGTTTCGTGGTCAAAGGGACTGTGATGCCATCGTTGCGTCCCGTTGAGCCAGTAGACGGGCAGAGCGTGCATACAACGAAGAGCTCCGCGGTTAAAAATAACGATGAGCGCATTGTCGGCGCGGTGTCGAGTCTCAATCTGACGGTGGTCGATAAGTGTTTAAAAAGGTAGTACGTCAACGTTCTCTGTTACCAGTGGTATCTCGATGTCTTGTTCAGATGTAGCGCAGAGCAGCTAAAAAGGCGTGCACTTTCCGCTGACTTGCTCGCGTTCACTCGTGTCCTCGGTTTCGTGGTCAAAGGGACTGTGATGCCATCGTTGCGTCCCGTTGCGCCAGTAGACGGGCAGAGCGTGCATACAACGAAGAGCTCCGCGGTTAAAAATAACGATGAGCGCATTGTCGGCGCGGTGTCGAGTCTCAATCTGACGGTGGTCGATAAGTGTTTAAAAAGGTAGTACGTCAACGTTCTCTGTTACCAGTGGTATCTCGATGTCTTGTTCAGATGTAGCGCAGAGCAGCTAAAAAGGCGTGCACTTTCCGCTGACTTGCTCGCGTTCACTCGTGTCCTCGGTTTCGTGGTCAAAGGGACTGTGATGCCATCGCTGCGTCCTGTTGCGTCAGTAGAAGGGCAGAGCGCGCATACAACGTAGAGCTCCGCGGTTAAAAATAACGATGAGCGCATTGTCGGCGCGGTGTCGAGTCTCAATCTGACGGTGGTCGATAACTGTTTAAAAAGGTAGTACGTCATCGTTCTCTGTTACCAGTGGTATCTCGATGTCTTGTTCAGACGTAGCGCAGAGCAGCGAAAAATGTACGCACTTTCCGTTGACTTGTTCGCGTTGACTCGTGTCCTCGGTTTCGTAGTCAAAGGGACTGTGATGTCATCGTTGCGCCCCGTTGCGCCAGTAGACGGGCAGAGCGTGCATGCAAAGAAGAGCACCTCGGTTAAAAATAACGACGAGTGCATTGTCGGCGCGGTGTCGAGTCTCAATCTGACGGTGGTCGATAACCGTTTAAAAAGGTAGTACGTCTGCGTTCTTTGTTGCCAGTCGTATCTTCATGTCTAGTTCAGATGTAGCGCAGAGCAGCGAGAAAGGCATGCACTTTCCGCTGACTTGCTCGCGTTGACTCGTGTCCTCGGTTCCGTGGACATACGAACTGTGATGTCATCGTTGCGTCCAGTTCCGCCAGTAGACGGGCAGAGCGCGCATGCATCTAAGAGCACCTCGGTTAAAAATAACGATGAGCGCATTGTCGGCGCGGTGTCGAGTCTCAATCTGACGGTGGCCGATAAGCATTTAAAAAGGTAGTACGTCAACGTTCTCTGTTACCAGTGGTATCTCGATGTCTTGTTCAGACGTAGCGCAGAGCAGCGAAAAAGCCATGCACTTTCCGCTGACTTGCTCGCGTTGACTCGTGTCCTCGGTTTCGTGGTCAAAGGGACTGTGATGCCATCGTTGCGTCCCGCTGCGCCAGTAGACGGGCAGAGCGTGCACACAACGAAGAGCTCCGCGGTTAAAAATAACGACGAGCGCTTTGTCGGCGCGGCGTCGAGTCTCAATCTGACCGTGGTCGATAAGTGTTTAAAAAGGTAGTACGTCAACGTTCTCTGTTACCAGTGGTATCTCGATGTCTTGTTCAGATGTAGCGCAGAGCAGCTAAAAAGGCATGCACTTTCCGCTGACTTGCTCGCGTTCACTCGTGTCCTCGGTTTCGTGGTCAAAGGGACTGTGATGCCATCGTTGCGTCCCGTTGCGCCAATAGACGGGCAGAGCGTGCATACAACGAAGAGCTCCGCGGTTAAAAATAACGATGAGCGCACTGTCGGCGCGGTGTCGAGTCTCAATCTGACAGTGGTCGATAAGTGTTTAAAAAGGTAGTACGTCAACGTTCTCTGTTACCAGTGGTATCTCGATGTCTTGTTCAGATGTAGCGCAGAGCAGCTAAAAAGGCGTGCACTTTCCGCTGACTTGCTCGCGTTCACTCGTGTCCTCGGTTTCGTGGTCAAAGGGACTGTGATGCCATCGTTGCGTCCCGCTGCGCCAGTAGACGGGCAGAGCGTGCACACAACGAAGAGCTCCGCGGTTAAAAATAACGACGAGCGCTTTGTCGGCGCGGTGTCGAGTCTCAATCTGACCGTGGTCGATAAGTGTTTAAAAAGGTAGTACGTCAACGTTCTCTGTTACCAGTGGTATCGCGATGTCTTGTTCAGATGTAGCGCGGAGCAGCTAAAAAGGCGTGCACTTTCCGCTGACTTGCTCGCGTTCACTCGTGTCCTCGGTTTCGTGGTCAAAGGGACTGTGATGCCATCGTTGCGTCCCGTTGAGCCAGTAGACGGGCAGAGCGTGCATACAACGAAGAGCTCCGCGGTTAAAAATAACGATGAGCGCATTGTCGGCGCGGTGTCGAGTCTCAATCTGACGGTGGTCGATAAGTGTTTAAAAAGGTAGTACGTCAACGTTCTCTGTTACCAGTGGTATCTCGATGTCTTGTTCAGATGTAGCGCAGAGCAGCTAAAAAGGCGTGCACTTTCCGCTGACTTGCTCGCGTTCACTCGTGTCCTCGGTTTCGTGGTCAAAGGGACTGTGATGCCATCGCTGCGTCCTGTTGCGTCAGTAGACGGGCAGAGCGCGCATACAACGTAGAGCTCCGCGGTTAAAAATAACGATGAGCGCATTGTCGGCGCGGTGTCGAGTCTCAATCTGACGGTGGTCGATAACTGTTTAAAAAGGTAGTACGTCATCGTTCTCTGTTACCAGTGGTATCTCGATGTCTTGTTCAGACGTAGCGCAGAGCAGCGAAAAATGTACGCACTTTCCGTTGACTTGTTCGCGTTGACTCGTGTCCTCGGTTTCGTGGTCAAAGGGACTGTGATGCCATCGTTGAGCCCCGTTCCGCCAGTAGACGGGCAGAGCGTGCATACATCGAAGAGCTCCGCGGCTAAAAATAACGATGAGCGCATTTTCGGCGCGGTATCGAGTCTCAATCTGACGGTGGTCGATAACCGTATAAAAAGGTAGTACGTCTGCGTTCTTTGTTGCCAGTCGTATCTTCATGTCTAGTTCAGATGTAGCGCAGAGGAGCGAAAAAGGCATGCACTTTCCGCTGACTTGCTCGCGTTGACTCGTGTCCTCGGTTCCGTGGACATACGAACTGTGATGTGATCGTTGCGTCCAGTTCCGCCAGTAAACGGGCAGAGCGCGCATGCGTCGAAGAGCACCGCGGTTAAAAATAACGATGTGTGCATTGTCGGCGCGGTGTCGAGTCCCAATCTGACAGTGGTCGACAAGCGTTTAAAAAGGTCGTACGTCAGCCTTCTCTGTTGGCAGTCGTATCTCGATGTCTTGTCCAGATGTAACGCAGAGCTGCGAAAAAGGCATGCACTTTCCGCTGACTTGCTCGCGTTGACTCGTGTCCTCGGTTCCGTGGTCAAAGGGACTGTGATGTCAACGTTGAGCCCCGTTCCGCCAGTAGACGGGCAGAGCGCGTATGCATCGAAGATCACCGCGGTTAAAAATAACGATGTGTGCATTGTCGGCGCGGTGTCGAGTCTCAATCTGACGGTGGTCGATAATTGTTTAAAAAGGTAGTACGTCATCGTTCTCTGTTACCAGTCGTAACGCGATGTCTTGTTTAGACGTAGCGCAGAGCAGCGAAAAAGGCATGCACTTTCCGCTGACTTGCTCGCGTTGACTCGTGTTCTCGGTTTCGTAGTCAAAGGGACTGTGATGTCGTCGTTGCGCCCCGTTGCGCCTATAGACGGGCAGAGCGTGCATGCAAAGAAGAGCACCTCGGTTAAAAATAACGAGGAGGGCATATTCGGCGCGGTGTCGAGTCCCAATCTGACGGTGGTCGATAAGCGTTTAAAAAGGTCGTAAGTCAGCGTTCCTTGTTGCCAGTCCTATCTCGATGTCTTGTCCAGATGTAGCGCAGAACAGCGAAAAAGATATGCACTTTCTGCTGACTTGTTCGCGTTGACTCGTGTACTCGATTCTGTGGTCAAAGGGACTGTGATGTCATCGTTGCGTCCCGTTGGCCCAGTTGAAGGGCAGAGCGCGCATGCATCGAAGAGCACCGCGGCTAAAAATAACGATGTGTACATTGTTGGCGCGGCGTCGAGTCTCAATGTGACGGTGGTCGATAAGCGTTTAAAAATGTCGCAAGTCAGCGTTCATTGTTGCCAGTCGTATCTCGATGTCTTGTCCAGATGTAACGCAGAACAGCTAAAAAGGCATGCACTTTTTCGTTGACTTGCTCGCGTTGACTGGTGTCCTCGGTTCCGTGGTCAAACGAACTGTGATGTCATCGTTGCGTCCAGTTTCGCCAGTAGACGGGCAGAGCGAGCTTACATCGAAGAGCTCCGCGGTTAAAAATAACGATGAGCGCTTTGTCGGCGCGGTGTCGAGTCTGAATCTGACGGTGGTCGATAAGCGTTTAAATAGGTCGTAAGTCAGCGTTCATTGTTGCCAGTCGTATCTCGATGTCTTGTCCAGATGTAACGAAGAACAGCGAAAAAGGCATGAACTTTCCGCTCACTTGCTCGCGTTGACTCGTGTACTCGGTTCTGTGGTCAAAGGGACTGTGATGTCATCGTTGCGTCCCGTTGGCCCAGTTGAAGGGCAGAGCGCGCATGCATCGAAGAGCACCGCGGCTAAAAATTACGATGCGTACATTGTTGGCGCGGCGTCGAGTCTCAATGTGACGGTGGTCGATAAGCGTTTAAAAAGGTCGTAAGTCAGCGTTCATTGTTGCCAGTGGTATCTCGATGTCTTGTCCAGATGTAACGCAGAACAGCTAAAAAGGCATGCACTTTCCGTTGACTTGCTCGCGTTCACTGGTGTCGTCGGTTCCGTGGTCAAACGAACTGTGATGTCATCGTTGCGTCCAGTTCTGCCAGTAGACGGGCAGAGCGTGCTTACATCGAAGAGCTCCGCGGCTAAAAATAACGATGAGCGCATTGTCGGCGCGGTGTCGAGTCTCAATCTGACGGTGGTCGATAAGTGTTTAAAACGGTAGCACGTCAACGTTCTCTGTTACCAGTGGTATCTCGATGTCTTGTTCAGATGTAGCGCAGAGCAGCTAAAAAGGCGTGCACTTTCCGCTGACTTGCTCGCGTTCACTCGTGTCCTCGGTTTCGTGGTCAAAGGGACTGTGATGCCAGCGTTGCGTCCCGTTGCGCCAGTAAACGGGCAGAGCGCGCTTACAACGAAGAGCTCCGCGGTTAAAAATAACGATGAGCGCTTTGTCGACAAGGTGTCGAGTCTGAATCTGACGGTGGTCGATAAGCGTTTAAATAGGTCGTAAGTCAGCGTTCATTGTTGCCAGTCGTATCTCGATGTCTTGTCCAGATGTAACGAAGAACAGCGAAAAAGGCATGAACTTTCCGCTCACTTGCTCGCGTTGACTCGTGTACTCGGTTCCGTCGTCAAAGGGACTGTGATGTCATCGTTGCGCCCGTTCCGCCAGTAGACGGGCAAGGCGTGCATGCAAAGAAGAGCACCTCGGTTAAAAATAACGATGAGCGGATTGTCGGCGCGGTGTCCAGTCTCAATCTGACGGTGGTCGATAAGCATTTAAAAAGGTAGTACGTCAACGTTCTCTGTTACCAGTGCTATCTCGATGTCTTGGTTTGTAGAACGCTTCAAACTTTCGCTGCAGTACAGCAATGTCGCTTTTATCCTCTCCAGCATCAAATACGAAAGTGCTGTACGTTTTGCGTGCGTCTTCTCTAATACTGATGAGAAAAGTGGCTGCCTGTACCTCTTTCGGTTGTTGATCCAGGTAGGTTGCAGTTGAGAAGAGCTCGAACTCTTGCTTCCATGCTTCCCAGCTATGCCAGACATCTGCCGTTGTATCCAGGGCCTTCGGTGGTGGCAGCAGCGAAGTGACGGGGGCGGCAGGCTGGGCGCGGTGCTGCTCGGCGTCTGTCATGGCTCTGGTCCGATGAAATTACCCGGGCCTCCCGGATTGCCGTGCTTCTGCCGTCGGTTACGTTGCCCGGTTGCGTTGCGCGATCGCTAACCGGCCACTTCTGACACCATGTGGACACGACGAAGCATGGTGCATGAATGACGCTTTATTGAAGAAGGCGAGCGGTTATATAGGGAAGCGGTTAGATAACAGAAATGGGGGCTGCTTATGTCGGGCTAGGCGCGTGTGCATGACTTGCACTACGTCACAGTCCAGTTGAAGCGCAGAACAGCGAAAAATGCATGAATTTTAGGCTGATTTGCCCGCGCTGGTTCGTGTCCTCGGTTCCGTGGTGAAAGGGACTTTGATGTCATGGTTGCGTCCAGTTCCGCCTGTAGACAGGCAGAGCTTGCATGCATCGAAGAGCACCTCGGTTAAAAATAACGATGAGTCTATTGTCGGCGCGGTGTCGAGTCCCAATCTGACGGTGGTCGATAAGCATTTATACAGGTCGTACGTCAGCGTTCTCTGTTGCCAGTCGTATCTCGATGTCTTGTCCAGATGTTGCGCAGAGCAGCGAAAAACGCATGCACTTTCCGCTGACTTGCCCGCGTTGACACGTGTCCTCGGTTCCGTGGTCAAAGGGACTGTGATGTCATCGTTGCGTCCCGTTCCGCCAGTAGACGGGCAGAGCGTGCATGCATCGGAGAGCACCTCGGTTAAAAATAACGATGAGTGCATTGTCGGCGCGGTGTCGACTAACAATCAAACGGTAGTAGATAAGCGTTTAAATAGGTCGTACGTCAGCGTTCTCTGTTGACAGTCGTATCTCAATGTCTCGTCCAGATGTTGCGCATAGCAGCGAAAAAATAAGGCATGCAATTTCCGCTGACTTACTCGCGTTGACTCGTGTCCTCGGTTCCGTGGTCAAAGGGACTGTGATGTCATCGTCGCGTCCCGTTCCGCCAGTAGACGGGCAGAGGGTGCATACATCGAAGAGCACCTGGGTTAAAAATAACGATGAGTGCATTGTCGGCGCTGTGTCGAGTCCCAATCTGACGGTGGTCGATAAGCGTTTAAATAGATCGTACTCCAGCGTTCTCTGTTGTCAGTCGTATCACGATGTCTCGTCCAGATGTTGCGCAGAGCAGCGAAAAAGGAAAGCACTTTCCGCTGACTTGGTCGCGTGACTCGTGTCCTCGGTTCCGTCGTCAAATGGACCGTGATGTCATCGCTGCGTCCCGTTCCGCCAGTAGACGGACAGAGCGTGCATGCATCAAAGAGCACCGCGGTTAAAAATAACGATTAGTGCATGGTCGGCGCGGTGTCGAGTCCCAATCTGACGGTGGTCGATAAGCGTTTATACAGGTCGCCAGTGACCATTTCTTGTTGAGAGTCGTATCTCGATGCCTTGTCCAGTTGTAGCACAGAACATCGAAAAATGCATGAATTTTACGCTGACTTGACGGCGTTCACTCGTGTCCTCGGTTCCGTGTTCAAAGGGACTGTGATCTCATCGTTGCGTCCCGTTCCGCCAGTAGACGGGCAGAGCGTGCATGCATCGGAGAGCACCTCGGTTAAAAATAACGATGAGTGCATTGTCGGCGCGGTGTCGACTCCCAATCAAACGGTAGTAGATAAGCGTTTAAATAGGTCGTACGTCAGCGTTCTCTGTTGACAGTCGTATCTCAATGTCTCGTCCAGATGTTGCGCATAGCAGCGAAAAAATAAGGCATGCAATTTCCGCTGACTTACTCGCGTTGACTCGTGTCCTCGGTCCCGTGGTCAAAGGGACTGTGATGTCATCGTCGCGTCCCGTTCCGCCAGTAGACGGGCAGAGGGTGCATACATCGAAGAGCACCTGGGTTAAAAATAACGATGAGTGCATTGTCGGCGCTGTGTCGAGTCCCAATCTGACGGTGGTCGATAAGCGTTTAAATAGATCGTACTCTAGCGTTCTCTGTTGTCAGTCGTATCACGATGTCTCGTCCAGATGTTGCGCAGAGCAGCGAAAAAGGAAAGCACTTTCTGCTGACTTGGTCGCGTGACTCGTGTCCTCGGTTCCGTCGTCAAATGGACCGTGATGTCATCGCTTCGTCCCGTTCCGCCAGTAGACGGACAGAGCGTGCATGCATCAAAGAGCACCGCGGTTAAAAATAACGATTAGTGCATGGTTGGCGCGGTGTCGAGTCCCAATCTGACGGTGGTCGATAAGCGTTTATACAGGTCGCCAGTGACCATTTCTTGTTGAGAGTCGTATCTCGATGCCTTGTCCAGTTGTAGCACAGAACAGCGAAAAATGCATGAATTTTACACTGACTTGACGGCGTTCACTCGTGTCCTCGGTTCCGTGGTCAAAGGGACTGTGATCTCATCGTTGCGTCCCGTTCCGCCAGTAGACGGGCAGAGCGCGCATGCATCGAAGAGCACCCCGGTTAAAAGTAATGATGAGCGCATTGTCGGCGCTTTGTCGTGTCCCAATCTGACGGTGGTCGACAAGCGTTTAAATAGGTCGTACGTCATCGTACCCAGTTGCCAGTCGTATGTCGATGTCCTGTCCAGATGTTGCGCAGAGCAGCGAAAAATATAAACCATGCACTTTCCGCTGACTTGCTCGAGTTGACTCGTGTCCTCGATTCCGTGGTCAAAAGGACTGTGACGTCATCGTTGCGTTCCGTTCCGCCAGTAGACGGAGAGAGCGTGCATGCATCGAAGAGAACTTCGGTTAAAAATAACGATGAGTGCATTGTCGGCGCGGTGTCGAGTCCCAATCTCTGGGTGGTCGCTAAGCGTTTAAATTGGTCGTACGTCAGCGTTCTCTGTTGCCAGTCGTATGTCGATGTCTTGTCCAGATGTTGCGCAGAGCAGCGAAAAAGGCGTACACTTTCCGCAAACTTGCTCGCGTTGACTCGTGTCCACGGTTCCGCGGTCAAAGGGACTGTGATGTCATCGCTGCGTCCCGTTCCGCCAGTAGACGGAGAGAGCGTGCATGCATCGAAGTGCACCTCGGATACATATAACGATGAGTGCATTGTCGGCGCGGTGTCGAGTCCCAATCTGTCGGTGGTCGATAAGCGTTTATACAGGTCGCCATGACCATTTCTTGTTGAGAGCCGTATCTCGATGCCTTGTGCAGTTGAAGCGGAGAACAGCGAAATATGCATGAATTTTACGCTGATTTGCCCGCGCTGACTCGTGTCCTCGGTTCCGTGGTGAAAGGGACTTTGATGTCATGGTTGCGTCCAGTTTCGCCTGTAGACAGGCAGAGGTTGCATGCATCGAAGAGCATCTCGGTTAAAAATAACGATGAGTACATTGTCGGCACGGTGTCGAGTCCCAATCTGACGATTGTAGATAAGCGTTTATACTGGTCGCCAGTGACCATTTCTTGTTCAGAGTCGTATCTCGAAGCCTTGTCCAGTTGTAGCGCAGAACAGCGAAAAATGTATGAATTTTACGCTGACTTGCGCGCGTTGACTCGTGTCCTCGGCTCCGTGGTCAAAGGAACTGTGATGTTTTTTTTTCGTGAGAAGATAGCTCAGACATGTTGGGACACTGTATACGATCCTAAAGACGCAAATTTGGCTTACGAGGCTTTTTTCAGCCTATTGAAAGAAAGTTATGACACTAGCTTTCCTTTTAAGTGCATTAAACACAAAAAGAATATACGTAAACCATGGATTAGTGCAGAGCTATCTGCCAGATACGGAGAAAGAATGCAGTATACAGTGAATTTATAAAGACCAGAGACCCCGAAATATTTCAGGCTTTAAAAAAAATTAGGAATCGTTTAGACAAAGATATAAAAAAGGCCAGGCGAGATTACTATACACTTTCCTTTAATTCACTGGCTCCAGGTACGGCCGCAATGTGGAAAAAACTGAACTCTTTGTTGAACTGCAATATTCCCGAGGAAAGGATACAGAGCTTAAAAATAAATGGTCTTGAGTTACAGGAAAAAGCACTTGCAGACGCCTTTAACGAACTTTGTTAAAATTGGAAGTAACAACGCCCCAGACAATGATCTTGATGGTATTCCATAGAACTCTAGCTCTATATTTTTGTATCCAGTAAATGAGGGAGAGATAATTAGCACAATTCACAGTCTAAATAATAGTACCGCTAAAGATATTGATGGTATCCAAATAAAACCAATCAAATATGTTGCTGACCTTCCCTCTCCTTGTCTTACCTATATCTTCAATATCTGTATAAGCGAAGGCACGTTTCCTCGAACGATGCAGATAGCGCGAGTCGCTGCGCTCTTTAAAAAAGGCGATAAAAACGACTTAGGAAACTATCGACCGTTATCAATCCTTCCCGTCTTTTAAAAGCGTTTAAATCGGTTGTACGTCAACGTTAAATCGGTTGTACGTCAGCGTTAAAGCGTTTAAATAGGTTTTACGTCAGCGTTCCCTGTTGCCAGTCGTATCTCGATGTCTTGTCCTCATGTTGCGCCGAGCAGCGAAAAATTAAGGCATGCACGTTCCGCTGATTTGCTCGCATTGACTCGTGTCCTCGGTTCCGTGGTCAAAGGGACTGTGATGTCATCGTTGTGTACCGTTCCGCCAGTAGACGAGCAGAACGTGCATGCATAGAAGAGCACCTCGGTTAAAAATAACGATGAGTGCATTGTCGGCGCGGTGTCGAGTCTCAATCTGACGGTGGTCGATAAGCGTTTAAATCGGTCGTACGTCAGCTTTCCCTGTTGCCAGTCGTATGTCGATGCATTGTCCAGTTGTAGCGCAGAGCAGCGAAAAGTTAAGGCATGCACTTTCCGGTGACTTGCTTGCATTGACTCGTGTCCTCGGTTCCGTGGTCAAGGGGACTGTGATGTAATCGTTGCGACCTGTTCCGCCAGTAGACGGGCAGAGTGTGCATGCATCGAAGAGCACCTCGGTTAAAAATTACGATGAGTGCATTGTCGGCGCGGTGTCGAGTCCCAATCTGACGGTGGTCGACAAGCGTTTATACAGGTCGCCAGGGACCATTTCTTGTTGAGAGTCGTATCTCGATGCCTTGTCCAGTTCAAGCGCAGAACAGAAAAAATGCATAAATTTTACGCTGATTTGCCCGCGCTGACTCGTGTCCTCGGTTCCGTGGTGAAAGGGACTTTGATGTCATGGTTGCGTCCAGTTCCGCCTGTAGACAGGCAGAGCTTGCATGCATCGAAGAGCACCTCGGTTAAAAATAACGATGAGTCTATTGTCGGCGCGGTGTCGAGTCCCAATCTGACGGTGGTCGATAAGCATTTATACAGGTCGCCAGTGACCATTTCTTGTTGAGAGTCGTATCTCGATGCTTTGGCCAGTTGTAGCGCAGAACAGAGAAAAATGCATGCATTTTACGCTGACTTGCCCGCGTTGACTCATGTCCTCGGTTCCGTGGTCAAAGGGACTGTGATGTCATCGTTGCGTCCCGTTCCGCCAGTAGACGGGCAGAGCGTGCATGCATCGGAGAGCACCTCGGTTAAAAATAACGATGAGTGCATTGTCGGCGCGGTGTCGACTCCCAATCTGACGGTAGTAGATAAGCGTTCAAATAGGTCGTACGTCAGCGTTCTATGTTGTCAGTCGTATCTCAATGTCTCGTCCAGATGTTGCACAGAGCAGCGAAAAAATAAGGCATGCACTTTCCGCTGACTTGCTCGCGTTGACTCGTGTTCTCGGTACCGTGGTAAAAGGGACTGTAATGTCATCGTTACGTCCAGCTCCGCCAGTAGACGGGCAGAGTGTGCATGCATCGAAGAGCACCTCGGTTAAAAATTACGATGAGTGCATTGTCGGCGCGGTGTCGAGCCCCAACCTGACGGTTGTCGATAAGCGTTTAAATAGGTCGTCCGCCAGCGTTCCTTTTTGAAACACGTATCTCAATGTCTTGTGCAGGTGCAGCGCAGAACAGCTAAAAAGGCAGGAATTGTCCGCTGACTTGCTCGCGTTGACTCGTGTCCTCGGTTCCGTGGTTAAAGGGACTGTGATGTCATCGTTGCCTCCCGTTCCGCCAGTAGACGGGCAGAGCGTGCATGCATCTAAGAGCACCGCGGTTAAAAATAACGATTAGTGCATGGTCGGTGCGGTGTCGAGTCCCAATCTGACGGTGGTCGATAAGCGTTTATACAGGTCGCCAGTGACCATTTCTTGTTGAGAGTCGTATATCGATGCCTTGTCCAGTTGTAGCGCAGAACAGCGAAAAATGCATGAATTTTACGCTGACCTGACGGCGTTGACTCGTGTCCTCGGTTCCGTGTGTCAAAGGGACTGTGATGTCATCGTTGCGTCCCGTTCCGCCAGCAGACGGGCAGAGCGTACATGCATCGAAGAGCATCTCGGTTAAAAATAAAGATGAGTGCATTGTCGGCGCGGTGTCGAGTCCCAATCTGACGGTGGTCGATAAGCGTTTAAATCGGTCGTACGTCAGCGTTCCCTGTTGCCAGTCGTATCTCGATGTCTTGTGCAGATGTTGCGAGAGCAGGCAAAAATTATGGCATGCACTTTCCGCTGATTTGCTCGCATTGACTCGTGTCCTTGGTTCCGTGGTCAAAGGGACTGTGATGTCGTCGTTGTGTCCCGTTCCGCCAGTAGACGAGCAGAGCGTGAATGCTTTTAAAGAACACCTCGGTTAAAAATAACGATGAGTGCATTGTCGGCGCGGTGTCGAGTCCCAATCTGACGGTGGTCGATAAGCGTTTAAATCGGTCGTACGTCAGAGTTCCCTGTTGCCAGTCGTATCTCGACGTCTTGTTCAGATGTAGCGCAGAGCAGCGAAAAAGGCATGCACTTTCCGCTGACCTGCACGCGTTGACTCGTGTCCTCGGATCCATGGTCAAAAGGACTGTGATGTCATTGTTGAGTCCCGTTCCGCCAGTAGACGGGCAGAGCTGCATGCATCGAAAAGCACCACGGTTAAAAATAACGATGAGTGCATCGTCGGCGCGGTGTCGAGTCCCAATCTGACCGTGGTCGATAAGCGTTTATACAGGTCGCCAGTGACCATTTCTTGTTGAGAGTCGTATCTCGATGCCTTGTCCAGTTGTAACGCAGAACAGCCAAAAATGCATGAATTTTACGCTGACTTGCGCGCATTGACTCGTGTCCTCGGTTCCGTGGTCAAAAGGACTGTGATCTCATGGTTGCGTCCAGTTTCGCCAGTAGACGGGCAGAGCTTGCAGGCATTAAAGAGCACCTGGGTTAAAAATAACGATGGGTGCATTGTCGGCGTGGTGTCGAGTCCCAATATGACGGTGCTCGATAAGCGTTTAATTAGGTCGTCCGTTAGCGTTTCCCGTTGCAGTCCTATCTCGATGTTTGGAGCAGATGTAGCACAGAGCAGCGAGAAAGGCGTGCACTTTCCGCTGATTTGCTCGCATTGACTCGTGTTCTCGGTTCCGTGGTCAAAAGGACTGTGATGTCATTGTTGCGTCCCGTTCCGCCAGTAGACGGGCAGAGCTGCATTTATCGAAAAGCACCGCGGTTAAAAATAACGATGAGTGCATTGTCGGCGCGGGGTCGAGTCCCAATCTCACGGTGGTCGAAAAGCGTTTAAATAGGTCGTACCCCAGCGTTCTCTGTTGTCAGTCGTATCTCGATGTCTCGTACAGATGTTGCACAGAGCAGCGAAAAAGGCAAGCACTTTCCGCTGACTTGGTCGTGTGACTCGTGTCCTCGGTTCCGTCGTCAAATGGACTGTGATATGATCGCTGCGTCCCGTGCCGCAAGTAGACGGAGAGAGCGTGCATGCATCGAAGAGCACCTCGGTTAAAAATAACGATGAGTGCATTGTCGGCGCGGTGTCGAGTCCCAATCTGACGGTGGTTTATAAGAGTTTATACTGGTCGCCAGTGACCATTTCTTGTCTAGAGTCGTATCTCGATGCATTGTCCAGTTGTAGCGCAGAACAGCGAAAAATGCATGCACTTTCCGCTGACTTGCACGCGTTGAATCGTGTCCTCGGTTCCGTGGTCAAAGGGACTGTGATGTCATCGTTGCGTCCCGTTCCGCAAGTAGACGGGCAGAGCGCACATGCATCGGAGAGCACCTTGGTTAAAAATAACGATGAGTGAATTGTTGGCACTGTGTCGAGTCCCAATCTGACGGTGATCGATAAGCGTTTAAATAGGTCGTACGTCAGCGTTCCCAATTGCCAGTCGTATGTGTATGTCTTGTCCAGATGTTGCGCAGAGCAGCGAAAAATTTAGGCATGCACTTTCCTCTGACTTGCTCGATTTGACTCGTGTCCTCGGTTCCGTGGACAAAGGGACTGTGATGTCATTCTTGCGTCCCGTTCCGCCTGTAGACGGGCAGAGCTGCATTTATCGAAAAGCACCGTGGCTAAATATAACGATGAGTGCATTGTCGGCGCGGTGTCGAGTCCCAATCTCACGGTGGTCGAAAAGCGTTTAAATAGGTCGTACTCCAGCGTTCTCTGTTATCAGTCGTATCTCGATGTCTCGTCCAGATGTTGCGCAGAGCTGCGAAGAAGGCAAGCACTTTCCGCTGACTTCGTCGCGTGACTCGTGTCCTCGGTTCAGTCGTCAAATGGACTATGATGTCGTCGCTGCATCCCGTTCCGCCAGTAGACTGACAGAGCGTGCATGCATCTAAGAGCACCGCGGTTAAAAATAACGATTAGTGCATTGTCTGCGCGGTGTCGAGTACCAATCTGACGGTGGTCGATAAGCGTTTATACAGGTCGCCAGTGACCATTTCTTGTTGAGAGACGTATCTTGATGCCTTGTCCAGTTGTAGCGCAGAACAGCGAAAAATGCACGAATTTTCGCTGACTTGACGGCGTTGACTCGTGTCCTCGGTTCCGTGGTCAAAGGGACTGTGATCTCTTCGTTGCGTCCCGTTCCGCCAGTAGACGAGCAGAGCGTGCATGCATCGAAGAGCACCCCGGTTAAAAATAATGTTGAGCGCATTGTCGGCGCTTTGTCGTGTCCCAATCTGACGGTGGTCGATAAGCGTTTAAATAGGTCGTACGTCAGCGTTCCCACTTGCCAGTCGTATGTCGATGTCCTGTCCAGATGTTGCGCAGAGCAGTGAAAAATATAAAGCATGCACTTTCCGCTAACTTGCTCGAGTTGACTCGTGTCCTCGGTTCCGTGGTCAAAAGGACTGTGACGTCATCGTTGCGTTCCGTTCCGCCAGTAGACGGAGAGAGCGTGCATGCATCGAAGAGCACTTAGGTTAAAAATAACGATGAGTGCATTGTCGGCGCGGTATCGAGTCCCAATCTCTCGGTGGTCGCTAAGCGTTTAAATTGGTCGTACGTCAGCGTTCTCTGTTGCCAGTCGTATGTCGATGTCTTGTCCAGATGTTGCGCAGAGCAGCGAAAAAGGCATACACTTTCCGCTAACTTGCTCGCGTTGACTCTTGTCCTCGGTTCCGTGGTGAAAGGGACTGTGATGTTATGGTTGCGTCCAGTTCCGCCAGTAGACAGGCAGAGCTTGCATGCATCGAAGAGCACCTCGGTTAAAAATAACGATGAGTGCATTGTTGGCGCGGTGTCGAGTCCCAATCTGACGGTGGTCGATAAGCGTTTAAATAGGTCGTACGTCAGCGTTCTCTGTCGTCAGTCGAATCTCAATGTCTCGTCCAGATGTTGCGCCGAGCAGCGAAAAAATAAGGCATGCACTTTCCGCTGACTTGCTCGCGTTGACTCGTGTTCTCGGTACCGTAGTAAAAGGGACTGTAATGTCATCGTTACGTCCCATTCCGCCGGTAGACGGGCAGAGTGTTCATGCATTTAAGAGCATTTCGGTTGAAAATAACGATGAGTGCACTGTCGGCGCGGTGTCGAGTCCCAATCTGACGGTGGTCGACAAGCGTTTAAATCGGTCGTACGTCAGCGTTCCCTGTTGCCAGTCGTATCTCGATGTCTTGTGCAGATGTTGCGCAGAGCAGCCAAAAATTATGGCATGCACTTTCCGCTGATTTGCTCGCATTGACTCGTGTCCTTGGTTCCGTGGTCAAAGGGACTGTGATGTCGTCGTTGTGTCCCGTTCCGCCAGCAGACGAGCAGAACTTGAATGCATCGAAGAGCACCTCGGTTAAAAATAATGATGAGTGCATTGTCGGCGCGGTGTCGAGTCCCAATCTGACGGTAGTTGATAAGCGTTTAAATCGGTCGTACGTCAGCGTTCCCTGTTGCCAGTCGTATCTCGACGTCTTGTTCAGATGTAGCGCAGAGCAGCGAAAAAGGCATGCACTTTCCGCTCACCTGCTCGCGTTGACTCGTGTCCTCGGATCCGTCGTCAAATGGACTGTGATGCCATCGCTGCGTCCCGTTCCGCCAGTAGACGGAGAGAGCGTGCATGCATCGAAGAGCACCTCGGTTAAAAATAACGATGAGTGCATTGTCGGCGCGGTGTCGAGTCCCAATCTGACGGTGGTCGATAAGCGTTTATACTGGTCGGCAGTGACCATTTCTTGTTGAGAGCCGTATCTCGATGCATTGTCCAATTGTAGCGCAGAACAGCGAAAAATGCATGCACTTTCCGCTGACTTGCACGCGTTGAATCGTGTCCTCGGTTCCGTGGTAAAGGGACTGTGATGTCATCGTTGCGTCCCGTTCCGCCAGCAGACGGGCAGAGCGGTCATGCATCGAAGAGCACCTCGGTTAAAAATAACGAAGAGTGCATTGTCGGTGCGGTGTCGAGTCCCAATCAGACGGTGGTCGATAAGTGTATATACTGGTCGCCAGTGACCATTTCTTGTTGAGAGTCGTATCTCGATGCATTGTCCAGTTGTAGGGCAGAACAGCGAAAAATGCATGCACTTTCCGCTGACTTGCTCGCGTTGAATCGTGTCCTCGGTTCCGTGGTCAAAAGGACTGTGATGTCAAAGTTGCGTCCCGTTCCGCCAGCAGACGTGCAGAGCGCACATGTATCGAAGAGCACCTCGGTTAAAAATAACGATGAGTGCATTGTCGGCGCGGTGTCGAGTCCCAATCTGACGGTGGTCGATAAGCGTTTATACTGGCCGCCAGTGACCATTTCTTGTTGAGAGCCGTATCTCGATGCCTTGTCCAGTTGTAGCGCCGAATAGCGAAAAATGCATGAATTTTACGCTGACTTGGAGGCGTTGACTCGTGTCCTCGGTTCCGTGGTCAAAGGGACTGTGATGTCATCGTTGCGTCCCGTTCCACCAAAAGACGGGCAGAGCGCGCATGCATCGAAGAGCACCGCGGTTAAAAATAACGAAGAGTGCATTGTCGGCGCAGTGTCAAGTCCCAATCTGGCAGTGGTCGACAAGCGTTTATATAGGTCGTACGTCAGTGTTCTCTGTTGCCAGTTGTATCTCGATGTCTTGTTCAAATGTAGCGCAGAGCAGCGAAAAAGGCATGCACTTTCCGCTGACTTGCTCGCGTTGACTCGTGTCCTCCTCTGTGGTCAAAAGGACTGTGATGTCATTGTTGCGTCCCGTTCCGCCAGTAGACGGGCAGAGCTGCATTTATCGAAAAGCACCGCGGTTAAAAATAACGATGAGTGCATTGTCGGCGCGGGGTCGAGTCCCAATCTCACGGTGGTCGAAAAGCGTTTAAATAGGTCGTACCCCAGCGTTCTCTGTTGTCAGTCGTATCTCGATGTCTCGTACAGATGTTGCACAGAGCAGCGAAAAAGGCAAGCACTTTCCGCTGACTTGGTCGCGTGACTCGTGTCCTCGGTTCCGTCGTCAAATGGACTGTGATATGATCGCTGCGTCCCGTGCCGCAAGTAGACGGAGAGAGCGTGCATGCATCGAAGAGCACCTCGGTTAAAAATAACGATGAGTGCATTGTCGGCGCGGTGTCGAGTCCCAATCTGACGGTGGTTGATAAGAGTTTATACTGGTCGCCAGTGACCATTTCTTGTCTAGAGTCGTATCTCGATGCATTGTCCAGTTGTAGCGCAGAACAGCGAAAAATGCATGCACTTTCCGCTGACTTGCACGCGTTGAATCGTGTCCTCGGTTCCGTGGTCAAAGGGACTGTGATGTAATCGTTGCGTCCCGTTCCGCAAGTAGACGGGCAGAGCGCACATGCATCGGAGAGCACCTTGGTTAAAAATAACGATGAGTGAATTGTTGGCACTGTGTCGAGTCTCAATCTGACGGTTGTCGATAAGTGTTTAAAAAGGTAGTACGTCAACGTTCTCTGTTACCAGTGGTAGCTCGATGTCTTGTTCAGACGTAGCGCAGAGCAGCGAAAAATGTACGCACTTTCCGTTGACTTGTTCGCGTTGACTCGTGTCCTCGGTTTCGTAGTCAAAGGGACTGTGATGTCATCGTTGCGCCCCGTTGCGCCAGTAGACGGGCAGAGCGTGCATGGAAAGAAGAGCACCTCGGTTAAAAATAACGATGTGTGCATTGTCGGCGCGGTGTCGAGTCCCAATCTGACGGTGGTCTATAAGCGTTTAAAAAGGTCGTAAGTCAGCGTTCATTGTTGCCAGTCGTATCTCGATGTCTTGTCCAGATGTAACGCAGAGCTGCGAAAAAGGCATGCACTTTCCGTTGACTTGCTCGCGTTGACTGGTGTCCTCGGTTCCGTGGTCAAACGAACTGTGATGTCATCGTTGCATCCAGTTCCGCCAGTAGACGGGCAGAGCGCGCATGCATCGAAGAGCACCTCGGTTAAAAATAACGATGAGCGCATTGTCGGCGCGGTGTCGAGTCTCAATCTGACGGTGGTCGACAAGCGTTTAAATAGGTCTTACGTCAGCGTTCCTTGTTGCCAGTCGTATCTCGATGTCTTGTCCAGATGTAACGCAGAACATCGAAAAAGGCACGCACTTTACGTTGAATTGCTCGCTCAGACTCGTGTCCTCGGTTTCGTGGTCAAACGAACTGTGATGTGATCGTTGCGTCCAGTTCCGCCAGTAGACGGGCAGAGCGCGCATGCATCGAAGAGCACCTCGGTTAAATATAATGACGAGTGCATTGTCGGCGCGGTGTCGAGTCCCAATCTGACGGTGGGCGATAGGCGTATAAAAAGGTCGTAACTCAGCGTTCATTGTTGCCAGTCGTATCTCGATGTCTTGTCCAGATGTAACGCAGAGCTGCGAAAAAGGCATGCACTTTCCGCTGACTTGCTCGCGTTGACTCGTGTCCTCGGTTTGGTGGTCAAAGGGACTGTGATGCCATCGTTGCGTCCCGTTGCGCCAGTAGACGGGCAGAGCGCGCATGCATCGAAGAGCACCGCGGTTAAAAATAACGATGAGCGAATTGTCGGCGCGGTGTCGACTCTCAATCTGACGGTGGTCGATAAGCGCTTAAATAGCTCGTAAGTCAGCGTTCATCGTTGCCAGTCGTATCTCGATCTCTTGTCCAGATGTTGCGCAGAGCTGCGAAAAAGGCATGCACTTTCCGCTGACTTGCTCGCGTTGACTCGTGTCCTCGGTTTCGCGGTCAAAGGGACTGTGATGTCAACGTTGAGCCCTGTTCCGCCAGTAGACGGGCAGAGCGTGCATACAACGAAGAGCTCCGCGGTTAAAAATAACGATGAGCGCATTGTCGGCGCGGTGTCGAGTCTCAATCTGACGGTGGTCGATAACTGTTTAAAAAGGTAGTACGTCATCGTTCTCTGTTACCAGTGGTATCTCGATGTCTTGTTCAGACGTAGCGCAGAGCAGCGAAAAATGTACGCACTTTCCGTTGACTTGTTCGCGTTGACTCGTGTCCTCGGTTTCGTAGTCAAAGGGACTGTGATGTCATCGTTGCGCCCCGTTGCGCCAGTAGACGGGCAGAGCGTGCATGCAAAGAAGAGCACCTCGGTTAAAAATAACGATGTGTGCATTGTCGGCGCGGTGTCGAGTCCCAATCTGACGGTGGTCGATAAGCGTTTAAAAAGGTCGTAAGTCAGCGTTCATTGTTGCCAGTCGTATCTCGATGTCTTGTCCAGATGTAACGCAGAGCTGCGAAAAAGGCATGCACTTTCCGTTGACTTGCTCGCGTTGACTGGTGTCCTCGGTTCCGTGGTCAAACGAACTGTGATGTCATCGTTGCATCCAGTTCCGCCAGTAGACGGGCAGAGCGCGCATGCATCGAAGAGCACCTCGGTTAAAAATAACGATGAGCGCATTGTCGGCGCGGTGTCGAGTCTCAATCTGACGGTGGTCGATAAGCGTTTAAATAGGTCTTACGTCAGCGTTCCTTGTTGCAAGTCGTATCTCGATGTCTTGTCCAGATGTAACGCAGAACAGCGAAAAAGGCATGCACTTTCCGCTGACTTGCTCGCGTTGACTCGTGTCCTCGGTTTGGTGGTCAAAGGGACTGTGATGCCATCGTTGCGTCCCGTTGCGCCAGTAGACGGGCAGAGCGCGCATGCATCGAAGAGCACCGCGGTTAAAAATAACGATGTGTGCATTGTCGGCGCGGTGTCGAGTCCCAATCTGACGGTGGTCGAGAAGCGTTTAAATAAGTCGTACGTCAGCCTTCTCTGTTGCCAGTTGTATCTCGATGTCTTGTCCAGATGTAACGCAGAACAGCGAAAAATTAAGGCATGCACTTTCCGCTGAGTTGCTCGCGTTGACTCGTGTCCTCGGTTCCGTCGTCAAAGGGACTGTGATATCATCGTTGCGCCCCGTTGCGCCTGTAGACGGGCAGACCGTGCATGCAAAGAAGAGCGTCTCGGTTAAAAATAACGACGAGTGCATTGTCGGCGCGGTGTCGAGTCCCACTCTGACGGTGGTCGACAAGCGTTTAAATAGGCCGTACGTCAGCCTTCTCTGTTGCCAGTCGTATCTCGATGTCTTGTTCAGATGTAGCGCAGAGCAGCGAAAAAGGCATGCACTTTCCGTTGACTTGTTCGCGTTGACTCGTGTTCTCGGTTCCGTGGTCAAAGGGACTGTGATGTCAACGTTGAGCAACGTTCCGCCAGTAGAGGGGCAGAGCGCGCATGCATCGAAGATCACCGCGGTTAAGAATAACGATGTGTGCATTGTCGGCGCGGTGTCGAGTCTCAATCTGGCGGTGGTGGATAACCGTTTAAAAAGGTAGTACGTCATCGTTCTCTCTTACCAGTCGTATCGCGATGTCTTGTTCAGACGTAGCGCAGAGCAGCGAAAAAGGTATGCACTTTCCGCTGACTTGCTCACGTTGACTCGTGTCCTCGGTTTCGTAGTCAAAGGGACTGTGATGTCATCGTTGAGCCCCGTTGCGCCTGTAGACGGGCAGAGCGTGCATGCAAAGAAGAGCACCTCGGTTAAAAATAACGACGAGTGCATTGTCGGCGCGGTGTCGAGTCCCAATCTGATGGTGGTCGATAAGCGTTTAAAAAGGTCGTAAGTCAGCGTTCCTTGTTGCCAGTCCTATCTCGATGTCTTGTCCAGATGTGGCGCAGAACAGCGAAAAAGGTATGCACTTTCCGCTGACTTGTTCGCGTTGACTCGTGTTCTCGGTTCCGTGGTCAAAGGGACTGTGATGTCATCGTTGCGTCCTGTTGGCCCAGTTGAAGGGCAGAGCGCGCATGCATCGAAGAGCACCGCGGCTTAAAATAACGATGTGTACATTGTTGGCGCGGCGTCGAGTCTCAATCTGACGGTGGTCGATAAGCGTTTAAATAGGTCTTACGTCAGCGTTCCTTGTTGCCAGTCGTATCTCGATGTCTTGTCCAGATGTAACGCAGAACAGCGAAAAAGGCATGCACTTTCCGCTGACTTGCTCGCGTTGACTCGTGTCCTCGGTTTGGTGGTCAAAGGGACTGTGATGCCATCGTTGCGTCCCGTTGCGCCAGTAGACGGGCAGAGCGCGCATGCATCGAAGAGCACCGCGGTTAAAAATAACGATGTGTGCATTGTCGGCGCGGTGTCGAGTCTCAATCTGACGGTGGTCGATAAGTGTTTAAAAAGGTAGTACGTCAACGTTCTCTGTTACCAGTGGTATCTCGATGTCTTGTTCAGATGTAGCGCAGAGCAGCGAAAAAGGCATGCACTTTCCGCTGACTTGCTCGCGTTGACTCGCGTCCTCGGTTTCGTGGTCAAAGGGACTGTGATGCCATCGTTGCGTCCCATTGCGCTAGTAGACGGGCAGAGCGTGCACACAACGAAGAGCTCCGCGGTTAAAAATAACGATGAGCGCATTGTCGGCGCGGTGTCGAGTCTGAATCTGACGGTGGTCGATAACTGTTTAAAAAGGTAGTACGTCATCGTTCTCTGTTACCAGTGGTATCTCGATGTCTTGTTCAGATGTAGCGCAGAGCAGCTAAAAAGGCATGCACTTTCCGCTGACTTGCTCGCGTTGACTCGTGTCCTCGGTTTCGTGGTCAAAGGGACTGTGATGCCATCGTTGCGTCCCGCTGCGCCAGTAGACGGGCAGAGCGTGCACACAACGAAGAGCTCCGCGGTTAAAAATAACGACCAGCGCTTTGTCGGCGCGGTGTCGAGTCTCAATCTGACCGTGGTCGATAAGTGTTTAAAAAGGTAGTACGTCATCGTTCTCTGTTACCAGTGGTATCTCGATGTCTTGTTCAGATGTAGCGCAGAGCAGCTAAAAAGGCATGCACTTTCCGCTGACTTGCTCGCGTTGACTCGTGTCCTCGGTTTCGTGGTCAAAGGGACTGTGATGCCATCGTTGCGTCCCGCTGCGCCAGTAGACGGGCAGAGCGTGCACACAACGAAGAGCTCCGCGGTTAAAAATAACGACCAGCGCTTTGTCGGCGCGGTGTCGAGTCTCAATCTGACGGTGGTCGATAAGTGTTTAAAAAGGTAGTACGTCAACGTTCTCTGTTACCAGTGGTATCTCGATGTCTTGTTCAGATGTAGCGCAGAGCAGCTAAAAGGGCGTGCACTTTCCGCTGACTTGCTCGCGTTCACTCGTGTCCTCGGTTTCATGGTCAAAGGGAATGTGATGCCATCGTTGCGTCCCGTTGCGCCAGTAGACGGGCAGAGCGTGCATACAACGAAGAGCTCCGCGGTTAAAAATAACGATGAGCGCATTGTCGGCGCGGTGTCGAGTCTCAATCTGACCGTGGTCGATAAGTGTTTAAAAAGGTAGTACGTCAACGTTCTCTGTTACCAGTGGTATCTCGATGTCTTGCTCAGATGTAGCGCAGAGCAGCTAAAAAGGCATGCACTTTCCGCTGACTTGCTCGCGTTCACTCGTGTCCTCGGTTTCGTGGTCAAAGGGACTGTGATGCCATCGTTGCGTCCCGTTGCGCCAGTAGACGGGCAGAGCGTGCATACAACGAAGAGCTCCGCGGTTAAAAATAACGATGAGCGCATTGTCGGCGCGGTGTCGAGTCTCAATCTGACGGTGGTCGATAAGTGTTTAAAAAGGTAGTACGTCAACGTTCTCTGTTACCAGTGGTATCTCGATGTCTTGTTCAGACGTAGCGCAGAGCAGCGAAAAAGGCATGCACTTTCCGCTGACTTGCTCGCGTTCACTCGTGTCCTCGGTTCCGTGGACATACGAACTGTGATGTCATCGTTGCGTACAGTTCCGCCAGTAGACGGGCAGAGCGCGCATGCATCTAAGAGCACCTCGGTTAAAAATAACGATGAGCGCATTGTCGGCTCGGTGTCGAGTCTCAATCTGACGGTGGTCGATAACCGTTTAAAAAGGTAGTACGTCTGCGTTCTTTGTTGCCAGTCGTATCTTCATGTCTAGTTCAGATGTAGCGCAGAGCAGCGATAAAGGCATGCACTTTCCGCTGACTTGCTCGCGTTGACTCGTGTCCTCGGTTCCGTGGACATACGAACTGTGATGTCATCGTTGCGTACAGTTCCGCCAGTAGACGGGCAGAGCGCGCATGCATCTAAGAGCACCTCGGTTGAAAATAACGATGAGCGCATTGTCGGCTCGGTGTCGAGTCTCAATCTGACGGTGGTCGATAACCGTTTAAAAAGGTAGTACGTCTGCGTTCTTTGTTGCCAGTCGTATGTTCATGTCTAGTTCAGATGTAGCGCAGAGCAGCGAGAAAGGCATGCACTTTCCGCTGACTTGCTCGCGTTGACTCGTGTCCTCTGTTCCGTGGACATACGAACTGTGATGTCATCGTTGCGTACAGTTCCGCCAGTAGACGGGCAGAGCGCGCATGCATCTAAGAGCACCTCGGTTAAAAATAACGATGAGCGCATTGTCGGCTCGGTGTCGAGTCTCAATCTGACGGTGGTCGATAACCGTTTAAAAAGGTAGTACGTCTGCGTTCTTTGTTGCCAGTCGTATCTTCATGTCTAGTTCAGATGTAGCGCAGAGCAGCGAGAAAGGCATGCACTTTCCGCTGACTTGCTCGCGTTGACTCGTGTCCTCGGTTCCGTGGACATACGAACTGTGATGTCATCGTTGCGTCCAGTTCCGCCAGTAGACGGGCAGAGCGCGCATGCATCTAAGAGCACCTCGGTTAAAAATAACGATGAGCGCATTGTCGGCTTGGTGTCGAGTCTCAATCTAACTGTGGTCGATAACCGTTTAAAAAGGTAGTACGTCTGCGTTCTTTGTTGCCAGTCGTATCTTCATGTCTAGTTCAGATGTAGCGCACAGCAGCGAGAAAGGCATGCACTTTCCGCTGACTTGCTCGCGTTGACTCGTGTCCTCGGTTCCGTGGACATACGAACTGTGATGTCATCGTTGCGTCCAGTTCCGCCAGTAGACGGGCAGAGCGCGCATGCATCTAAGAGCACCTCGGTTAAAAATAACGATGAGCGCATTGTCGGCTCGGTGTCGAGTCTCAATCTGACGGTGGTCGATAACCGTTTAAAAAGGTAGTACGTCTGCGTTCTTTGTTGCCAGTCGTATCTTCATGTCTAGTTCAGATGTAGCGCAGAGCAGCGAGAAAGGCATGCACTTTCCGCTGACTTGCTCGCGTTGACTCGTGTCCTCTGTTCCGTGGACATACGAACTGTGATGTCATCGTCGCGTACAGTTCCGCCAGTAGACGGGCAGAGCGCGCATGCATCTAAGAGCACCTCGGTTAAAAATAACGATGAGCGCATTGTCGGCTTGGTGTCGAGTCTCAATCTGACGGTGGTCGATAACCGTTTAAAAAGGTAGTACGTCTGCGTTCTTTGTTGCCAGTCGTATCTTCATGTCTAGTTCAGATGTAGCGCAGAGCAGCGAGAAAGGCATGCACTTTCCGCTGACTTGCTCGCGTTGACTCGTGTCCTCGGTTCCGTGGACATACGAACTGTGATGTCATCGTTGCGTACAGTTCCGCCAGTAGACGGGCAGAGCGCGCATGCATGTAAGAGCACCTCGGTTAAAAATAACGATGAGCGCATTGTCGGCTCGGTGTCGAGTCTCAATCTGACGGTGGTCGATAACCGTTTAAAAAGGTAGTACGTCTGCGTTCTTTGTTGCCAGTCGTATCTTCATGTCTAGTTCAGATGTAGCGCAGAGCAGCGAGAAAGGCATGCACTTTCCGCTGACTTGCTCGCGTTGACTCGTGTCCTCGGTTCCGTGGACATACGAACTGTGATGTCATCGTTGCGTCCAGATCCGCCAGTAGACGGGCAGAGCGCGCATGCATCTAAGAGCACCTCGGTTAAAAATAACGATGAGCGCATTGTCGGCGCGGTGTCGAGTCTCAATCTGACGGTGGTCGATAAGCATTTAAAAAGGTAGTACGTCAACGTTCTCTGTTACCAGTGGTATTTCGATGTCCTGTTCAGACGTAGCGCAGAGCAGCGAAAAAGCCATGCACTTTCCGCTGACTTCGTCGCGTTGACTCGTGTCCTCGGTTTCGTGGTCAAAGGGACTGTGATGCCATCGTTGCGTCCCGCTGCGCCAGTAGACGGGCAGAGCGTGCACACAACGAAGAGCTCCGCGGTTAAAAATAACGACGAGCGCTTTGTCGGCGCGGCGTCGAGTCTCAATCTGACCGTGGTCGATAAGTGTTTAAAAAGGTAGTACGTCAACGTTCTCTGTTACCAGTGGTATCTCGATGTCCTGTTCAGATGTAGCGCAGAGCAGCTAAAAAGGCATGCACTTTCCGCTGACTTACTCGCGTTCACTTGTGTCCTCGGTTTCGTGGTCAAAGGGACTGTGATGCCATCGTTGCGTCCCGTTGCGCCAACAGACGGGCAGAGCGTGCATACAACGAAGAGCTCCGCGGTTAAAAATAACGATGAGCGCACTGTCGGCGCGGTGTCGAGTCTCAATCTGACGGTGGTCGATAAGTGTTTAAAAAGGTAGTACGTCAACGTTCTCTGTTACCAGTGGTATCTCGATGTCTTGTTCAGATGTAGCGCAGAGCAGCTAAAAAGGCGTGCACTTTCCGCTGACTTGCTCGCGTTCACTCGTGTCCTCGGTTTCGTGGTCAAAGGGACTGTGATGCCATCGTTGCGTCCCGCTGCGCCAGTAGACGGGCTGAGCGTGCACACAACGAAGAGCTCCGCGGTTAAAAATAACGACGAGCGCTTTGTCGGCGCGGTGTCGAGTCTCAATCTGACCGTGGTCGATAAGTGTTTAAAAAGGTAGTACGTCAACGTTCTCTGTTACCAGTGGTATCTCGATGTCTTGTTCAGATGTAGCGCAGAGCAGCTAAAAAGGCGTGCACTTTCCGCTGACTTGCTCGCGTTCACTCGTGTCCTCGGTTTCGTGGTCAAAGGGACTGTGATGCCATCGTTGCGTCCCGTTGAGCCAGTAGACGTGCAGAGCGTGCATACAACGAAGAGCTCCGCGGTTAAAAATAACGATGAGCGCATTGTCGGCGCGGTGTCGAGTCTCAATCTGACGGTGGTCGATAAGTGTTTAAAAAGGTAGTACGTCAACGTTCTCTGTTACCAGTGCTATCTCGATGTCTTGTTCAGATGTAGCGCAGAGCAGCTAAAAAGGCGTGCACTTTCCGCTGACTTGCTCGCGTTCACTCGTGTCCTCGGTTTCGTGGTCAAAGGGACTGTGATGCCATCGTTGCGTCCCGTTGCGCCAGTAGACGGGCAGAGCGTGCATACAACGAAGAGCTCCGCGGTTAAAAATAACGATGAGCGCATTGTCGGCGCGGTGTCGAGTCTCAATCTGACGGTGGTCGATAAGTGTTTAAAAAGGTAGTACGTCAACGTTCTCTGTTACCAGTGGTATCTCGATGTCTTGTTCAGATGTAGCGCAGAGCAGCTAAAAAGGCGTGCACTTTCCGCTGACTTGCTCGCGTTCACTCGTGTCCTCGGTTTCGTGGTCAAAGGGACTGTGATGCCATCGCTGCGTCCTGTTGCGTCAGTAGACGGGCAGAGCGCGCATACAACGTAGAGCTCCGCGGTTAAAAATAACGATGAGCGCATTGTCGGCGCGGTGTCGAGTCTCAATCTGACGGTGGTCAATAACTGTTTAAAAAGGTAGTACGTCATCGTTCTCTGTTACCAGTGGTATCTCGATGTCTTGTTCAGACGTAGCGCAGAGCAGCGAAAAATGTACGCACTTTCCGTTGACTTGTTCGCGTTGACTCGTGTCCTCGGTTTCGTAGTCAAAGGGACTGTGATGTCATCGTTGCGTCCCGTTGCGCCAGTAGACGGGCAGAGCGTGCATACAACGAAGAGCTCCGCGGTTAAAAATAACGATGAGCGCATTGTCGGCGCGGTGTCGAGTCTCAATCTGACGGTGGTCGATAAGTGTTTAAAAAGGTAGTACGTCAACGTTCTCTGTTACCAGTGGTATCTCGATGTCTTGTTCAGATGTAGCGCAGAGCAGCTAAAAAGGCGTGCACTTTCCGCTGACTTGCTCGCGTTCACTCGTGTCCTCGGTTTCGTGGTCAAAGGGACTGTGATGCCATCGCTGCGTCCTGTTGCGTCAGTAGACGGGCAGAGCGCGCATACAACGTAGAGCTCCGCGGTTAAAAATAACGATGAGCGCATTGTCGGCGCGGTGTCGAGTCTCAATCTGACGGTGGTCGATAACTGTTTAAAAAGGTAGTACGTCATCGTTCTCTGTTACCAGTGGTATCTCGATGTCTTGTTCAGACGTAGCGCAGAGCAGCGAAAAATGTACGCACTTTCCGTTGACTTGTTCGCGTTGACTCGTGTCCTCGGTTTCGTAGTCAAAGGGACTGTGATGTCATCGTTGCGCCCCGTTGCGCCAATAGACGGGCAGAGCGTGCATGCAAAGAAGAGCACCTCGGTTAAAAATAACGATGTGTGCATTGTCGGCGCGGTGTCGAGTCCCAATCAGTCGGTGGTCGATAAGCGTTTAAAAAGGTCGTAAGTCAGCGTTCATTGTTGCCAGTCGTATCTCGATGTCTTGTCTAGATGTAACGCAGAACATCGAAAAAGGCATGCACTTTACGTTGACTTGCTCGCGCAGACTCGTGTCCTCGGTTCCGTGGTCAAACGAACTGTGCTGTGATCGTTGCGCCCCGTTGCGCCTGTAGACGGGCAGAGCGTGCATGCAAAGTAGAGCACCTCGGTTAAAAATAATGACGAGTGCATTGTCGGCGCGGTGTCGAGTCCCAATCTGACGGTGGTCGATAAGCGTTTAAAAAGGTCGTAAGTCAGCGTTCCTTGTTGCCAGTCCTATCTCGATGTCTTGTCCAGATGTAGCGCAGAACAGCGAAAAAGGTATGCACTTTCTGCTGACTTGTTCGCGTTGACTCGTGTTCTCGGTTCCGTGGTCAAAGGGGCTGTGATGTCAACGCTGAGCCCCGTTCCGCCAGTACACGGGCAGAGCGTGCATACATCGAAGAGCTCCGCGGCTAAAAATAACGATGAGCGCATTTTCGGCGCGGTATCGAGTCTCAATCTGACGGTGGTCGATAACCGTATAAAAAGGTAGTACGTCTGCGTTCTTTGTTGCCAGTCGTATCTTCATGTCTAGTTCAGATGTAGCGCAGAGGAGCGAAAAAGGCATGCACTTTCCGCTGACTTGCTCGCGTTGACTCGTGTCCTCGGTTCCGTGGACATACGAACTGTGATGTGATCGTTGCGTCCAGTTCCGCCAGTAAACGGGCAGAGCGCGCATGCGTCGAAGAGCACCGCGGTTAAAAATAACGATGTGTGCATTGTCGGCGCGGTGTCGAGTCCCAATCTGACAGTGGTCGACAAGCGTTTAAAAAGGTCGTACGTCAGCCTTCTCTGTTGCCAGTCGTATCTCGATGTCTTGTCCAGATGTAACGCAGAGCTGAGAAAAAGGCATGCACTTTCCGCTGACTTGCTCGCGTTGACTCGTGTCCTCGGTTCCGTGGTCAAAGGGACTGTGATGTCAACGTTGAGCCCCGTTCCGCCAGTAGACGGGCAGAGCGCGTATGCATCGAAGATCACCGCGGTTAAAAATAACGATGTGTGCATTGTCGGCGCGGTGTCGAGTCTCAATCTGACGGTGGTCGATAATTGTTTAAAAAGGTAGTACGTCATCGTTCTCTGTTACCAGTCGTAACGCGATGTCTTGTTTAGACGTAGCGCAGAGCAGCGAAAAAGGCATGCACTTTCCGCTGACTTGCTCGCGTTGACTCGTGTCCTCGGTTTCGTAGTCAAAGGGACTGTGATGTCGTCGTTGCGCCCCGTTGCGCCTATAGACGGGCAGAGCGTGCATGCAAAGAAGAGCACCCCGGTTAAAAATAACGAGGAGTGCATATTCGGCGCGGTGTCGAGTCCCAATCTGACGGTGGTCGATAAGCGTTTAAAAAGGTCGTAAGTCAGCGTTCCTTGTTGCCAGTCCTATCTCGATGTCTTGTCCAGATGTAGCGCAGAACAGCGAAAAAGATATGCACTTTCTGCTGACTTGTTCGCGTTGACTCGTGTACTCGATTCTGTGGTCAAAGGGACTGTGATGTCATCGTTGCGTCCCGTTGGCCCAGTTGAAGGGCAGAGCGCGCATGCATCGAAGAGCACCGCGGCTAAAAATAACGATGTGTACATTGTTGGCGCGGCGTCGAGTCTCAATGTGACGGTGGTCGATAAGCGTTTAAAAATGTCGCAAGTCAGCGTTCATTGTTGCCAGTCGTATCTCGATGTCTTGTCCAGATGTAACGCAGAACAGCTAAAAAGGCATGCACTTTTTCGTTGACTTGCTCGCGTTGACTGGTGTCCTCGGTTCCGTGGTCAAACGAACTGTGATGTCATCGTTGCGTCCAGTTCCGCCAGTAGACGGGCAGAGCGAGCTTACATCGAAGAGCTCCGCGGTTAAAAATAACGATGAGCGCTTTGTCGGCGCGGTGTCGAGTCTGAATCTGACGGTGGTCGATAAGCGTTTAAATAGGTCGTAAGTCAGCGTTCATTGTTGCCAGTCGTATCTCGATGTCTTGTCCAGATGTAACGAAGAACAGCGAAAAAGGCATGAACTTTCCGCTCACTTGCTCGCGTTGACTCGTGTACTCGGTTCTGTGGTCAAAGGGACTGTGATGTCATCGTTGCGTCCCGTTGGCCCAGTTGAAGGGCAGAGCGCGCATGCATCGAAGAGCACCGCGGCTAAAAATTACGATGCGTACATTGTTGGCGCGGCGTCGAGTCTCAATGTGACGGTGGTCGATAAGCGTTTAAAAAGGTCGTAAGTCAGCGTTCATTGTTGCCAGTGGTATCTCGATGTCTTGTCCAGATGTAACGCAGAACAGCTAAAAAGGCATGCACTTTCCGTTGACTTGCTCGCGTTCACTGGTGTCGTCGGTTCCGTGGTCAAACGAACTGTGATGTCATCGTTGCGTCCAGTTCCGCCAGTAGACGGGCAGAGCGTGCTTACATCGAAGAGCTCCGCGGCTAAAAATAACGATGAGCGCATTGTCGGCGCGGTGTCGAGTCTCAATCTGACGGTGGTCGATAAGTGTTTAAAAAGGTAGCACGTCAACGTTCTCTGTTACCAGTGGTATCTCGATGTCTTGTTCAGATGTAGCGCAGAGCAGCTAAAAAGGCGTGCACTTTCCGCTGACTTGCTCGCGTTCACTCGTGTCCTCGGTTTCGTGGTCAAAGGGACTGTGATGCCAGCGTTGCGTCCCGTTGCGCCAGTAAACGGGCAGAGCGCGCTTACAACGAAGAGCTCCGCGGTTAAAAATAACGATGAGCGCTTTGTCGACAAGGTGTCGAGTCTGAATCTGACGGTGGTCGATAAGCGTTTAAATAGGTCGTAAGTCAGCGTTCATTGTTGCCAGTCGTATCTCGATGTCTTGTCCAGATGTAACGAAGAACAGCGAAAAAGGCATGAACTTTCCGCTCACTTGCTCGCGTTGACTCGTGTACTCGGTTCCGTCGTCAAAGGGACTGTGATGTCATCGTTGCGCCCGTTCCGCCAGTAGACGGGCAAGGCGTGCATGCAAAGAAGAGCACCTCGGTTAAAAATAACGATGAGCGGATTGTCGGCGCGGTGTCCAGTCTCAATCTGACGGTGGTCGATAAGCATTTAAAAAGGTAGTACGTCAACGTTCTCTGTTACCAGTGCTATCTCGATGTCTTGGTTTGTAGAACGCTTCAAACTTTCGCTGCAGTACCGCAATGTCGCTTTTATCCTCTCCAGCATCAAATACGAAAGTGCTGTACGTTTTGCGTGCGTCTTCTCTAATACTGATGAGAAAAGTGGCTGCCTGTACCTCTTTCGTTTGTTGATCCAGGTAGGTTGCAGTTGAGAAGAGCTCGAACTCTTGCTTCCATGCTTCCCAGCTATGCCAGACATCTGCCGTTGTATCCAGGGCCTTCGGTGGTGGCAGCAGCGAAGTGACGGGGGCGGCAGGCTGGGCGCGGTGCTGCTCGGCGTCTGTCATGGCTCTGGTCCGATGAAATTACCCGGGCCTCCCGGATTGCCGTGCTTCTGCCGTCGGTTACGTTGCCCGGTTGCGTTGCGCGATCGCTAACCGGCCACTTCTGACACCATGTGGACACGACGAAGCATGGTGCATGAATGACGCTTTATTGAAGAAGGCGAGCGGTTATATAGGGAAGCGGTTAGATAACAGAAATGGGGGCTGCTTATGTCCGGCTAGGCGCGTGTGCATGACTTGCACTACGTCACAGTCCAGTTGAAGCGCAGAACAGCGAAAAATGCATGAATTTTAGGCTGATTTGCCCGCGCTGGTTCGTGTCCTCGGTTCCGTGGTGAAAGGGACTTTGATGTCATGGTTGCGTCCAGTTCCGCCTGTAGACAGGCAGAGCTTGCATGCATCGAAGAGCACCTCGGTTAAAAATAACGATGAGTCTATTGTCGGCGCGGTGTCGAGTCCCAATCTGACGGTGGTCGATAAGCATTTATACAGGTCGTACGTCAGCGTTCTCTGTTGCCAGTCGTATCTCGATGTCTTGTCCAGATGTTGCGCAGAGCAGCGAAAAACGCATGCACTTTCCGCTGACTTGCCCGCGTTGACACGTGTCCTCGGTTCCGTGGTCAAAGGGACTGTGATGTCATCGTTGCGTCCCGTTCCGCCAGTAGACGGGCAGAGCGTGCATGCATCGGAGAGCACCTCGGTTAAAAATAACGATGAGTGCATTGTCGGCGCGGTGTCGACTAACAATCAAACGGTAGTAGATAAGCGTTTAAATAGGTCGTACGTCAGCGTTCTCTGTTGACAGTCGTATCTCAATGTCTCGTCCAGATGTTGCGCGTAGCAGCGAAAAAATAAGGCATGCAATTTCCGCTGACTTGCTCGCGTTGACTCGTGTCCTCGGTTCCGTGGTCAAAGGGACTGTGATGTCATCGTCGCGTCCCGTTCCGCCAGTAGACGGGCAGAGGGTGCATACATCGAAGAGCACCTGGGTTAAAAATAACGATGAGTGCATTGTCGGCGCTGTGTCGAGTCCCAATCTGACGGTGGTCGATAAGCGTTTAAATAGATCGTACTCCAGCGTTCTCTGTTGTCAGTCGTATCACGATGTCTCGTCCAGATGTTGCGCAGAGCAGCGAAAAAGGAAAGCACTTTCTGCTGACTTGGTCGCGTGACTCGTGTCCTCGGTTCCGTCGTCAAATGGACCGTGATGTCATCGCTTCGTCCCGTTCCGCCAGTAGACGGACAGAGCGTGCATGCATCAAAGAGCACCGCGGTTAAAAATAACGATTAGTGCATGGTTGGCGCGGTGTCGAGTCCCAATCTGACGGTGGTCGATGAGCGTTTATACAGGTCGCCAGTGACCATTTCTTGTTGAGAGTCGTATCTCGATGCCTTGTCCAGTTGTAGCACAGAACAGCGAAAAATGCATGAATTTTACACTGACTTGACGGCGTTCACTCGTGTCCTCGGTTCCTTGGTCAAAGGGACTGTGATCTCATCGTTGCGTCCCGTTCCGCCAGTAGACGGGCCGAGCGCGCATGCATCGAAGAGCACCCCGGTTAAAAGTAATGATGAGCGCATTGTCGGCGCTTTGTCGTGTCCCAATCTGACGGTGGTCGACAAGCGTTTAAATAGGTCGTACGTCATCGTACCCAGTTGCCAGTCGTATGTCGATGTCCTGTCCAGATGTTGCGCAGAGCAGCGAAAAATATAAAGCATGCACTTTCCGCTGACTTGCTCGAGTTGACTCGTGTCCTCGATTCCGTGGTCAAAAGGACTGTGACGTCATCGTTGCGTTCCGTTCCGCCAGTAGACGGAGAGAGCGTGCATGCATCGAAGAGCACTTCGGTTAAAAATAACGATGAGTGCATTGTCGGCGCGGTGTCGAGTCCCAATCTCTGGGTGGTCGCTAAGCGTTTAAATTGGTCGTACGCCAGCGTTCTCTGTTGCCAGTCGTATGTCGATGTCTTGTCCAGATGTTGCGCAGAGCAGCGAAAAAGGCGTACACTTTCCGCAAACTTGCTCGCGTTGACTCGTGTCCACGGTTCCGCGGTCAAAGGGACTGTGATGTCATCGCTGCGTCCCGTTCCGCCAGTAGACGGAGAGAGCGTGCATGCATCGAAGTGCACCTCGGATACATATAACGATGAGTGCATTGTCGGCGCGGTGTCGAGTCCCAATCTGTCGGTGGTCGATAAGCGTGTATACAGGTCGCCATGACCATTTCTTGTTGAGAGCCGTATCTCGATGCCTTGTGCAGTTGAAGCGGAGAACAGCGAAATATGCATGAATTTTACGCTGATTTGCCCGCGCTGACTCGTGTCCTCGGTTCCGTGGTGAAAGGGACTTTGATGTCATGGTTGCGTCCAGTTTCGCCTGTAGACAGGCAGAGGTTGCATGCATCGAAGAGCACCTCGGTTAAAAATAACGATGAGTACATTGTCGGCACGGTGTCGAGTCCCAATCTGACGATTGTAGATAAGCGTTTATACTGGTCGCCAGTGACCATTTCTTGTTCAGAGTCGTATCTCGAAGCCTTGTCCAGTTGTAGCGCAGAACAGCGAAAAATGTATGAATTTTACGCTGACTTGCGCGCGTTGACTCGTGTCCTCGGCTCCGTGGTGAAAGGAACTGTGATGTTTTTTTTTCGTGAGAAGATAGCTCAGACATGTTGGGACACTGTATACGATCCTAAAGACGCAAATTTGGCTTACGAGGCTTTTTTCAGCCTATTGAAAGAAAGTTATGACACTAGCTTTCCTTTTAAGTGCATTAAACACAAAAAGAATATACGTAAACCATGGATTAGTGCAGAGCTATCTGCCAGATACGGAGAAAGAATGCATTATACAGTGAATTTATAAAGACCAGAGACCCCGAAATATTTCAGGCTTTAAAAAAAATTAGGAATCGTTTAGACAAAGATATAAAAAAGGCCAGGCGAGATTACTATACACTTTCCTTTATTTCACTGGCTCCAGGTACGGCCGCAATGTGGAAAAAACTGAACTCTTTGTTGAACTGCAATATTCCCGAGGAAAGGATACAGAGCTTAAAAATAAATGGTCTTGAGTTACAGGAAAAAGCACTTGCAGACGCCTTTAACGAACTTTGTTAAAATTGGAAGTAACAACGCCCCAGACAATGATCTTGATGGTATTCCATAGAACTCTAGCTCTATATTTTTGTATCCAGTAAATGAGGGAGAGATAATTAGCACAATTCACAGTCTAAATAATAGTACCGCTAAAGATATTGATGGTATCCAAATAAAACCAATCAAATATGTTGCTGACCTTCCCTCTCCTTGTCTTACCTATATCTTCAATATCTGTATAAGCGAAGGCACGTTTCCTCGAACGATGCAGATAGCGCGAGTCGCTGCGCTCTTTAAAAAAGGCGATAAAAACGACTTAGGAAACTATCGACCGTTATCAATCCTTCCCGTCTTTTAAAAGCGTTTAAATCGGTTGTACGTCAGCGTTAAATCGGTTGTACGTCAGCGTTAAAGCGTTTAAATAGGTTTTACGTCAGCGTTCCCTGTTGCCAGTCGTATCTCGATGTCTTGTCCTCATGTTGCGCCGAGCAGCGAAAAATTAAGGCATGCACGTTCCGCTGATTTGCTCGCATTGACTCGTGTCCTCGGTTCCGTGGTCAAAGGGACTGTGATGTCATCGTTGTGTACCGTTCCGCCAGTAGACGAGCAGAACGTGCATGCATCGAAGAGCACCTCGGTTAAAAATAACGATGAGTGCATTGTCGGCGCGGTGTCGAGTCCCAATCTGACGGTGGTCGATAAGCGTTTAAATCGGTCGTACGTTAGCTTTCCCTGTTGCCAGTCGTATGTCGATGCATTGTCCAGTTGTAGCGCAGAGCAGCGAAAAGTTAAGGCATGCACTTTCCGGTGACTTGCTTGCATTGACTCGTGTCCTCGGTTCCGTGGTCAAGGGGACTGTGATGTAATCGTTGCGACCTGTTCCGCCAGTAGACGGGCAGAGTGTGCATGCATCGAAGAGCACCTCGGTTAAAAATTACGATGAGTGCATTGTCGGCGCGGTGTCGAGTCCCAATCTGACGGTGGTCGACAAGCGTTTATACAGGTCGCCAGGGACCATTTCTTGTTGAGAGTCGTATCTCGATGCCTTGTCCAGTTCAAGCGCAGAACAGAAAAAATGCATGAATTTTACGCTGATTTGCCCGCGCTGACTCGTGTCCTCGGTTCCGTGGTGAAAGGAACTTTGATGTCATGGTTGCGTCCAGTTCCGCCTGTAGACAGGCAGAGCTTGCATGCATCGAAGAGCACCTCGGTTAAAAATAACGATGAGTCTATTGTCGGCGCGGTGTCGAGTCCCAATCTGACGGTGGTCGATAAGCATTTATACAGGTCGCCAGTGACCATTTCTTGTTGAGAGTCGTATCTCGATGCTTTGGCCAGTTGTAGCGCAGAACAGAGAAAAATGCATGCATTTTACGCTGACTTGCCCGCGTTGACTCATGTCCTCGGTTCCGTGGTCAAAGGGACTGTGATGTCATCGTTGCGTCCCGTTCCGCCAGTAGACGGGCAGAGCGTGCATGCATCGGAGAGCACCTCGGTTAAAAATAACGATGAGTGCATTGTCGGCGCGGTGTCGACTCCCAATCTGACGGTAGTAGATAAGCGTTCAAATAGGTCGTACGTCAGCGTTCTATGTTGTCAGTCGTATCTCAATGTCTCGTGCAGATGTTGCGCAGAGCAGCGAAAAAATAAGGCATGCACTTTCCGCTGACTTGCTCGCGTTGACTCGTGTCCTCGGTTCCGTGGTTAAAGGGACTGTGATGTCATCGTTGCCTCCCGTTCCGCCAGTAGACGGGCAGAGCGTGCATGCATCTAAGAGCACCGCGGTTAAAAATAACGATTAGTGCATGGTCGGTGCGGTGTCGAGTCCCAATCTGACGGTGGTCGATAAGCGTTTATACAGGTCGCCAGTGACCATTTCTTGTTGAGAGTCGTATATCGATGCCTTGTCCAGTTGTAGCGCAGAACAGCGAAAAATGCATGAATTTTACGCTGACCTGACGGCGTTGACTCGTGTCCTCGGTTCCGTGTGTCAAAGGGACTGTGATGTCATCGTTGCGTCCCGTTCCGCCAGCAGACGGGCAGAGCGTACATGCATCGAAGAGCATCTCGGTTAAAAATAAAGATGAGTGCATTGTCGGCGCGGTGTCGAGTCCCAATCTGACGGTGGTCGATAAGCGTTTAAATCGGTCGTACGTCAGCGTTCCCTGTTGCCAGTCGTATCTCGATGTCTTGTGCAGATGTTGCGAGAGCAGGCAAAAATTATGGCATGCACTTTCCGCTGATTTGCTCGCATTGACTCGTGTCCTTGGTTCCGTGGTCAAAGGGACTGTGATGTCGTCGTTGTGTCCCGTTCCGCCAGTAGACGAGCAGAGCGTGAATGCTTTTAAAGAACACCTCGGTTAAAAATAACCATGAGTGCATTGTCGGCGCGGTGTCGAGTCCCAATCTGACGGTGGTCGATAAGCGTTTAAATCGGTCGTACGTCAGAGTTCCCTGTTGCCAGTCGTATCTCGACGTCTTGTTCAGATGTAGCGCAGAGCAGCGAAAAAGGCATGCACTTTCCGCTGACCTGCACGCGTTGACTCGTGTCCTCGGATCCATGGTCAAAAGGACTGTGATGTCATTGTTGAGTCCCGTTCCGCCAGTAGACGGGCAGAGCTGCATGCATCGAAAAGCACCACGGTTAAAAATAACGATGAGTGCATCGTCGGCGCGGTGTCGAGTCCCAATCTGACCGTGGTCGATAAGCGTTTATACAGGTCGCCAGTGACCATTTCTTGTTGAGAGTCGTATCTCGATGCCTTGTCCAGTTGTAACGCAGAACAGCCAAAAATGCATGAATTTTACGCTGACTTGCGCGCATTGACTCGTGTCCTCGGTTCCGTGGTCAAAAGGACTGTGATCTCATGGTTGCGTCCAGTTTCGCCAGTAGACGGGCAGAGCTTGCAGGCATTAAAGAGCACCTGGGTTAAAAATAACGATGGGTGCATTGTCGGCGTGGTGTCGAGTCCCAATATGACGGTGCTCGATAAGCGTTTAAATAGGTCGTCCGTTAGCGTTTCCCGTTGCAGTCCTATCTCGATGTTTGGAGCAGATGTAGCACAGAGCAGCGAGAAAGGCGTGCACTTTCCGCTGATTTGCTCGCATTGACTCGTGTTCTCGGTTCCGTGGTCAAAAGGACTGTGATGTCATTGTTGCGTCCCGTTCCGCCAGTAGACGGGCAGAGCTGCATTTATCGAAAAGCACCGCGGTTAAAAATAACGATGAGTGCATTGTCGGCGCGGGGTCGAGTCCCAATCTCACGGTGGTCGAAAAGCGTTTAAATAGGTCGTACCCCAGCGTTCTCTGTTGTCAGTCGTATCTCGATGTCTCGTACAGATGTTGCACAGAGCAGCGAAAAAGGCAAGCACTTTCCGCTGACTTGGTCGCGTGACTCGTGTCCTCGGTTCCGTCGTCAAATGGACTGTGATATGATCGCTGCGTCCCGTGCCGCAAGTAGACGGAGAGAGCGTGCATGCATCGAAGAGCACCTCGGTTAAAAATAACGATGAGTGCATTGTCGGCGCGGTGTCGAGTCCCAATCTGACGGTGGTTGATAAGAGTTTATACTGGTCGCCAGTGACCATTTCTTGTCTAGAGTCGTATCTCGATGCATTGTCCAGTTGTAGCGCAGAACAGCGAAAAATGCATGCACTTTCCGCTGACTTGCACGCGTTGAATCGTGTCCTCGGTTCCGTGGTCAAATTGACTGTGATGTCATCGTTGCGTCCCGTTCCGCAAGTAGACGGGCAGAGCGCACATGCATCGGAGAGCACCTTGGTTAAAAATAACGATGAGTGAATTGTTGGCACTGTGTCGAGTCCCAATCTGACGGTGATCGATAAGCGTTTAAATAGGTCGTACGTCAGCGTTCCCAATTGCCAGTCGTATGTGTATGTCTTGTCCAGATGTTGCGCAGAGCAGCGAAAAATTAAGGCATGCACTTTCCTCTGACTTGCTCGATTTGACTCGTGTCCTCGGTTCCGTGGACAAAGGGACTGTGATGTCATTCTTGCGTCCCGTTCCGCCTGTAGACGGGCAGAGCTGCATTTATCGAAAAGCAACGTGGTTAAATATAACGATGAGTGCATTGTCGGCGCGGTGTCGAGTCCCAATCTCACGGTGGTCGAAAAGCGTTTAAATAGGTCGTACTCCAGCGTTCTCTGTTATCAGTCGTATCTCGATGTCTCGTCCAGATGTTGCGCAGAGCTGCGAAGAAGGCAAGCACTTTCCGCTGACTTCGTCGCGTGACTCGTGTCCTCGGTTCAGTCGTCAAATGGACTATGATGTCGTCGCTGCGTCCCGTTCCGCCAGTAGACTGACAGAGCGTGCATGCATCTAAGAGCACCGCGGTTAAAAATAACGATTAGTGCATTGTCTGCGCGGTGTCGAGTACCAATCTGACGGTGGTCGATAAGCGTTTATACAGGTCGCCAGTGACCATTTCTTGTTGAGAGACGTATATTGATGCCTTGTCCAGTTGTAGCGCAGAACAGCGAAAAATGCACGAATTTTCGCTGACTTGACGGCGTTGACTCGTGTCCTCGGTTCCGTGGTCAAAGGGACTGTGATCTCTTCGTTGCGTCCCGTTCCGCCAGTATACGAGCAGAGCGTGCATGCATCGAAGAGCACCCCGGTTAAAAATAATGTTGAGCGCATTGTCGGCGCTTTGTCGTGTCCCAATCTGACGGTGGTCGATAAGCGTTTAAATAGGTCGTACGTCAGCGTTCCCACTTGCCAGTCGTATGTCGATGTCCTGTCCAGATGTTGCGCAGAGGAGTGAAAAATATAAAGCATGCACTTTCCGCTAACTTGCTCGAGTTGACTCGTGTCCTCGGTTCCGTGGTCAAAAGGACTGTGACGTCATCGTTGCGTTCCGTTCCGCCAGTAGACGGAGAGAGCGTGCATGCATCGAAGAGCACTTAGGTTAAAAATAACGATGAGTGCATTGTCGGCGCGGTATCGAGTCCCAATCTCTCGGTGGTCGCTAAGCGTTTAAATTGGTCGTACGTCAGCGTTCTCTGTTGCCAGTCGTATGTCGATGTCTTGTCCAGATGTTGCGCAGAGCAGCGAAAAAGGCATACACTTTCCGCTAACTTGCTCGCGTTGACTCTTGTCCTCGGTTCCGTGGTGAAAGGGACTGTGATGTTATGGTTGCGTCCAGTTCCGCCAGTAGACAGGCAGAGCTTGCATGCATCGAAGAGCACCTCGGTTAAAAATAACGATGAGTGCATTGTTGGCGCGGTGTCGAGTCCCAATCTGACGGTGGTCGATAAGCGTTTAAATAGGTCGTACGTCAGCGTTCTCTGTCGTCAGTCGAATCTCAATGTCTCGTCCAGATGTTGCGCCGAGCAGCGAAAAAATAAGGCATGCACTTTCCGCTGACTTGCTCGCGTTGACTCGTGTTCTCGGTACCGTGGTAAAAGGGACTGTAATGTCATCGTTACGTCCCATTCCGCCGGTAGACGGGCAGAGTGTTCATGCATTTAAGAGCATTTCGGTTGAAAATAACGATGAGTGCACTGTCGGCGCGGTGTCGAGTCCCAATCTGACGGTGGTCGACAAGCGTTTAAATCGGTCGTACGTCAGCGTTCCCTGTTGCCAGTCGTATCTCGATGTCTTGTGCAGATGTTGCGCCGAGCAGCGAAAAAATAAGGCATGCACTTTCCGCTGACTTGCTCGCGTTGACTCGTGTCCTCGGTTCCGTGGTCAAAGGGACTGTGATGTCATCGTTGCGTCCCGTTCCGCCAGTAGACGGAGAGAGCGTGCATGCATCGAAGAGCACCTCGGTTAAAAATAACGATGAGTGCATTGTCGGCGCGGTGTCGAGTCCCAATCTGACGGTGGTCGATAAGCGTTTATACTGGTCGCCAGTGACCATTTCTTGTTGAGAGCCGTATCTCGATGCATTGTCCAATTGTAGCGCAGAACAGCGAAAAATGCATGCACTTTCCGCTGACTTGCAGGCGTTGAATCGTGTCCTCGGTTCCGTGGTAAAGGGACTGTGATGTCATCGTTGCGTCCCGTTCCGCCAGCAGACGGGCAGAGCGGTCATGCATCGAAGAGCACCTCGGTTAAAAATAACGAAGAGTGCATTGTCGGTGCGGTGTCGAGTCCCAATCAGACGGTGGTCGATAAGTGTATATACTGGTCGCCAGTGACCATTTCTTGTTGAGAGTCGTATCTCGATGCATTGTCCAGTTGTAGCGCAGAACAGCGAAAAATGCATGCACTTTCCGCTGACTTGCTCGCGTTGAATCGTGTCCTCGGTTCCGTGGTCAAAAGGACTGTGATGTCAAAGTTGCGTCCCGTTCCGCCAGCAGACGTGCAGAGCGCACATGTATCGAAGAGCACCTCGGTTAAAAATAACGATGAGTGCATTGTCGGCGCGGTGTCGAGTCCCAATCTGACGGTGGTCGATAAGCGTTTATACTGGCCGCCAGTGACCATTTCTTGTTGAGAGCCGTATCTCGATGCCTTGTCCAGTTGTAGCGCCGAATAGCGAAAAATGCATGAATTTTACGCTGACTTGGAGGCGTTGACTCGTGTCCTCGGTTCCGTGGTCAAAGGGACTGTGATGTCATCGTTGCGTCCCGTTCCACCAAAAGACGGGCAGAGCGCGCATGCATCGAAGAGCAGCGCGGTTAAAAATAACGAAGAGTGCATTGTCGGCGCAGTGTCAAGTCCCAATCTGGCGGTGGTCGACAAGCGTTTATATAGGTCGTACGTCAGTGTTCTCTGTTGCCAGTTGTATCTCGATGTCTTGTTCAAATGTAGCGCAGAGCAGCGAAAAAGGCATGCACTTTCCGCTGACTTGCTCGCGTTGACTCGTGTCCTCATCTGTGGTCAAAAGGACTGTGATGTCATTGTTGCGTCCCGTTCCGCCAGTAGACGGGCAGAGCTGCATTTATCGAAAAGAACCGCGGTTAAAAATAACGATGAGTGCATTGTCGGCGCGAGGTCGAGTCCCAATCTCACGGTGGTCGAAAAGCGTTTAAATAGGTCGTACCCCAGCGTTCTCTGTTGTCAGTCGTATCTCGATGTCTCGTACAGATGTTGCACAGAGCAGCGAAAAAGGCAAGCACTTTCCGCTGACTTGCTCGCGTTGACTCGTGTTCTCGGTACCGTGGTAAAAGGGACTGTAATGTCATCGTTACGTCCCATTCCGCCGGTAGACGGGCAGAGTGTTCATGCATTTAAGAGCATTTCGGTTGAAAATAACGATGAGTGCACTGTCGGCGCGGTGTCGAGTCCCAATCTGACGGTGGTCGACAAGCGTTTAAATCGGTCGTACGTCAGCGTTCCCTGTTGCCAGTCGTATCTCGATGTCTTGTGCAGATGTTGCGCAGAGCAGCCAAAAATTATGCCATGCACTTTCCGCTGATTTGCTCGCATTGACTCGTGTCCTTGGTTCCGTGATCAAAGGGACTGTGATGTCGTCGTTGTGTCCCGTTCCGCCAGCAGACGAGCAGAACTTGAATGCATCGAAGAGCACCTCGGTTAAAAATAACGATGAGTGCATTGTCGGCGCGGTGTCGAGTCCCAATCTGACGGTAGTTGATAAGCGTTTAAATCGGTCGTACGTCAGCGTTCCCTGTTGCCAGTCGTATCTCGACGTCTTGTTCAGATGTAGCGCAGAGCAGCGAAAAAGGCATGCACTTTCCGCTCACCTGCTCGCGTTGACTCGTGTCCTCGGATCCGTCGTCAAATGGACTGTGATGCCATCGCTGCGTCCCGTTCCGCCAGTAGACGGAGAGAGCGTGCATGCATCGAAGAGCACCTCGGTTAAAAATAACGATGAGTGCATTGTCGGCGCGGTGTCGAGTCCCAATCTGACGGTGGTCGATAAGCGTTTATACTGGTCGCCAGTGACCATTTCTTGTTGAGAGCCGTATCTCGATGCATTGTCCAATTGTAGCGCAGAACAGCGAAAAATGCATGCACTTTCCGCTGACTTGCACGCGTTGAATCGTGTCCTCGGTTCCGTGGTAAAGGGACTGTGATGTCATCGTTGCGTCCCGTTCCGCCAGTAGACGGGCAGAGCGGTCATGCATCGAAGAGCACCTCGGTTAAAAATAACGAAGAGTGCATTGTCGGTGCGGTGTCGAGTCCCAATCAGACGGTGGTCGATAAGTGTATACACTGGTCGCCAGTGACCATTTCTTGTTGAGAGTCGTATCTCGATGCATTGTCCAGTTGTAGCGCAGAACAGCGAAAAATGCATGCACTTTCCGCTGACTTGCTCGCGTTGAATCGTGTCCTCGGTTCCGTGGTCAAAAGGACTGTGATGTCAAAGTTGCGTCCCGTTCCGCCAGCAGACGTGCAGAGCGCACATGTATCGAAGAGCACCTCGGTTAAAAATAACGATGAGTGCATTGTCGGCGCGGTGTCGAGTCCCAATCTGACGGTGGTCGATAAGCGTTTATACTGGCCGCCAGTGACCATTTCTTGTTGAGAGGCGTATCTCGATGCCTTGTCCAGTTGTAGCGCCGAATAGCGAAAAATGCATGAATTTTACGCTGACTTGGAGGCGTTGACTCGTGTCCTCGGTTCCGTGGTCAAAGGGACTGTGATGTCATGGTTGCGTCCAGTTCCGCCAGTAGACAGGCAGAGCTTGCATGCATCGAAGAGCACCGCGGTTAAAAATAACGATGAGTGCATTGTCGGCGCGGTGTCGAGACCCAATCTGATGGTGGTCGATAAGCGTTTATATAGGTCGCCAGTGACCATTTCTTGTTGAGCGTCGTATCTCGATGCCTTGTCCAGTTGTAGCGCAGAACAGCGAAAAATGCATGAATTTTACGCTGACTTGCCCGCGTTGACTCGTGTCCTCGGTTGCGTGGTCAAAGGGACTGTGTTGTTATGGTTGCGTCCAGTTCCTCCACTAGACAGGCAGAACTTGCATGCATCGAAGAGCACCTCGGTTGAAAATAACGATGAATGCACTGTCGGCGCGATGTTGATTCCCAATCTGACGGTGGTCGACAAGCGTTTGAATAGGTCGTACGTCAGCGTTCCCTGTTGCCAGTCGTGTCTCGATGTCTTGTCCAGATGTTGCGCAGAGCAGCGAAAAATTAAGGCATGCACTTTCCAATGACTTTCTCGATTTGACTCGTGCCCTCGGTTCCGTGGACAAAGGAAATGTGATGTCATCGTTGTGTCCCGTTCCGCCAGTAGACGGGGAGAGCGCGCATGCATCGATGAGCACCTCGGTTAAAAATAACGATGAGCGCATTGAGGCGTTTTTTTCGTGTCCCAATCTGACGGTGGTCGATAAGCGTTTAAAAAGGTCGTAAGTCAGCGTTCCAAGTTGCCAGTCGTATCTCGATGTCTTGTCCAGATGTTGCGCAGACAGCGAAAAATTAAGGCATGCACTTTCTGCTGACTTGCTCGAGTTGACTCGTGTCCTCGGTTCCGTGGTAAAAAGGACTGTGATGTCATCGTTGCATCCCGTTCCGCCAACAGACGGGCAGAGCGCGCATGCATCGAAGAGCACCGCGGTTAAAAATAACGAAGAGTACATAGTCGGCGCGGTGTCGAGTCCCAATCTGACGGTTGCCGACAAGCGTGTAAATAGGACGTACGTCAGCGTTCTCTGTTGCCAGTCGCATCTCGATGTCTTGTTCCGATGTAGCACAGAGCCGCGAAAAAGGCATGCACTCTCCGCCGACTTGCTCGCGTTGAATCGTGTCCTCGGATCCGTCGTCAAATGGACTGGGAGGTCATCGTTGCGTCCCGTTCCGCCAGCAGACGTGCAGAGCGGTCATGCATCGAAGAGCACCTCGGTTAAAAATAACGAAGAGTGCATTGTCGGTGCGGTGTCGAGCCCCAATCTGACGGTGGTCGATAAGCGTTTATACAGGTCGCCAGTGACCATTTCATGTTGAGAGCCGTATCTCGATGCCTTGTCCAGTTGTAGCGCAGAACAGCGAAAAATGCATGAATTTTACGCTGACTTGGCGGCGTTTACTCGTGTCCTCGGTTCTGTGGTCAAAGGGACTGGGATGTCATGGTTGCGTCTAGTTCCGCCAGTAGACAGGTAGAGCTTGCATGCATCGAAGAGCACCGCGATTAAAAATAACGATGAGTGCATTGTCGGCGCGGTGTCCAGTCCCAATCTGACGGTGGTCGATAAGCGTTTATACAGGTCGGCAGTGACCATTTCTTGTTGAGAGTCGTATCTCGATGCCTTGTCCAGTTGTAGCGCAGAACAGCGAAAAATGCATGAATTTTACGCTGACTTGCCCGCGTTGACTCGTGTCCCCGGTTGCGTGATCAAAGGGACTGTGTTGTTATGGTTGCGTCCAGTTCCGCCAGTAGACAGGCAGAGCTTGCATGCATCGAAGAGCACCGCGGTTGAAAATAACGATGAGTGCACTGTCGGCGCGGTGTCGAGTCCCAATCTGACGGTGGTGGACAAGCGTTTAAATAGGTCGTACGTCAGCGTTCCCTGCGGCCAGTCGTATCTCGATGTCTTGTCCAGATGTTGCGCAGAGCAGCGAAAAATTAAGGCATGCACTTTCCACTGACTTGCTCGATTTGACACGTGCCCTCGGTTCCGTGGACAAAGGGAATGTGATGTCATCGTTGCGTCCCGTTCCGCCAACAGACGGGCAGAGCGCGCATGCATCGATGCGCACCTCGGTTATAAATAACGATGAGCGCATTGAGGCGTTTTTTCGTGTCCCAATCTGACGGTGGTCGACAAGCGTTTAAATAGGTCGTACGTCAACGTTCCCAGTTGCCAGTCGTATCTCGATGTCTTGTTTAGATGTTGCGCAGAGCAGCGAAAAAGGCATGCACTTTCCGCTAACTTGCTCGCGTTGACTCGTGTCCTCGGTTCCGTGGTCAAAGGGACAGTGATGTCATCGTTACGTCCCGTTCCGCCATTATAGGGGCAGAGCGTGCATGCATCCAAGAGCACCGCGGGCGGTTAAAAACAACAATGAGTGCATTGTCCGCGCGGTGTCGAGTCCCAATCTGACGGTGGTCGACATGCGTTTAAATAGGTCGCACGTCAGCGTTCCCTGTTGCCAGTCTTTTCTCGATGTCTTGTCCAGATGTTGCGCAGAGCAGCGAAAACTTAAGGCATGCACTTTCCGCTGACTTGCTCGCGTTGACTCGTGACCTCGGTAGCGTGGTCAAAGGGACTGTAATGTTATAGTTACGTCCCGTTCCGCGAGTAGACGGGCAGAGTGTGCATGCATCGAAGAGCACCTTGGTTAAAAATTACGATGAGTGTATTGTCGGCACGGTGTCGAGCCCCAATCTGGCGGTTGTCGACAAGCGTTTAAATAGGTCGTACGTCAGCGTTCCATGTTGCCAGTCGTATCTCGATGTTTTGTTCAGATGTAGCGTAGAGCAGCGAAAAAGGCATGCACTTTCCGCTGAATTGCTGGCGTTGACTCGTGTCCTCGGTCCCGTGGTCAAAGGGACTGTGATGTCATCGCTGCGTCCCGTTCCACCAGTAGACGGGCAGAGCGCGCATGCATCGAAGAGCACCTCGGTTAAAAATAACGAAGAGTGCATTGTCGGCGCAGTGTCAAGTCCCAATCTGGCTTTGGTCGACAAGCGTTTCTATAGGTCGTACGTCAGTGTTCTCTGTTGCCAGTTGTATCTCGATGTCTTGTTCAAATGTAGCGCAGAGCAGCGAAAAAGGCATGCACTTTCCGCTGACTTGCTCGCGTTGACTCGTGTCCTCATCTGTGGTCAAAAGGACTGTGATGTCATTGTTGCGTCCCGTTCCGCCTGTAGACGGGCAGAGCTGCATTTATCGAAAAGCACCGCGGTTAAAAATAACGATGAGTGCATTGTCGGCGCGGGGTCGAGTCCCAATCTCACGGTGGTCGAAAAGCGTTTAAACAGGTCGTACCCCAGCGTTCTCTGTTGTCAGTCGTATCTCGATGTCTCGTACAGATGTTGCACAGAGCAGCGAAAAAGGCAAGCACTTTCCGCTGACTTGGTCGCGTGACTCGTGTCCTCGGTTCCGTCGTCAAATGGACTGTGATATGATCGCTGCGTCCCGTGCCGCCAGTAGACGGAGAGAGCGTGCATGCATCGAAGAGCACCTCGGTTAAAAATAACGATGAGTGCATTGTCGGCGCGGTGTCGAGTCCCAATCTGACGGTGGTTGATAAGAGTTTATACTGGTCGCCAGTGACCATTTCTTGTCTAGAGTCGTATCTCGATGCATTGTCCAGTTGAAGCGTTGAGCAGCGAAAAAGGCATACACTTTCCGCTGAATTGCTCGCGTTGACTCGTGTCCTCGCTTCCGTGGTCAAAGGGACTGTGATATCATCGTTGCGTCCCGTTCCGCCAATAGACGGGCAGAGCGCGCATGCATCGATGAGCACCTCGGTTAAAAATAATGATGACTGCATTGTCGGCGCGGTGTCGAGTCCCAATCTGATGGTGGGCGATAAGCCTTTAAATAGGTTGTACGTCAGCGTTCCCTGTTGCCAGTCTTTTCTCGATGTCTTGTCCAGATTTTGCGCAGAACAGCGAAAAATGGACGTATTTTACGCTGACTTGCCCGCGTTGACTCGTGTCCTCAGTTCCGTGGTCAAAGTGACTGCGATGTCATCGTTGCGTCCCGTTCCGCCAGTAGATGGGCAGAGCGTGGATGCAAAGAAGAGCACCTCGGTTAAAAATAACGATGAGTGAATTGTCGGCGCGGTGTCGACTACCAACCTGACGGTGGTCAATAAGCGTTTAAATAGGTCGTACGTCAACGTTCTCTGTTGCCAGTCGCATCTCGATGTCCTGTCCAGATGTTGCACAGAGCAGCGAAAAAGGCGTGCACTTTCAGCTGACTTGCTCGCGTTGACTCGTGTCCTCGGTTTCGTTGTCAAAGGGACTGTGATGTCATCGTTGCGTCCCGTTCCGCCAGTAGACGGGCAGAGCATGCATGCATCGAAGAGCACATCGGTTAAAAATAACGATGAGTGCATTGTCGGCGCTGTGTCGTGTCCCAATCTGACGGTGGTCGATAAGCGTTTAAATAGGTCGTACGTCAGCGTTCTCTGTTGCCAGTCGTATCTCGATGTCTTGTCCAGATGTTGCGGAGAGCAGGGAAAAATTAAGGCATGCACATTCCGCTGATTTGCTCGCATTGACTCGTGTCCTCGGGTCCGTGGTCAAAGGGACTGTGATGTCATCGTTGCGTCCCGTTCCGCCAGTAGACGGGCTGAGCGCGCATGCATCGAAGAGCACCTCGGTTAAAAATAACAATGAGCGCATTGATCCGCTTTGTCGTGTCCCAATCTGACGGTGGTCGACAAGCGTTTAAATAGGTCGTACGTCAGCGTTCCCTGTTTCCAGTCGCATCTCGATGTCTTGTTCAGATGTAGCGTAGAGCGGCGAAAATTAAGGCATGCACTTTCCGCTCATTTGCTCGCATTGACTGGTGTCCTCGCTTCCGTGGTCAAAGAGACTGTGATATCGTTGCGTCCCGTTCCGCCAAACAACGGGCAGAGCGGGCACGCATCGAGGAGCACCTATGATAAAAATAACGATAAGTGCATTCTCGGCGCGGTGTCAAGTCCCACTCTGACGGTGGTCAATAAGCGTTTAAATCGGTCGTACGTCAGCGTTCCCTGTTGCCAGTCGTATCTCGATGTCTTGTCCAGATGTTGCGGAGAGCAGGGAAAAATTAAGGCATGCACATTCCGCTGATTTGCTCGCATTGACTCGTGTCCTCGGGTCCGTGGTCAAAGGGACTGTGATGTCATCGTTGCGTCCCGTTCCGCCAGTAGACGGGCTGAGCGGGCACGCATCGAGGAGCACCTATGATAAAAATAACGATGAGTGCATTGTCGGCGCGGTGTCGAGTCCCAATCTGACGGTGGTCGATAAGCGTTTAAATCGGTCGTACGTCAGCGTTCCCTGTTGCCAGTCGTATGTCGATGTCTTTTCCAGATGTTGCGCAGAGGAGCGGAAAATTAAAGCATGCACTTTCCGCTGACTTGCTCGAGTTGACTCGTGTCCTCGGTTCCGTGGTCAAAAGGACTGTGATGTCATCGTTGCGTCCCGTTCCACCAAAAGACGGGCAGAGCGCGCATGCATCGAAGAGCACCGCGGTTAAAAATAACGAAGAGTGCATTGTCGGCGCAGTGTCAAGTCCCAATCTGACGGTGGTCGATAAGCATTTATACAGGTCGCCAGTGACCATTTCTTGTTGAGTGTCGTATCTCGATGCCTTGTCCAGTTGTAGCACAGAACAGCGAAAAATGCATGAATTTGTCGCTGACTTGCTCGATTTGGCTCGTGTCCTCGGTTCCGTGGCCAAAGGGACTGTGATGTCATCTTTGCGTTCGTTCCGCCAGTAGATGGGCAGAGCTGCATTTATCGAAAAGCACCGCAGTTAAATATAACGATGAGTGCATTGTCGGCGCGGTGTCGAGTCCCAAACTCACGGTGGTGGAAAAGCGTTTAAATAGGTCGTACTCCAGCGTTTTCTGTTGTCAGTCGTATCTCGATGTCTCGTCCAGATGTTGGGCAGAGCAGCGGAAAAGGCAAGCACTTTCCGCTGACTTGGTCGCGCGACTCGTGTCCTCGGTTCCGTCGTCAAATAGACTGTGATGTCATCGCTTCGTCCCGTTCCGCCAGTAGACGGACAGAGCGTGCATGCATCGGAGAGCACCTCGGTTAAAAATAACGAAGAGTGCATTGTCGGCGCGGTGTCGACTCCCAATCTGACGGTGGTCAATAAGCGTTTAAATAGGTCGAAAGTCAGCGTTCTCTGTTGCCAGTCGTATATCGATGTCTTGTCCAGATGTTGCGCAGAGCAGCGAAAAAGGCATGCACTTTCCGCTGACTTGCTCGCGTTGACTCGTGTCCTCGGTTCCCTGGTCAAAGGGACTGTGATGCCATCGTTGCGACCCGTTCCGCCAGTAGACGGGCAGAGCGTTCATGCATCGGAGAGCACCTCGGTTAAAAATAACGATGAGTCCATTGTCGGCCCGGTGTCGACTCCCAATCTGACGGTGGTCGATAAGCGTTTAAATATGTCGTACGTCAGCGTTCTCTGTTGTCAGTCGTATCTCAATGTCTCGTCCATATGTTGCGCAGAGCAGCGAAAAAATAAGGCATGCACTTTCCGCTGACTTGCTCGCGTTGACTCGTGTCCTCGGTTCCGTGGTAATAGGGACTGTGATGTCATCGTTGCGTCCCGTTCCGCCAACAGACGGGCAGAGCGCGCATGCATCGATGCGCACCTCGGTTATAAATAACGATGAGCGCATTGAGGCGTTTTTTCGTGTCCCAATCTGACGGTGGTCGACAAGCGTTTAAATAGGTCGTACGTCAACGTTCCCAGTTGCCAGTCGTATCTCGATGTCTTGTTTAGATGTTGCGCAGAGCAGCGAAAAAGGCATGCACTTTCCGCTAACTTGCTCGCGTTGACTCGTGTCCTCGGTTCCGTGGTCAAAGGGACAGTGATGTCATCGTTACGTCCCGTTCCGCCATTATAGGGGCAGAGCTTGCATGCATCGAAGAGCACCGCGGTTAAAAATAACGATGAGTGAATTGTCGGCCCGGTGTCGACTCCCAATCTGACGGTGGTCGATAAGCGTTTATACAGGTCGCCAGTGACCATTTCTTGTTGAGAGTCGTATCTCGATGCCTTGTCCAGTTGTAGCACAGAACAGCGAAAAATGCATGAATTTTACGCTGACTTGCCCGCGTTGACTCTTGTCCTCGGCTCCGTGGTCAAAGGGACTGTGATGTCATGGTTGCGTCCAGTTCCGCCAGTAGACAGGCAGAGCTTGCATGCATCGAAGAGCACCTCGGTTAAAAATAACGATGAGTGCATTGTCGGCGCAGTGTCGAGTCCCAATCTGACGGTGGTCGATAAGCGTTTATGCAGGTCGCCAGTGACCATTTCTTGATGAGAGTCGTATCTCGATGCCTTGTCCAGTTGTAGCACAGAACAGCAAAAAATGCATGAATTTTACGCTGACTTGCCCGCGTTGACTCTTGTCCTCGGCTCCGTGGTGAAAGGGACTTTGATGTCATGGTTGCGTCCAGTTCCGCCTGTAGACAGGCAGAGCTTGCATGCATCGAAGAGCACCGCTGATAAAAATAACGATGAGTGCATTGTCCGCGCGGTGTCGAGCCCAATCTGACGGTGGTCGATAAGCGTTTAAATAGGTCGTACGTCAGCGTTCTCTGTTGCCAGTCGTATCTCGATGTCTTGTCCAGATGTTGCGCAGAGCAGCGAAAAAGGCATGCACTTTCCGCTGACTTGCTCGCGTTGACTCGTGTCCTCGGATCCGTGGTCAAAGGGACTGTGATGTCATCGTTGCGTCCCGTTCTGCCAGTAGACGGGCAGAGCGTGCATGCATCGAAGTGCACCTCGGGTAAAAATAACGATGAGTGCATTGTCGGCGCGGTGTCGACTCCAACTCTGACGGTTGACGACAAGCGTTTAAATAGGTAGTATGTCAGCGTTCTCTTTTGCCAGTTGTATCTCGATTTCTTGTTCAGATATAGCGTAGAGCAGCGGAAAAGGTAAGCACTTTCCGCTGAATTGCTCCCGTTGACTCGTGACCTCTGTACCGTGGTGAAAGGGACTTAAATGTCATGGTTGCGTCCAGTTCCGCCTGTAGACAGGCAGAGGTTGCATGCATCGAAGAGCACCGCTGATAAATATAACGATGAGTGCATTGTCCGCGCGGTGTCGAGCCCAATCTGACGGTGGCCGATAAGCGTTTAAATAGGTAGTATGTCAGCGTTCTCTTTTGCCAGTCGTAGCTCGATGTCTTGTTGAGATGCAGCGTAGAGCAGCGAAAAAGGCATGCACTTTCCGCTGACTTGCTCGCGTTGACTCGTGTCCTCGGATCCGTGGTCAAAGGGACTGTGATGTCATCGTTGCGTCCCGTTCCGCCAGTAGACGAGCAGAGCGTACGTGCATCGGAGAGCACCTCGGTTAAAAATAACGATGAGTGAATTGTCGGCCCGGTGTCGACTACCAACCTGACGGTGGTCAATAAGCGTTTAAATAGGTCGTACGTCAACGTTCTCTGTTGCCAGTCGTATCTCGATGTCCTGTCCAGATGTTGCACAGAGAAGCGAAAAAGGCGTGCACATTCAGCTGACTTGCTCGCGTTGACTCGTGTCCTCGGTTTCGTTGTCATAGGGACTGTGATGTCCTCGTTGCGTCCCGTTCCGTCAGTAGACGGGCAGAGCTCGCATGCATCGAAGAGCAGTGCCTCGGTTAAAAATAACGATGAATGCATTGTCGGCGCTGTGTCGAGTCCCAATCTGACGGTTTTCGATAAGCGTTTAAATAGGCCGTACATCAGCGTTCTCTGTCGTCAGTCGAATCTCAATGTCTCGTCCAGATGTTGCGCAGAGCAGCGAAAAAATAAGGCAGCACTTTCCGCTGACTTGCTCGCGTTGACTCGTGTTCTCGGTACCGTGGTAAAAGGGACTGTAATGTCATCGTTACGTCCCGTTCCGCCGGTAGACGGGCAGAGTGTTCATGCATCGAAGAGCAACGCTGATAAATATAACGATGAGTGCATTGTCCGCGCGGTGTCGAGCCCAATCTGACGGTGGCCGATAAGCGTTTAAATAGGTCGTACGTCAGCATTCTCTGTTGCCAGTCGTATCTCGATGTCTTGTCCAGATGTTGCGCAGAGCAGCGAAAAAGGCAAGCACTTTCCGCTGACTTGCTCGCGTTGACTCGTGTCCTCGGCTCCGTGGTCAAAGGGACTGTGATGTCATCGTTGCGTCCCGTTCTGCCAGTAGACGGGCAGAGCGTGCATGCATCGAAGAGCACCTCGGGTAAAAATAACGATGAGTGCATTGTCGGCGCGGTGTCGACTCCCACTCTGACGGTTGACGACAAGCGTTTAAATAGGTAGTATGTCAACGTTCTCTGTTGCCAGTCGTATCTCGATGTCCTGTCCAGATGTTGCACAGAGAAGCGAAAAAGGCGTGCACATTCAGCTGACTTGCTCGCGTTGACTCGTGTCCTCGGTTTCGTTGTCATAGGGACTGTGATGTCCTCGTTGCGTCCCGTTCCGCCAGTAGACGGGCAGAGCGTGCATGCATCGAAGAGCAGTGCCTCGGTTAAAAATAACGATGAATGCATTGTCGGCGCTGTGTCGAGTCCCAATCTGACGGTGGTCGATAAGCGTTTAAATAGGCCGTACATCAGCGTTCTCTGTCGTCAGTCGAATCTCAATGTCTCGTCCAGATGTTGCGCAGAGCAGCGAAAAAATAAGGCAGCACTTTCCGCTGACTTGCTCGCGTTGACTCGTGTTCTCGGTACCGTGGTAAAAGGGACTGTAATGTCATTGTTACGTCCCGTTCCGCTGGTAGACGGGCAGAGGGTTCATGCATCTAAGAGCACCTCGGTTGAAAATAACGATGAGTGCACTGTCGGCGCGGTGTCGAGTCCCAATCTGACGGTGGTCGACAAGCGTTTAAATAGGTCGTACGTCAGCGTTCTCAGTTGCCAGTCGTATGTCGATGTCTTGTCCAGATGTTGCGCAGAGCAGCGAAAAATTAAGGCATGCACTTTTCGCTGACTTGCTCGATTTGGCTCGTGTCCTCGGTTCCGTGGTCAAAGGGACTGTGATGTCATCGTTGCGTCCCGTTCCGCCAGTAGACGGGCAGAGCGTGCATGCATCGGAGAGCACCTCGGTTAAAAATAACGATGAGTGCATTGTCGGCGCGGTGTCGAGTCCCAATCTGACGGTGGTCGATAAGCATTTATACTGGTCGCCAGTGACCATTTCTTGTTGAGAGTCGTATCTCGATGCCTTGTCCAGTTGAAGCGCAGAACAGCAAAAAATGCATGAATTTTACGCTGATTTCCCCGTGCTGACTCGTGTCCTCGGCTCCGTGGTGAAAGGGACTTTGATGTCATGGTTGCGTCCAGTTCCGCCTGTAGACAGGCAGAGGTTGCATGCATCGAAGAGCACCGCTGATAAATATAACGATGAGTGGATTGTCCGCGCGGTGTCGAGCCCAATCTGACAGTGGCCGATAAGCGTTTAAATAGGTCGTACGTCAGCGTTCTCTGTTGCCAGTCGTATCTCGATGTCTTGTCCAGATGTTGCGCAGAGCAGCGAAAAAATAAGGCATGCACTTTCCGCTGACTTGCTCGCGTTGACTCGTGTTCTCGGTACCGTGGTAAAAGGGACTGTAATGTCATCGTTACGTCCAGCTCCGAAAGTAGACGGGCAGAGTGTGCATGCATCGAAGATCACCTCGGTTAAAAATTACGATGAGTGCATTGTCGGCGTGGTATCGAGTCCCAACCGGACGGTTGTAGACAAGCGTTTAAATAGGTCGTACGTCAGCGTTTCCTGTTGCCAGTCGTGTCTCGATGTCTTGTTCAGATGTAGCGTAGAGCAGCGAAAAATGCATGAATTTTACGCTGACTTGCCCGCGTTGACTCTTGTCCTCGGTTCCGTGGTCAAAGGGACTGTGATGTCATGGTGGCGTCCAGTTCCGCCAGTAGACAGGCAGAGCGTGCATGCATCGGAGAGCACCTCGGTTAAAAATAGCGATGAGTGCATTGTCGGCGCGGTGTCGACTCCCAATCTGACTGTGTTCAATAAGCGTTTAAATAGGTCGTAGGTCAGCGTTCCCTGTTGCCAGTCCTAATTCGATGTCTTGTCCACATATTGCGCAGAGCAGCGAAAAAGGCATGCACTTTCCGCTGACTTGCTCGCGTTGACTCGTATCCTCGGTTCCCTGGCCAAAGGGACTGTGATGCCATCGTTCCGACCCGTTCCGCCAGTAGACGGCAGAGCGTGCATGCATCGGAGAGCACCTCGGTTAAAAATAACGATGAGTGCATTGTCGGCGCGGTGTCGCCTCCCAATCTGACGGTGGTCGATAAGCGTTTAAATAGGTCGTACGTCAGCATTCTCTGTTGTCAGTCGTATCTCAATGTCTCGTCCAGATGTTGCGCAGAGCAGCGAAAAAATAAGGCATGCACTTTCCGCTGACTTACTCGCGTTGACTCGTGTTCTCGGTACCGTGGTAAAAGGGACTGTATTGTCATCGTTACGTCCAGCTCCGCCAGTAGACGGGCAGAGTGTGCATGCATCGAAGAGCACCTCGGTTAAAAATTACGATGAGTGCATTGTCGGCGCGGTGTCGAGTCCCAGTGTGACGGTTGTCGACAAGCGTTTAAATAGGTCGTACGTCAGCGTTTCCTGTTGCCAGTCGTATCTCGATGTCTTGTTCAGATGTAGCATAGAGCAGCGAAAAAGGCATGCACTTTCCGCTGACTTGCTCGCGTTGACTCGTGTCCTCGGTTCTGTGGTCAAAGGGACTGTGATGTCATCGTTGCCTCCCGTTCCGACAGTAGACGGGCAGAGCGTGCATGCATCGAAGAGCACCTCGGGTAAAAATAACGATGAGTGCATTGTCGGCGCGGTGTCGACTCCCAATCTGACGGTGGTCGACAAGCGTTTAAATAGGTCGTACGTCAGCGTTTCCCGTTGCCAGTCGTATCCCGATGTCTTGTTCAGATGTTGCGCAGAGCAGCGAAAAAATAAGGCATGCACTTTCCGCTGACTTGCTCGCGTTGACTCGTTTTCTCGGTACCGTGGTAAAAGGGACTGTAATGTCATCGTTACGTCCAGATCCGCCAGTAGACGGAGAGAGCGTGCATGCATCGAAGAGCACCTCGGTTAAAAATAACGATGAGTGCATTGTCGGCGCGGTGTCGAGTCCCAATCTGACGGTGGTCGATAAGCGTTTATACAGGTCGCCAGTGACCATTTCTTGTTGAGAGCCGTATCTCGATGCCTTGTCCAGTTGAAGCGCAGAACAGCGAAAAATGCATGAATTTTACGCTGATTTGACGGCGTTGACTCGTGTCCTCGGTTCCGTGGTGAAAGGGACTGTGATGTCATGGTTGCGTCCAGTTCCGCCAGCAGACGGGCAGAGCTTGCATGCATCGAAGAGCACCTCGGTTAAAAATAACGATGAGTGCATTGTCGGCGCGGTGTCGAGTCCCAATCTGACGATGGTAGATTAGCGTTTATACTGGTCGCCAGTGAATATTTCTTGTTGAGAGTCGTATCTCGATGCGTTGTCCAGTTGTAGCGCAGAACAGCGAAACATGCATGCATTTTACGCTGACTTGCCCGCGTTGACTCGTGTCCTCGGTTCCGTGGTCAAAGGGACTGGGATGTCATCGTTGCGTCCCGTTCCGCCAGCAGACGGGCAGAGCGTACATGCATCGAAGAGCACCTCGGTTAAAAATAACGATGACTGCATTCTCGGCGCGGTGTCGAGTCCCAATCTGACGATGGTCGATAAGCGTTTATACTGGTCGCCAGTGACCATTTCTTGTTGAGAGTCGTATCTCGATGCCTTCCTTGTCCAGTTGAAGCGCAGAACAGCGAAAAATGCATGCATTTTACTCTGAATTTCCCGCGTTGACTCGTGTCCTCGGTTCCGTGGTCAAAGGGACTGTGATGCCATCGTTGCGTCCCGTTCCGCCAGCAGACGGGCAGAGCGTGCATGCATCGGAGAACACCTCAGTTAAAAATAAGGATGAGTGCATTGTCGACGCGGTGTCGACTCCCAATCTGACGGTTGTCAATAAGCGTTTAAATAGGTCGTACGTCAGCGTTTTCTGTTGCCAGTCGTATCTCGATGTCTTGTCCAGATGTTGCGCAGAGCAGCGAAAAAGGCATGCACTTTCCGCTGACTTGCTCGCGTGGACTCGTGTCCTCGGTTCGGTCGTCAAATGGACTGTGATGTCATCGCTGCGTCCCGTTCCGCCAGTAGACAGACAGAGCGTGCATGCATCTAAGAACACCGCGGTTAAAAACAATGATGAGTACATTGTCGGCGCGGTGTCGAGTCCCAATCTGACGGTGGTCGATAACCGTTTATACAGGTCGCCAGTGACCATTTCTTGTTGAGAGTCGTATCTCGATGCCTTGTCCACTTGTAGCACAGAACAGCGAAAAATCATGAATTTTACGCTGACTTGAAGGCGTTGACTCGTGTCCTCGGTTCCGTGGTCAAAGGGACTGTGATCTCTTCGTTGCGTCCCGTTCCGCCAGTAGACGGGCAGAACGCGCATGCATCGAAGAGCACCCCGGTTAAAAATAATGATGAGCGCATTGTCGGCGCTTTGTCGTGTCCCAATCTGACGGTTTTCGACAAGCGTTTAAATAGGTCGTACGTCAGCGTTCCCAGTTGCCAGTCGTATGTCGATGTCCTGTCCAGATGTTGCGCAGAGCAGCGAAAAATATAAAGCATGCACTTTCCGCTGACTTGCTCGAGTTGACTCGTGTCCTCGGTTCCGTGGTCAAAAGGACTGTGATGTCATTGTTGCGTCCCGTTCCGCCAGTAGACGGCAGAGCGTGCATGCATCGGAGAGCACCTCGGTTAAAAATAACGATGAGTGCATTGTCGGCGCGGTGTCGCCTCCCAATCTGACGGTGGTCGATAAGCGTTTAAATAGGTCGTACGTCAGCATTCTCTGTTGTCAGTCGTATCTCAATGTCTCGTCCAGATGTTGCGCAGAGCAGCGAAAAAATAAGGCATGCACTTTCCGCTGACTTGCTCGCGTTGACTCGTGTCCTCGGTTCCGTGGTAAAAGGGACTGTAATGTCATCGTTACGTCCAGCTCCGCCAGTAGACGGAGAGAGCGTGCATGCATCGAAGAGCACCTCGGTTAAAAAAACGATGAGTGCATTGTCGGCGCGGTGTCGAGTCCCAATCTGACGGTGGTCGATAAGCGTTTTTACAGGTCGCCAGTGACCATTTCTTGTTGAGAGCCGTATCTCGATGCCTTGTCCAGTTGAAGCGCAGAACAGCGAAAAATGCATGAATTTTACGCTGATTTGTTCGCGCTGACTCGTTTCCTCGGTACCGTGGTCAAAGGGACTGTGATGTCATCGTTGCCTCCCGTTCCGCCAGTGGACGGGCAGAGCGTGCTTGCATGGAAGAGCACCTCGGTTAAAAATTACGATGAGTGCATTGTCGGCGCGGTGTCGACTCCCAATCTGACGGTGGTCGATAAGCGTTTAAATAGGTCGTACGTCAGTGTTCTCTGTTGTCAGTCGTATCTCAATGTCTCGTCCAGATGTTGCGCAGAGCAGCGAAAAAATAAGGCATGCACTTTCCGCTGACTTGCTCGCGTTGACTCGTGTTCTCGGTACCGTGGTAAAAGGGACTGTAATGTCATCGTTACGTCCAGCTCCGCCAGTAGACGGAGAGAGCGTGCATGCATCGAAGAGCACCTCGGTTAAAAATAACGATGAGTGCATTGTCGGCGCGGTGTCGAGTCCAAATCTGAAGGTGGTCGATAAGCGTTTATACAGTCGCCAGTGACCATTTCTTGTTGAGAGCCGTATCTCGATGCATTGTCCAGTTGTACCGCAGAGCAGCGAAAAAATAGATGAATTTTACGCTGACTTGACGGCGTTGACTCGTGTCCTCGGTTCCGTGGTCAAAGGGACTGTGATGTCATGGTTGCGTCCAGTTCCGCCAGCAGACGGGCAGAGCTTGCATGCATCGAAGAGCACCTCGGTTAAAAATAACGATGAGTACATTGTCGGCGCGGTGTCGAGTCCCAATCTGACGATGGTAGATAAGCATTTATACTGGTCGTCAGTGACCATTTCTTGTTGAGAGTCCGTATCTCGATGCCTTGTCCAGTTGTAGCACAGAACAGCGAAAAATGCATGAATTTTACGCTGACTTGCCGCGTTGACTCTTGTCCTCGGTTCCGTGGTCAAAGGAACTGTGATGTCATGGTTGCGTCCAGTTCCGCCAGTAGACAGGCAGAGCGTGCATGCATCGGAGAGGCACCTCGGTTAAAAATAACGATGAGTGCATTGTCGGCGCGGTGTCGACTCCCAATCTGACGGTGGTCAATAAGCGTTTAAATAGGTCGTAGGTCAGCGTTCCCTGTTGCCAGTCCTAATTCGATGTCTTGTCCACATGTTGTGCAGAGCAACGAAAAAGGCATGCACTTTCCGCTGACTTTCTCGCGTTGACTCGTATCCTCGGTTCCCTGGCCAAAGGGACTGTGATGCCATCGTTCCGACCCGTTCCGCCAGTAGACGGCAGAGCGTGCATGCGATCGGAGAGCACCTCGGTTAAAAATAACGATGAGTGCATTGTCGGCGCGGTGTCGCCTCCCAATCTGACGGTGGTCGATAAGCGTTTAAATAGGTCGTACGTCAGCATTCTCTGTTGTCAGTCGTATCTCAATGTCTCGTCCAGATGTTGCGCAGAGCAGCGAAAAAATAAGGCATGCACTTTCCGCTGACTTGCTCGCGTTGACTCGTGTCCTCGGTTCCGTGGTAAAAGGGACTGTAATGTCATCGTTACGTCCAGCTCCGCCAGTAGACGGAGAGAGCGTGCATGCATCGAAGAGCACCTCGGTTAAAATACGATGAGTGCATTGTCGGCGCGGTGTCGAGTCCCAATCTGACGGTGGTCGATAAGCGTTTTTACAGGTCGCCAGTGACCATTTCTTGTTGAGAGCCGTATCTCGATGCCTTGTCCAGTTGAAGCGCAGAACAGCGAAAAATGCATGAATTTTACGCTTATTTGCCTGCGCTGACTCGTTTCCTCGGTACCGTGGTCAAAGGGACTGTGATGTCATCGTTGCCTCCCGTTCCGCCAGTGGACGGGCAGAGCGTGCTTGCATCGAAGAGCACCTCGGTTAAAAATAACGATGAGTGCATTGTCGGCGCGGTGTCGACTCCCAATCTGACGGTGGTCGATAAGCGTTTAAATAGGTCGTACGTCAGTGTTCTCTGTTGTCAGTCGTATCTCAATGTCTCGTCCAGATGTTGCGCAGAGCAGCGAAAAAATAAGGCATGCACTTTCCGCTGACTTGCTCGCGTTGACTCGTGTTCTCGGTACCGTGGTAAAAGGGACTGTAATGTCATCGTTACGTCCAGGTCCGCCAGTAGACGGAGAGAGCGTGCATGCATCGAAGAGCACCTCGGTTAAAAATAACGATGAGTGCATTGTCGGCGCGGTGTCGAGTCCAAATCTGACGATTGTAGATAAGCGTTCATACTGGTCGCCAGTGACCATTTCTTGTTGAGTCGTATCTCGATGCATTGTCCAGTTGTACCGCAGAGCAGCGAAAAATAGATGAATTTTACGCTGACTTGACGGCGTTGACTCGTGTCCTCGGTTCCGTGGTCAAAGGGACTGTGATGTCATGGTTGCGTCCAGTTCCGCCAGCAGACGGGCAGAGCTTGCATGCATCGAAGAGCACCTCGGTTAAAAATAACGATGAGTACATTGTCGGCGCGGTGTCGAGTCCCAATCTGACGATGGTAGATAAGCATTTATACTGGTCGCCAGTGACCATTTCTTGTTGAGAGTCGTATCTCGATGCCTTGTCCAGTTGTAGCACAGAACAGCGAAAAATGCATGAATTTTACGCTGACTTGCCCGCGTTGACTCTTGTCCTCGGTTCCGTGGTCAAAGGGACTGTGATGTCATGGTTGCGTCCAGTTCCGCCAGTAGACAGACAGAGCGTGCATGCATCGGAGAGCACCTCGGTTAAAAATAACGATGAGTGCATTGTCGGCGCGGTGTCGACTCCCAATCTGACGGTGGTCAATAAGCGTTTAAATAGGTCGTAGGTCAGCGTTCCCTGTTGCCAGTCCTAATTCGATGTCTTGTCCACATGTTGCGCAGAGCAACGAAAAAGGCATGCACTTTCCGCTGACTTTCTCGCGTTGACTTGTATCCTCGGTTCCCTGGCCAAAGGGACTGTGATGCCATCGTTCCGACCCGTTCCGCCAGTAGACGGCAGAGCGTGCATGCATCGGAGAGGACCTCGGTTAAAAATAACGATGAGTGCATTGTCGGCGCGGTGTCGCCTCCCAATCTGACGGTGGTCGATAAGCGTTTAAATAGGTCGTACGTCAGCATTCTCTGTTGTCAGTCGTATCTCAATGTCTCGTCCAGATGTTGCGCAGAGCAGCGAAAAAATAAGGCATGCACTTTCCGCTGACTTGCTCGCGTTGACTCGTGTCCTCGGTTCCGTGGTAAAAGGGACTGTAATGTCATCGTTACGTCTAGCTCCGCCAGTAGACGGAGAGAGCGTGCATGCATCGAAGAGCACCTCGGTTAAAAAAACGATGAGTGCATTGTCGGCGCGGTGTCGAGTCCCAATCTGACGGTGGTCGATAAGCGTTTTTACAGGTCGCCAGTGACCATTTCTTGTTGAGAGCCGTATCTCGATGCCTTGTCCAGTTGAAGCGCAGAACAGCGAAAAATGCATGAATTTTACGCTGATTTGCCCGCGCTGACTCGTTTCCTCGGTACCGTGGTCAAAGGGACTGTGATGTCATCGTTGCCTCCCGTTCCGCCAGTGGACGGGCAGAGCGTGCTTGCATCGAAGAGCACCTCGGTTAAAAATAACGATGAGTGCATTGTCGGCGCGGTGTCGACTCCCAATCTGACGGTGGTCGATAAGCGTTTAAATAGGTCGTACGTCAGCATTCTCTGTTGTCAGTCGTATCTCAATGTCTCGTCCAGATGTTGCGCAGAGCAGCGAAAAAATAAGGCATGCACTTTCCGCTGACTTGCTCGCGTTGACTCGTGTTCTCGGTACCGTGGTAAAAGGGACTGTAATGTCATCGTTACGTCCAGCTCCGCCAGTAGACGGAGAGAGCGTGCATGCATCGAAGAGCACCTCGGTTAAAAATAACGATGAGTGCATTGTCAGCGCGGTGTCGAGTCCAAATCTGACGGTGGTCGATAAGCGTTTATACAGGTCGCCAGTGACAATTTCTTGTTGAGAGCCGTATCTCGATGCCTTGTCCAGTTGAAGCGCAGAACAGCGAAAAATGCATGAATTTTACGCTGATTTGACGGCGTTGACTCGTGTCCTCGGTTCCGTGGTGAAAGGGACTTTGATGTCATAGTCGCGTCCAGTTCCGCCAGCAGACGGGCAGAGCTTGCATGCATCGAAGAGCACCTCGGTTAAAAATAACGATGAGTACATTGTCGGCGCGGTGTCGAGTCCCAATCTGACGATGGTAGATAAGCGTTCATACTGGTCGCCAGTGACCATTTCTTGTTGAGTCGTATCTCGATGCATTGTCCAGTTGTACCGCAGAGCAGCGAAAAATAGATGAATTTTACGCTGACTTGACGGCGTTGACTCGTGTCCTCGGTTCCGTGGTGAAAGGGACTTTGATGTCATAGTCGCGTCCAGTTCCGCCAGCAGACGGGCAGAGCTTGCATGCATCGAAGAGCACCTCGGTTAAAAATAACGATGAGTACATTGTCGGCGCGGTGTCGAGTCCCAATCTGACGATGGTAGATAAGCGTTCATACTGGTCGCCAGTGACCATTTCTTGTTGAGTCGTATCTCGATGCATTGTCCAGTTGTACCGCAGAGCAGCGAAAAATGCATGAATTTTACGCTGATTTGACGGCGTTGACTCGTGTCCTCGGTTCCGTGGTGAAAGGGACTTTGATGTCATAGTCGCGTCCAGTTCCGCCAGCAGACGGGCAGAGCTTGCATGCATCGAAGAGCACCTCGGTTAAAAATAACGATGAGTACATTGTCGGCGCGGTGTCGAGTCCCAATCATACGATTGTAGATAAGCGTTCATACTGGTCGCCAGTGACCATTTCTTGTTGAGTCGTATCTCGATGCATTGTCCAGTTGTACCGCAGAGCAGCGAAAAATAGATGAATTTTACGCTGACTTGACGGCGTTGACTCGTGTCCTCGGTTCCGTGGTCAAAGGGACTGTGATGTCATGGTTGCGTCCAGTTCCGCCAGCAGACGGGCAGAGCTTGCATGCATCGAAGAGCACCTCGGTTAAAAATAACGATGAGTACATTGTCGGCGCGGTGTCGAGTCCCAATCTGACGATGGTAGATTAGCGTTTATACTGGTCGCCAGTGAATATTTCTTGTTGAGAGTCGTATCTCTATGCGTTGTCCAGTTGTAGCGCAGAACAGCGAAAAATGCATGCATTTTACGTTGACTTGCCCGCGTTGACTCGTGTCCTCGGTTCCGTGGTCAAAGGGACTGGGATGTCCTCGTTGCGTCCCGTTCCGCCAGCAGACGGGCAGAGCGTACATGCATCGAAGAGCACCTCGGTTAAAAATAACGATGACTGCATTCTCGGCGCGGTGTCGAGTCCCAATCTGACGGTGGTCGATAAGCGTTTAAATAGGTCGTACGTCAGCATTCTCTGTTGTCAGTCGTATCTCAATGTCTCGTCCAGATGTTGCGCAGAGCAGCGAAAAAATAAGGCATGCACTTTCCGCTGACTTGCTCGCGTTGACACGTGTTCTCGGTTCCGTGGTAAAAGGGACTGTAATGTCATCGTTACGTCCAGCTCCGCCAGTAGACGGAGAGAGCGTGCATGCATCGAAGAGCACCTCGGTTAAAAAAACGATGAGTGCATTGTCGGCGCGGTGTCGAGTCCCAATCTGACGGTGGTCGATAAGCGTTTTTACAGGTCGCCAGTGACCATTTCTTGTTGAGAGCCGTATCTCGATGCCTTGTCCAGTTGAAGCGCAGAACAGCGAAAAATGCATGAATTTTACGCTGATTTGCCCGCGCTGACTCGTTTCCTCGGTACCGTGGTCAAAGGGACTGTGATGTCATCGTTGCGTCCCGTTCCGCCAGCAGACGGGCAGAGTGTGCATGCATCGAAGATCACCTCAGTTAAAAATTACAATGAGTACATTGTCGGCGTGGTATCGAGTCCCAATCTGACGGTTTTCGACAAGCGTTTAAATAGGTCGTACGTCAGCGTTCTCTGCTGCCAGTCGTATCTCGGTGTCTTGTCCAGATGTTGCGCAGAGAAGCGAAAAAGGCATGCACTTTCCGCTGACTTGCTCGCGTTGACTTGTGTCCTCGGTTCCGTGGTCAAAGGGACGGTGATGTCATCGTTGCCTCCCGTTCCGCCAGTAGACGGGCAGAGCATTGCATGCATCGAAGAGCACCTCGGTTAAAAATAACGATGAGTGCATTGTCGGCGCGGTGTCGACTCCCAATCTGACGGTGGTCGATAAGCGTTTAAATAGGTCGTACGTCAGCGTTCTCTGCTGCCAGTCGTATCTCGGTGTCTTGTCCAGATGTTGCGCAGAGAAGCGAAAAAGGCATGCACTTTCCGCTGACTTGCTCGCGTTGACTTGTGTCCTCGGTTCCGTGGTCAAAGGGACTGTGATGTCATCGTTGCCTCCCGTTCCGCCAGTAGACGGGCAGAGCATTGCATGCATCGAAGAGCACCTCGGTTAAAAATAACGATGAGTGCATTGTCGGCGCGGTGTCGACTCCCAATCTGACGGTGGTCGATAAGCGTTTAAATGGGTCGTACGTCAGCGTTCTCTGCTGCCAGTCGTATCTCGTTGTCTTGTTCAGATGTAGCGTAGAGCAGCGAAAAAGGCATGCACTTTCCGCTGACTTGCTCGCGTTGACTTGTGTCCTCGGTTCCGTGGTCAAAGGGACTGTGATGTCATCGTTCCCTCCCGTTCCGCCAGTACACGGGCAGAGCATTGCATGCATCGAAGAGCACTTCGGTTAAAAATAACGATGAGTGCATTGTCGGCGCGGTGTCGACTCCCAATCTGACGGTGGTCGATAAGCGTTTAAAAGGGTCCTACGTCAGCGTTCTCTGCTGCCAGTCGTATCTCGGTGTCTTGTCCAGATGTTGCGCAGAGAAGCGAAAAAGGCATGCACTTTCCGCTGACTTGCTCGCGTTGACTCGTGTCCTCGGTTCCCTGGTCAAAGGGACTGTGATGTCATCGTTCCGACCCGTTCCGCCAGTAGACGGGCTGAGCGTGCATGCATCGGAGCGCACTTCGGTTAAAAATAACGATGAGTGCATTGTCGGCGCGGTGTCGACTCCCATTCTGACGGTGGTCGATAAGCGTTTAAATAGGTCGTACGTCAGCGTTCTCTGTTGTCAGTCGTATCTCAATGTCTCGTCCAGATGTTGCGCAGAGCAGCGAAAAAATAAGGCATGCACTTTCCGCTGACTTGCTCGCGTTGACTCGTGTTCTCGGTACCGTGGTAAAAGGGACTGTAATGTCATCGTTACGTTCAGCTCCGCCAGTAGACGGAGAGAGCGTGCATGCATCGAAGAGCACCTCGGTTAAAAATAACGATGAGTGCATTGTCGGCGCGATGTCGAGTCTCAATCTGACGGTGGTCGATAAGCGTTTATACAGGTCGCCAGTGACCATTTCTTGTTGAGAGCCGTATCTCATTGCCTTGTCCAGTTGAAGCGCAGAACAGCGAAAAATGCATGAATTTTACGCTGACTTGACGGCGTTGACTCGTGTCCTCGGTTCCGTGGTCAAAGGGACTGCGATGTCATGGTTGCGTCCAGTTCCGCCAGTAGACAGGCAGAGCTTGCATGCATCGAAGAGCACCGCGGTTAAAAATAACGATGAGTGCATTGTCGGCGCGGTGTCGACTCCCAATCTGACGGTGGTCGATAAGCGTTTAAATAGGTCTTACGTCAGTGTTCTCTGTTGTCAGTCGTATCTCAATGTCTCGTCCAGATGTTGCGCAGAGCAGCGAAAAAATAAGGCATGCACTTTCCGCTGACTTGCTCGCGTTGACTCGTGTTCTCGGTACCGTGGTAAAAGGGACTGTAATGTCATCGTTACGTCCAGCTCCGCCAGTAGACGGAGAGAGCGTGCATGCATCGAAGAGCACCTCGGTTAAAAATAACGATGAGTGCATTGTCAGCGCGGTGTCGAGTCCAAATCTGACGGTGGTCGATAAGCGTTTATACAGGTCGCCAGTGACCATTTCTTGTTGAGAGCCGTATCTCGATGCCTTGTCCAGTTGAAGCGCAGAACAGCGAAAAATGCATGAATTTTACGCTGATTTGACGGCGTTGACTCGTGTCCTCGGTTCCGTGGTGAAAGGGACTTTGATGTCATAGTTGCGTCCAGTTCCGCCAGCAGACGGGCAGAGCTTGCATGCATCGAAGAGCACCTCGGTTAAAAATAACGATGAGTACATTGTCGGCGCGGTGTCGAGTCCCAATCATACGATTGTAGATAAGCGTTCATACTGGTCGCCAGTGACCATTTCTTGTTGAGTCGTATCTCGATGCATTGTCCAGTTGTACCGCAGAGCAGCGAAAAATAGATGAATTTTACGCTGACTTGACGGCGTTGACTCGTGTCCTCGGTTCCGTGGTCAAAGGGACTGTGATGTCATGGTTGCGTCCAGTTCCGCCAGCAGACGGGCAGAGCTTGCATGCATCGAAGAGCACCTCGGTTAAAAATAACGATGAGTACATTGTCGGCGCGGTGTCGAGTCCCAATCTGACGATGGTAGATTAGCGTTTATACTGGTCGCCAGTGAATATTTCTTGTTGAGAGTCGTATCTCTATGCGTTGTCCAGTTGTAGCGCAGAACAGCGAAAAATGCATGCATTTTACGTTGACTTGCCCGCGTTGACTCGTGTCCTCGGTTCCGTGGTCAAAGGGACTGGGATGTCCTCGTTGCGTCCCGTTCCGCCAGCAGACGGGCAGAGCGTACATGCATCGAAGAGCACCTCGGTTAAAAATAACGATGACTGCATTCTCGGCGCGGTGTCGAGTCCCAATCTGACGGTGGTCGATAAGCGTTTAAATAGGTCGTACGTCAGCATTCTCTGTTGTCAGTCGTATCTCAATGTCTCGTCCAGATGTTGCGCAGAGCAGCGAAAAAATAAGGCATGCACTTTCCGCTGACTTGCTCGCGTTGACACGTGTTCTCGGTTCCGTGGTAAAAGGGACTGTAATGTCATCGTTACGTCCAGCTCCGCCAGTAGACGGAGAGAGCGTGCATGCATCGAAGAGCACCTCGGTTAAAAAAACGATGAGTGCATTGTCGGCGCGGTGTCGAGTCCCAATCTGACGGTGGTCGATAAGCGTTTTTACAGGTCGCCAGTGACCATTTCTTGTTGAGAGCCGTATCTCGATGCCTTGTCCAGTTGAAGCGCAGAACAGCGAAAAATGCATGAATTATACGCTGATTTGCCCGCGCTGACTCGTTTCCTCGGTACCGTGGTCAAAGGGACTGTGATGTCATCGTTGCGTCCCGTTCCGCCAGCAGACGGGCAGAGTGTGCATGCATCGAAGATCACCTCAGTTAAAAATTACGATGAGTACATTGTCGGCGTGGTATCGAGTCCCAATCTGACGGTTGTCGACAAGCGTTTAAATAGGTCGTACGTCAGCGTTCTCTGCTGCCAGTCGTATCTCGGTGTCTTGTCCAGATGTTGCGCAGAGAAGCGAAAAAGGCATGCACTTTCCGCTGACTTGCTCGCGTTGACTTGTGTCCTCGGTTCCGTGGTCAAAGGGACGGTGATGTCATCGTTGCCTCCCGTTCCGCCAGTAGACGGGCAGAGCATTGCATGCATCGAAGAGCACCTCGGTTAAAAATAACGATGAGTGCATTGTCGGCGCGGTGTCGACTCCCAATCTGACGGTGGTCGATAAGCGTTTAAATAGGTCGTACGTCAGCGTTCTCTGCCTCCAGTCGTATCTCGGTGTCTTGTCCAGATGTTGCGCAGAGAAGCAAAAAAGGCATGCACTTTCCGCTGACTTGCTCGCGTTGACTTGTGTCCTCGGTTCCGTGGTCAAAGGGACTGTGATGTCATCGTTGCCTCCCGTTCCGCCAGTAGACGGGCAGAGCATTGCATGCATCGAAGAGCACCTCGGTTAAAAATAACGATGAGTGCATTGTCGGCGCGGTGTCGACTCCCAATCTGACGGTGGTCGATAAGCGTTTAAATGGGTCGTACGTCAGCGTTCTCTGCTGCCAGTCGTATCTCGGTGTCTTGTTCAGATGTAGCGTAGAGCAGCGAAAAAGGCATGCACTTTCCGCTGACTTGCTCGCGTTGACTTGTGTCCTCGGTTCCGTGGTCAAAGGGACTTTGATGTCATCGTTGCCTCCCGTTCCGCCAGTAGACGGGCAGAGCATTGCATGCATCGAAGAGCACCTCGGTTAAAAATAACGATGAGTGCATTGTCGGCGCGGTGTCGACTCCCAATCTGACGGTGGTCGATAAGCGTTTAAATAGGTCCTACGTCAGCGTTCTCTGCTGCCAGTCGTATCTCGGTGTCTTGTCCAGATGTTGCGCAGAGAAGCGAAAAAGGCATGCACTTTCCGCTGACTTGCTCGCGTTGACTCGTGTCCTCGGTTCCCTGGTCAAAGGGACTGTGATGTCATCGTTCCGACCCGTTCCGCCAGTAGACGGGCTGAGCGTGCATGCATCGGAGCGCACTTCGGTTAAAAATAACGATGAGTGCATTGTCGGCGCGGTGTCGACTCCCATTCTGACGGTGGTCGATAAGCGTTTAAATAGGTCGTACGTCAGCGTTCTCTGTTGTCAGTCGTATCTCAATGTCTCGTCCAGATGTTGCGCAGAGCAGCGAAAAAATAAGGCATGCACTTTCCGCTGACTTGCTCGCGTTGACTCGTGTTCTCGGTACCGTGGTAAAAGGGACTGTAATGTCATCGTTACGTTCAGCTCCGCCAGTAGACGGAGAGAGCGTGCATGCATCGAAGAGCACCTCGGTTAAAAATAACGATGAGTGCATTGTCGGCGCGGTGTCGACTCCCAATCAAACGGTAGTAGATAAGCGTTTAAATAGGTCGTACGTCAGCGTTCTCTGTTGACAGTCGTATCTCAATGTCTCGTCCAGATGTTGCGCAGAGCAGCGAAAAAATAAGGCATGCACTTTCCGCTGACTTACTCGCGTTGACTCGTGTTCTCGGTACCGTGGTAAAAGGGACTGTAATGTCATCGTTACGTCCAGCTCCGCCAGTAGACGGGCAGAGTGTGCATGCATCGAAGAGCACCTCGGTTAAAAATTACGATGAGTGCATTGTCGGCGCGGTGTCGAGTCCCAGTGTGACGGTTGTCGACAAGCGTTTAAATAGGTCGTACGTCAGCGTTTCCTGTTGCCAGTCGTATCTCGATGTCTTGTTCAGATGTAGCGTAGAGCAGCGAAAAAGGCATGCACTTTCCGCTGACTTGCTCGCGTTGACTCGTGTCCTCGGTTCTGTGGTCAAAGGGACTGTGATGTCATCGTTGCCTCCCGTTCCGCCAGTAGACGGGCAGAGCGTGCATGCATCGATGAGCACCGCGGGTAAAAATAACGATGAGTGCATTGTCGGCGCGGTGTCGACTCCCAATCTGACGGTGGTCGACAAGCGTTTAAATAGGTCGTACGTCAGCGTTTCCTGTTGCCAGTCGTATCCCGATGTCTTGTTCAGATGTAGCGTAGAGAGCAGCGAAAAAGGCATGCACTTTCCGCTGACTTGCTCGCGTTGACTCGTGTCCTCGGTTCTGTGGTCAAAGGGACTGTGATGTCATCGTTGCCTCCCGTTCCGCCAGTGGACGGGCAGAGCGTGCATGCATCGAAGAGCACCTCGGTTAAAAATAACGATGAGTGCATTGTCGGCGCGGTGTCGACTCCCAATCTGACGGTGGTCGATAAGCAAAAAAACAGCGCGAACAAACGGGGACTAGACGAAGAATGCACAGCGCTTGTTCCTGTGCATTCTTCGTCTAGTCCCCGTTTGTTCGCGATGTGTTTTTGCATTATGTATCACCAACTCGCCCGCTTATCTATCCTGTCGATAAGCGTTTAAATAGGTCGTACGTCAGCATTCTCTGTTGTCAGTCGTATCTCAATGTCTCGTCCAGATGTTGCGCAGAGCAGCGAAAAAATAAGGCATGCACTTTCCGCTGACTTGCTCGCGTTGACTCGTGTTCTCGGTACCGTGGTAAAAGGGACTGTAATGTCATCGTTACGTCCAGCTCCGCCAGTAGACGGAGAGAGCGTGCATGCATCGAAGAGCACCTCGGTTAAAAATAACGATGAGTGCATTGTCAGCGCGGTGTCGAGTCCAAATCTGACGGTGGTCGATAAGCGTTTATACAGGTCGCCAGTGACAATTTCTTGTTGAGAGCCGTATCTCGATGCCTTGTCCAGTTGAAGCGCAGAACAGCGAAAAATGCATGAATTTTACGCTGATTTGACGGCGTTGACTCGTGTCCTCGGTTCCGTGGTGAAAGGGACTTTGATGTCATAGTCGCGTCCAGTTCCGCCAGCAGACGGGCAGAGCTTGCATGCATCGAAGAGCACCTCGGTTAAAAATAACGATGAGTACATTGTCGGCGCGGTGTCGAGTCCCAATCTGACGATGGTAGATAAGCGTTCATACTGGTCGCCAGTGACCATTTCTTGTTGAGTCGTATCTCGATGCATTGTCCAGTTGTACCGCAGAGCAGCGAAAAATAGATGAATTTTACGCTGACTTGACGGCGTTGACTCGTGTCCTCGGTTCCGTGGTGAAAGGGACTTTGATGTCATAGTCGCGTCCAGTTCCGCCAGCAGACGGGCAGAGCTTGCATGCATCGAAGAGCACCTCGGTTAAAAATAACGATGAGTACATTGTCGGCGCGGTGTCGAGTCCCAATCTGACGATGGTAGATAAGCGTTCATACTGGTCGCCAGTGACCATTTCTTGTTGAGTCGTATCTCGATGCATTGTCCAGTTGTACCGCAGAGCAGCGAAAAATGCATGAATTTTACGCTGATTTGACGGCGTTGACTCGTGTCCTCGGTTCCGTGGTGAAAGGGACTTTGATGTCATAGTCGCGTCCAGTTCCGCCAGCAGACGGGCAGAGCTTGCATGCATCGAAGAGCACCTCGGTTAAAAATAACGATGAGTACATTGTCGGCGCGGTGTCGAGTCCCAATCATACGATTGTAGATAAGCGTTCATACTGGTCGCCAGTGACCATTTCTTGTTGAGTCGTATCTCGATGCATTGTCCAGTTGTACCGCAGAGCAGCGAAAAATAGATGAATTTTTACGCTGACTTGACGGCGTTGACTCGTGTCCTCGGTTCCGTGGTCAAAGGGACTGTGATGTCATGGTTGCGTCCAGTTCCGCCAGCAGACGGGCAGAGCTTGCATGCATCGAAGAGCACCTCGGTTAAAAATAACGATGAGTACATTGTCGGCGCGGTGTCGAGTCCCAATCTGACGATGGTAGATTAGCGTTTATACTGGTCGCCAGTGAATATTTCTTGTTGAGAGTCGTATCTCTATGCGTTGTCCAGTTGTAGCGCAGAACAGCGAAAAAATGCATGCATTTTACGTTGACTTGCCCGCGTTGACTCGTGTCCTCGGTTCCGTGGTCAAAGGGACTGGGATGTCCTCGTTGCGTCCCGTTCCGCCAGCAGACGGGCAGAGCGTACATGCATCGAAGAGCACCTCGGTTAAAAATAACGATGACTGCATTCTCGGCGCGGTGTCGAGTCCCAATCTGACGGTGGTCGATAAGCGTTTAAATAGGTCGTACGTCAGCATTCTCTGTTGTCAGTCGTATCTCAATGTCTCGTCCAGATGTTGCGCAGAGCAGCGAAAAAATAAGGCATGCACTTTCCGCTGACTTGCTCGCGTTGACACGTGTTCTCGGTTCCGTGGTAAAAGGGACTGTAATGTCATCGTTACGTCCAGCTCCGCCAGTAGACGGAGAGAGCGTGCATGCATCGAAGAGCACCTCGGTTAAAAAAACGATGAGTGCATTGTCGGCGCGGTGTCGAGTCCCAATCTGACGGTGGTCGATAAGCGTTTTTACAGGTCGCCAGTGACCATTTCTTGTTGAGAGCCGTATCTCGATGCCTTGTCCAGTTGAAGCGCAGAACAGCGAAAAATGCATGAATTTTACGCTGATTTGCCCGCGCTGACTCGTTTCCTCGGTACCGTGGTCAAAGGGACTGTGATGTCATCGTTGCGTCCCGTTCCGCCAGCAGACGGGCAGAGTGTGCATGCATCGAAGGATCACCTCAGTTAAAAATTACAATGAGTACATTGTCGGCGTGGTATCGAGTCCCAATCTGACGGTTTTCGACAAGCGTTTAAATAGGTCGTACGTCAGCGTTCTCTGCTGCCAGTCGTATCTCGGTGTCTTGTCCAGATGTTGCGCAGAGAAGCGAAAAAGGCATGCACTTTCCGCTGACTTGCTCGCGTTGACTTGTGTCCTCGGTTCCGTGGTCAAAGGGACGGTGATGTCATCGTTGCCTCCCGTTCCGCCAGTAGACGGGCAGAGCATTGCATGCATCGAAGAGCACCTCGGTTAAAAATAACGATGAGTGCATTGTCGGCGCGGTGTCGACTCCCAATCTGACGGTGGTCGATAAGCGTTTAAATAGGTCGTACGTCAGCGTTCTCTGCCTCCAGTCGTATCTCGGTGTCTTGTCCAGATGTTGCGCAGAGAAGCAAAAAAGGCATGCACTTTCCGCTGACTTGCTCGCGTTGACTTGTGTCCTCGGTTCCGTGGTCAAAGGGACTGTGATGTCATCGTTGCCTCCGCCGTTCCGCCAGTAGACGGGCAGAGCATTGCATGCATCGAAGAGCACCTCGGTTAAAAATAACGATGAGTGCATTGTCGGCGCGGTGTCGACTCCCAATCTGACGGTGGTCGATAAGCGTTTAAATGGGTCGTACGTCAGCGTTCTCTGCTGCCAGTCGTATCTCGGTGTCTTGTTCAGATGTAGCGTAGAGCAGCGAAAAAGGCATGCACTTTCCGCTGACTTGCTCGCGTTGACTTGTGTCCTCGGTTCCGTGGTCAAAGGGACTTTGATGTCATCGTTGCCTCCCGTTCCGCCAGTAGACGGGCAGAGCATTGCATGCATCGAAGAGCACCTCGGTTAAAAATAACGATGAGTGCATTGTCGGCGCGGTGTCGACTCCCAATCTGACGGTGGTCGATAAGCGTTTAAATAGGTCCTACGTCAGCGTTCTCTGCTGCCAGTCGTATCTCGGTGTCTTGTCCAGATGTTGCGCAGAGAAGCGAAAAAGGCATGCACTTTCCGCTGACTTGCTCGCGTTGACTCGTGTCCTCGGTTCCCTGGTCAAAGGGACTGTGATGTCATCGTTCCGACCCGTTCCGCCAGTAGACGGGCTGAGCGTGCATGCATCGGAGCGCACTTCGGTTAAAAATAACGATGAGTGCATTGTCGGCGCGGTGTCGACTCCCATTCTGACGGTGGTCGATAAGCGTTTAAATAGGTCGTACGTCAGCGTTCTCTGTTGTCAGTCGTATCTCAATGTCTCGTCCAGATGTTGCGCAGAGCAGCGAAAAAATAAGGCATGCACTTTCCGCTGACTTGCTCGCGTTGACTCGTGTTCTCGGTACCGTGGTAAAAGGGACTGTAATGTCATCGTTACGTTCAGCTCCGCCAGTAGACGGAGAGAGCGTGCATGCATCGAAGAGCACCTCGGTTAAAAATAACGATGAGTGCATTGTCGGCGCGATGTCGAGTCTCAATCTGACGGTGGTCGATAAGCGTTTATACAGGTCGCCAGTGACCATTTCTTGTTGAGAGCCGTATCTCGATGCCTTGTCCAGTTGAAGCGCAGAACAGCGAAAAATGCATGAATTTTACGCTGACTTGACGGCGTTGACTCGTGTCCTCGGTTCCGTGGTCAAAGGGACTGCGATGTCATGGTTGCGTCCAGTTCCGCCAGTAGACAGGCAGAGCTTGCATGCATCGAAGAGCACCGCGGTTAAAAATAACGATGAGTGCATTGTCGGCGCGGTGTCGACTCCCAATCTGACGGTGGTCGATAAGCGTTTAAATAGGTCTTACGTCAGTGTTCTCTGTTGTCAGTCGTATCTCAATGTCTCGTCCAGATGTTGCGCAGAGCAGCGAAAAAATAAGGCATGCACTTTCCGCTGACTTGCTCGCGTTGACTCGTGTTCTCGGTACCGTGGTAAAAGGGACTGTAATGTCATCGTTACGTCCAGCTCCGCCAGTAGACGGAGAGAGCGTGCATGCATCGAAGAGCACCTCGGTTAAAAATAACGATGAGTGCATTGTCAGCGCGGTGTCGAGTCCAAATCTGACGGTGGTCGATAAGCGTTTATACAGGTCGCCAGTGACCATTTCTTGTTGAGAGCCGTATCTCGATGCCTTGTCCAGTTGAAGCGCAGAACAGCGAAAAATGCATGAATTTTACGCTGATTTGACGGCGTTGACTCGTGTCCTCGGTTCCGTGGTGAAAGGGACTTTGATGTCATAGTTGCGTCCAGTTCCGCCAGCAGACGGGCAGAGCTTGCATGCATCGAAGAGCACCTCGGTTAAAAATAACGATGAGTACATTGTCGGCGCGGTGTCGAGTCCCAATCATACGATTGTAGATAAGCGTTCATACTGGTCGCCAGTGACCATTTCTTGTTGAGTCGTATCTCGATGCATTGTCCAGTTGTACCGCAGAGCAGCGAAAAATAGATGAATTTTACGCTGACTTGACGGCGTTGACTCGTGTCCTCGGTTCCGTGGTCAAAGGGACTGTGATGTCATGGTTGCGTCCAGTTCCGCCAGCAGACGGGCAGAGCTTGCATGCATCGAAGAGCACCTCGGTTAAAAATAACGATGAGTACATTGTCGGCGCGGTGTCGAGTCCCAATCTGACGATGGTAGATTAGCGTTTATACTGGTCGCCAGTGAATATTTCTTGTGAGAGTCGTATCTCTATGCGTTGTCCAGTTGTAGCGCAGAACAGCGAAAAATGCATGCATTTTACGTTGACTTGCCCGCGTTGACTCGTGTCCTCGGTTCCGTGGTCAAAGGGACTGGGATGTCCTCGTTGCGTCCCGTTCCGCCAGCAGACGGGCAGAGCGTACATGCATCGAAGAGCACCTCGGTTAAAAATAACGATGACTGCATTCTCGGCGCGGTGTCGAGTCCCAATCTGACGGTGGTCGATAAGCGTTTAAATAGGTCGTACGTCAGCATTCTCTGTTGTCAGTCGTATCTCAATGTCTCGTCCAGATGTTGCGCAGAGCAGCGAAAAAATAAGGCATGCACTTTCCGCTGACTTGCTCGCGTTGACACGTGTTCTCGGTTCCGTGGTAAAAGGGACTGTAATGTCATCGTTACGTCCAGCTCCGCCAGTAGACGGAGAGAGCGTGCATGCATCGAAGAGCACCTCGGTTAAAAAAACGATGAGTGCATTGTCGGCGCGGTGTCGAGTCCCAATCTGGACGGTGGTCGATAAGCGTTTTTACAGGTCGCCAGTGACCATTTCTTGTTGAGAGCCGTATCTCGATGCCTTGTCCAGTTGAAGCGCAGAACAGCGAAAAATGCATGAATTATACGCTGATTTGCCCGCGCTGACTCGTTTCCTCGGTACCGTGGTCAAAGGGACTGTGATGTCATCGTTGCGTCCCGTTCCGCCAGCAGACGGGCAGAGTGTGCATGCATCGAAGATCACCTCAGTTAAAAATTACGATGAGTACATTGTCGGCGTGGTATCGAGTCCCAATCTGACGGTTGTCGACAAGCGTTTAAATAGGTCGTACGTCAGCGTTCTCTGCTGCCAGTCGTATCTCGGTGTCTTGTCCAGATGTTGCGCAGAGAAGCGAAAAAGGCATGCACTTTCCGCTGACTTGCTCGCGTTGACTTGTGTCCTCGGTTCCGTGGTCAAAGGGACGGTGATGTCATCGTTGCCTCCCGTTCCGCCAGTAGACGGGCAGAGCATTGCATGCATCGAAGAGCACCTCGGTTAAAAATAACGATGAGTGCATTGTCGGCGCGGTGTCGACTCCCAATCTGACGGTGGTCGATAAGCGTTTAAATAGGTCGTACGTCAGCGTTCTCTGCCTCCAGTCGTATCTCGGTGTCTTGTCCAGATGTTGCGCAGAGAAGCAAAAAAGGCATGCACTTTCCGCTGACTTGCTCGCGTTGACTTGTGTCCTCGGTTCCGTGGTCAAAGGGACTGTGATGTCATCGTTGCCTCCCGTTCCGCCAGTAGACGGGCAGAGCATTGCATGCATCGAAGAGCACCTCGGTTAAAAATAACGATGAGTGCATTGTCGGCGCGGTGTCGACTCCCAATCTGACGGTGGTCGATAAGCGTTTAAATGGGTCGTACGTCAGCGTTCTCTGCTGCCAGTCGTATCTCGGTGTCTTGTTCAGATGTAGCGTAGAGCAGCGAAAAAGGCATGCACTTTCCGCTGACTTGCTCGCGTTGACTTGTGTCCTCGGTTCCGTGGTCAAAGGGACTTTGATGTCATCGTTGCCTCCCGTTCCGCCAGTAGACGGGCAGAGCATTGCATGCATCGAAGAGCACCTCGGTTAAAAATAACGATGAGTGCATTGTCGGCGCGGTGTCGACTCCCAATCTGACGGTGGTCGATAAGCGTTTAAATAGGTCCTACGTCAGCGTTCTCTGCTGCCAGTCGTATCTCGGTGTCTTGTCCAGATGTTGCGCAGAGAAGCGAAAAAGGCATGCACTTTCCGCTGACTTGCTCGCGTTGACTCGTGTCCTCGGTTCCCTGGTCAAAGGGACTGTGATGTCATCGTTCCGACCCGTTCCGCCAGTAGACGGGCTGAGCGTGCATGCATCGGAGCGCACTTCGGTTAAAAATAACGATGAGTGCATTGTCGGCGCGGTGTCGACTCCCATTCTGACGGTGGTCGATAAGCGTTTAAATAGGTCGTACGTCAGCGTTCTCTGTTGTCAGTCGTATCTCAATGTCTCGTCCAGATGTTGCGCAGAGCAGCGAAAAAATAAGGCATGCACTTTCCGCTGACTTGCTCGCGTTGACTCGTGTTCTCGGTACCGTGGTAAAAGGGACTGTAATGTCATCGTTACGTTCAGCTCCGCCAGTAGACGGAGAGAGCGTGCATGCATCGAAGAGCACCTCGGTTAAAAATAACGATGAGTGCATTGTCGGCGCGGTGTCGACTCCCAATCAAACGGTAGTAGATAAGCGTTTAAATAGGTCGTACGTCAGCGTTCTCTGTTGACAGTCGTATCTCAATGTCTCGTCCAGATGTTGCGCAGAGCAGCGAAAAAATAAGGCATGCACTTTCCGCTGACTTACTCGCGTTGACTCGTGTTCTCGGTACCGTGGTAAAAGGGACTGTAATGTCATCGTTACGTCCAGCTCCGCCAGTAGACGGGCAGAGTGTGCATGCATCGAAGAGCACCTCGGTTAAAAATTACGATGAGTGCATTGTCGGCGCGGTGTCGAGTCCCAGTGTGACGGTTGTCGACAAGCGTTTAAATAGGTCGTACGTCAGCGTTTCCTGTTGCCAGTCGTATCTCGATGTCTTGTTCAGATGTAGCGTAGAGCAGCGAAAAAGGCATGCACTTTCCGCTGACTTGCTCGCGTTGACTCGTGTCCTCGGTTCTGTGGTCAAAGGGACTGTGATGTCATCGTTGCCTCCCGTTCCGCCAGTAGACGGGCAGAGCGTGCATGCATCGATGAGCACCGCGGGTAAAAATAACGATGAGTGCATTGTCGGCGCGGTGTCGACTCCCAATCTGACGGTGGTCGACAAGCGTTTAAATAGGTCGTACGTCAGCGTTTCCTGTTGCCAGTCGTATCCCGATGTCTTGTTCAGATGTAGCGTAGAGCAGCGAAAAAGGCATGCACTTTCCGCTGACTTGCTCGCGTTGACTCGTGTCCTCGGTTCTGTGGTCAAAGGGACTGTGATGTCATCGTTGCCTCCCGTTCCGCCAGTGGACGGGCAGAGCGTGCATGCATCGAAGAGCACCTCGGTTAAAAATAACGATGAGTGCATTGTCGGCGCGGTGTCGACTCCCAATCTGACGGTGGTCGATAAGCAAAAAAACAGCGCGAACAAACGGGGACTAGACGAAGAATGCACAGCGCTTGTTCCTGTGCATTCTTCGTCTAGTCCCCGTTTGTTCGCGATGTGTTTTTGCATTATGTATCACCAACTCGCCCGCTTATCTATCCTGTCGATAAGCGTTTAAATAGGTCGTACGTCAGTGTTCTCTGTTGTCAGTCGTATCTCAATGTCTCGTCCAGATGTTGCGCAGAGCAGCGAAAAAATAAGGCATGCACTTTCCGCTGAGTTGCTCGCGTTGACTCGTGTTCTCGGTACCGTGGTAAAAGGGACTGTAATGTCATCGTTACGTCCAGCTCCGCCAGTAGACGGAGAGAGCGTGCATGCATCGAAGAGCACCTCGGTTAAAAATAACGATGAGTGCATTGTCGGCGCGGTGTCGAGTCCCAATCTGACGGTGGTCGATAAGCGTTTATACAGGTCGCCAGTGACCATTTCTTGTTGAGAGCCGTATCTCGATGCCTTGTCCAGTTGAAGCGCAGAACAGCGAAAAATGCATGAAGTTTACGCTGATTTGACGGCGTTGACTCGTGTCCTCGGTTCCGTGGTGAAAGGGACTTTGATGTCATGGTTGCGTCCAGTTCCGCCAGCAGACGGGCAGAGCTTGCATGCATCGAAGAGCACCTCGGTTAAAAAAAACGATGAGTACATTGTCGGCGCGGTGTCGAGTCCCAATCTGACGATTGTAGATAAGCGTTCATTCTGGTCGCCAGTGACCATTTCTTGTTGAGAGTCGTATCTCGATGCATTGTCCAGTTGTACCGCAGAGCAGCGAAAAATACATGAATTTTACGCTGATTTGACGGCGTTGACTCGTGTCCTCGGTTCCGTGGTCAAAGGAACTGTGATGTCATGGTTGCGTCCAGTTCCGCCAGCAGACGGGCAGAGCTTGCATGCATCGAAGAGCACCTCGGTTAAAAATAACGATGAGTACATTGTCGGCGCGGTGTCGAGTCCCAATCTGACGATGGTAGATTAGCGTTTATACTGGTCGCCAGTGAATATTTCTTGTTGAGAGTCGTATCTCGATGCGTTGTCCAGTTGTAGCGCAGAACAGCGAAACATGCATGCATTTTACGCTGACTTGCCCGCGTTGACTCGTGTCCTCGGTTCCGTGATCAAAGGGACTGGGATGTCATCGTTGCGTCCCGTTCCGCCAGCAGACGGGCAGAGCGTGCATGCATCGGAGAACACCTCAGTTAAAAATAAGGATGAGTGTATTGTCGACCCGGTGTCGACTCCCAATCTGACGGTTGTCAATAAGCGTTTAAATAGGTCGTACGTCAGCGTTCTCTGTTGCCAGTCGTATCTCGATGTCTTGTCCAGATGTTGCGCAGAGCAGCGAAAAAGGCATGCACTTTCCGCTGACTTGCTCGCGCTGACTCGTGTCCTCGGTTCCGTGGTCAAAGGGACTGTGATCTCTTCGTTGCGTCCCGTTCCGCCAGTAGACGGGCAGAACGCGCATGCATCGAAGAGCACCCCGGTTAAAAATAATGATGAGCGCATTGTCGGCGCTTTGTCGTGTCCCAATCTGACGGTTTTCGACAAGCGTTTAAATAGGTCGTACGTCAGCGTTCCCAGTTGCCAGTCGTATGTCGATGTCCTGTCCAGATGTTGCGCAGAGCAGCGAAAAATATAAAGCATGCACTTTCCGCTGACTTGCTCGAGTTGACTCGTGTCCTCGGTTCCGTGGTCAAAAGGACTGTGATGTCATTGTTGCGTCCAGTTCCGCCAGTAGACGGGCAGAGCTGCATGCATCGAAAAGCACCGCGGTTATAAATAACGATGAGTGCATTGTCGGCGCGGTGTCGAGTCCCAATCTCACGCTGGTCGATAAGCGTTTATACAGGTCGCCAGTGACCATTTCTTGTTGAGAGCCGTATCTCGATGCCTTGTCCAGTTGTAGCACAGAACAGCGAAAAATGCATGAATTTTACGCTGACTTGCCCGCGTTGACTCTTGTCCTCGGTTCCGTGGTCAAAGGGACTGTGATGTCATGGTTGCGTCCAGTTCCGCCAGCAGACGGGCAGAGTGTGCATGCATCGAAGAGCACCTCGGTAAAAATAACGATGAGTGCATTGTCGGCGCGGTGTCGACTCCCAATCTGACGGTGGTCGATAAGCGTTTAAATAGGTCGTACGTCAGTGTTCTCTGTTGTCAGTCGTATCTCAATGTCTCGTCCAGATGTTGCGCAGAGCAGCGAAAAAATAAGGCATGCACTTTCCGCTGACTTGCTCGCGTTGACTCGTGTTCTCGGTACCGTGGTAAAATCGACTGTAATGTCATCGTTACGTCCAGCTCCGCCAGTAGACGGAGAGAGCGTGCATGCATCGAAGAGCACCTTGGTTAAAAATAACGATGAGTGCATTGTCGGCGCGGTGTCGAGTCCCAATCTGACGATTGTAGATAAGCGTTCATACTGGTCGCCAGTGACCATTTCTTGTTGAGAGTCGTATCTCGATGCATTGTCCAGTTGTACCGCAGAGCAGCGAAAAATACATGAATTTTACGCTGACTTGACGGCGTTGACTCGTGTCCTCGGTTCCGTGGTCAAAGGGACTGTGATGTCATGGTTGCGTCCAGTTCCGCCAGCAGACGGGCAGAGCTTGCATGCATCGAAGAGCACCTCGGTTAAAAATAACGATGAGTACATTGTCGGCGCGGTGTCGAGTCCCAATCTGACGATGGTAGATTAGCGTTTATACTGGTCGCCAGTGAATATTTCTTGTTGAGAGTCGTATCTCGATGCGTTGTCCAGTTGTAGCGCAGAACAGCGAAAAATGCATGCATTTTTACGCTGACTTGCCCGCGTTGACTCGTGTCCTCGGTTCCGTGGTCAAAGGGACTGTGATGCCATCGTTGCGTCCCGTTCCGCCAGCAGACGGGCAGAGCGTGCATGCATCGGAGAACACCTCGGTTAAAAATAAGGATGAGTGCATTGTCGACGCGGTGTCGACTCCCAATCTGACGGTTGTCAATAAGCGTTTAAATAGGTCGCACGTCAGCGTTCTCTGTTGCCAGTCGTATCTCGATGTCTTGTCCAGATGTTGCGCAGAGAAGCGAAAAAGGCATGCACTTGCCGCTGACTTGCTCGCGTTGACTCGTGTCCTCGGTTCCCTGGTCAAAGGGACTGTGAGGCCATCGTTGCGACCCGTTCCGACAGTAGACGGGCAGAGCGTGCATGCATCGGAGAGCACCTCGGTTAAAAATAACGATGAGTGCATTGTCGGCGCGGTGTCGACTCCCAATCTGACGGTGGCCGGTAACCGTTTAAATAGGTCGTACTCCAGCGTTCTCTTTTATCAGTCGTGTCTCGATGTCTCGTCCAGATGTTGCGCAGAGCAGAGAAAAAGGCAAGCACTTTCCGCTGACTTGGTCGCGTGACTCGTGTCCTCGGTTCGGTCGTCAAATGGACTGTGATGTCATCGCTGTGTCCCGTTCCGCCAGTAGACAGACAGAGCGTGCATGCATCTAAGAACACCGCGGTTAAAAACAATGATGAGTACATTGTCGGCGCGGTGTCGAGTCCCAATCTGATGGTGGTCGATAACCGTTTATACAGGTCGCCAGTGACCATTTCTTGTTGAGAGTCGTATCTCGATGCCTTGTCCATGTGACACGACGAAGCATGGTGCATGAATGACGCTTTATTGAAGAAGGCGAGCGGTTATATAGGCAAGCGGTTAGATAACAGAAATGGGGGCTGCTTCTGTCCGGCTAGGCGCGTGTGCATGACTTGCACTACGTTACATCTCCCCTCTCTCTCTTTTTTTTTAATCGTCGAATCAAGTAGACTTTCAGAACTCAGGCGCCGGGTATCTTCGTGGTTGTTGGCGCTTCCGTTCACTCCTGCGGAGTGGTGTAGATTCGGATGTCCCTGTAGTGTCTGGGACTCCCACAGCTGGCAGCGGCGCGGGAGTCTTGTGGTCTGGAGGCGAGGGAGGAGGAGCCGGATTGAGGTGTTCTCTTGTGCGCTGAAACTGTTGACCCTCTTCCGTTTTGACGATGTAGGCACGAGGAGTCTCAGCCCGCTGTACGACCGTGACAGGGGACCATGATCTTGAGGGCACATTGTACATAGTTGCGGTCGAGCCAGTGCGAAGCTCTGGAAGAGGCCGTGTACCTCTGTTGTAGAAGCAGCGTTGCTTGCTCCTGATGTCTTCTAGCCTTCGTCGCACGGTCTTGGGTGGCACTGTTTGTGGCTGTAGGTGGCTGGTTGGTACAGGAAGCAGCGTTCTTGTCTGTCGGCCCATGAGCCTCTGCACAGGGGACTTCAGAGAAGAGTCCCGAGGTGAATTTCGACACTCAAGCAATGCGGCACAAAACTCAGTGCTGCCGAAACGGAACCGCCTTAACAGCTTCTTAGCTTCCTGTACTGCTCTTTCTGCCATTCCATTCGAGCGGGGATAGTACGGACTAGACCGGACGTGTTGCAGGCCAATCTTATCGGCGTAATCCTTGAACTGTTGGCTACTGAAGGGTGGTCCGTTGTCTGTGCAAAGTCGCCTTGGGAAGCCATGTGTTGCGAAGATGTCATGCTGCAATAACCTTGTTGGCTGACGGCGCTTGCAGAAGCCTGATTTCAAAAAAGAAAGAGTAGAAGTCAACAACGACTAAGTACTCGGCACCGTTGTGATGACAAATATCAGCTCCTACTGACTCCCAGGGCAGAGTTGGTATCTGGTGACTTAACAGCGTAGTCGCCGCATTTCTTGATTTGTACTTTTGGCATATTGGACAGCGTTGAGCGACTTCCTCAATATCGCTGTTTATACTTGGCCAGAAGACAACGGTTCGGACGCGTGCCTTCATTTTTTCTGCTCCTGTGTGCGCAGCATGAAGAGAAGCCAGTACCTCACTGCGCAGTCTGGCAGGAATGATAAGGCGATTGCTCCGGAACACAAGGCCGGATTCAGTATGCAGCTCGTCGCGGAAGCTCCAGTAGCTGCGTAGCTCGGTAGTGACGTCAGCCTTGTCAATGGGCCACGCTGTGCTTGCATACTGGCGAAGTTTCACCATGCTTTGGTCACGGTCCGTCTCCCGCAGAACTTGCTCCAGGCGCCTGTCTGAAGCTTGAAGACAAGCGATAGTGTAACGTGGAAATGCGCGCAATGTTCTACGAGCTGTGCTTTATTAGGAAAACGTGATAACGCGTCAGCGATGAACAGTTGTTTTCCCGGAGTATACTTGACATTTATATGGTATTTTTGTAGGTTTAGACGCATACGCTGCAGGCGAGAGGGCACTGGCATAATGGCTTCTTGAAAATCATTTCGAGCGGCTTGTGATCAGATTCCACAATGACTTCTGGCTGCCGAAAATGTAGTCCTTGAATTTTTCACAGCCGTGGACGATTGCTAGCATCTCTTTCTCTATCTGCGCGTACATTTGCTGTGCTTCTGTCAGCGAGCGAGATGAGTAAGCTAAGGGGTGTCCATCCTGCATTATCACAGCGCCAATTCGTTTTGGCTGGCGTCTACAGAAAGGGTGATTGGTTTGCCCTTCTGGTAATATGCCAATATGGGAGCCGTTGCTAGTGCTTCGCGCAGTGCTTCAAAGTTTTTTTGATGTCTGTCTTCCCAAACCCATGCAGCATTCTTTTTTAAAAGTTCTCGGGGCGATGCTGTGAGCGTTGACATATTAGGAATGAAGCGGGAAACGAAGTTCACCATACCCAAGAATGTCTGTAGCTCTTTCCGGTTGCAAGGGGCCTGCACGTGGAAAATATCTTCCAGTCTCCCTGGATCCAGGCTCAACCCGTCGCGCGTCAACACGTGGCCTAGGTACTTGACGGATTCCTGCAAGAAGTTACACTTTGTTTTGTTCAATTTCAAGTTGTGCTCCTGACATCTTGTCAGCACATTGACAAGATTTGCGTCATGCTCTTCTTTAGTGCGACCCCAGACTAGAATGTCGTCCATTACGACTGCTGTGTCAGTGAGACCTTCTAGTACTTTTTGCATGGCGCGCTGAAATATTTCGGGAGCCGAAGAAATGCCGAAAGGCATACGTAGGAACCTGTAACGACCGTACGGAGTGCTCATTGTGCAAATTCTGGAGCTTTCTTCATCCAGTTTTATTTGCCAAAATCCGTAGCGGCATCCAAAGTCGAAAAGTATTGTGCTCCACACAGAGACAGTGCAATGTCTTCTAGCGTTGGCATAGGATAATGTTCCCTCAGCAGCGCTTTGTTCAAATCAGATGGATCGAGACATATGCGTACCTTGTCGTTCTTTATGACGGTAACCATGTGGCTGGACCACTCGGTTGGCTCGGTCACCTTGGAAACTACTCCGACTGCTTCCATGCGGTCCAGTTCCGCTTTTACTCTGTCCTCGAGTGCGAACGGAATCCGGCGTGCTGCTTTGACCACTCCTTGGGAACCTGGCTTGAGCTTTAAGTGGTAGGACGACACCCTTGAGCTCGCCTAATCCGGAGAAGACGTCTTCATACGGCTTGACTACGTCGTACAGCTCTTGGTGCTCCAGTGCAAGCAATTCGGCGAATCAAGCCTAGCTTCTCGGCAACTGAGCCGCTAAGAGTCACGGGTATGTCGTCTTCCATTACGAAGAATGTCGTTTCAAATGTTCCCTCGGGTCCGGTCACATGAAGGTGACTACGTTTCGTTGCTTTTTTCTGAAAGCCAAAAAATGTGTTCAGCACGACAGCGCAGTTTTCGGGTTGCTTTTGAGTTATCTTCTGCTGCTGGCTGCGTGATATGACCGAGCAATTGGCTCCTGTATCAAGCTTGCAGGCAACGGGCGTTTCTTATATTCTCACGATTGCAGTCCAGCGGTCGTCTTTCTTGCTGCTTGGCGATAAAGTTTGCAACCAGAAATTATCTGCCTGTCCTTCTGAATTCGCTTCCAGTGACGCCACTTTTTGCTCTTTCACGCAAAGGTTAGCGCTCTTCGTTTTGCACGCAGCTGCAAAATGATTTCTTTTGCCACATTTTAAGCACGTGCGTCCCCTGCAGGGCATGTTTCACTGTTGTGAACACGAGCACATTTGTTACAGCGACGTTTCATTTGGAGGACCGCATTGACCTCCACTTGACAGTTCTTGCTGGAGTGTATTTCTTCACTTTGCTCTTTGCCGTGTTCCCGAGCTCGACACATTTCAACAGTTTTGGCCAAGGAAGCATTTTCAGAAAGAAGCGTTTCTTGAAGCTTCTTGTCTCTCATTCCCAGAATGATTCTGCTTCTTAGCATGCGTTCTTCCAGCTCACCGAATTCACAGCTTTTTGCTAGTACACGCAGCTCCGTTAACAAATCGTTAAAATGTTCGTCTTCCTTCTGGTCACGGTTTCCAAATCGAAACTCGTGATAAGCTAGGTTTAGTGCTGGTTTGTAGAACGCTTCAAACTTTCGCTGCAGTACAGCAATGTCGCTTTTATCCTCTCCAGCATCAAATACGAAAGTGCTGTACGTTTTGCGTGCGTCTTCTCCAATACTGATGAGAAAAGTGGCTGCCTGTACCTCTTTCGGTTGTTGATCCAGGTAGGTTGCAGTTGAGAAGAGCTCGAACTCTTGCTTCCATGCTTCCCAGCTATGCCAGACATCTCCCGTTGTATCCAGGGCCTTCGGTGGTGGCAGCAGCGAAGTGACAGGGGCGGCAGGCTGGGCGCGGTGCTGCTCGGCGTCTGTCATGGCTCTGGTCCGATGAAATTACCCGGGCCTCCCGGATTGCCGTGCTTCTGCCGTCGGTTACGTTGCCCGGTTGCGTTGCGCGATCGCTAACCGGCCACTTCTGACACCATGTGGACACGACGAAGCATGGTGCATGAATGACGCTTTATTGAAGAAGGCAAGCGGTTATATAGGCAAGCGGTTAGATAACAGAAATGGGGGCTGCTTCTGTCCGGCTAGGCGCGTGTGCATGACTTCACTACGTCACAGTCCAGTTGAAGCGCAGAACAGCGAAAAATGCATGAATTTTACGCTGATTTGCCCGCGCTGGTTCATGTCCTCGGTTCCGTGGTGAAAGGGACTGTGATGTCATCGTCGCGTCCCGTTCCGCCAGTAGACGGGCAGAGCGTGCATGCATCGGAGAGCACCTCGGTTAAAAATAACGACGAGTGCATTGTCGGCGCGGTGTCGACTCCCAATCAAACGGTAGTAGATAAGCGTTTAAATAGGTCGTACGTCAGCGTTCTCTGTTGACAGTCGTATCTCAATGTCTCGTCCAGATGTTGCGCAGAGCAGCGAAAAAATAAGGCATGCAATTTCCGCTGACTTACTCGCATTGACTCGTGTTCTCGGTACCGTGGTAAAAGGGACTGTAATGTCATCGTTACGTCCAGCTCCGCCACTAGACGGGCAGAGTGTGCATGCATCGAAGAGCACCTCGGTTAAAAATTACGATGAGTGCATTGTCGGCGCGGTGTCGAGTCCCAGTCTGACGGTTGTCGACAAGCGTTTAAATAGGTCGTACGTCAGCGTTTCCTGTTGCCAGTCGTATCTCGATGTCTTGTTCATATGTAGCGTAGAGCAGCGAAAAAGGCATGCACTTTCCGCTGACTAGGTCGCGTGACTCGTGTCCTCGGTTCCGTCGTCAAATGGACTGTGATGTCATCGCTGCGTCCCGTTCCGCCAGTAGACGGACAGAGCGTGCATGCATCTAAGAGCACCGCGGTTAAAAATAACGATTAGTGCATGGTCGGCGCGGTGTCGAGTCCCAATCTGACGGTGGTCGATAAGCGTTTATACAGGTCGCCAGTGACCATTTCTTGTTGAGAGCCGTATCTCGATGCCTTGTCCAGTTGAAGCGCAGAACAGCGAAAAATGCATGAATTTTACGCTAACTTGACGGCGTTGACTCGTGTCCTCGGTTCCGTGGTCAAAGGGACTGCGATGTCATGGTTGCGTCCAGTTCCGCCAGTAGACAGGCAGAGCTTGCATGCATCGAAGAGCACCGCGGTTAAAAATAACGATGAGTGCATTGTCGGCGCGGTGTCGAGTCCCAATCTGACGGTGGTCGATAAGCATTTATACAGGTCGCCAGTGACCATTTCTTGTTGAGAGCCGTATCTCGATGCCTTGTCCAGTTGTAGCGCAGAACAGCGAAAAATGCATGCATTTTACGCTGACTTGCCCGCGTTGACTCGTGTCCTCGGTTCCGTGGTCAAAGGGACTGTGATGTCATCGTTGCGTCCCGTTCCGCCAGTAGACGGGCAGAGCGTGCATGCATCGGAGAGCACCTCGGTTAAAAATAACGATGAGTGCATTGTCGGCGCGGTGTCGACTCCCAATCAAACGGTAGTAGATAAGCGTTTAAATAGGTCGTACGTCAGCGTTCTCTGTTGACAGTCGTATCTCAATGTCTCGTCCAGATGTTGCGCAGAGCAGCGAAAAAATAAGGCATGCACTTTCCGCTGACTTACTCGCGTTGACTCGTGTTCTCGGTACCGTGGTAAAAGGGACTGTAATGTCATCGTTACGTCCAGCTCCGCCAGTAAACGGAGAGAGCGTGCATGCATCGAAGAGCACCTCGGTTAAAAATAACGATGAGTGCATTGTCGGCGCGGTGTCGAGTCCCAATCTGACGGTGGTCGATAAGCGTTTATACAGGTCGCCAGTGACCATTTCTTGTTGAGAGCCGTATCTCGATGCCTTGTCCAGTTGAAGCGCAGAACAGCGAAAAATGCATGAATTTTACGGTGATTTGACGGCGTTGACTCGTGTCCTCGGTTCCGTGGTGAAAGGGAATTTGATGTCATGGTTGCGTCCAGTTCCGCCAGCAGACGGGCAGAGCTTGCATGCATCGAAGAGCTCCTCGGTTAAAAATAACGATGAGTACATTGTCGGCGTGGTGTCGAGTCCCAATCTGACGATTGTAGATAAGCGTTCATACTGGTCGCCAGTGACCATTTCTTGTTGAGAGTCGTATCTCGATGCATTGTCCAGTTGTACCGCAGAGCAGCGAAAAATGCATGAATTTTACGCTGATTTGCCCGCGCTGACTCGTTTCGTCGGTACCCTGGTCAAAGGGACTGTGATGTCATCGTTGCGTCCCGTTCCGCCAGCAGACGGGCAGAGTGTGCATGCATCGAAGATCACCTCAGTTAAAAATTACGATGAGTGCATTGTCGGCGCGGTATCGAGTCCCAATCTGACGGTTGTCGACAAGCGTTTAAATAGGTCGTACGTCAGCTTTCTCTGTTGCCAGTCGTATCTCGGTGTCTTGTCCAGATGTTGCGCAGAGAGGCGAAAAAGGCATGCACTTTCCGCTGACTTGCTCGCGTTGACTCGTGTCCTCGGTTCCCTGGTCAAAGGGACTGTGATGTCATCGTTCCGACCCGTTCCGCCAGTAGACGGGCTGAGCGTGCATGCATCGGAGCGCACTTCGGTTAAAAATAACGATGAGTGCATTGTCGGCGCGGTGTCGACTCCCAATCTGACGGTGGTCGATAAGCGTTTAAATAGGTCGTACGTCAGCGTTCTTTGTTGTCAGTCGTATCTCAATGTCTCCTCCAGATGTTGCGCAGAGCAGCGAAAAAATAAGGCATGCACTTTCCGCTGACTTGCTCGCGTTGACTCGTGTTCTCGGTACCGTGGTAAAAGGGACTGTAATGTCATCGTTACGTCCAGCTCCGCCAGTAGACGGAGAGAGCGTGCATGCATCGAAGAGCACCTCGGTTAAAAATAACGATGAGTGCATTGTCGGCGCGATGTCGAGTCCCAATCTGACGGTGGTCGATAAGCGTTTATACAGGTCGCCAGTGACCATTTCTTGTTGAGAGCCGTATCTCGATGCCTTGTCCAGTTGAAGCGCAGAACAGCGAAAAATGCATGAATTTTACGCTGACTTGACGGCGTTGACTCGTGTCCTCGGTTCCGTGGTCAAAGGGACTGCGATGTCATGGTTGCGTCCAGTTCCGCCAGTAGTCAGGCAGAGCTTGCATGCATCGAAGAGCACCGCGGTTAAAAATAACGATGAGTGCATTGTAGGCGCGGTGTCGAGTCCCAATCTGACGGTGGTCGATAAGCATTTATACAGGTCGCCAGTGACCATTTCTTGTTGAGAGCCGTATCTCGATGCCTTGTCCAGTTGTAGCGCAGAACAGCGAAAAATGCATGCATTTTACGCTGACTTGCCCGCGTTGACTCGTGTCCTCGGTTCCGTGGTCAAAGGGACTGTGATGTCATCGTTGCGTCCCGTTCCGCCAGTAGACGGGCAGAGCGTGCATGCATCGGAGAGCACCTCGGTTAAAAATAACGATGAGTGCATTGTCGGCGCGGTGTCGACTCCCAATCAAACGGTAGTAGATAAGCGTTTAAATAGGTCGTACGTCAGCGTTCTCTGTTGACAGTCGTATCTCAATGTCTCGTCCAGATGTTGCGCAGAGCAGCGAAAAAATAAGGCATGCACTTTCCGCTGACTTACTCGCGTTGACTCGTGTTCTCGGTACCGTGGTAAAAGGGACTGTAATGTCATCGTTACGTCCAGCTCCGCCAGTAGACGGGCAGAGTGTGCATGCATCGAAGAGCACCTCGGTTGAAAATTACGATGAGTGCATTGTCGGCGCGGTGTCGACTCCCAATCTGACGGTGGTCGATAAGCGTTTAAATAGGTCGTACGTCAGTGTTCTCTGTTGTCAGTCGTATCTCAATGTCTCGTCCAGATGTTGCGCAGAGCAGCGAAAAAATAAGGCATGCACTTTCCGCTGACTTGCTCGCGTTGACTCGTGTTCTCGGTACCGTGGTAAAAGGGACTGTAATGTCATCGTTACGTCCAGCTCCGCCAGTGGACGGGCAGAGCGTGCATGCATCGAAGAGCACCTCGGTTAAAAATAACGATGAGTGCATTGTCGGCGCGGTGTCGACTCCCAATCTGACGGTGGTCGATAAGCGTTTAAATAGGTCGTACGTCAGTGTTCTCTGTTGTCAGTCGTATCTCAATGTCTCGTCCAGATGTTGCGCAGAGCAGCGAAAAAATAAGGCATGCACTTTCCGCTGACTTGCTCGCGTTGACTCGTGCTCTCGGTACCGTGGTAAAAGGGACTGTAATGTCATCGTTACGTCCAGCTCCGCCAGTAGACGGAGAGAGCGTGCATGCATCGAAGAGCACCTCGGTTAAAAATAACGATGAGTGCATTGTCGGCGCGGTGTCGACTCCCAATCAAACGGTAGTAGATAAGCGTTTAAATAGGTCGCCAGTGACCATTTCTTGTTGAGAGCCGTATCTCGATGCCTTGTCCAGTTGAAGCGCAGAACAGCGAAAAATGCATGAATTTTACGCTGATTTGACGGCGTTGACTCGTGTCCTCGGTTCCGTGGTGAAAGGGACTTTGATGTCATGGTTGCGTCCAGTTCCGCCAGCAGACGGGCAGAGCTTTCATGCATAGAAGAGCACCTCGGTTAAAAATAACGATGAGTACATTGTCGGCGCGGTGTCGAGTCCCAATCTGACGATTGTAGATAAGCGTTCATACTGGTCGCCAGTGACCATTTCTTGTTGAGAGTCGTATCTCGATGCATTGTCCAGTTGTACCGCAGAGCAGCGAAAAATACATGAATTTTACGCTGACTTGACGGCGTTGACTCGTGTCCTCGGTTCCGTGGTCAAAGGGACTGTGATGTCATGGTTGCGTCCAGTTCCGCCAGCAGACGGGCAGAGCTTGCATGCATCGAAGAGCACCTCGGTTAAAAATAACGATGAGTACATTGTCGGCGCGGTGTCGAGTCCCAATCTGACGATGGTAGATTAGCGTTTATACTGGTCGCCAGTGAATATTTCTTGTTGAGAGTCGTATCTCGATGCGTTGTCCAGTTGTATCGCAGAACAGCGAAAAATGCATGCATTTTACGCTGACTTGCCCGCGTTGACTCGTGTCCTCGGTTCCGTGGTCAAAGGGACTGGGATGTCATCGTTGCGTCCCGTTCCGCCAGCAGACGGGCAGAGCGTACATGCATCGAAGAGCACCTCGGTTAAAAATAACGATGACTGCATTCTCGGCGCGGTGTCGAGTCCCAATCTGACGATGGTCGATAAGCGTTTATACTGGTCGCCAGTGACCATTTCTTGTTGAGAGTCGTATCTCGATGCCTTCCTTGTCCAGTTGAAGCGCAGAACAGCGAAAAATGCATGCATCATTTTACTCTGACTTTCCCGCGTTGACTCGAGTCCTCGGTTCCGTGGTCAAAGGGACTGTGATGCCATGGTTGCGTCCCGTTCCGCCAGCAGACGGGCAGAGCGTGCATGCATCGGAGAACACCTCGGTTAAAAATAAGGATGAGTGCATTGTCGACGCGGTGTCGACTCCCAATCTGACGGTTGTCAATAAGCGTTTAAATAGGTCGTACGTCAGCGTTGTCTGTTGCCAGTCGTATCTCGATGTCTTGTCGAGATGTTGCGCAGAGCAGCGAAAAAGGCATGCACTTTCCGCTGACTTGCTCGCGTTGACTCCTGTCCTCGGTTCGGTCGTCAAATGGACTGTGATGTCATCGCTGTGTCCCGTTCCGCCAGTAGACAGACACAGCGTGCATGCATCTAAGAAGACCGCGGTTAAAAACAATGATGAGTACATTTTCGGCGCGGTGTCGAGTCCCAATCTGACGGTGGTCGATAACCGTTTATACAGGTCGCCAGTGACCATTTCTTGTTGAGAGCCGTATCTCGATGCCTTGTCCAGTTGAAGCGCAGAACAGCTAAAATGCATGAATTTTACGCTGATTTCCCCGCGCTGACTCGTGTCCTCGGTTCCGTGGTGAAAGGGACGTTGATGTTATGGTTGCGTCCAGTTCCGCCTGTAGACAGGCAGAGCTTGCATACATCGAAGAGCACCGCGGTTAGAAATAACGATGCGTACATTGTCGGCGCGGTGTCGAGTCCCAATCTGACGGTGGTCGATAAGCATTTATAATGGTCGCCGGTGACCATTTCTTGTTGAGAGTCGTATCTCGATGCCTTGTCCAGTTGTAGCACAGAACAGCGAAAAATCATGAATTTTACGCTGACTTGAAGGCGTTGACTCGTGTCCTCGGTTCCATGGTCAAAGGGACTGTGATCTCTTCGTTGCGTCCCGTTCCGCCAGTAGACGGGCAGAACGCGCATGCATCGAAGAGCACCCCGGTTAAAAATAATGATGAGCGCATTGTCGGCGCTTTGTCGTGTCCCAATCTGACGGTTTTCGACAAGCGTTTAAATAGGTCGTACGTCAGCGTTCCCAGTTGCCAGTCGTATGTCGGTCCTGTCCAGATGTTGCGCAGAGCAGCGAAAAATATAAAGCATGCACTTTCCGCTGACTTGCTCGAGTTGACTCGTGTCCTCGGTTCCGTGGTCAAAAGGACTGTGACGTCATCGTTGCGTTCCGTTCCGCCAGTAGACGGAGAGAGCGTGCATACATCGAAGAGCACTTCGGTTAAAAATAACTATGAGTGCATTGTCGGCGCGGTGTCGAGTCCCAATCTCTGGGTGGTCGCTATGAGTTTAAATTGGTCGTACGTCAGCGTTCTCTGTTGCCAGTCGTATGTCGATGTCTTGTCCAGATGTTGCGCAGAGCAGCGAAAAAGGCGTACACTTTCCGCAAACTTGCTCGCGTTGACTCGTGTCCACGGTTCCGCGGTCAAAGGGACTGTGATGTCATCGCTGCGTCCCGTTCCGCCAGTAGACGGAGAGAGCGTGCATGCATCGAAGAGCACCTCGGATAAATATAACGATGAGTGCATTGTCGGCGCGGTTTCGACTCCCAATCTGACGGTGGTCGAAAAGCGTTTATACTGTTCGCCAGTGACCATTTCATGTTGAGAGTCGTATCTCGATGGCTTGTCCAGTTGTAGCGCAGAACAGCGAAAAATGCATGAATTTTACGCTGACTTGAGCGCGTTGACTCGTGTCCTCGGTTCCGTGGTCAAAGTGACTGTGATATTACGGTTGCGTCCAGTTTCGCCAGTAGACAGGCAGAGCTTGCATGCATCGAAGAGCACCTCGGTTAAAAATAACGATGAGTGCATTGTCGGCGCGGTGTCGAGTCCCAATCTCACGGTGGTCGATAAGCGTTTATACAGGTCGCCAGTGACCATTTCTTGTTGAGAGCCGTATCTCGATGCCTTGTCCAGTTGAAGCGCAGAACAGCGAAAATGCATGAATTTTACGCTGATTTCCCCGCGTTGACTCGTGTCCTCGGTTCCGTGGTGAAAGGGACTGTGATGTCATGGTTGCGTCCAGTTCCGCCTGTAGACAGGCAGAGCTTGCATGCATCGAAGAGCACCGCGGTTAAAAATAACGATGCGTACATTGTCAGCGCGGTGTCTTGTCCCAATCTGACGGTGGTCGATAAGCACTTATACTGGTCGCCAGTGACCATTTCTTGTTGAGAGTCGTATCTCGATGCCTTGTCCAGTTGTAGCACAGAACAGCGAAAAATCATGAATTTTACGCTGACTTGAAGGCGTTGACTCGTGTCCTCGGTTCCATGGTCAAAGGGAGTGATCTCTTCGTTGCGTCCCGTTCCGCCAGTAGACGGGCAGAACGCGCATGCATCGAAGAGCACCCCGGTTAAAAATAATGATGAGCGCATTGTCGGCGCTTTGTCGTGTCCCAATCTGACGGTTTTCGACAAGCGTTTAAATAGGTCGTACGTCAGCGTTCCCAGTTGCCAGTCGTATGTCGATGTCCTGTCCAGATGTTGCGCAGAGCAGCGAAAAATATAAAGCATGCACTTTCCGCTGACTTGCTCGAGTTGACTCGTGTCCTCGGTTCCGTGGTCAAAAGGACTGTGACGTCATCGTTGCGTTCCGTTCCGCCAGTAGACGGAGAGAGCGTGCATACATCGAAGAGCACTTCGGTTAAAAATAACTATGAGTGCATTGTCGGCGCGGTGTCGAGTCCCAATCTCTGGGTGGTCGCTAAGAGTTTAAATTGGTCGTACGTCAGCGTTCTCTGTTGCCAGTCGTATGTCGATGTCTTGTCCAGATGTTGCGCAGAGCAGCGAAAAAGGCGTACACTTTCCGCAAACTTGCTCGCGTTGACTCGTGTCCATGGTTCCGCGGTCAAAGGGACTGTGATGTCATCGCTGCGTCCCGTTCCGCCAGTAGACGGAGAGAGCGTGCATGCATCGAAGAGCACCTCGGATAAATATAACGATGAGTGCATTGTCGGCGCGGTTTCGACTCCCAATCTGACGGTGGTCGAAAAGCGTTTATACTGTTCGCCAGTGACCATTTCATGTTGAGAGTCGTATCTCGATGGCTTGTCCAGTTGTAGCGCAGAACAGCGAAAAATGCATGAATTTTACGCTGACTTGCGCGCGTTGACTCGTGTCCTCGGTTCCGTGGTCAAAGGGACGGTGATATTACGGTTGCGTCCAGTTTCGCCAGTAGACAGGCAGAGCTTGCATGCATCGAAGAGCACCTCGGTTAAAAATAACGATGAGTGCATTGTCGGCGCGGTGTCGAGTCCCAATCTCACGGTGGTCGATAAGCGTTTATACAGGTCGCCAGTGACCATTTCTTGTTGAGAGCCGTATCTCGATGCCTTGTCCAGTTGAAGCGCAGAACAGCGAAAATGCATGAATTTTACGCTGATTTCCCCGCGTTGACTCGTGTCCTCGGTTCCGTGGTGAAAGGGACTGTGATGTCATGGTTGCGTCCAGTTCCGCCTGTAGACAGGCAGAGCTTGCATGCATCGAAGAGCACCGCGGTTAAAAATAACGATGCGTACATTGTCAGCGCGGTGTCTTGTCCCAATCTGACGGTGGTCGATAAGCATTTATACTGGTCGCCAGTGACCATTTCTTGTTGAGAGTCGTATCTCGATGCCTTGTCCAGTTGTAGCACAGAACAGCGAAAAATGCATGAATTTTACGCTGACTTGCCCGCGTTGACTCTTGTCCTCGGTTCCGTGGTCAAAGGAACTGTGATGTCATGGTTGCGTCCAGTTCCGCCAGTAGACAGGCAGAGCGTGCATGCATCGGAGAGCACCTCGGTTAAAAATAACGATGAGTGCATTGTCGGCGCGGTGTCGACTCCCAATCTGACGGTGGTCAATAAGCGTTTAAATAGGTCGTAGGTCAGCGTTCCCTGTTGCCAGTCCTAATTCGATGTCTTGTCCACATGTTGCGCAGAGCAACGAAAAAGGCATGCACTTTCCGCTGACTTGCTCGCGTTGACTCGTATCCTCGGTTCCCTGGCCAAAGGGACTGTGATGCCATCGTTCCGACCCGTTCCGCCAGTAGACGGCAGAGCGTGCATGCATCGGAGAGCACCTCGGTTAAAAATAACGACGAGTGCATTGTCGGCGCGGTGTCGCCTCCCAATCTGACGGTGGTCGATAAGCGTTTAAATAGGTCGTACGTCAGCATTCTCTGTTGTCAGTCGTATCTCAATGTCTCGTCCAGATGTTGCGCAGAGCAGCGAAAAAATAAGGCATGCACTTTCCGCTGACTTGCTCGCGTTGACTCGTGTTCTCGGTTCCGTGGTAAAAGGGACAGTAATGTCATCGTTACGTCCAGCTCCGCCAGTAGACGGAGAGAGCGTGCATGCATCGAAGAGCACCTCGGTTAAAAAAACGATGAGTGCATTGTCGGCGCGGTGTCGAGTCCCAATCTGACGGTGGTCGATAAGCGTTTTTGCAGGTCGCCAGTGACCATTTCTTCTTGAGAGTCGTATCTCGATGCATTGTCCAGTTGTACCACAGAGCAGCGAAAAATACATAAATTTTACGCTGACTTGACGGCGTTGACTCGTGTCCTCGGTTCCGTGGTCAAAGGGACTGTGATATCATGGTTGCGTCCAGTTCCGCCAGCAGACGGGCAGAGCTTGCATGCATCGAAGAGCACCTCGGTTAAAAATAACGATGAGTACATTGTCGGCGCGGTGTCGAGTCCCAATCTGACGATGGTAGATTAGCGTTTATACTGGTCGCCAGTGAATATTTCTTGTTGAGAGTCGTATCTCAATGCGTTGACCAGTTGTAGCGCAGAACAGCGAAAAATGCATGCATTTTACGCTGACTTGCCCGCGTTGACTCGTGTCCTCGGTTCCGTGGTCAAAGGGACTGGGATGTCATCGTTGCGTCCCGTTCCGCCAGCTGATGGGCAGAGCGTACATGCATCGAAGAGCACCTCGGTTAAAAATAACGATGACTGCATTCTCGGCGCGGTGTCGAGTCCCAATCTGACGATGGTCGATAAGCGTTTATACTGGTCGCCAGTGACCATTTCTTGTTGATAGTCGTATCTCGATGCCTTCCTTGTCCAGTTGAAGCGCAGAACAGCGAAAAATGCATGCATTTTACTCTGACTTTCCCGCGTTGACTCGTGTCCTCGGTTCCGTGGTCAAAGGGACTGTGATGCCATCGTTGCGTCCCGTTCCGCCAGCAGACGGGCAGAGCGTGCATGCATCGGAGAACACCTCGGTTAAAAATAAGGATGAGTGCATTGTCGACGCGGTGTCGACTCCCAATCTGACGGTTGTCAATAAGCGTTTAAATAGGTCGTACGTCAGCGTTCTCTGTTGCCAGTCGTATCTCGATGTCTTGTCCAGATGTTGCGCAGAGCAGCGAAAAAGGCATGCACTTTCCGCTGACTTGCTCGCGTTGACTCGTGTCCTCGGTTCCCTGGTCAAAGGGACTGTGAGGCCATCGTTGCGACCCGTTCCGACAGTAGACGGGCAGAGCGTGCACGCATCGGAGAGCACCTCGGTTAAAAATAACGATGAGTGCATTGTCGGCGCGGTGTCGACTCCCAATCTGACGGTGGTCGATAAGCGTTTAAATAGGTCGTACGTCAGCGTTCTATGTTGTCAGTCGTATCACAATGTCTCGTCCAGATGTTGCGCAGAGCAGCGAAAAAATAAGGCATGCACTTTCCGCTGACTTGCTCGCGTTGACTCGTGTTCTCGGTACCGTGGTAAAAGGGACTGTAATGTCATCGTTACGTCCAGCTCCGCCAGTAGACGGGCAGAGTGTGCATGCATCGAAGATCACCTCGGTTAAAAATTACGATGAGTGCATTGTCGGCGTGGTATCGAGTCCCAATCTGACGGTGGTCGGTAAGCGTTTAAATAGGTCGTACTCCAGCGTTCTCTTTTATCAGTCGTGTCTCGATGTCTCGTCCAGATGTTGCGCAGAGCAGAGAAAAAGGCAAGCACTTTCCGCTGACTTGGTCGCGTGACTCGTGTCCTCGGTTCGGTCGTCAAATGGACTGCGATATCAGCGCTGCGTCCCGTTCCGCCAGTAGACAGACAGAGCGTGCATGTATCTAAGAACACCGCGGTTAAAAACAATGATGAGTACATTGTCGGCGCGGTGTCGAGTCCCAATCTGACGGAGGTCGATAACCGTTTATACAGGTCGCCAGTGACCATTTCTTGTTGAGAGTCGTATCAAGATGCCTTGTCCAGTTGTAGCACAGAACAGCGAAAAATCATGAATTTTACGCTGACTTGAAGGCGTTGACTCGTGTCCTCGGTTCCATGGTCAAAGGGAGTGATCTCTTCGTTGCGTCCCGTTCCGCCAGTAGACGGGCAGAACGCGCATGCATCGAAGAGCACCCCGGTTAAAAATAATGATGAGCGCATTGTCGGCGCTTTGTCGTGTCCCAATCTGACGGTTTTCGACAAGCGTTTAAATAGGTCGTACGTCAGCGTTCCCAGTTGCCAGTCGTATGTCGATGTCCTGTCCAGATGTTGCGCAGAGCAGCGAAAAATATAAAGCATGCACTTTCCGCTGACTTGCTCGAGTTGACTCGTGTCCTCGGTTCCGTGGTCAAAAGGACTGTGACGTCATCGTTGCGTTCCGTTCCGCCAGTAGACGGAGAGAGCGTGCATACATCGAAGAGCACTTCGGTTAAAAATAACTATGAGTGCATTGTCGGCGCGGTGTCGAGTCCCAATCTCTGGGTGGTCGCTAAGAGTTTAAATTGGTCGTACGTCAGCGTTCTCTGTTGCCAGTCGTATGTCGATGTCTTGTCCAGATGTTGCGCAGAGCAGCGAAAAAGGCGTACACTTTCCGCAAACTTGCTCGCGTTGACTCGTGTCCATGGTTCCGCGGTCAAAGGGACTGTGATGTCATCGCTGCGTCCCGTTCCGCCAGTAGACGGAGAGAGCGTGCATGCATCGAAGAGCACCTCGGATAAATATAACGATGAGTGCATTGTCGGCGCGGTTTCGACTCCCAATCTGACGGTGGTCGAAAAGCGTTTATACTGTTCGCCAGTGACCATTTCATGTTGAGAGTCGTATCTCGATGGCTTGTCCAGTTGTAGCGCAGAACAGCGAAAAATGCATGAATTTTACGCTGACTTGCGCGCGTTGACTCGTGTCCTCGGTTCCGTGGTCAAAGGGACGGTGATATTACGGTTGCGTCCAGTTTCGCCAGTAGACAGGCAGAGCTTGCATGCATCGAAGAGCACCTCGGTTAAAAATAACGATGAGTGCATTGTCGGCGCGGTGTCGAGTCCCAATCTCACGGTGGTCGATAAGCGTTTATACAGGTCGCCAGTGACCATTTCTTGTTGAGAGCCGTATCTCGATGCCTTGTCCAGTTGAAGCGCAGAACAGCGAAAATGCATGAATTTTACGCTGATTTCCCCGCGTTGACTCGTGTCCTCGGTTCCGTGGTGAAAGGGACTGTGATGTCATGGTTGCGTCCAGTTCCGCCTGTAGACAGGCAGAGCTTGCTTGCATCGAAGAGCACCGCGGTTAAAAATAACGATGCGTACATTGTCAGCGCGGTGTCTTGTCCCAATCTGACGGTGGTCGATAAGCATTTATACTGGTCGCCAGTGACCATTTCTTGTTGAGAGTCGTATCTCGATGCCTTGTCCAGTTGTAGCACAGAACAGCGAAAAATGCATGAATTTTACGCTGACTTGCCCGCGTTGACTCTTGTCCTCGGTTCCGTGGTCAAAGGAACTGTGATGTCATGGTTGCGTCCAGTTCCGCCAGTAGACAGGCAGAGCGTGCATGCATCGGAGAGCACCTCGGTTAAAAATAACGATGAGTGCATTGTCGGCGCGGTGTCGACTCCCAATCTGACGGTGGTCAATAAGCGTTTAAATAGGTCGTAGGTCAGCGTTCCCTGTTGCCAGTCCTAATTCGATGTCTTGTCCACATGTTGCGCAGAGCAACGAAAAAGGCATGCACTTTCCGCTGACTTGCTCGCGTTGACTCGTATCCTCGGTTCCCTGGCCAAAGGGACTGTGATGCCATCGTTCCGACCCGTTCCGCCAGTAGACGGCAGAGCGTGCATGCATCGGAGAGCACCTCGGTTAAAAATAACGACGAGTGCATTGTCGGCGCGGTGTCGCCTCCCAATCTGACGGTGGTCGATAAGCGTTTAAATAGGTCGTACGTCAGCATTCTCTGTTGTCAGTCGTATCTCAATGTCTCGTCCAGATGTTGCGCAGAGCAGCGAAAAAATAAGGCATGCACTTTCCGCTGACTTGCTCGCGTTGACTCGTGTTCTCGGTTCCGTGGTAAAAGGGACAGTAATGTCATCGTTACGTCCAGCTCCGCCAGTAGACGGAGAGAGCGTGCATGCATCGAAGAGCACCTCGGTTAAAAAAACGATGAGTGCATTGTCGGCGCGGTGTCGAGTCCCAATCTGACGGTGGTCGATAAGCGTTTTTGCAGGTCGCCAGTGACCATTTCTTCTTGAGAGTCGTATCTCGATGCATTGTCCAGTTGTACCACAGAGCAGCGAAAAATACATAAATTTTACGCTGACTTGACGGCGTTGACTCGTGTCCTCGGTTCCGTGGTCAAAGGGACTGTGATGTCATGGTTGCGTCCAGTTCCGCCAGCAGACGGGCAGAGCTTGCATGCATCGAAGAGCACCTCGGTTAAAAATAACGATGAGTACATTGTCGGCGCGGTGTCGAGTCCCAATCTGACGATGGTAGATTAGCGTTTATACTGGTCGCCAGTGAATATTTCTTGTTGAGAGTCGTATCTCAATGCGTTGACCAGTTGTAGCGCAGAACAGCGAAAAATGCATGCATTTTACGCTGACTTGCCCGCGTTGACTCGTGTCCTCGGTTCCGTGGTCAAAGGGACTGGGATGTCATCGTTGCGTCCCGTTCCGCCAGCTGACGGGCAGAGCGTACATGCATCGAAGAGCACCTCGGTTAAAAATAACGATGACTGCATTCTCGGCGCGGTGTCGAGTCCCAATCTGACGGTGGTCGATAAGCGTTTTTGCAGGTCGCCAGTGACCATTTCTTCTTGAGAGTCGTATCTCGATGCATTGTCCAGTTGTACCACAGAGCAGCGAAAAATACATAAATTTTACGCTGACTTGACGGCGTTGACTCGTGTCCTCGGTTCCGTGGTCAAAGGGACTGTGATATCATGGTTGCGTCCAGTTCCGCCAGCAGACGGGCAGAGCTTGCATGCATCGAAGAGCACCTCGGTTAAAAATAACGATGAGTACATTGTCGGCGCGGTGTCGAGTCCCAATCTGACGATGGTAGATTAGCGTTTATACTGGTCGCCAGTGAATATTTCTTGTTGAGAGTCGTATCTCAATGCGTTGACCAGTTGTAGCGCAGAACAGCGAAAAATGCATGCATTTTACGCTGACTTGCCCGCGTTGACTCGTGTCCTCGGTTCCGTGGTCAAAGGGACTGGGATGTCATCGTTGCGTCCCGTTCCGCCAGCTGACGGGCAGAGCGTACATGCATCGAAGAGCACCTCGGTTAAAAATAACGATGACTGCATTCTCGGCGCGGTGTCGAGTCCCAATCTGACGATGGTCGATAAGCGTTTATACTGGTCGCCAGTGACCATTTCTTGTTGATAGTCGTATCTCGATGCCTTCCTTGTCCAGTTGAAGCGCAGAACAGCGAAAAATGCATGCATTTTACTCTGACTTTCCCGCGTTGACTCGTGTCCTCGGTTCCGTGGTCAAAGGGACTGTGATGCCATCGTTGCGTCCCGTTCCGCCAGCAGACGGGCAGAGCGTGCATGCATCGGAGAACACCTCGGTTAAAAATAAGGATGAGTGCATTGTCGACGCGGTGTCGACTCCCAATCTGACGGTTGTCAATAAGCGTTTAAATAGGTCGTACGTCAGCGTTCTCTGTTGCCAGTCGTATCTCGATGTCTTGTCCAGATGTTGCGCAGAGCAGCGAAAAAGGCATGCACTTTCCGCTGACTTGCTCGCGTTGACTCGTGTCCTCGGTTCCCTGGTCAAAGGGACTGTGAGGCCATCGTTGCGACCCGTTCCGACAGTAGACGGGCAGAGCGTGCACGCATCGGAGAGCACCTCGGTTAAAAATAACGATGAGTGCATTGTCGGCGCGGTGTCGACTCCCAATCTGACGGTGGTCGATAAGCGTTTAAATAGGTCGTACGTCAGCGTTCTATGTTGTCAGTCGTATCTCAATGTCTCGTCCAGATGTTGCGCAGAGCAGCGAAAAAATAAGGCATGCACTTTCCGCTGACTTGCTCGCGTTGACTCGTGTTCTCGGTACCGTGGTAAAAGGGACTGTAATGTCATCGTTACGTCCAGCTCCGCCAGTAGACGGGCAGAGTGTGCATGCATCGAAGATCACCTCGGTTAAAAATTACGATGAGTGCATTGTCGGCGTGGTATCGAGTCCCAATCTGACGGTGGTCGGTAAGCGTTTAAATAGGTCGTACTCCAGCGTTCTCTTTTATCAGTCGTGTCTCGATGTCTCGTCCAGATGTTGCGCAGAGCAGAGAAAAAGGCAAGCACTTTCCGCTGACTTGGTCGCGTGACTCGTGTCCTCGGTTCGGTCGTCAAATGGACTGCGATATCAGCGCTGCGTCCCGTTCCGCCAGTAGACAGACAGAGCGTGCATGTATCTAAGAACACCGCGGTTAAAAACAATGATGAGTACATTGTCGGCGCGGTGTCGAGTCCCAATCTGACGGAGGTCGATAACCGTTTATACAGGTCGCCAGTGACCATTTCTTGTTGAGAGTCGTATCAAGATGCCTTGTCCAGTTGTAGCACAGAACAGCGAAAAATCATGAATTTTACGCTGACTTGAAGGCGTTGACTCGTGTCCTCGGTTCCATGGTCAAAGGGAGTGATCTCTTCGTTGCGTCCCGTTCCGCCAGTAGACGGGCAGAACGCGCATGCATCGAAGAGCACCCCGGTTAAAAATAATGATGAGCGCATTGTCGGCGCTTTGTCGTGTCCCAATCTGACGGTTTTCGACAAGCGTTTAAATAGGTCGTACGTCAGCGTTCCCAGTTGCCAGTCGTATGTCGATGTCCTGTCCAGATGTTGCGCAGAGCAGCGAAAAATATAAAGCATGCACTTTCCGCTGACTTGCTCGAGTTGACTCGTGTCCTCGGTTCCGTGGTCAAAAGGACTGTGACGTCATCGTTGCGTTCCGTTCCGCCAGTAGACGGAGAGAGCGTGCATGCATCGAAAAGCACTTCGGTTAAAAATAACTATGAGTGCATTGTCGGCGCGGTGTCGATCTCTGGGTGGTCGCTAAGAGTTTAAATTGGTCGTACGTCAGCGTTCTCTGTTGCCAGTCGTATGTCGATGTCTTGTCCAGATGTTGAGCAGAGCAGCGAAAAAGGCGTACACTTTCCGCAAACTTGCTCGCGTTGACTCGTGTCCACGGTTCCGCGGTCAAAGGGACTGTGATGTCATCGCTGCGTCCCGTTCCGCCAGTAGAGAGAGAGAGCGTGCATGCATCGAAGAGCACCTCGGATAAATATAACGATGAGTGCATTGTCGGCGCGGTTTCGAGTCCCAATCTGACGGTGGTCAAAAAGCGTTTATACTGATTGCCAGTGACCATTTCTTGTTGAGAGTCGTATCTCGATGCCTTGTCCAGTTGTAGCGCAGAACAGCGAAAAATGCATGAATTTTACGCTGACTTGCGCGCGTTGACTCGTGTCCTCGGTTCCGTGGTCAAAGGGACTGTGATGTTACGGTTGCGTCCAGTTTCGCCAGTAGAAAGGCAGAGCTTGCATGCATTGAAGAGCACCTCGGTTAAAAATAGCGATGAGTGCATTGTCGGCGCGGTGGCGAGTCCCAATCTGACGGTGGTCGATAAGCGTTTATACTGGTCGCCAGTGAATATTTCTTGTTGAGAGTCGTATCTCAATGCGTTATCCAGTTGTAGCGCAGAAGAGCGAGAAATGCATGCATTTTACGCTGACTTGCCCGCGTTGACTCGTGTCCTCGGTTCCGTGGTCAAAGGGACTGTGATGTCATCGTTGCGTCCCGTTTCGCCAGCAGACGGGCAGAGCGTACATGCATCGAAGAACACCTCGGTTAAAAATAACGATGACTGCGTTCTCGGCGCGGTGTCGAGTCCGAATCTGACGGTGGTCGATAAGCGTTTAAATCGGTTGTACGTCAGCGTTCCCTGTTGCCAGTCGTATCTCGATGTCTTGTCCACATGTTGCGCAGAGCAGCGAAAAATTAAGGCATGCACGTTCCGCTGATTTGCTCGCATTGACTCGTGTCCTCGGTTCCGTGGTCAAAGGGACTGTGATGTAATCGTTGCGACCCGTTCCGCCAGTAGACGGGCAGAGTGTGCATGCATCGAAGAGCACCTCGGTTAAAAATTACGATGAGTGCATTGTCGGCGCGGTGTCGAGTCCCAATCTGACCGTGGTCGATAAGCGTTTATACAGGTCGCCAGTGACCATTTCTTGTTGAGAGCCGTATCTCGATGCCTTGTCCAGTTGAAGCGCAGAACAGCGAAAAATGCATGAATTTTACGCTGATTTGACGGCGTTGACTCGTGTCCTCGGTTCCGTGGTCAAAGGGACTGTGATGTCATGATTGCGTCCAGTTCCGCCAGCAGACGGGCAGAGTGTGCATGCATCGAAGATCACCTCAGTTAAAAATTACGATGAGTGCATTGTCGGCGCGGTATCGAGTCCCAATCTGACGGTTGTCGACAAGCGTTTAAATAGGTCGTACGTCAGCTTTCTCTGTTGCCAGTCGTATCTCGGTGTCTTGTCCAGATGTTGCGCAGAGAGGCGAAAAAGGCATGCACTTTCCGCTGACTTGCTCGCGTTGACTCGTGTCCTCGGTTCCCTGGTCAAAGGGACTGTGATGTCATCGTTCCGACCCGTTCCGCCAGTAGACGGGCTGAGCGTGCATGCATCGGAGCGCACTTCGGTTAAAAATAACGATGAGTGCATTGTCGGCGCGGTGTCGACTCCCAATCTGACGGTGGTCGATAAGCGTTTAAATAGGTCGTACGTCAGCGTTCTCTGTTGTCAGTCGTATCTCAATGTCTCCTCCAGATGTTGCGCAGAGCAGCGAAAAAATAAGGCATGCACTTTCCGCTGACTTGCTCGCGTTGACTCGTGTTCTCGGTACCGTGGTAAAAGGGACTGTAATGTCATCGTTACGTCCAGCTCCGCCAGTAGACGGAGAGAGCGTGCATGCATCGAAGAGCACCTCGGTTAAAAATAACGATGAGTGCATTGTCGGCGCGATGTCGAGTCCCAATCTGACGGTGGTCGATAAGCGTTTATACAGGTCGCCAGTGACCATTTCTTGTTGAGAGCCGTATCTCGATGCCTTGTCCAGTTGAAGCGCAGAACAGCGAAAAATGCATGAATTTTACGCTGACTTGACGGCGTTGACTCGTGTCCTCGGTTCCGTGGTCAAAGGGACTGCGATGTCATGGTTGCGTCCAGTTCCGCCAGTAGTCAGGCAGAGCTTGCATGCATCGAAGAGCACCGCGGTTAAAAATAACGATGAGTGCATTGTAGGCGCGGTGTCGAGTCCCAATGTGACGGTGGTCGATAAGCATTTATACAGGTCGCCAGTGACCATTTCTTGTTGAGAGCCGTATCTCGATGCCTTGTCCAGTTGTAGCGCAGAACAGCGAAAAATGCATGCATTTTACGCTGACTTGCCCGCGTTGACTCGTGTCCTCGGTTCCGTGGTCAAAGGGACTGTGATGTCATCGTTGCGTCCCGTTCCGCCAGTAGACGGGCAGAGCGTGCATGCATCGGAGAGCACCTCGGTTAAAAATAACGATGAGTGCATTGTCGGCGCGGTGTCGACTCCCAATCAAACGGTAGTAGATAAGCGTTTAAATAGGTCGTACGTCAGCGTTCTCTGTTGACAGTCGTATCTCAATGTCTCGTCCAGATGTTGCGCAGAGCAGCGAAAAAATAAGGCATGCACTTTCCGTTGACTTACTCGCGTTGACTCGTGTTCTCGGTACCGTGGTAAAAGGGACTGTAATGTCATCGTTACGTCCAGCTCCGCCAGTAGACGGGCAGAGTGTGCATGCATCGAAGAGCACCTCGGTTGAAAATTACGATGAGTGCATTGTCGGCGCGGTGTCGAGTCCCAGTGTGACGGTTGTCGACAAGCGTTTAAATAGGTCGTACGTCAGCGTTTCCTGTTGCCAGTCGTATCCCGATGTCTTGTTCAGATGTAGCGTAGAGCAGCGAAAAAGGCATGCACTTTCCGCTGACTTGCCCGCGTTGACTCGTGTCCTCGGTCCCGTGGTCAAAGGGACTGTGATGTCATCGTTGCCTCCCGTTCCGCCAGTGGACGGGCAGAGCGTGCATGCATCGAAGAGCACCTCGGTTAAAAATAACGATGAGTGCATTGTCGGCGCGGTGTCGACTCCCAATCTGACGGTGGTCGATAAGCGTTTAAATAGGTCGTACGTCAGTGTTCTCTGTTGTCAGTCGTATCTCAATGTCTCGTCCAGATGTTGCGCAGAGCAGCGAAAAAATAAGGCATGCACTTTCCGCTGACTTGCTCGCGTTGACTCGTGTTCTCGGTACCGTGGTAAAAGGGACTGTAATGTCATCGTTACGTCCAGCTCCGCCAGTAGACGGAGAGAGCGTGCATGCATCGAAGAGCACCTCGGTTAAAAATAACGATGAGTGCATTGTCGGCGCGGTGTCGAGTCCCAATCTGACGGTGGTCGATAAGCGTTTATACAGGTCGCCAGTGACCATTTCTTGTTGAGAGTCGTATCTCGATGCATTGTCCAGTTGAAGCGCAGAACAGCGAAAAATGCATGAATTTTACGCTGATTTGACGGCGTTGACTCGTGTCCTCGGTTCCGTGGTGAAAGGGACTTTGATGTCATGGTTGCGTCCAGTTCCGCCAGCAGACGGGCAGAGCTTGCATGCATCGAAGAGCACCTCGGTTAAAAATAACGATGAGTACATTGTCGGCGCGGTGTCGAGTCCCAATCTGACGATTGTAGATAAGCGTTCATAGTGGTCGCCAGTGACCATTTCTTGTTGAGAGTCGTATCTCGATGCATTGTCCAGTTGTACCGCAGAGCAGCGAAAAATACATGAATTTTACGCTGACTTGACGGCGTTGACTCGTGTCCTCGGTTCCGTGGTCAAAGGGACTGTGATGTCATGGTTGCGTCCAGTTCCGCCAGCAGACGGGCAGAGCTTGCATGCATCGAAGAGCACCTCGGTTAAAAATAACGATGAGTACATTGTCGGCGCGGTGTCGAGTCCCAATCTGACGATGGTAGATTAGCGCTTATACTGGTCGCCAGTGAATATTTCTTGTTGAGAGTCGTATCTCGATGCGTTGTCCAGTTGTAGCGCAGAACAGCGAAATATGCATGCATTTTACGCTGACTTGCCCGCGTTGACTCGTGTCCTCGGTTCCGTGGTCAAAGGGACTGGGATGTCATCGTTGCGTCCCGTTCCGCCAGCAGACGGGCAGAGCGTACATGCATCGAAGAGCACCTCGGTTAAAAATAACGATGACTGCATTCTCGGCGCGGTGTCGAGTCCCAATCTGACGATGGTCGATAAGCGTTTATACTGGTCGCCAGTGACCATTTCTTGTTGAGAGTCGTATCTCGATGCCTTCCTTGTCCAGTTGAAGCGCAGAACAGCGAAAAATGCATGCATCATTTTACTCTGACTTTCCCGCGTTGACTCGAGTCCTCGGTTCCGTGGTCAAAGGGACTGTGATGCCATGGTTGCGTCCCGTTCCGCCAGCAGACGGGCAGAGCGTGCATGCATCGGAGAACACCTCGGTTAAAAATAAGGATGAGTGCATTGTCGACGCGGTGTCGACTCCCAATCTGACGGTTGTCAATAAGCGTTTAAATAGGTCGTACGTCAGCGTTGTCTGTTGCCAGTCGTATCTCGATGTCTTGTCCAGATGTTGCGCAGAGCAGCGAAAAAGGCATGCACTTTCCGCTGACTTGCTCGCGTTGACTCGTGTCCTCGGTTCGGTCGTCAAATGGACTGTGATGTCATCGCTGCGTCCCGTTCCGCCAGTAGACAGACAGAGCGTGCATGCATCTAAGAAGACCGCGGTTAAAAACAATGATGAGTACATTGTCGGCGCGGTGTCGAGTCCCAATCTGACGGTGGTCGATAACCGTTTATACAGGTCGCCAGTGACCATTTCTTGTTGAGAGCCGTATCTCGATGCCTTGTCCAGTTGAAGCGCAGAACAGCTAAAATGCATGAATTTTACGCTGATTTCCCCGCGCTGACTCTTGTCCTCGGTTCCGTGGTGAAAGGGACGTTGATGTTATGGTTGCGTCCAGTTCCGCCTGTAGACAGGCAGAGCTTGCATACATCGAAGAGCACCGCGGTTAAAAATAACGATGCGTACATTGTCGGCGCGGTGTCGAGTCCCAATCTGACGGTGGTCGATAAGCATTTATAATGGTCGCCGGTGACCATTTCTTGTTGAGAGTCGTATCTCGATGCCTTGTCCAGTTGTAGCACAGAACAGCGAAAAATCATGAATTTTACGCTGACTTGAAGGCGTTGACTCGTGTCCTCGGTTCCATGGTCAAAGGGAGTGATCTCTTCGTTGCGTCCCGTTCCGCCAGTAGACGGGCAGAACGCGCATGCATCGAAGAGCACCCCGGTTAAAAATAATGATGAGCGCATTGTCGGCGCTTTGTCGTGTCCCAATCTGACGGTTTTCGACAAGCGTTTAAATAGGTCGTACGTCAGCGTTCCCAGTTGCCAGTCGTATGTCGATGTCCTGTCCAGATGTTGCGCAGAGCAGCGAAAAATATAAAGCATGCACTTTCCGCTGACTTGCTCGAGTTGACTCGTGTCCTCGGTTCCGTGGTCAAAAGGACTGTGACGTCATCGTTGCGTTCCGTTCCGCCAGTAGACGGAGAGAGCGTGCATGCATCGAAGAGCACTTCGGTTAAAAATAACTATGAGTGCATTGTCGGCGCGGTGTCGAGTCCCAATCTCTGGGTGGTCGCTAAGAGTTTAAATTGGTCGTACGTCAGCGTTCTCTGTTGCCAGTCGTATGTCGATGTCTTGTCCAGATGTTGCGCAGAGCAGCGAAAAAGGCGTACACTTTCCGCAAACTTGCTCGCGTTGACTCGTGTCCACGGTTCCGCGGTCAAAGGGACTGTGATGTCATCGCTGCGTCCCGTTCCGCCAGTAGACGGAGAGAGCGTGCATGCATCGAAGAGCACCTCGGATAAATATAACGATGAGTGCATTGTCGGCGCGGTTTCGAGTCCCAATCTGACGGTGGTCGAAAAGCGTTTATACTGTTCGCCAGTGACCATTTCATGTTGAGAGTCGTATCTCGATGGCTTGTCCAGTTGTAGCGCAGAACAGCGAAAAATGCATGAATTTTACGCTGACTTGCGCGCGTTGACTCGTGTCCTCGGTTCCGTGGTGAAAGGGACTGTGATATTACGGTTGCGTCCAGTTTCGCCAGTAGACAGGCAGAGCTTGCATGCATCGAAGAGCACCTCGGTTAAAAATAACAATGAGTGCATTGTCGGCGCAGTGTCGAGTCCCAATCTCACGGTGGTCGATAAGCGTTTATACAGGTCGCCAGTGACCATTTCTTCTTGAGAGCCGTATCTCGATGCCTTGTCCAGTTGAAGCGCAGAACAGCGAAAATGCATGAATTTTACGCTGATTTCCCCGCGTTGACTCGTGTCCTCGGTTCCGTGGTGAAAGGGACTGTGATGTCATGGTTACGTCCAGTTCCGCCTGTAGACAGGCAGAGCTTGCATGCATCGAAGAGCACCGCGGTTAAAAATAACGATGCGTACATTGTCGGCGCGGTGTCTTGTCCCAATCTGACGGTGGTCGATAAGCATTTATACTTGTTGCCAGTGACCATTTCTTGTTGAGAGTCGTATCTCGATGCCTTGTCCAGTTGTTGCACAGAACAGCGAAAAATGCATGAATTTTACGCTGACTTGCCCGCGTTGACTCTTGTCCTCGGTTCCGTGGTCAAAGGGACTGTGATGTCATGGTTGCGTCCAGTTCCGCCAGTAGACAGGCAGAGCGTGCATGCATCGGAGAGCACCTGGGTTAAAAATAACGATGAGTGCATTGTCGGCGCGGTGTCGACTCCCAATCTGACGGTGGTCAATAAGCGTTTAAATAGGTCGTAGGTCAGCGTTCCCTGTTGCCAGTCCTAATTCGATGTCTTGTCCACATGTTGCGCAGAGCAACGAAAAAGGCATGCACTTTCCGCTGACTTGCTCGCGTTGACTCGTATCCTCGGTTCCCTGGCCAAAGGGACTGTGATGCCATCGTTCCGACCCGTTCCGCCAGTAGACGGCAGAGCGTGCATGCATCGGAGAGCACCTCGGTTAAAAATAACGACGAGTGCATTGTCGGCGCGGTGTCGCCTCCCAATCTGACGGTGGTCGATAAGCGTTTAAATAGGTCGTACGTCAGCATTCTCTGTTGTCAGTCGTATCTCAATGTCTCGTCCAGATGTTGCGCAGAGCAGCGAAAAAATAAGGCATGCACTTTCCGCTGACTTGCTCGCGTTGACTCGTGTTCTCGGTTCCGTGGTAAAAGGGACAGTAATGTCATCGTTACGTCCAGCTCCGCCAGTAGACGGAGAGAGCGTGCATGCATCGAAGAGCACCTCGGTTAAAAAAAACGATGAGTGCATTGTCGGCGCGGTGTCGAGTCCCAATCTGACGGTGGTCGATAAGCGTTTTTGCAGGTCGCCAGTGACCATTTCTTGTTGAGAGCCATATCTCGATGCCTTGTCCAGTTGAAGCGCAGAACAGCGAAAAATGCATGAATTTTACGCTGATTTGCCCGCGCTGACTCGTTTCCTCGGTACCGTGGTCAAAGGGACTGTGATGTCATCGTTGCGTCCCGTTCCGCCAGCAGACGGGCAGAGTGTGCATGCATCGAAGATCACCTCAGTTAAAAATTACGATGAGTGCATTGTCGGCGCGGTGTCGAGTCCCAGTGTGACGGTTGTCGACAAGCGTTTAAATAGGTCGTACGTCAGCGTTTCCTGTTGCCAGTCGTATCCCGATGTCTTGTTCAGATGTAGCGTAGAGCAGCGAAAAAGGCATGCACTTTCCGCTGACTTGCCCGCGTTGACTCGTGTCCTCGGTTCCCTGGCCAAAGGGACTGTGATGCCATCGTTCCGACCCGTTCCGCCAGTAGACGGCAGAGCGTGCTTGCATCGAAGAGCACCTCGGTTAAAAATAACGATGAGTGCATTGTCGGCCCGGTGTCGACTCCCAATCTGACGGTGGTCGATAAGCGTTTAAATAGGTCGTACGTCAGTGTTCTCTGTTGTCAGTCGTATCTCAATGTCTCGTCCAGATGTTGCGCAGAGCAGTGAAAAAATAAGGCATGCACTTTCCGCTGACTTGCTCGCGTTGACTCGTGTTCTCGGTACCGTGGTAAAAGGGACTGTAATGTCATCGTTACGTCCAGCTCCGCCAGTAGACGGAGAGAGCGTGCATGCATCGAAGAGCACCTCGGTTAAAAATAACGATGAGTGCATTGTCGGAGCGGTGTCGAGTCCCAATCTGGCGGTGGTCGATAAGCGTTTATACAGGTCGCCAGTGACCATTTCTTCTTGAGAGTCGTATCTCGATGCATTGTCCAGTTGTACCACAGAGCAGCGAAAAATACATGAATTTTACGCTGACTTGACGGCGTTGACTCGTGTCCTCGGTTCCGTGGTCAAAGGGACTGTGATATCATGGTTGCGTCCAGTTCCGCCAGCAGACGGGCAGAGCTTGCATGCATCGAAGAGCACCTCGGTTAAAAATAACGATGAGTACATTGTCGGCGCGGTGTCGAGTCCCAATCTGACGATGGTAGATTAGCGTTTATACTGGTCGCCAGTGAATATTTCTTGTTGAGAGTCGTATCTCAATGCGTTGTCCAGTTGTAGCGCAGAACAGCGAAAAATGCATGCATTTTACGCTGACTTGCCCGCGTTGACTCGTGTCCTCGGTTCCGTGGTCAAAGGGACTGGGATGTCATCGTTGCGTCCCGTTCCGCCTGTAGACAGGCAGAGCTTGCATGCATCGAAGAGCACCGCGGTTAGAAATAACGATGCGTACATTGTCGGCGCGGTGTCGAGTCCCAATCTGACGGTGGTCGATAAGCATTTATACTGGTCGCCAGTGACCATTTCTTGTTGAGAGTCGTATCTCGATGCCTTGTCCAGTTGTAGCACAGAACACCGAAAAATCATGAATTTTACGCTGACTTGAAGGCGTTGACTCGTGTCCTCGGTTCCGTGGTCAAAGGGACTGTGATCTCTTCGTTGCGTCCCGTTCCGCCAGTAGACGGGCAGAACGCGCATGCATCGAAGAGCACCCCGGTATAAAATAATGATGAGCGCATTGTCGGCGCTTTGTCGTGTCCCAATCTGACGGTGGTCGACAAGCGTTGAAATAGGTCGTACGTCAGCGTTCCCAGTTGCCAGTCGTTTGTCGATGTCCTGTCCAGATGTTGCGCAGAGCAGCGAAAAATATAAAGCATGCACTTTCCGCTGACTTGCTCGAGTTGATTCGTGTCCTCGGTTCCGTGGTCAAAAGGACTGTGACGTCATCGTTGCGTTCCGCTCCGCCAGTAGACGGAGAGAGCGTGCATGCATCGAAGAGCACTTCGGTTAAAAATAACTATGAGTGCAATGTCGGCGCGGTGTCGATCTCTGGGTGGTCGCTAAGAGTTTAAATTGGTCGTACGTCAGCGTTCTCTGTTGCCAGTCGTATGTCGATGTCTTTGTCCAGATGTTGAGCAGAGCAGCGAAAAAGGCGTAGAGAGAGAGAGCGCCAGTAGAGAGAGAGAGCGTGCATGCATCGAAGAGCACCTCGGATAAATATAACGATGAGTGCATTGTCGGCGCGGTTTCGAGTCCCAATCTGACGGTGGTCGAAAAGCGTTTATACTGATCGCCAGTGACCATTTCTTGTTGAGAGTCGTATCTCGATGCCTTGTCCAGTTGTAGCGCAGAACAGCGAAAAATGCATGAATTTTACGCTGACTTGCGCGCGTTGACTCGTGTCCTCGGTTCCGTGGTCAAAGGGACTGTGATGTTACGGTTGCGTCCAGTTTCGCCAGTAGAAAGGCAGAGCTTGCATGCATTGAAGAGCACCTCGGTTAAAAATAGCGATGAGTGCATTGTCGGCGCGGTGGCGAGTCCTAATCTGACGGTGGTCGATAAGCGTTTATACTGGTCGCCAGTGAATATTTCTTGTTGAGAGTCGTATCTCGATGCGTTATCCAGTTGTAGCGCAGAAGAGCGAGAAATGCATGCATTTTACGCTGACTTGCCCGCGTTGACTCGTGTCCTCGGTTCCGTGGTCAAAGGGACTGTGATGTCATCGTTGCGTCCCGTTTCGCCAGCAGACGGGCAGAGCGTACATGCATCGAAGAACACCTCGGTTAAAAATAACGATGACTGCGTTCTCGGCGCGGTGTCGAGTCCGAATCTGACGGTGGTCGATAAGCGTTTAAATCGGTTGTTTGCAGCGTTCCCTGTTGCCAGTCGTATCTCGATGTCTTGTCCACATGTTGCGCAGAGCAGCGAAAAATTAAGGCATGCACGTCAAAGGGACTGTGATGTAATCGTTGCGACCCGTTCCGCCAGTAGACGGGCAGAGTGTGCATGCATCGAAGAGCACCTTGGTTAAAAATTACGATGAGTGCATTGTCGGCGCGGTGTCGAGTCCCAATCTGACCGTGGTCGATAAGCGTTTATACAGGTCGCCAGTGACCATTTCTTGTTGAGAGTCGTATCTCGATGCCTTGTCCATGTGGACACGACGAAGCATGGTGCATGAATGACGCTTTATTGAAGAAGGCGAGCGGTTATATAGGCAAGCGGTTAGATAACAGAAATGGGGGCTGCTTCTGTCCGGCTAGGCGCGTGTGCATGACTTGCACTACGTCACATCTCCCCTCTCTCTCTTTTTTTTTTAATCGTCGAATCAAGTAGAGTTTCAGAACTCAGGCGCCGGGTATCTTCGTGGTTGTTGGCGCTTCCGTTCACTCCTGCGGAGTTGTGTAGATTCGGATGTCCCTGTAGTGTCTGGGACTCCCACAGCTGGCAGCGGCGCGGGAGTCTTGTGGTCTGGAGGCGAGGGAGGAGGAGCCGGATTGAGGTGTTCTCTTGTGCGCTGAAACTGTTGACCCTCTTCCGTTTTGACGATGTAGGCACGAGGAGTCTCAGCCCGCTGTACGACCGTGACAGGGGACCATGATCTTGAGGGCACATTGTACATAGTTGCGGTCGAGCCAGTGCGAAGCTCTGGAAGAGGCCGTGTACCTCTGTTGTAGAAGCAGCGTTGCTTGCTCCTGATGTCTTCTAGCCTTCGTCGCACGGTCTTGGGTGGCACTGTTTGTGGCTGTAGGTGGCTGGTTGGTACAGGAAGCAGCGTTCTTGTCTGTCGGCCCATGAGCCTCTGCACAGGGGACTTCAGAGAAGAGTCCCGTGGTGAATTTCGACACTCAAGCAATGCGGCACAAAACTCAGTGCTGCCGAAACGGAACCGCCTTAACAGCTTCTTAGCTTCCTATACTGCTCTTTCTGCCATTCCATTCGAGCGGGGATAGTACGGACTAGACCGGACGTGTTGCAGGCCAATCTTATCGGCGTAATCCTTGAACTGTTGGCTACTGAAGGGTGGTCCGTTGTCTGTGCAAAGCCGCCTTGGGAAGCCATGTGTTGCGAAGATGTCATTGCATGCTGCAATAACCTTGTTGGCTGACGGCGCTTGCACAAGCCTGATTTCAAAAAAGAAAGAGTAGAAGTCAACAACGATTAAGTACTCGGCACCGTTGTGATGACAAATATCAGCTCCTACTGACTCCCAGGGCAGAGTTGGTATCTCGTGACTTAACAGCGGTAGTCGCGCATTTCTTGATTTGTACTTTTGGCATGTTTGACAGCGTTGAGCGACTTCCTCAATATCGCTGTTTATACTTGGCCAGAAGACAACGGTTCGGGCGCGTGCCTTCATTTTTTCTGCTCCTGTGTGCGCAGCATGAAGAGAAGCCAGTACCTCACTGCGCAGTCTGGCAGGAATGATAAGGCGATTGCTCCGGAACACAAGGCCGGATTCAGTATGCAGCTCGTCGCGGAAGCTCCAGTAGCTGCGTAGCTCGGTAGTGACGTCAGCCTTGTCAATGGGCCACGCTGTGCTTGCATACTGGCGAAGTTTCACCATGCTTGGGTCACGGTCCGTCTCCCGCAGAACTTGCTCCAGGCGCCTGTCTGAAGCTTGAAGACAAGCGATAGTGTTAACGTGGAAATGCGCGCAATGTTCTACGAGCTGTGCTTTATTAGGAAAACGTGATAACGCGTCAGCGATGAACAGTTGTTTTCCCGGAGTATACTTGACATTTATATGGTATTTTTGTAGGTTTAGACGCATACGCTGCAGGCGGAGAGGGCACTGGCATAATGGCTTCTTGAAAATCATTTCGAGCGGCTTGTGATCAGATTCCACAATGACTTCTGGCTGCCCGAAAATGTAGTCCTTGAATTTTTCACAGCCGTGGACGATTGCTAGCATCTCTTTCTCTATCTGCGCGTACATTTGCTGTGCTTCTGTCAGCGAGCGAGATGAGTAAGCTAAGGGGTGTCCATCCTGCATTATCACAGCGCCAATTCCGTTTTGGCTGGCGTCTACAGAAAGGGTGATTGGTTTGCCCTTCTGGTAATATGCCGATATGGGAGCCGTTGCTAGTGCTTCGCGCAGTGCTTCAAAGTTTTTTTGATGTCTGTCTTCCCAAACCCATGCAGCATTCTTTTTTAAAAGTTCTCGGGGCGATGCTGTGAGCGTTGACATATTAGGAATGAAGCGGGAAACGAAGTTCACCATACCCAAGAATGTCTGTAGCTCTTTCCGGTTGCAAGGGGCCTGCACGTGGAAAATATCTTCCAGTCTCCCTGGATCCAGGCTCAACCCGTCGCGCGTCAACACGTGGCCTAGGTACTTGACGGATTCCTGCAAGAAGTTACACTTTGTTTTGTTCAATTTCAAGTTGTGCTCCTGACATCTTGTCAGCACATTGACAAGATTTGCGTCATGCTCTTCTTTAGTGCGACCCCAGACTATAATGTCGTCCATTACGACTGCTGTGCCAGTGAGACCTTCTAGTACTTTGTGCATGGCGCGCTGAAATATTTCGGGAGCCGAAGAAATGCCGAAAGGCATACGTAGAAACCTGTAACGACCGTACGGAGTGCTCATTGTGCAAATTCTGGAGCTTTCTTCATCCAGTTTTATCTGCCAAAATCCCGTAGCGGCATCCAAAGTCGAAAAGTATTGTGCTCCACACAGAGACGGTGCAATGTCTTCTAGCGTTGGCATAGGATAATGTTCCCTCAGCAGCGCTTTGTTCAAATCAGATGGATCGAGACATATGCGTACCTTGTCGTTCTTTATGACGGTAACCATGTGGCTGGACCACTCGGTTGGCTCGGTCACCTTGGAAACTACTCCGGCTGCTTCCATGCGGTCCAGTTCCGCTTTTACTCTGTCCTCGAGTGCGAACGGAATCCGGCGTGCTGCTTTGACCACTCCTTGGGAACCTGGCTTGAGCTTCAAGTGGTAGACGACACCCTTGAGCTCGCCTAATCCGGAGAAGACGTCTTCATACGGCTTGACTACGTCGTACAGCTCTTGGTGCTCCAGTGAAGCAATTCGGCGAATCAAGCCTAGCTTCTCGGCAACTGAGCCGCTAAGAGTCACGGGTATGTCGTCTTCCATTACGAAGAATGTCGTTTCAAATGTTCCCTCGGGTCCGGTCACATGAAGGTGACTACGTTTCGTTGCTCTTTTCTGAAAGCCAAAAAATGTGTTCAGCACGACAGCGCAGTTTTCGGGTTGCTTTTGAGTTATCTTCTGCTGCTGGCTGCGTGATATGACCGAGCAATTGGCTCCTGTATCAAGCTTGCAGGCAACGGGCGTTTCTTCTATTCTCACGATTGCAGTCTAGCGGTCGTCTTTCTTGCTGCTTGGCGATAATGTTTGCAACCAGAAATTATCTGCCTGTCCTTCTGAATTCGCTTCCAGTGACGCCACTTTTTGCTCTTTCACGCAGAGGTTAGCGCTCTTCGTTTTGCACGCAGCTGCAAAATGATTTCTTTTGCTACATTTTAAGCACGTGCGTCCCTTTGCAGGGCGTGTTTCACTGTTGTGAACACGAGCACATTTGTTACAGCGACGTTTCATTTGGAGGACCGCATTGACCTCCACTTGACAGTTCTTGCCGGAGTGTATTTCTTCACTTTGCTCTTTGCCGTGTTCCCGAGCTCGACACATTTCAACAGTTTTGGCCAAGGAAGCATTTTCAGAAAGAAGCGTTTCTTGAAGCTTCTTGTCTCTCATTCCCAGAATGATTCTGCTTCTTAGCATGCGTTCTTCCAGCTCACCGAATTCACAGCTTTTTGCTAGTACACGCAGCTCCGTTAACAAATCGTTAAAATGTTCGTCTTCCTTCTGGTCACGGTTTCCAAATCGAAACTCGTGATAAGCTAGGTTTAGTGCTGGTTTGTAGAACGCTTCAAACTTTCGCTGCAGTACAGCAATGTCGCTTTTATCCTCTCCAGCATCAAATACGAAAGTGCTGTACGTTTTGCGTGCGTCTTCTCCAATACTGATGAGAAAAGTGGCTGCCTGTACCTCTTTCGGTTGTTGATCCAGGTAGGTTGCAGTTGAGAAGAGCTCGAACTCTTGCTTCCATGCTTCCCAGCTATGCCAGACATCTCCCGTTGTATCCAGGGCCTTCGGTGGTGGCAGCAGCGAAGTGACAGGGGCGGCAGGCTGGGCGCGGTGCTGCTCGGCGTCTGTCATGGCTCTGGTCCGATGAAATTACCCGGGCCTCCCGGATTGCCGTGCTTCTGCCGTCGGTTACGTTGCCCGGTTGCGTTGCGCGATCGCTAACCGGCCACTTCTGACACCATGTGGACACGACGAAGCATGGTGCATGAATGACGCTTTATTGAAGAAGGCAAGCGGTTATATAGGCAAGCGGTTAGATAACAGAAATGGGGGCTGCTTCTGTCCGGCTAGGCGCGTGTGCATGACTTGCACTACGTCACAGTCCAGTTGAAGCGCAGAACAGCGAAAAATGCATGAATTTTACGCTGATTTGCCCGCGCTGGTTCGTGTCCTCGGTTCCGTGGTGAAAGGGACTTTGATGTCATGGTTGCGTCCCGTTCCGCCAGTAGACGGGCAGAGCGTGCATGCATCGGAGAGAACCTCGGTTAAAAATAACGACGAGTGCATTGTCGGCGCGGTGTCGACTCCCAATCAAACGGTAGTAGATAAGCGTTTAAATAGGTCGTACGTCAGCGTTCTCTGTTGACAGTCGTATCTCAATGTCTCGTCCAGATGTTGCGCAGAGCAGCGAAAAAATAAGGCATGCAATTTCCGCTGACTTACTCGCGTTGACTCGTGTTCTCGGTACCGTGGTAAAAGGGACTGTAATGTCATCGTTACGTCCAGCTCCGCCACTAGACGGGCAGAGTGTGCATGCATCGAAGAGCACCTCGGTTAAAAATTACGATGAGTGCATTGTCGGCGCGGTGTCGAGTCCCAGTCTGACGGTTGTCGACAAGCGTTTAAATAGGTCGTACGTCAGCGTTTCCTGTTGCCAGTCGTATCTCGATGTCTTGTTCATATGTAGCGTAGAGCAGCGAAAAAGGCATGCACTTTCCGCTGACTTGGTCGCGAGACTCGTGTCCTCGGTTCCGTCGTCAAATGGACTGTGATGTCATCGCTGCGTCCCGTTCCGCCAGTAGACGGACAGAGCGTGCATGCATCTAAGAGCACCGCGGTTAAAAATAACGATTAGTGCATGGTCGGCGCGGTGTCGAGTCCCAATCTGACGGTGGTCGATAAGCGTTTATACAGGTCGCCAGTGACCATTTCTTGTTGAGAGTCGTATCTCGATGCCTGGTCCAGTTGTAGCACAGAACAGCGAAAAATGCATGAATTTTACGCTGACTTGACGGCGTTGACTCGTGTCCTCGGTTCCGTGGTCAAAGGGACTGTGATCTCATCGTTGCGTCCCGTTCCGCCAGTAGATGGGCAGAGCGCGCATGCATCGAAGAGCACCCCGGTTAAAAATAATGATGAGCGCGTTGTCGGCGCTTTGTCGTGTCCCAATCTGACGGTGGTCGACAAGCGTTTAAATAGTTCGTACGTCATCGTTCCCAGTTGCCAGTTGTATGTCGATGTCCTGTCCAGATGTTGCGCAGAGCAGCGAAAAATATAAAGCATGCACTTTCCGCTGACTTGCTCGAGTTGACTCGTGTCCTCGATTCCGTGGTCAAAAGGACTTTGACGTCATCGTTGCGTTCCGTTCCGCCAGTAGGCGGAGAGAGCGTGCATGCATCGAAGAGCACTTCGGTTAAAAATAACGATCAGTGCATTGTCGGCGCGGTGTCGAGTCCCAATCTCTGGGTGGTCGCTAAGCGCTTAAATTGGTCGTACGTCAGCGTTCTCTGTTGCCAGTCGTATGTCGATGTCTTGTCCAGATGTTGCGCAGAGCAGCGAAAAAGGCGTACACTTTCCGCAAACTTGCTCGCGTTGACTCGTGTCCACGGTTCCGCGGTCAAAGGGACTGTGATGTCATCGCTGCGTCCCGTTCCGCCAGTAGACGGAGAGAGCGTGCATGCATCGAAGAGCACCTCGGATAAATATAACGATGAGTGCATTGTCGGCGCGGTGTCGAGTCCCAATCTGTCGGTGGTCGATAAGCGTTTATACTGGTCGCCAGTGACCATTTCTTGTTGAGAGTCGTATCTCGATGCATTGTCCAGTTGTAGCGCAGAACAGCGAAAAATGCATGCACTTTCCGCTGACTTGCACGCGTTGAATCGTGTCCTCGGTTCCGTGGTCAAAGGGACTGTGATGTCATCGTTGCGTCCCGTTCCGCCAGCAGACGGGCAGAGCGTACATGCATCGAAGAGCAGCTCGGTTAAAAATAATGATGAGTGCATTGTCGGCGCGGTTTCGAGTCCCAATCTGACGGTGTTCGATAAGCGTTTACACTGGTCGCCAGTGATCATTTCTTGTTGAGAGTCGTATCTCGAAACCTTGTCCAGTTGTAGCGCAGAACAGCGAAAAATGCATGAATTTTACGCTGACTTGCGCGCGTTGACTCGTGTCCTCGGTTCCGTGGTCAAAGGAACTGTGATGTTTTTTTCGTGAGAAGATAGCTCAGACATGTTGGGACACTGTATACGATCTTAAAGACGCAAATTTGGCTTACGAGGCTTTTTTCAGCCTATTGAAAGAAAGTTATGACACTAGCTTTCCTTTTAAGTGCATTAAACACAAAAAGAAAATACGTAAACCATGGATTAGTGCAGAGCTATCTGCCAGAATACGGAGAAAGAATGCATTATACAGTGAATTTATAAAGACCAGAGACCCCGAAATATTTCAGGCTTTTAAAAAAAATTAGGAATCGTTTAGACAAAGATATAAAAAAAGCCAGGCGAGATTACTATACACTTTCCTTTAATTCACTAGCTCCAGGTACGGCCGCAATGTTGAAAAAACTGGTCTCTTTGTTGAACTGCAATATTCCCGAGGAAAGGATGCAGAGCTTAAAAATAAATGGTCTTGAGTTACAGGAAAAAACACTTGCAGACGCTTTTAACGAACACTTTGTTAAAATTGGAAGTAACAACGCACCAGACAATGATCTTGATGGTATTCCATACAACTCTATCTCTATATTTTTGTATCCAGTAAATGAGGGAGAGATAATTAGCACAATTCACAGTCTAAATAATAGTACCGCTAAAGATATTGATGGTATCCAAATAAAACCAATCAAATATGTTGCTGACCTTCTCTCTCCTTGTCTTACCTATATCTTCAATATCTGTATAAGCGAAGGCACGTTTCCTCGAACGATGCAGATAGCGCGAGTCGCTGCGCTCTTTAAAAAAGGCGATAAAAACGACTTAGGAAACTATCGACCGTTATCAATCCTTGCCGTCTTTTCAAAGCGTTTAAATCGGTTGTACGTCAGCGTTAAATCGGTTGTACGTCAGCGTTAAAGCGTTTAAATCGGTTGTACGTCAGCGTTCCCTGTTGCCAGTCGTATCTCGATGTCTTGTCCACATGTTGCGCAGAGCAGCGAAAAATTAAGGCATGCACGTTCCGTTGATTTGCTCGCATTGACTCGTGTCCTCGGTTCCGTGGTCAAAGGGACTGTGATGTCATCGTTGTGTACCGTTCCGCCAGTAGACGAGCAGAACGTGCATGCATCGAAGAGCACCTCGGTTAAAAATAACGATGAGTGCATTGTCGGCGCGGTGTCGAGTCCCAATCTGACGGTGGTCGATAAGCGTTTAAATCGGTCGTACGTCAGCTTTCCTTGTTGCCAGTCGTATGTCGATGCATTGTCCAGTTGTTGCGCAGAGCAGCGAAAAATTAAGGCATGCACTTTCCAGTGACTTGCTTGCATTGACTCGTGTCCTCGGTTCCGTGGTCAAAGGGACTGTGATGTCATCGTTGCGTCCCGTTCCGCCAGTAGACAGGCAGAGCTTGCATGCATCGAAGAGCACCTCGGTTAAAAATAACGATGAGTGCATTGTCGGCGCGGTGTCCAGTGCCAATCTGACGGTCGTCGATAAGCGTTTAAATAGGTCGTCCGCCAGCGTTCCTTTTTGCCACACGTATCTCAATGTCTTGTGGAGGTGCAGGGCAGAACAGCTAAAAAGGCAGGAATTGTCCGCTGACTTCCTCGCGTTGACTCGTTTCATCGGTTTCGTGGTCAAAGGGACTGTGTTGGCATCGTCGCGTTTCGTTCCGCGAGTTACCGGGCAGAGCGTGCATACATTGAAGAGCACCTCGGTTAAAAATAACGATGAGTGTGTTGTCGGCGCGGTGTCGAGGCCCAATTTAACGGTTGTCGATGACAAAGCACACCAGCAATCTTAGCACATGATATACCTGCTTTCAATCTGCTGCCACACACGATGACTGCATTCTCGGCGCAGTGTCGAGCCCCACTATGACGGTCCTCGATAAGCGTTTAAATAGGTCTCTTGAGAGCCTTCTTTTTTGCCACTCGTATCTCGATGTCTTGTCCAGATGCAGCGCAGAGCAGCGAAAGAAGCATGTGTAGCCGCTGATTTCCTCGCGTTGACTCGTGTCCTCAGTTCCGTGTTAAAAGGGACTGTGATGGCATCGTTGCGATCCTTTCCACCAGCAGAAGGGCCCAGCCTGCATGTTGCGAAGAGCCCCGGGGTTCAAAATAACGATGAGCGCGGTGTCGAACCCCACTCTGACGGTTGTCGTTAAGCGTTTAAATAGGTCGTCCGCCATCATTTCTTTTTGCTACACGTACGTTGATGTCTTGTCCTGATGCCAAAAGAGCTACAACTGGGCTAGTTGGAAATGCATCCTTGAAGGTATTGGTGAGCGCTACCAAAATACAGAAAGTGACGAACACAGAGGACAAGCGCTTTCTAACAACTGTTTATTCGCCGAAGAAGCAAGATTATATGCACGTATTAACGCCAAATCATAAACAGAAGAGGGAAGGGCACACGGCGCTGCCAAGGGCGATTTAAAGAAAAAAATTTATATAATAAAAAATGTAAAAATATATTATAAAAAGATCAACACGTGCTTTTCCAAGAGCCGAAGGTTACTATTCCTGAGGTAGTTTAATGCAATTCTCCCTAGCATCACCGAAGGGGAACTCGCGCATTGGTTATCTGTAGCAACATGCAAAGCGAATGCTTCGATAATGTCCCGTTCCCGCCTGGTTCTGGCCTTGGTGTTTTTTATCTTCGGGGTGCATTTGTAGTGTGCGCAATGTGGTTCCAGATTCCCGGATTTTGCTACTTGCTCGCATAATCTTTCGTGCTCCCTGAGCCTCTTGTTCAGGCATCTACCCGTTTCCCCTACGTAGGTTCGTTGACAGCTAAGTGGAATGCTGTAAATGACGTTTTCATCACACTCTACATAGGTGATCTGTTTGACGTTGCACCCCTGTTTATTTTGTGGTCTTCATTCTCGTTGACCTTTTTGCGCATTCCAATGAGCTTATTGGGAGCTGGAAAAATAACCTCAACTCCGTACTTGTTCGCTGTCTTCCTTATTCTGTGGGAGATGTTATGAATGTACGGCATCACTACGGGGCGTCCCTCATAGCTCGGTCCTTTATTCTTATCGGACTCAGTTACTTCCCTTAGTAAGCATTCTGCAATGCCGCCAAGTAACTGCTCCGGATAGCCACTAGCCCTCAATCGATAAACCTGTTGAACAATCCTGTGAATAATCGAGTGGGCGCATGATTTTTTATAGCTAGTTTTATTCAAGAAGTTGCTACAGCTCGTTTAACAATTTTAGAATGACCAGAATCAAATCACAACAGTGGTTTTTCTGCCATGGGCTTATAAGCCCAGCAAGTGTGGTTGTCGCTGCAAGTCACCAGCAGGTCTAAGAATCTAATCTGGCAGCCCTGTGGGATTTCAGATGTGAACTCAAGGCCAGGAAAAGCATTCTTCCGTTCATTAAGAATATCTTCCACGCTTATGGAGTCAGTTAGGCTGTTGGGAAGGCAAAGCAGTTAATCATCGACGTAACTAAAGCAAGCTAAACTATTCTGCGTATTTAGTATGCTCAATATCTTCCGATTGTCCTGTGCCAAAAAATGTCGGACAGCACAGGTGCCAAACAAGATCCAATACTTATGCCTCCTTTTTGAAAAAAACATTTCGCCTTCAAATTCCACGTATAAGGAGCACGGGTAGCATTCAAACAATTCAATAAAGCAGTGAACATTCGTTCCACACTGCGTTTGAAAACTGACAGTTCCGAAGTGTTCAATGCTTTCTTCTACAGCTTTCAAGGCGGAGCTCCGTGGAATGCTATAATACATGTCAACCACATCACTTGAAAGACACACCACCGGGGGGTTTGACCTCAAAAAAATTACGATTTCCTCAGACCCTTTAACCAAGTATTTAAAGCAGACAGCTGGGCTAGTTGGTGATCTTTAGATTCAATGCACATGGTAACTGCGCTAGAGACACGGACAAAGACACGGACCATGAACGGGTGCCGAATCAGAAGGATCGAAAGATTGGCTCTTAAGAATTGAGGCAAGCAGCGATGCCAGGTCCCTCAGTCTTCAAAAATGACCCTGAAAGGCATGCCTTCATTGTGCGTCTTGATTGTGAAGAAAGGCTTTAGACAGGTCGCCTTGCACTCTGTGATCTGTTTCTGAAGCTTTTCATTTCCGGTGGATCCGCATTTCAAAGCCACACTGCTCCGAAGTTTGGCAAAAATCGTTTTGCTGATTTTGGCGGGATCGAAGTTCTTTCTTAGTCCTTCCAAAGCCTTACTGTGATAAACGCCTCTGTCAGTGACCACGAACCGATCTGTCTTGTGCGAAGTCATCAGGCAGAGGCTGTTGTCTCTCAGAAATGTTTAAGTATCCTTTGTCGTGTTGTCTCGTGGCTTCAGCTGTTTAACCTGTCTGATGGTTCGCAGTGCTTCAATATTGCATGTGCCTCTTTCCTTGTTGGGCAATCTGTCTGCTACTTCATGAATCCTCGCGAGGTTCTCATCCGGCCCGGGCTTCGGTTGAAGTGCAAATTTTGGTCCCTTGTCAAGGATGTTGCTGACCTGTTGAGGCAGCGTGCGCCCCGAAAGGTTGATTGCTCCGTGATCGTTAGACAGAAATTTCTTTTGTCTTTTTGGAAGACTAGCAAAGTTTGCTTTTCATAGCTGTTCGCCGCATGCTTCGGCGTGTTGGATGAAATACCTTGTCATCTGTCGCGAGGATGAAGTACCTTGTCATATGTCGAATGTTCCTCATCTTCCTCCCCTACTAAATGTGCACTATTTCGTCAGAATCATTGCAGAAGAAAGGTACCGCACTCGCGTTCTCTCATACGCCCTCAGGCATGGAATTTACAGCCAAGCTCTGACAGCATGCTTGGATGTATGGCCCCTGCAGAAAAGACATCAAGATGGCTCTGCAAGCTTCTTCGGGGAGAAAGCTCGAGAAAAATATGGCTCTTCAGGATGCACATCAACGTAATATGTGCGACTTTCCTGGATGAAGCAGCCTCGCGACAGATGACAAGGTGTTTCATCCAACACGCCGAAGCATGCGGCGAACAGCTATGGGAAGCCAACTTTGCTAGTCTTCCAAAAAGACCAAAGAAATTTCTGTCTAACGATCATGGAGCAATCAACCTTTCGGGGCGCACGCTGCCTCAACAGGTCAGCAACATCCTTGACAAGGGACCAAAATTTGGACTTCACCTAAGCCCGGGCCGGCTGAGAGCCTCGCCAGGATTCATGGAATAGAAGACAGATTGCCCGGCAAGGAAAGAGCTGCATGCATTATTGAAGCAGTGCGAACCACCAGACAAGTTAAAAAGCTGAAGCCACGAGACAACAGGACAAAGGATAATATCACCTTTCTGAGAGACAACAGCCAGCCTCTGCCTGATGGCAGGAGAAAACAGGTCGGTTCGGGGTCATTGACAGAGGCGTGTATCACAGTAAGTCTTTGAAAATACTAAGAAAGAACTTCGATCGCGCCAAAATCAGCAAAAGGAATTTTGCCAAACTTCGGAGCAGTGTGGTTTTGAAATGCGGATACACCGGAAATGAAAAGCTGCAGAAACAGATCGCAGAGTGCAAGGCGGCCTGTCTAAAGCCTTTCTTCATAGTCAAGACGCAAAAAGAAGGCATGCCTTTCAAGGTCATTGTTGAAGACAGAGGGACCTGGCAACACTGCTTGTCTCAATTTACAAGAGCCCATCTTTCGATTCTTCCGATTCGGGACCCGTTCATGGTTAAAGGGTCTGAGGAATTCGTAAATTTTTCCAGATCAAGCCCCCGGGTGGTGTGCCTTTGAATTGATGTGGTTGACATGTATGATAGAATTCTACCACGAAGCGCCGCCTTGAAAGCTGTGGATGAAAGCATTGGACACTTAGGAACTGTCAGGTTTCAAAACCAGTGTGGAATGAATGTTAACTGCTTTCTTGAACTGATTGAATGCTACCTTTGCTCCTTGTACGTGGAATTTGAAGGCGAAATGTTTTTGCAAAAAGGAGGCATAAGTATTGGATCTTCTTTGGCGCCATGATTTGGGCCAGCATGAACTTTGGGACACAAACGAAGAGAGACACATGGAACACGGAACACACTGCTGACTAACAACTTTAATGAAAAGGCGCGGAACACGCGGAAATATATAGAGTGGTAAAGGTGGAGAGAGTTGTTAGTCAGCAGTGTGTTCCGTGTTCCATGTGTCTCTCTTTGTTTGTGTCCCAAAGTTCATGCTGGCCCAAATCATGGATTCATACCAACTGGCCCAGAAAAATGCCATTTTGCAGTTTCTTTGGCACCTGTGCTCTCCGACATTTCTTTGGCATAGGGCAATCGGAAGATATCGAGCATACTAAATACGCACCGCATGTTTGCAGGAGGTATTTCGAGGCCTGAATTGGGAACAGTTGGGAATAAGAATAAATGGAGAATACCTAAATAATCTGAGATTTGCTGATGACATTGCCTTGCTGAGTCACTCAGGAGGTGAACTGCAAATCATGATCAACGAGTTAGACAGGCAGAGCAGATCGATGGGTCTAAAAATTAACATGCAGAAAACCAAGGTAATGTTCAACAGTCTAGCAAGGGAACAACAGTTCACAATTGGCAGCGAGAGCCTAGAAATTGTGCCGGAATACGTCTACTTAGGGCAGGTAGTGACAGCTGATCCGGATCATGAGAGGGAGATAACTAGAAGGATAAGAATGGGGTGGAGCGCATATGGCAAATTCTCGCAGATCATGAGTGGCAGTTTACCAATTTCCCTCAAGAGGAAAGTGTACAACAGCATAATCTTACCGGTACTCACCTACGGGGCAGAAACGTGGAGGCTAACGAAAAGAGTTCAGCTTAAGTTAAGGACAACGCAGCGAGCCATGGAAAGAAAAATGATAGGTGTAACGTTAAGAGATCGGAAGCGGGCAGAGTGGGTGAGGGAACAAACACGGGTTAATGACATCCTAGTCGAAATCAAGAGAAAGAAATGGGCTTGGGCAGGGCATGTGATCCGAAGGCAAGATAACCGCTGGTCTTTAAGGGTAACGGAGTGGGTTCCAAGAGAAAGTAAGCGTAGCAGGGGGCGGCAGAAGGTTAGATGGGCGGATGAGATTAAGAAGTTTGCAGGCAAAGAGTGGATGCAGCTGGCAAAGGATAGGGTTAATTGGAGAGACATGGGAGAGGCCTTTGCCCTGCAGTGGGTGTAGTAAGGCTGATGATGATGATGATGATGATGATGATGAAATACGCACAAGATTTTAGCTTGCCTTAGGTACGTCGATGATTACCTGCTTTGCCTTCCCAACAACGTAACTGACTCCATAAACGTGGAAGGTATTCTTTATGAATAGAGGAATGCTTTTCGTGGCCTTGAGTTCACATCTGAGACCCCACAGGGCTGCCAGATTAGATTCCTAGACCTGCTGGTGACTTGCAGCGACAACCACACTTGCTGGGCTTATAAGGCCAGGGAAAAAAAACCGCTGTTGTGATTAGATTCTGGTCATTCAAAAAATTGTTAAACGAGATGTAGCAACTTCTTGCCTAAAACTAGCTATAAACAAATCATGCCTCCACTCGATTATTCACAACATCGTTCAACACGTTTCTCGATTGAGGGCTAGTGGCTATCCGGAGCAGTTTCTTGGCGGCATTGCAGAATGCTTACTAAGGAAAGATACTGGGTGCGATAAGAATAAGAAACTGATCTATGAGGGACGCCCCGTTGTGATGCCGTATATTCATAACATCTCCCACAGAATAAGGAAGACAGCGAGCAAGTACGGAGTTGAGGTTGTTTTTTCAGCTCCCAATAAGCTCATTGGAATGCGCAAAAAGGTCAACGAGAATGAAGACCACAAAATAAACATGGGTGCAACGTCAAACACATCACCTATGTAGAGTGTGAAGAAATCGTCATTTACAGCATTTCACTTAGCTGTCAACGAACCTACGTAGGGCAAACGGGCAGATGCCTGAACAAGAGGCTCAGGGAGCACGAAAGATTATGCGAGCAAGTAGCGAAATCCTGGAATCTGGCACCCCATTGCGCACACTGCAAATGCACCCCGATGATAAAAAAACACCAAGGTAATAGGTCGGGCCAGAAACAAGCGGGAACGCGAAATTATCAAAGCTTTCGCTATGCATGTTGCTCCAGATAACAAATGCGTCAGCTCCCCTTCGGTGATGCTAGGGAGAACTGAATTAAACTACCTCAGGAATAGTAATCTTCGGCTGTTGTAAAGGCACGAGTTGATGTTTTTATTATATATTTTTGACAATTTTTATTTTATATATATATTTCTTTCTTTATATCGCTCTTGTCCGCGCCGTGTGCTCTTCCCACTTGTGTGTATGATTTGGCATCAATATGTGTATGTAGTAATGCTTCTTCAGAGAATGAACTGTTGTTAGAAAGCGCTTGTCCTGTGTGTCCGTCCCTTTCTGTATTATGGTAGCGCTCACCAATACCTTCAAAGAGTGTCCAGATGCAGCGCAGAGCAGCGAAAAAAGCATGCATTTTCCGCTGACTCTTGCGTTGACTCGTGTTCTCGGTTGTGAGTTCAAAGGGACTGTGTTGGCATCGTCGCGTCCCGTTCAGTTCCGCCAATTAATGGGCAGAGCGTGCATGCATTGAAGAGCACCTCGGTTAAAAATAACGATGAGTGTAATGTTGGCGCGGTGTCGAGGCCAACTGTGACGTTCGTCGTAAGCGTTTAAATAGGTCGTTCGTCAGCTGTCCTTGTTGCGAGTCGTATCTCGATGTCTTGTCTACAGATGCAGCGCAGAGCAGCGAAAAAGGCATGCATCTTCCGCTGACTTGCTCGCGTTGACTAGTGTCCTCGGTTCCGTGTTTAAAGGGACTGTAATAAAATCGCTGCGTCCCGTTCCGCAAGCAGACGGGTAGTGAGTGCGTGCATGCTGCGAAGAGTACCGGGGTTAAAAATAACGATGAGTGCATTGACGGCGCAGTGTCGAGGCCCAATTTGACAATAGTCAATAACAAAGCACGCCAGCAATCTTAACACATGATATGTCTGCTTTCAAGCTGTCGCCACACACGATGAGAGCATTCTCCGTGCAGTGTCGAGCCCCACTCTGACGGCCGTCGATAAGCGTTTAAATAGGTCGCCCTTGAGCGTTCCTTCTTTCCAGTCGTATCTCGATGTCTTGTTATGATACAGCGCAAAGCATCGTGTAAGGCATGCATTTTAAGCTGACTTGCTCGCATTGACTCGAGTCCTCGGTTCTATGGTCAAAGGGACTGTGATGGCATCGTTGCCTCCCGTTCCGGAAGCAACGATGCGATCGTTGTCCCTCTGGCCTCGATACCGACGGCAGGAATCAACGCGAAAAAGTCAGCGGAAAATGAATGCTTTTTTCGCTGCTCTGCGCAGGATGCATACAAGACATCGTGATACGACTGGCAACAAGGACCGCTGACGGACGACCTATTTAAACTCTACCGTTGAGTTGCGCCCAACCTGAGGCTGCCGTCATCTTATTCCATCATCGGACACGTGGCGCTCTAGTGGCAAAACCTGCGTAGACGCAGATTCCAACACGGACCGCGTAACAGAGCGACCGACGGATCAGCGGCCACTTCAGTGCAGTGGCAACAACTACACGACTGCATTGCTAAGATGCTAACTGCGCGCGTTGCAGATCCCTGAATGCATCTGTGACTGGGGCAAAGGAACACCACCCCTGCTGTGAATCTACATGCTGCTGCGAACGATTCCAACTGCTCTTGACTTGCGCCTAACCTGAGGCCGCTGCCATCCAACGGCTTCATCGGGCACGTGGAGTTCTACTGCGAAAACCTGCGTGTACGCTGACTGCAACACGGACCACATAAATGACTGAACGCCGGATCAGCGGTCACTTGGCAGCAGTGGCAAAAATTACATGACTAAAATCTACAGGCCGCATTGCAGATTCCTGAATGCAACTGTGACTGGGACCAAGAAATGCCACCCCTGCTTTGAATGCACAAATCGATAGATTTAACGAAGGTGCGCTTCGCAGCGTGCACGGACGAAACGATGCCATCGTAGTCCCTTTGACCTCGGAACCGAGGACACGAGTCAACGCGAGCAAGTCAGCGGAAAATGCATGCCTTTCTCTCTGCTCTGCGCTGCATCTGGACAAGACATCGAGATACGACTGGCAACAAGTAACGCTAACGGACGACCTATATAAACGCTTATCGAAAACAGTCAAAGTGGGGCTCGACACCGCGCCGACAATGCACTCATCGTTTTTTTCAACACAGGTGCTCTTCGCAGCATGCACGCTATTCCTGTCTCCTGACGGAACAGAACGCAGCCATGCCATCCCTATTGAAAAACCCGTATATGATCATAAAGGTAGATATATTTATTTATAGGTAGCTAATAGGGGCGGATGGTGTCGGCTGGCAGGCATTTAGGAATATAATAATAATAATAATATATTTATTCGACCATCATGCGGTACATGATGACCGGGAGCCCGGAGTAAAAGCTGCCCATTGACAGATTGACAGAGCCCTGGCCCACCTACATTCTGGCAGCAGCAATGAAGGCCGAAATCAGGGCAACACAAGCAATCACGAAAAAGCACTTCAAGGTGAGAAACTACACGATCACAAGAAATAAAAAAACACCAACAAAACATTAGCACAGCCACACATGGACACTTTTTCATTATACAGGGAGATGAGTAAACCTGCAAAAACCAATAGCACAATCACAAAATATGTGTTCAAGAAGCAGAAGAAAAAAATACATGAAAAAACAAGAAATATTGTATGTGAGAAAGGAATAGTTCCGTTAAACGTTTGTGTGATATATCCTGCAAATTAATGTTCAGTTCTAAAAGTTGGTTCAGGTTTCGCGGCAGCCTATTTTGTAGCGTATGTAGACCGTAGTTAGTTCGATACGTTTTCATTATCCATTGATTCCTGCTTCTAGTTTCATACTTCGGACTGCGATTGTCTAATTCTGCTAGCGTTTGAAGGAAGCGTGTGTGATTAGATAATTCTTGTTTGAAAGCTCGACACAGACGATACGGAAACATGTTCGGTATAGGAATTATTTTATGCTTTGGGAACAGTTCAGCGGTGTGATAAGACCGCGGTACGTTTTTAAGAAGGCGCAGAAAACGTTTTTTAGTACGTGAACCTTTTGCAGGTTTTTCTGAGTTGTAGCACCCCAGACCAAGCCACAATAATTAAGGCGAGAATTAAAAAGCGAGTGATAAATAAGAGCATCGCAGATTTTGGGAGTACGTGACGATTACGGCAGAGAAGACCAAGAATTTGAGATAATTTTGTGGTTATAAGTAATATGTGGGCGTCCCAAGACATGCCTTCATTAAATATAACACCTAATGTTTTGAACGTTGCTACTGCTTCTAAAGGACAGGACCTTAAAGATATAGTTTTGCTCAAATGGACTAGTTTGTTTTTAGAGCGGAAGATTGCAACTTTCGTCTTTAAGATATTAATTTTTAACGCGTTTCTCAGGGCTTATTGATCTAGTTGCTCCAACCCGCAGTTTTCTCTATCTACCAACTCATCTATGTTGTCCCCAGATATCAATACACTAGTGTCATCAGCATAAATAACACATTTTACGAGCGGTACAGCACAAACAATGTCATTAATGTAGGTATTACAAAGAAAAGGACCAAGTATACTGCCTTGGGGAACGCCAGAGCAGACGGGCTGCATTTCAGATGTGAAACCATGTAATGTAGCTGCCTGTTTGCGAAATTCTAAAAATGATTTTATTAGTGAGACTGCGTGCCAGCGAAAGCCGCCTAGTTCTAACTTACGCAGTAGCAAATTGTGATTAATAAGATCAAAAGCTTTCGTGAAATCAATAAAGATTCCAATTACTATTTTGTTTTGTTCAAGGTCGTTCAAAATGTGTTCTTTCTGGTCTATTAAAACAGATTCTGTGGATAAGTATTTTCTAAAACCATATTGATAGCTCGTAAAAATATGGTTATCAGACTCAAAAGAAATAAATTGCTGATAGATAATTTTTTCAAGTAATTTAGAATATAGTGGAAGTATTGATATGGGCCAGTAGTTGTTCACTTCGTTTCTATCACCTTTTTTGTAGAGGACAGAAACACGTGCACACTGCATACCACTAGGAAAGACAGCATTTGAAATACATACATTCATAATATTGTAAGGGAAGACTTCAAGGGAGACGTTTATTCCAGCCCGCTGGCAAAGACGTGCTCCCAGCGAACAGCACCAAGCGATGACGATGGGAATGTGCAGTGCATGAAAAGAGGATGAAGTCGCAGCCAGAGAGGCGACGACGACGAAAGCGCATAAAGTGCACACACTAACTACCCGCGCGGTCAGAAGCGGCCAGCCTGGCCGCGATTAGTCCGATGCAATCGCCGAATAAAATGCTTCAGGCGGGAGACGTGGACAATTTCAGTCCCGCGGTAACGGCGGTCCGGGGGAGGATCAACAGGGGTGACGCGGTAGTTCACTGGTGAAGTTTGGTTGAGCACCAAGTAGGGACCAATGAAACGAGGCTGAAACTTGTCACAAAGACCAGGCGTCCGGAGAGGGGTAGAAAGCATAACTTCGTCTCCAGGGTTGAATGACACAACGCGGTGCGTCATGTCGTAGTGACTCTTGCGATCCTCCTGGCAGGCGTGAGTGTTCAGGCGAGCAAGGTGGCGGCATCGGGCCACGCGGGAGAGAAATTGTTCGGGGAGAGACGGTGAGGAGCTCGCAGGCGTCGAGAAGCAAGAGGCGTCGGGAAGGGTAGTGGGAGAACGGCCCTACACGAGAAAAAACGGGGAGTAACCAGTGGTTCGTTGCAACGCGGAGTTGTAGGCAAAAGTGACGAAAGGAAGGACTGTGTCCCAATTCCAGTGGTCAGGTTCGACGCACACAGCAATCATATCTGAGAGGGTGCGATGGAACCGCTCTGTAAGACCATTGGTCTGGGGATGGTAGCTGTACGTCATCTTGTGAAGTGTAGAAGAAGCTTGCAGAACATAGGCAAGAACGGTCGAAACGAACGTCCGGCCGCGGTCACTGAGAAGCACCTGAGGGGCGCCATGGCGGAGCACGATGGATTGAAGAAAGAAGGAGGCAACTTCGGGCGCCGAACCATCAGGCAAGGCTGCGGTCTCGGCGTAGCGTGTGAGATGGTCTATGGCAGTGACTATCCATCCATTACCTCGTGTAGTGCCAGGAAGCGGGCCATACAAGTCGATGCCGACGACGGCGAACGGCGTGGCGGGGCATGGTAGAGGCTGCAGATGCCCAGCGGCAGGTGAAGTCGCCCGTCTGCGGCGCTGGCAGAGCGGGCAAAATGCGACGTATTTAGCGACGCTGGAGGAAAGGCGAGGCCAGAAGAAACGGCTCTTGACGCGGTCATACGTTTTGTGAAAACTTAAGTGACCGGCTGTCGCGTCATCGTGGAGGGCCTCCAAAATACGGGAGCGAAGTGTATGTGGCACCACGGGAACCCAGCGGGTGCCATCGGGGCAGAAAACGTAGCGGCAGAGCACATAATTTTCGAGTCAGAACTGGCCATGCTGCCGACGCAACCGAGCGGTAGGAGGGTAGGAAGCGCCCATGAGACGGTCGATTAGGGAGCGGCAATACGCATCGTTGCGTTGGTTCGATGCAAGATCGTTTAAATCGTCAGATGCGACGCATGGGAGTGCGGCGAGGTGCTGAAGAGCTTGCGACGATGAGGAGGCGCTGTGAGATGTGGAAGGTGGGGTGGAAGACAGACACGAAAAGTCCTGAAGAGGGCAATGAGAAAGAGCATCGGCGTCTCGATGTGTTCGACCGGACTTGTAGGTGACGTCAAAACGGTAATTCTGGAGACGAAGAACCCAGCGGCCAAGGCGCCCAGTCAAGTTTTTCAGGCTAGACAACCAGCATAAAGCGTGATGGTCTGTGACGACCGTGAAGTGGCGACCGTAAAGGTAGGAGCGAAATTTATGCACTGCCTAAACGACGGAAAGACATTCCCGCTCAGTGATAGTGTAGTTACGTTCGGCAGGTGTCAGAGTGCGGCTGGCGAACGCAATAACTCTTTCGCGAGAAGTAGTATCACGCTGCAGAAGAACAGCACCAAGGCCATGGCCGCTAGCGTGAGTGTGTAGAATGGTTGGAGCAGCATCGTAGAAATGGTCAAGGACAGGGTCGGAGGTGAGAGCTTGCTTTAAGGCTTGAAAAGCACTTTCGCATTGCTCAGTCTAAACGAAAGCACTGTGAGCAGCGAGGACCTGATGCAATGGGGCGGCAATGGTCGCAAAATTTCGTATAAAGCGCCGAAAATAAGAGGACAGACCGAGGAAACTACACAGTTCTTTAGTGTGCTGGGGACGGGCAAAGTTCAAGACAGCGGTAAGCTTGTCAGGGTCGGGTCGAATGCCGTCCCGGCTGACGAGGTGGCCTAAAATGGTGATTTCCTTCCTGGCGAAATGGCACTTTTTCGTAATTAGTTGAAGGCCAGCAGAAGCGAGGCAAGTGAGCACTTCATCGAGGCGGCCTAAGTGTTCTCGAAAAGTTGAAGAGAAGATAACAAAATCGTCCAGATAGCATAAGCAGGTTTTCCATTTCAGGCCGCGAAGGACGGTATTAATCACGCGTTCAAAAGTAGCAGGAGCGTTACACAGTCCAAAAGGCATAACATTAAATTCGTAAAGGCCGTCAGGAGTAGCGAACGCGGTTTTTTCCTTGTCGGCTTCATGCATGGGGATCTGCCAGTAACCAGAACGGAGATCTAGGGTCGAAAAGTATTCAGTTCCTTGAAGAGAGTCGAGGGAGTCATTAATCCGGGGCATAGGGTAAACGTCTTTACGAGTGACTTTGTTGAGGGCACGGTAATCAACAGAAAAGCGCACTGGCCCATCCTTTATCACCAAAACCACCGGGGAAGACTAGGAACTGGCGGAAGGGCGAATAATGTCTCGGCGGAGCATATCACTGATATTGTCCTCGGTGACTTTGCGTTCAGATAAGGAAACGCGGTACGGTCGGCGGCGAACAACCAAGGTACCCTCGGTCACGATGCGGTGCTTTGCCACAGAAGTCTTGCCCAGGGTATAGGAAGCCACATCAAAAGATCCCTGGTGCTTGAGAAGCAAGTGTAGTAACTCTTGCCGGTGCGACGCTGGGAGGTCTGGATTGATGGTGGCAGAGAGGACGGAGAGAGAAACATCCGCAGAGGGAGGCGGCGAGGAGGAGGGTGCGGTAAGTACGACGAAGGATACCGGGTGCATGTCCAATGTGCAGGAAAATGAAGTGCCTTTGGGTAATACTAGAGGCTCACGAGAAGTGTTCAAGGCAGCGACGACGGCCGACCCATTTTCAAACCGAATCAGGCTAGGCGGCAAGCCAAGGCCCCTGATCAGATGTCGAGCAGAAGGCGCGATGAAGATATCCCCATGGACGATGGTATCAGAAGTAAGTCGTACAAGATTTTGACCCCCAGCGGGCAAAACCGCATCAGCAGCTGTGAAAATCAACGCCTCTATCTGTAAACCTTCATCCCACACTGAAACCATATTAGACGGGCGCTCCGGAGGTATTTGTCGGTGTCCGAAGCATGCAGCTTTCCCTCCAAAAACTGCAGCAGCTAGTTTTCCGAGCGCAGGTCAGGCGCCGCAGAAGCCGGCCGAAGCGGAGAAGAAGAGCGGCGGAACGGCGAAGGGGATCGAGCTCTGGTGGGCCGATAACCACGAGGGCAAGAAGAGGTGGGGGGAGGTGAAGAAGAACGTCCCAAAGAGTCAGGAAAGGCATGGCGTTGAGGAGAGGGCGCACGAGTAGAGTAGCCGCTTTCGAAGGCCGCATACCCGCGACGTTCGTCTTGAAGGCGCCGGCAGCAGAAGCGGGAAATATGGTCCCGGAAGCCGCAATAATAACAAATCAGGCGGCTGGGGTGCCAGGGCGAGGAGAACGCTGGCGTTGAGGCTTGATGTGCTAAAGCGGTGACATGGTCGCGGGGCGGCGCTGGCGTTGGAGGCGGACCAAAGACAGGTGGCATTGCAGCGACCTGAGCGTACGTGAGTGGAGGGCGAATAGCAGGAGTGTCTCGTGCCAGAGAGCAGGCTACTGAGGCCAACTCTTCTTTGATGATGCTGCGAAGGCCAGCACCAGTAGAGGACGGAGCAGAAGGCGCAGGTACGGTGAGGCACGGAGAACAGTGAGCGAGAAGCTCCTCACGAATGAGCGCACGAATGAGGGCATGCAGGTCGGAGTCGGCCGGCAAAAAGGAGGCAGCCGGGTCAGGTTGTAAACGGATAGATTGCAGCTGATCGAGGCGTTGAAAGGTCGCGATGATATCATCGACGGTAGTAGGGTTTTGGACGGCAAGGGCATTGAACGCCAGCGAGCCGATACCCTTCAGGACGTGGCGAACACGGTCAGCCTCGGTCATGGTGTCATTGACACGGCGGCAGAGAGCAAGTCGCGTTGACATCTGGGGGTCGCGTTGACGGCTGCTCACGGTCCAAGTTGCGGGGACAGCAGAGGGCGAGTGGGAGGAACCCGGGCCATCGGCGTTCTCCTCTTGAGGCATGACGACGAGAGTGCACAAGCGACGACCGGAACGCAGCTCCAGCGAGAAGCGGGGAAAGAGGATACGGGGGATCCAAGGAGCACCTCCACCACGTGTAAGGGAAGACTTCAAGGGAGACATTTATTCCAGCCCGCTGGCAAAGACGTGCTCCCAGTGAACAGCACCAAGCGATGACGATGGGAATGTACAGTGCATGAAAAGAGGATGAAGTCGCAGCCAGAGAGGCGACGACGACGAAAGCGCATAAAGTGCTCACAATATGCGTAACACAAGGCAAAATAAGGTCAAAAATGAACCGGATCGGCTTCATTTGCATCACGTTGACATCACAAGCCATAGAGCAGTTTATCGCATGAAAATTTGTGAATACTTCAGCTTCATCAACAGGTTTAAGAAATATAGAATTTGGAACTCTATTTACATCCTTTAGGTCGTTTTCAACAAGAACAAAGTGTTTATTAAATGTTTCTACTAAATCCTGACCAGAAATATTGATACAATTTATTTTAATTGAATTAATGGCATTTTGCTTAATGTTCCGCGCTAATAAATTATTCATCTTTTTCCACATGAGATCTGAGCGGCCATTAGTTGAAGCAAATTCAGTAGCATAATATTCATTTCTATCCTTTTTGAGTTCTTTGTTAAGGCGGTTCCGGTATGTCTTAAATGTATTGAAGTCATTGGCATATGGGGCCATATAGGCGCCTTTCGTCGGGAATATATGAATGCACAGGTACATATACGCGCTGCACGTTAGGCATATAGGTATGTCCTGATCGTTATAGGAGCCGCCTGTTGGGCATATAGGTATGTCCTGATCGTAATAGGAGCCGCCTGCCCCTTATATGTTTGAACAGGAAAAGCCTGGGCTACTTGTGCAGGTTCGAATTGGACCGGTCAAAATGAACTCTGGCAGGCGTCGACCATTTTTGTAGTCCTGTGTACGGTGATTGCGAAGCAAAATTCGAAAACTTCTGCGATTTTCTTTAGCATGCTGTGCCTTATTGCCTTGAAACTGAAGAATTACGGTAATTTTTTCTTCAGTTTGTCTTTCGATTATTTTTGAACCGCTTCTGAGAGCAGCTAACAGAGCGTAGAAGTTCGAAGTGGCCGCCTCCACCAATGTGCACGCACCCTGAAACGTGGAAAATGTCTTGACTCAATCAGCAGCAACCACAGATTATTGTGTCTACGATCTAGGTAGCAGTGGTTCTGAGAATGCTGCCTCATCATCCGACTTGCGTTCAGCGCCTTTATAGTTAATTTGGGTCCGTCTTGTTCGGCACAGCAGCCGTTTTGAAAAGGGTATATATTCAAATTACGAATGTGGTTTGTCTCATTTGTAGGGCTTCCTTATCATTTGGGCCGGATGGAATCCCACCTGTGTATCGAAGGAACGTTCGCCTGACTGTTTCGCCCAACGGTGTGGCCACGTATACAAGTGAGAGAGTTACGTACGGTTTCATAGGCTCTCCGGAGACTGCGATCGTCAACGTGTAAGCCGCCTGCCGCAAGAAACATGCTCTAGAATGCAGTACATTCACGCGCGCAGAAACTGCAGCACACAATGAAGATCGAATTCCGGATTCATTTCAACGCTGTCACATCGTCCGCCTGGCATGCCGAACAAGACATTAAATGCACAGCAGTAAATACCCTAAGTTTTCGCAATAACCTACGCAATATGGCTTTTATGCTGTGAACGTCGTTAATCTTCTTTATTCCGCAGTAGCTGAAAATAAAAACATGCATGAGGACTTATACAAACGAAAATCAACCAATATTCATGCGAATCAGTACCGCAGTATTGAGACTCTGCCTTCAGAACCATTGCTTCATCTAGAAAGATGCTTGCGGCGTCGCTCGCTCTCTCATTGTAGCCGCCGTACTTAAGTTGCGGACGATTGTTAAGAGATGGCGCTAGCTACTTCCCTAGCTGCGCCAATGCGGGAGGCTGGTCAGAGTGGTGTGGTGCCAAGGCGGTAGCAGCAATGTAATGACATGCTGGCACCCAATCCTTTTTCGCTATTGCCCCTATCCAACGATCTCGCGTAGCGCTGTCGGATGGTAGCTCATGTAAGAGACTCCGGGCTCATTTCTTCTTTCGTTTGAGGTGCAGTTTGGACGCAACAATAGCGCAAAGCGCTTTACAATACAGAATTCTTATCAATACCCACAATGAGCAAGTATAACTGGTGCTCAAGTGCCAAAAGACCGGAACAGTTGCAAGCAGCGAGCGGCAGCAGACAGCAGACGTTTTAACAGTTCTTCGGCTAATATAGGAACATGCATTTTTATATGCAGGATTTTAAAAAATTACTGGGCGCAAAATACTGGCCTAATCGAGAGGAAAACACCGCTCACTATGTAAAATATTATTGCCTAAGTTGTTTGAGATCTAAATAAACATCGGGACTTGTCTACATTTGGTGGAATTAGCGAGAAACTGTTTTCGGCTACGAATGCAGTTTTTGCAGACGCGAACCATGCAGCCTGTCTCACAGGCTGCGCTATCTGCCGGATGGACATGCAACTCACAAACGAAAACATCAGTTTTTTAAAAAGCGTGTGCAGTGCTGTTGGCACATTTTCGGTGCTGTATTTAGTAGCAGAAGCAGTCATTTTCCCTGTGAGATAAATTCCGGAAGGCAGACGAACCCCACCTTCGAAGAGAACGCGCTTCTCGCAACCGCCCATAGAGTTTCTTACTAATAACGAGAGGAAAAGCTGGCGGCGCTGCGCCTGTACCTCCATGGGCGCGCAAAGCATCATGGGGCGATGAGCTACTTGTTGCGGAACAGTAGGGTTTTTTTTCAGGAACACAGAGTGGTGTTACTGAGATGCCCCATTCCGTATCCACGGCGCGCTCCGCGCGCAGACGACTTCGGCGTAAAAGTAGTGTGCAAAAACCATAGTAGTGAAAACGCAACAGCACACAACGCCAATAAAACGTTTTTCTATGCCGGAATACTGCGGAAAAACCTTTTAAAATGTTCAAGCGACAAGTTTTTTCAAGAACATATTTTTTATTAAACTGCGCCACTTAAGCACAAAATACTGGCTTTTAAGGTTTGCAATGCTTGGCCAGTAGGAGAGCAAGCCATCGCTTATTTTGAGCAAACGCTACACTTACATGCTTTTCTGCTCGTTTGTTACAATTTATAGACAGAATATTGAATGATAGGACATTCTTGATTATCGAACATTCTGCTCGTTTGTTACAATTTATAGACAGAATATTGAATGATAGGACATTCTTGATTATCGAACAACGTTTGTTTTTCATTATTTAGTCGGCAAAAGTTGTAGTTCTGCAGTCGGTTGCTCTCCGCCCCATGATGCTTAGAGCGCCTATGGTGGTACAGGTGGTCTCGAGGAGGCTCCATGCAAACTCCCATAGGCTGGGCGCCAGCTTTCCATCTAGTTAGTAGTAAGAAACTCTATGCAACCGCCGAGCCGACGTCGTTTGCCTTGCCATCCGGTAGATGGCGCCGCCTCTGAGACGGGCTGCTTGGTTCGCGTCTGCAAAAACTGTACTCGTAGCCGAAAACAGTTTCTCGCTAATTCCACTAAATATAGCCAAGCACCGATTTTTATGTAGATCTCAAACAACTCATCCCAAATATTCTACAAGGTGAGCATTGCTACATATCGACTAGGCCAGTATTCTGAGCAACGGATTTTCTTCAATTCGGCACATAAAACGTAAGTCCCTGTACGTCTGCCAACGTATCTTTATCAAAAGAATTAAGCTTCATTAAAACAATGGTTAAGTAGCGTATGAGAGAGCAAGTAAAATTTATTGGCGACTTTATTTTAAGTGCTAATTTGTACGCCCTGTCTCGTTCTGTGCATTTTCCGCTTGTGCTACTTCTCATCATCTTGACATTTAGGCCAAGTGCATTTTGGCTGTGACTAAAATGTATCGTTGATTTTCGAGATAGCTCTTGCAATTTGTGTCCTCGGGGAATCAAACCTCCACGCGTCACCTATGGCGCGTGCACTTTAGTCGAACTGGTATTAAATGGAACGCAGGCGGGGTGAGTCGACTGAACGTGCAGCTGTCTAGTCCATCAAAAAGCGTCTTTACTGACTGCAAAATGAGCCCAAAATGTTCAGTGCACTGTGTCTCGTTAATTACGTCGTTCGTCAGCGGTCCTTTTTGCCAGTCATATCTCGATGTCTTGTGCAGATGCAGCGCAGAGCAGCGAAAAACACTAGCAGTTTCCGCTGACTTGCGAACGTTGACTCGTGTCCTCGGTTCCGCAGACAAAGGGACTGCGATGGCATGCAGGCGTCCCGTTGCGCAAGGAGACGGCCAGAGGTGCGAAGAGCACATGGGTGAAAAAAGATAGCTCATTGTCGGCGCTGTGTCGAGCCCATCTCTGACGGTCGTCGGTTAGCGTTTAAATAGGTCGTTCCTCAGCGTTCCTTGTTGCCAGTCATATCTCGATGTCTTGTGCAGATGCAGCGCAGAGCAGCGAAAAACACTAGCAGTTTCCGCTGACTTGGGAACGTTGACTCGTGTCCTCGGTTCCGAGGCTAAAGGAACTACGATGGCATCGTTGCGGCATGTTCCGCCAGGAGACGGGCAGAGGTGCGAAGTGCACCTGGAATAAAAATAACGATGAGTGCTTTGTCGGCGCGGTGTCGAGCCCCACTCTGACGGTCGTCGATAAGCGCTTAAATAGGTCGTCCGTCAGTGTGCCTTGTTGCCAGTCGTATCTCGATGTCTTGTCCAGATACAGCAGAGAGCAGCGAAATAGGCATGCGTTTTCCGCTGACTTTTTCGCGTTGACTAATGCCGTTAGTTTCCAGGTCAGATAGAGTACGATTGCATCGTTGCGTCCATGCATGCTGCGAAGAGCACTTGGGTTAAAAATAACGATGAATGCATTCTCGGCGCGGTGTCGAGCCCCAATCCGGCGCTCGTCGATAAGCGTTTAAATAGGTCGTTCGTCAGCTGTCCTTGTTGTGAGTCGTATCTCGATGTCTTGTCTATAGATGCAGCGCAGAGCAGCGAAAAAGGCATGCACTTTCCGCTGACTTTTCGCGTTGACTCGCGCCGTTGGTTTCCAGGTCAAATGGACTACGATTGCATCGCTGCGTCCCGTTGCGCCAGGAGATGGCCAGAGTGCGCATGCTGCGAAGAGAACCTGGGTTAAAAAAAAGATGAGTACATTGTCGGCGCGGTGTCGAGCGCCACTCTGACGGTCGTCGATTAGCGTCTAAATTGGTCGCCCGTCAACGGTCCTCGATGCCAGCTGTATCTGGATGTCTTGTCCAGATGCAGCGCAGAGCAGCGAAAAAGGCATGCAGTTTCCAGTGAGTTCCTAACGTTGACCCTTGTCCTCGGTACCGTGGTCAAAGGGACTGCGATCCCTACTAAAAAAATGTGTATATGTTGAACGGGTTCAGATACCGGGATTATGGAACAGGACCTATATCCTAGATTGGCCGGGAGTCAGGATTGGAGTCCCAGAATTGGATTGGGCCCCAAAATTAAATTGGCCACCTTAATGGAATGGGCACCCGAATTGAACGGGTTATTCGGAATATCTGTATGGGACTCGTCTAGTAGTTCAGACTCGTCTAAATCATGGCCAGCTTTGTCAGTGTGCGTTTTACACCTTAGAACACGCGTTCAGGGTATAGTTGTCTTTCTAGAATATAGTGCAAACTTGAGCTGGTTGGCAGATGTTTATTTCAGATTTATTTGGTAACCCCACCATGACGTTGTGCTGGCAATACTGTGCAGGTTCGGTCGACAGTCTCAGACAGACAATGCTTCTACACACACATAATATATATGTATTAACATGGTGGGAACATGAATTATGTTCACAAGGAAATGCATAAAGCACAGAAAAATGAGCGTAGAGCAGGAAAGTGAATGTCCTACAATGGACACAGAGGGCCCAAGAGGCAGGATTTTTTTGATTTTTACTATGCTGCGGCTTCCTCAGTGCAGCTGCACCTCAAAAGCAACCGCTGCCGCCTCTCTTCCTTCCCTTCGCATCTGGCTAGGGTGCTGGAGGTCCAATTCAATTCACCTTTATTTTCAACATTTCGCAATGTTGACGGTCTTTCAGGCAAAAAGCTGCGGGGACAGCTTGACGAGGCCTGAAAGCCGGCGGCAGGCAACAGTGACAGAAGTAAAAAAAAAGTTATACATGTACTGTTATTTCAAAAAAGACACATTTTATCATAAATTTACAAATATAAGAGCAGTAGTGAGAGTAAAATACATCAAGGCGTTATACAAGGACTAGCGTATACATGCACACGAGATTACAACACAGACAATCATTGCACTCAAGTTAGACATAAAACTCACATTACTGTGTTTAAAGGATGCAAGCACAGGTCACTCTAGAAATATTGAAAGCAAAACTTTGCAAGTTATTACAGGGTTAATAAAACTGGGCACATTAAGCTTATTGAGTAACATTGCGATTGTATAGCTTAGTGACTGTAGAAGGTAATTTGTTCGGCGGTGTGGAATCACCCCTTTTTCAGGCGCGCGTGTGTTGGAAATATTGCAGCGTAGCGTTGCACCTGAAAGTGTCAATAAGAATTGTCTATACTTTTCATTAGCAAAGGGAAACTGGTGGAGGAGACGGTAATTATGAAGGGAGTGAATATTGATTATATGATGCCGACGAAATAGCTCGGCTGAGGGATGTAAATATGATACGTTGTTTAAGCAACGTATGGCTTTTTTTTCTAGACGAAGTGTATTGACGTTCTTTTTAGTAGTCGTCCCCCATACTAGTGTACAGTAGTTAAGGAGTGAACGGAAGAGGGCGTGATATACTTGTAATCTTACGGGAATCGAAAATATGTCACGCGTCCGAAATAAGGCACCTACGGCAGATGAGAGTTTTTTGGCTAGCTGTTCAACATGACTGTTCCATGTCATCTGACTGGAGAATGTGACACCTAGTATTTTATGCTGTTTCACGACATCTATTTTATAAGATCCTAGGATGAAATCTGTTGGAAGGTGGAATAGTAACCATTAATGTCAACACATTGGGATCGGCCGGTTAGGTACGATTGCAAAAGAGTATTTGTTAACACACGGGCGCCGTAATGATCTAACTTATTAAGGAGGGTTATGTGACATATTGAATCAAATGCTTTACTGAAGTCTATATAGATTCCCAGGGTAAATCAATTATCTTCAATGTTTGTAATGATAATTTCTTTTTGCAACAGAAGGGCAGACTCCGTTGACCTACCCTTACGGAAACCATGCTGACATTCTGTTAAGATATTGTTCTTAGTAAAAAACTCGTCTAGTCGGGTGAGCATAATCTTCTCAAGGCCTTTTGAGAAGGTTGGAATTATCGATATAGGCCTGTAGTTGCTTAAGTCGTTCCTGTTTCCTCCCTTGTATATAACAGAGACTTTTCCACGTTTCATGTCGTCAGGAAAAGTGCCAGATGATAGCGAAAGATTGAATATATGCACTAAGTATGAACATACGAGATCAAGAACATGTTTTATAGGTTTTATCTGAATGCTGTCAATGTCGGGGGCTTTACTATTCTTCAGGCTTTGAAACGTGTCAAACACTTCAGATTAATTTGTGGGTTTTAAAAACATGGTCTCAGGGGAACGTTTCTGTAGGTGTTACTTTGTGATAAGTCCTTCATTGTTCTGGCGGAAAATTGGGCGTTGAAGCGGTCAGATAATGCAGATCCAGAAACTGGTTCCCCATCAATGACGATCTCGAGCAGATCAGGGCGGTTAGGGCACGCTCCAAGCAAGTCATTGATAATTCGCCAAGTTCGATCTGGCCGACCTTTGGACACGTCACTGAATAATTGCTGGTAATAGTATGCTTTTGCTTTTCGTAGTTCGGCCGTAATCTTATTGCGAAGTTTTTTGAATGCCGCCAAAGTTAACGGATCTTTGTTTTTTTAAAACATGCACCGTAGAGTTTTGTCTTTTGACGTATTAACTGCAAGTGTTCAGGATGAATCCAAAGTTTTCGCGCACGCTTATGAAGTTTAAGGCTTCTTAGAGGGAAACAAGAGTTGTAAATTGTCAAAAACATAGACATAAAGGTTTTGTAAGCGCCGTCGGCCGTGCTTTCCTCGAGAACCGTAGTCCAATCGTTGTTCTGGATCCTGTTACGAAACAATTCTAAGCTAGAATCAGTAATGCTTTGATACTTGATTTTGGGCAGTCGTGGTTTTACTCTGGGAGTGGAGCGCGAATAAGCTATGAATATGGGACATTGATCACTAATGCTTGAGCTTATAGTACCAGCCGCCACCACGGGAGTAACAACGTTGGTAATGAACAGATCCAAAATAGTAGAAGTCGTTGGAGTTACACGAGTAGGGGTAACGATTACATTGCGAAAAGCCGATGATGAGTAGAAAGATTAATGTTGAAATCACCGTGCGGGGTTAAATCCAAAAGTGCTGCCGGGTACCCACTGGTGATAAAATGAGTAATGGTTTTCTACTGACTTGGTTGTGTGTGGTGAAATGCTTCGAAAATGGGTTTGTGGCCACACCTTGTATTAAAAAAAGCACTCTTTGGCCAAGGCTGCCGTTGCCCTTTAAAATTAAACATCATATTCCTTCCTCCCCCACCCTCCTTTGAACACTGCTGCTTATACTCACACCTCTGATTCCCCACATCCTCCTCTTTACCCATCGCGGCTTTCGAGGCCAGAAGTATCTCGATGCAATTCAGTGTCAAATGGTAACCAACCACTTCTCTCTCCGTCAACATTGCTACTTACTTTCATGCCCCTCCCACTGCCTTGCTCACCTCACTTCATCCCACTCCTCAAACTTCGCTGCCCCACACTAGTGCCAAAGCCACCTGGCTCTCAAGGGCAATGCTGGTTGGAGCAGTCATCGCATGTTACCACATGTGAAATAGCCACTGTGTGTGCGCACTGCTACACTGTGACATCCGCAAGTGTATCAACACAGGCTATTGCCACGGGTGTTCGTGTGCAATCATATCATTAAAACAAACGCGTTACCTGCCCCCTTAGCCATCTTCTATGGCCAAGCAGTGAAACACAGCTCAATGAGCCTAAAATGGTCCCCCGCACATGTGGGTCCAATACGTGAAATTTGCCAGTGCATGGGCTTAGATCAAGTGTACGCAGTGCCATTTGTGACCAGTACTTGTAATATATGCTTCTTATTCTTGGCTATGCAGAGCCTCATTCGGATTATTTCTGTGCCCAAAGCGATAATATTGCTTGGAACGAGGCATATGTACAGTTCCAACAAAAAGAAGAAAAAACACAACCATTCATAGATTCAAGTCATTCATGCATGGTGTAATGAACAAGGACGATAACAAAGATCATCATTTCGCCCCTGCTAAAAATGCCGGTTGTTTGGAAGCAATCGATAAAGAGGGGCTGCTGACGCAGGCGTGTTTTGACCAGGTGATGTGCGCTGCTTCAATTATTTCACGTGTTAATTGGTTACTGTGCTTGCTTAAACCTTGTGTGCGAATGAAGTCAGGCTAGCAAATTTTCCTGTCACAGTCTCTACACAGGATGCCGGCATGCCTTTTTGCAGTGTTATACACATTGCTGTTGCGCTCCTTCAGGCGTTCATTGAGGCGTCTCCCCGTCTGACCCATATAAAGCTTGCCCCGTGAAAATGGGTGGCGTTTCTTTGCCCCAATCGCAGGTGCATTCAGGGACATGCAACGAGGGTAGTTAGCTTTTTAGCAATGCAATCGTGTTGTGTTTGCCTCTGCTGCCAAGTGGCCGCAGATCCGGCGGTCGCGCTTTTATGTGGCCCATGCTGCAGTCTTCGTCTACGCAGGTTTTTCCAGTAGAGCGCTACGTATGCGATGACGAAATTAGATGACGGCGGTTCAGGCTGGGCACAAGTCCATGGTAGCAGCGATTGCTAGCAGTAGCATGCAGACTCAGAGCAGGGGTGGCATTCCTTCGTCTCTGTCACAGTGTCATTCAAGGAAACGCAACGAGGGCAGTAGCTTTTCAGCAATGCAGTCGTGTTGTTGTTGCCAATCCTGCCAAGTGCCCGCTGATCCGGCGGTCGCTCTTTTATGTGGTCTGTGGCGCAGTCTGCTTCTAGCATGATTGGTCAGTAAAGCGCCACGTGTCGGATTATGGAATCCGAGGACGCCGGCCTCAGATTGGGCGCAAGTGAACGGCAGCAGTGATTGTTCACAGCAGCATGTATATTCACAGCAGGGGTGGCGTTCCTTGGTTCTAGTCACAGTTGAATTCAGGGATCTGCAACGCGGGCAGAAGTTTTTAGCAATACAGAGTTTTTTTTATGCTACTGCTGCCAAGTGGCCGCTGATACCGCATCGCTCTTTTATGTCACTCCTGTTGCAGTCTGCGCATACGCAGGTTTCGCCAGTAGAGCGCCTTGTGTCCGATGACAGAATTGGATGACCGCGGCCTCAGCATGGCCGCAATTCAGCGGCAGCTGGGATCGTTCGCAGCAGAGTGAAATTTCACAGCAGGGGTGCCGCTCCTTGGTCCCAGTCACAGTTGCATTCAGGGATCTGCAACGAAGGCAGTAGCTTTTTAGCAATGCAGTCGTGTTGTTGCCGCTGCTGCCAAGGGGCCGCTGATCCGGTGGTCGCTCATTTATGTAGTCCTTGTTGCAGTCTGCGTGTACGCAGGATTTTCCAGTAGACAGCCACGTGTCCGATGAAGGAATTACATTACGGCGGCCGCAGGTTGGGTGCAAGTCCACTGCAGCAGATATCGTTCGCAGCAGCATGCAGATTCAGAGCAGGGGTGGCGATACTTGCGACCAGTCAAAGTTGCAACGAGGGCAGTAGCTTTTTAGCATTGCAGTCGTGTTCTTGCCACTGCTGACAAGTGACAGCGGATCTGGTGGTCTCTGTTCTATGTGGTCCTTCTTGCAGTCTGCGTCTACGCAGGTTTTGCCAGTAGAGCGCCATGTGTTCGATGACGGAATTAGATGACGGCGGCCTCAGCTTTGGCTCAAGTCCACAGCAGCAGAGATCTTTCGCAGCAGCATGTAGAATCAGAGCAGGGGTGGCGTTGCTTGGTCCCAGTAACAGTTGCATTCTGGGATCTGCAACGCGGGCAGCAGCTTTTTAGCAATGGAGTCGTGTTGGTTTTGCACTGCTGCCAAGTAACAGCTGATCCGGCGGCCGCTCATTTAGGTGGTTCGTGTTGCAGGCTGCCAATAACCAGGTTTTTTCAGTAGAGCGCCAAATGTACGATGAAGGAATTGGGTGACAGCGGCCTCTCTTTGTGCGCAAGTCAACGGCAGCTGAGATCGTTCGCAGCAGAAAGTAGTTTCACAGCAGTGGTGGCGTTCGTTGGTCCTAGTAACAGTGGCAAGCAGGGATCTGCAACGCGGGCAGTAGTTTTTAGCAATGCAGTCGTGTTGTTGCCACTGCTGCCAAGGGGCCGTTGATCCGGCGGTCGCTCATTTATGTAGTGCTTGTTGCAGTCTGCGTGTGCATCTACGCAGCTTTTGCCAGTAGAGCGCCACGTGTCCGATGAAGGAATGAAATGACGGTTGCCTCAGGTTGGGTGCAAGTGCACTGCAGCAGAGACCGTTCGCAGCAGAATGTAGATTCAGAGCAGAGGTGGCGTTTCTTGGTCCCAGTAACATTTCCACTCAGGAATCTGCAATGCGTGCAGTAGCTTTTTGGCAATGCAGTCGTGTTGCTGTTGCCACTGCTGCCAAGTGACAGCTGATCCGGCGGTCGCTCTTTTATGTTGTCCTTGTTACAGTCTGCGTCTACGCAGGTTTTGCCTGTAGAGCGCCACGTGTCCGATGGAGGAATTAGATGACGGCGGCTGCAGGGTTGGCGCAAGTGCACAGCAGCAGACATCGATCGCAGAAGAATGTAGATTCACAGAAGGGGTGGCGTTCCTTCTCCCCCGTAACAGTTGCATTCAGGCATCTGCAATGCTAAACAGTAGCTTTTTATTAATGAGCTAGGGTTGATGCCACGGCTCCCAAGGGACAGCGGATCCGATAGTCACTCTTTTATGTGGTCCTTGTTGCAGTCTGCGTCGACGCAGGTTCTGCCAGTAGAGCGCCACGTGTACGATAACGCAATTAGATGAAGGTGTGCTCAGGTTGGTCGCAAGTCCAGTGCAGCAGACATCGTTCGCAGCCGAATGTAGATACAGTGTAGGGGTGCCGTTACTTGTTCCCAGTAACAATTCCATTCAGGGATCTGCAACGTGGGCAGTAGCTTTTTATTGACGCAGTCGTGTTGTTGTTGCCACTGCTGCTAAGTGACAGCTGATCCGGCGGTCGCTCTTTTATGTGCAGAAGAGCGTGTTGTCGGGCAAGTTGGCTTTGCATGATATGGAAGAAGTTAGCGCAAAACTTAGACAGAGCCCGAGAAGAAACACACCAGACGACAGACGAGCTTTACTACCAACTGTTTATTGGGGCGTAACACCCGGAATATATAGCCGAGCATGCAGACAGTTGGAGCCACACACGTCATACACCCGCGTAGTGACAAGGTGAATGCGTATCCAGAAGCGCACATTCAGAAGAATAAATCTGCAAGGAAGGATCAAAATTTTTGAAAATGAAAAAAAAGGAAGGATCACTCGCGCAGCGATCAGATAGCCTTTTGATGTGAAAGGCCTCCAGCGCATGCCGTGCTGTAACATTGGCGCTCCTGCCCTACACGTGCGCTCACAGGAAGAAATTTGCCGTACAATATTGGTCCCTGGTCCGGTTATTTCTGCCGTCGCTGAAACCCTCCTGCAAAAACAAAAAGGCGCTCAAAAAAGAGGACCCGATTTCTCGACATCAAAGCCGGTGGTTGTTCCATATGTTCACCGAGTGCCACACAACCTCAAGAAGGTTGCCGGCATGCACCACGTGCCCTTAGTCTTCTCAGCCCCCAACAATCTTTCAAAGCTTTGGCGACGCATTTCTGGCGTTTGCGAGGGTGGCTGCAAAAAGAAACATGGGATTTCTTATGTGAAGTGCGCTACAGGGGTGGTGTACAGTGTACCCTTTTCTTCTGGGTCTTCTTATGTAGGTCAAACTGGCCGTTGCATTACTGACCGGCTACGGGAGCATGATAGAAATTTAGAAAACAACGACAGAACGGCCAATATTGTACGGCATATTTCTTCCTGTGACTGCACGTGTAGGGCACGTTTTAAGAAAACTAAGATTCTGGGCAGGAGCGCCTATGTTACACCACGGCTTGTGCTAGAGGCCTTCCTACATCAAAAGGCTATCTGATCGCTGCGCGAGTGATCCTTCCTTGCAGATTTATTCTTCTGAATGTGCGTTTCAGGATACGCTTTCGCCTTGTCACTACGCGGGTGTATGACGTGTGTGCCTCCAACTATCTGCATGCTCGGCCATATATTCCGGGTGTTACGCCCCAATAAACAGTTGGTAGTAGCGCTCGTCTGTCGTCTGGTGTGTTTCTTCTCGGTCTCTGTCTAAGTTTTACGCTAACTTCTTCCATATCTTTTATGTGGTCCTTGTTGAAGTCTGCGTCTACGCAGGCTTTGCCAGTAGAGCACCACGTATCCGATGAAGAAATTAGATGACGGCGGCCTCAGGTTGGGCGCAATTGCACAGCAGCAGAGATTGATCGCAGGAGAATGCAGATTCACAGCAGGGGTGGCGTTTCTTGGTCCCAGTAGCCGTTGCATTCAGGCATCTGCACTGCTGGCAGTATTTATTTATTTATTCATTTATTTGTTTATTTATTTAGTAAGGAACCCACAGCACCGTGGCATTACAGGGGGGGGGGGGGAGGAGGGGCAATGTACAAAAAAAGAAGCACACATGACACCTCCGCTCGCAGGCAGAGTTACAAGCATAAAGCGCTCTCTATGTACATCTCACTTCAAAAGAACACATCACAATCGCATCACATCATTAAAGAACGAAAGAACGCATCATTTGATGTCACACTCACAACATCGCTCGGTAGTCTGTTCCATTCTCTAATGGTTTTCGGAAAAAAAGACATTTTAAACAATTCAGTTTTTGCCCCGAATTCGCGGACTATAAAAACATGTTCAACACGGTTGGATCTATAACAAGGCTCCTGCACATACCTTTCGCGTTCAACCCGAGCAGTTGAATAATAAACAGCATGAAATAGCTTCAGACGCAACTTCTTTCGGCGCGTGTCAAGCAATTCCCAGTTGAGTGCCTCCTTCGTACGCGATGCATTGTAATGAGCCCCGCGTGTGCCAGACACGAAACGAGAGGCAATGTTCTGCACCCTCTCCAACTTATTTTTATCTCTAGCAGTAGGCGGTAGCTTTTTAGTAACGCAGTCTTGTTGTTGCCACTGCTGCCAAGTGACAGCTGATCCGGCGGTCGCTCTTTTATGTGGTCCTTGTTACAGTGTGCGTCTACGCAGGTCCTGAAGCAGAGCGCTACGTGTCCGATGACAGAATTGTATGATGGCGGTCTAAGTTTTTGGCTAAAGTCAACGCTAGCAAAGATAGTTTTGTAGTAAGTTTTTGATTCCAAGCATGTGTACATACTTGAGAGCGAGGGCAAAAGGCATATTAAGCCTGACGAGGCCCGTCCCTCTGGTGCACCTGGCCCAGCAACACAGCGTAACATGTAACATATAAATTAATACAAACGAATTACAATGGCAAGATTACTATAGACACGTCAAATAAAAATAAACAGAATAAGTAGTCATTTACATCATTGATTAGGAACATTTTCACGAGTGTAAGTTTATCAGGGTTCTACTAAAATCATTTACGCTAATTTTTTCCGAAATAATGGCTCATTTCTGTATTTATGGATGATATCTTTTATATGTTTATTAGAATTTAGAAGAACTGTTATCTGGTATATCGTAGCTTGAGAGCCATAATTTTCTCTCATTTTGGGCGACCTGGTACCATAATCTCTTAACTGGTATTTTTGGTGTTGGTCAGTGTGCATGATGTGTGAAAGTGTACCTCTGTAAAACAAGCGACGAGCATGTGTGGCAAGTCGCATACTAGTTAGTTTATAAATATTTAATATCTTTAAGCTGCCCCAATGCGGAACTGTGGTTTCAAGATATGAAATACCTGCAATGAATCTGATCGCTCTCTTTTGTAACAAAAAGAGCGATTTCAAATTTGTGCCCGATGGGCTGCCCCAAACTAGAAGGCAGTAGTGAAGATGAGATTGCACAAGCGCAAAGTAAAGTTGTTTTTTTAACCGCGTTGGAATAGACCTAAATTTATTAATGATGCCAATGGAGCGCGCTACTTTAAATCGTACAGAGTTTATGTTGTCATTCCACAACAACTTTACATTAAATATGACTTCGAGGAACCGCACAGTCTGAGCACGTTGGATAAAATTATTTCTAAAAATAATACTTTGTTTTATGTCTATAACTTTGTTTTCAGGTTTAAAGGATACAAACGTCTTTTTATTGACATTTAATTCTAACCTATTAGCGCTTAACCAATACACAGAGGTCGTCCAGCCAAAGATTGCATTTTTTAACTATAGTTTCAATATGTTCTTCACTAAAAAACACATTTGTGTCGTCCGCATATAGTGTTCTGTCAGGAGTGTTTGGTATACTGATAATCTCGTTTATAAGTAGGCGGAAAGAAGTGGCCCGAGAATGGAGCCCTGTAGCACGACAGTACGTATTAAGCCGCATTCTGAAGGAATACTGTGAACAATAGTGCACTGGTTTTACGATTCTAGATAGCTAGAAATTATTTGGAGTGCATTACCACGTACTCCATGAAACTGAAGTTTTCTAAGGAGTATTTTGTGATCAACGGAATGAAACGCCTTCCTACTCTAGAAACAAGCCGAATGTTACCAATTTATTTGCAATATTATTGAGTAGTGTGTCTTTTATATTTAATAAAGCAGTTTCTGTTAATTTTCGTCTTTGAAAGTCGTGTTGCGCACTTACTATGACTGAGAATTTCTCTAAGAAATTTACCAAGCCGGTGTTAATAAGTTCTTCAGCAATTTTCGCAAACAAAGACAGGACAGATATTGGTTGGTAGTTGTTAAGATTATTCTCAAAACCTTCTTTATGTACAACTGATATCCATGCAACTTTCAGCTGTTGTGGAAAATTACCTTCTTTGAGCATTAAATCATAAATATGTGAAAAACGGGAGCTATGATTGCACAAACTGCATTTACAGTCTGGGCTTTAATGTTGTCTACTCCAGCAGCAGAATTATCTTTCAAATGCATAATGTAATGTGCAATTTCCGGTACTGTTGTAGGGTTCAAAAAATTGTACGCTCTTGATAGCTGGTGAGGAATGGTAACGGATCGGGAATGGTGTATGGGGAATTCGCGCTCTCGCCTGCTGCCAGAAAGTGCTGGTTGAATTTGTTCGCAAGTGAAAGACCTTTGTATCTTTGGCCGTCAACCACAATCTCATCTGGCAAGGTTGCAGTAGCAGCATGTAGATTTAGAGCAGGGGTGCCGATACTTGCTTTCAGTAACAGTTGCATTCAGAGATCTGCAACGAGGGCAGTAGCTTTTAAGCATCACAGTCGTGTTGCTACTGCTGCCTAGTGACAGTTGATCTGGCGGTCCCTTTTTTATGTGGTCCTTGTTTTAGACTGCGTCTACGCAGGTTTTGATGACCGCGGCCTCAGGTTGGGCACAAGTAAACGGCAGCAGGCATCGTTCGCAGCAGCATGTATAGTCGAAGCCGGGGTGACGTTCCTTTGCCCCAATCACAGGGTTATTCAGTGGTCTCAACAAGGGCGGTAGCTTTTTAGTCACGCCGTCGTGTTGTTGCCACTGCTGCGAAGTGACCTCTGACACGACGTCGCTCTTTTATTTGGTCCTTTTTGCAGTCAGCGTCTACGCAGGATTTGCCAGCAGTGCGCCACGTGTCCGATGAAGGAATTAGATGACGCCGTCTTCAGGTTGGGCGCAAGTGCACAGAAGGATAGATTGATCGCAGCAGAATGAAGATTCACAGCAGGCGTGGTGTTACTTGGTCCCAGTAGCAGTTGCATTCAGGAAACTGCAATGCCGGCAGAAGCTTTCTAGCAATGCAGTCGCGTTGTTGTTGCCACTGTTGCCAACTGACAGCTGATCCGGCGGTTGCTCTTTTATGTGGTCCTTCTTTCAGTCTGCGTCTACGCAGGTTCTGCCAGTAGAGCGCTACGTGTCCGATCAAGGAATTGGATGACGGCGGCCTCAGATTGGGCGCAAGTCAACGGCAGCAGGGATCGTTCGCAGCAGCATGTATGGTCACAGTAGGGGTGGAGTTTCTTTGCCCCCGTAATGGTCTGCAATAAGGGCAGTAGCTTTTTGGCCATGCAGTTGTGTTGTTTCCACTTTTGCCAAGTGACCACTGACCCGAAGTTCGATCTTTTATCTGGTCCTTCTTGCAGTCTGCGTCTACTCAGGTTTTACCATCAGTGCATCAAGTGTCCGATGATTTTTAGCATTGCAGGCGTGTTGTTGTTGCCACTGCTGCCAAGTGTCCGCTGATCCGAGGGTCGCTCTTTTATGCCATCCTTCTTGCAGTCTGCGCATACGCAAATTTTGCCCTTAGAGCGCCACGTGTCCGATAACGGAATTGGACGACGGCTGCCTCAGGTTGGGCGCAAGTCAACGGCAGTAGGGATCATTCGCAGCAGCATGTTTAGTCACAGCAGGGATGGCGTTCCCTTGCCCTAGTCACAATGTTATTCTATGGTCTCCATCAAGGGCGGTAGCTTTTTAGCCATGCAGTCGTATTGTTGTTGCTACTGCTGCCAAGTGACCTCTGACCCGACGTTCGCTCTTTTATGAGGTCCTTCTTGCAGTCTGCGTCCACGCATTTTTTGCCAGCAGTGCGGCACGTGTCCGACAGAAGAATTAGATGACGATGTCCTCAGGTTGCATTCAGGAATTTCCAACGCGGGAAGTAGCTTTTAGCAATGCAGCCTTGTTGTTTTTGCCACTGCTGCCAAGTGACAGCTGATCCAGCCGTCGCTTTTTTATGTGGCCCTTGTTGCAGTATGCGTCTGCGCAGGTTTTGCCAGCTGTACGCGACGTATCCAATGAAGGAATCGGTTGACGGCGGCCTCAGGTTGGGCGCATGTCCACAGCAGCAGGGACCGCTCGAAGCAGCAAGTAGATTCAAAGCAGGCGTGGAGTTCCTTGGTCCCAGTCACAGTTGCAATGAGGGATCTGCTTCGCGGGCAGTACTTTTTTAGCAATGCAGCTGGTCTGGCGGTCGCTCTTTTATGTGGTCCTTGTTGCAGTCTGCGTCTGGGCTGGTTTTGTCAGTCCAGCGCCGCGTGTCCAATGACAAAATTAGATGACGGCGGCCTCAGTTTTGGTGAAAGTCAGGGGTAGCAGAGATCGTTCGCAGCAGCATGCAGATTTACTGCAGAGGTGGCGCTCCTTTTCCCAAGTCACAGTTGAATTCAGGGATCTGCAACGCAGGCAGTAGTTTTTAGCAACGCAGTTGTGTTGTCACTGCTGCTAAGGGGCCCTCTGATTCGGCGGTCACTCATTTATGTGGTCTCCTTGTTACAGTCTGCGTGTACGCAGAATTTTCCAGTAGGCAGCCACAGTTACATTACGGCGGCCTCAGGTTGAGCGGAAGTCTACAGCAGCTGATATCATTCGCGCAAGCATGTAGATTCACAGCAGGGGTGGCGTTCCTTGGTCGCAGTAACAGTTGCATTGAAGGATCAACAACGCGGGCAGTAGCTTTTTAGCAATGCAGTCATTTAGTATATGCCAGTGCATCCAAATGACAGCTGGTAAAGTGGTCGCTCTTTTATGAGGTCCTCGTTGCAGTATGCCTCCACGCAAGTATTGCCAGTAGAGCGTCGCGTGTTAGATGGCGGCGGCCTCAGGTTGGGCGCAAGTCCACAGCAGCAGAAATCGCTCGCAGCAACATGAAGATTCAGAGCAGAGGTGCCGTTCTTTGTTCCCATTCACAGTTGCATTCAGAGATCTGCAATGTGGTCTGTAGCTTTTTAGCCATGCAGCCCTCTTGGTGTTGCCACTGCTGCCGAGTGACCTCTTACCCAACGTTCGCTCTTTTATGTGGTCCTTGTTTCAGTCTGCTTGTACGCAGGATTTGCCAGTAGAGAGCCATGTGTCCGATGAAGGAATTACATTACGGCGGCCTCAGGTTGGGCGGAAGTCTACAGCAGCAGAGATCTTTCGCAGCAGCATGTAGATTCAGATAAGGGGTGGCGTTCTTTGTTCCCAGTCACAGTTGCATTCAGGAATCTGCAACGCTGGCAGCAGCTTTTTAGCAATGCATTCGTGTTGGTTTTGCCACTGCGTCCAAATGACAGCTGGTCCGGCGATCGCTATTTTATGAGGTTCTTGTTGCAGTGTGTCTCTACGCAGGTTTTTCCAGTAGAGCGCCACGTGTTAGATGGCGGCGGACTCAGGTTAGGCGCAAGTCCACAGCAGCAGAGATCGCTCGCCGCAACATGTAGATGCAGAGCATTTGTGCCTTTCCTTGTTGCCATTCAAAGCTGCATTCAAGGTTCTGCAACGCGGTCTGTAGCTTTTTTGCCACGCTGCCAAGTGACTTCTGACCCGATTTTCGCACTTTTATGTGGTCCTTGTTGCAGTCTGCTTCTACGCAGGTTTTGCCAGTAGAGCGGCACCTGTCCGATGAACGGAACGTTCGTTTTTTATATTGGAGATGTTCCAGTCTGCGTCCGCGCAGGTTTTCCCAGTAGAGCACCAAGTCAACGATTAGGGAATCGGATAACGGCGGCCTTAGGTGGGGTGCAAGTCCACAGCAGCCGGGATCGTTCGCAGCAGCATGTTAATTCACAGCAGGGTTCCGATACTTGCTCCTAGTCACAGTAGCAATCAGGGATTTGCAACGAGGGCAGTAGCTTTTTAGCAATGCAGTCGTGTGGTTGCTGCCACAGCTGCCAAGTGGCCGCTGATCCGGCGGTCGCTCTTTTATGCCGTACTTCTTGCATTCTGCGTACACGCAGGTTTTGCCATTAGGCGGTCGCTCCTTTATGACGTCCTCGTTGCAGTGTGTCTCAACGCAAGTTTTGCCAGTAGAGCGCCACGTGTTAGATGGCGGCGGACTCAGGTTGGGCGCAAGTCCGCAGCAGCAGATCGCTCGCAGAAATATATAGATTCACAGCAGGGGTAGCGTTCCATGGCCCCAGTAAAAGGTGCATTCAGGCATCAGCAATGCGGGCAGTAGTTTTTTAGCAATGCAGTCGTGTTGTTGTTGCCATTGCTGCAAGTGACAGCTGGACCGGCGGCCGCTTTTTTATGTGGTCCTTGTTGCAGGCTGCGTCTGCGCAGGTTTTGCTAGCAGTGCTCAACGTATCCGATGAAGTAATTGGATGACGGCGGCCTCAGGTTCGGCGCAAGTCCACAGCAGCAGAGATCGCTCGCAGCAGCATGTAGATTCAGAGCAGGAGTGCCGTTCCTTGTTCCCAGTCAGAGTTGCATTCGGGGTTCTGCAACTCGGGCTGTAGCTTTTTAACCATGCCGTCGTGTTTTTGTTGCCACTGCTGCCAAGTGACCTCTGACTCGACGTCGCTCTGCTGTGTGGTCCTTGTTGCATTCTGCGTCTACGCAGGTTTTCCCACTAGAGCGCCACGTGTCGGATGAAGGAATTAGATGACGGTGCCTCAGGTTGGGCGCAAATCCACAGCAGCAGAGATCGTTCGCGGCAGCATGTATATTTAGAGCAGGGGTGGCGTTGCTCGGTCCCAGTAACAGTTGCATTCGGGGATCTGCGATGCAGGCTGTAGCTTTTTAGCAATGCAGTCGTTTTGTTTTGGCACTGCTGCCAAGTGACCTCTCAACAGAAGTCGCTCTTTTATGTGGTCCTAGTTGCATTCTGCGTCTACGCAGGTTTTACAAGTAGAGCGCCACGTGTTCGATGGCGGAATTAGATGACGAAAGCCACAGGTTCAATCAACCAATCAATCTTATTTCCTTATAGACGCCTTTTTAGGGGCATTACATAAGGGGTGGGTACAACGTTTCATGTGATAGCAATTAATCGTGCGTTATGGTGAGGACAAAAAGCTGTAGGCTCTACTCGCGAAGTTCGCGGGACTCGTTGTCGCTGCAATATCAGCGGGAAGGCCATTCCAGTCCGCGGAGGTGCGAGAATAAAATGAAGCTGCTTAGGTGACGGTGCGTGCACATGGACGGCTGATCTGTAGTTGATGGATAGTGCGGTGAGATATGCGTGCCGGAGGGACCATGTAGGGCGCATTTCGTAGATGGCTGTAAAAAAACTGGTGGAATAATAAAAGACTGGCTGTGCGGCGGTGCAGCTCGAGTTTCTGAATGCCTGAAAGCGATTTCAGATAAGTAATACTCGTGCTATATTGGTGTGAACAATGAATCTAACGGCGCGGTTTTGCAAAAGTTGTAATGCGTTGGTCAGATGATGTGGGCGCCAAATGGGTGAAGCATATTGTAATTTTGATTTCACAAGTGATTTATAAGCTAATAACTTAACATCCGCGGGTCCATCACGAAGATGACGTTTTAGAAAATCAAGGGATTTGTTAGCTGAAGAAATGATGTTATTTATATGCTTTTTCCACTAGAGGTCAGCGCACAAGTTTACGCCTAAATATTTGTATGATTCTACTGGCAGTACGGGAGCGGAGTCGATATGATAGAAGGACATGAACGGTTTGTGGCGACGATAAAGAGAGAGTACGTTGCATTTCTGGGGATTAAGTTTCATTAGCCAGATTTTGCAAATCCATAGCAGCAGAGATCGCTCGCAACCGCATGTAGAAATTCAGCGGGGGTGGCGTTCCTTGGTCCCAGTAGCAGTTGTATTCAGGGATCTGCAACGCGGGCAGTAGCTTTTTAGCAACGCAGTCGTGTTGTCGCTGCTGCTGCCAGTTGACAGCTGATCCAGCGGTCGCTCTTGAATGTGCTTCTTGTTGCAGTCTGCGTCTACGCAGGTGTTTCCAGTAGAGCGCCACGTGTCCGATGAAGGAATATTATATGGCGGTAGCCTCAGGTTTGGCGGAAGTCCAAAGCAGCAGAGATCGCTCGCAGCAGAATGTAGATTCAGAGCACGAGCGGCGTTCCTTGGTCCCAGTAGCCGCCACGGTGGCTGAGTGGTTATGGCGCTCGACTGCTGGCCCGAAAGACGCGGGTTCAATCCCGGCCGTGGCGGCCGAATTTCGATGGAGGCGAAATTCTAGAGGCCCGTGTACTGTGCGATGTCAGTGCACGTTAAAGAACCCCAGGTGGTCGAAATTCCCGGAGCCCTTCACTACGGCGTCTCTCATAGCCTGAGGACGTTAAACCCCCATAAACCCATAAACCCATAAACCTTGGTCCCAGTAGCAGTTGCACTGAGGAACCTGCTGCACTGAGGCAGCAGCTTTCTGGCCACGTAGTCATGTTGTTTTCGCCACTGCTGCCAAGAACACCTGATACGGCGGCCGCTCATTGATGTGGTCCTTGTTGCAGTCTGCTCCCAAGCAGGATTTGTCAGTAGAGCGCCACGTGTCCGATGAGGGAATTAGATGACGGCGGCCTCAGGTTGGACGCAAATTAACAACGGCAGAGATTTTTCGCAGCAGCATGTACATTTAGAGCAGGGGTTGCGTTCCTCAGTCCCAGAAACAGCTGCATTCTTGGATCTGCAACGCGGGCAGCAGCATTTTAAAAATGCAGTCATGTTCCTTCTTCACTGCTACCAAGTGACAGCTGATCCGGTGGTCGACTTTTATGTCGTCCTTGTTGCAGTCTGCGTGTGCGCAGGTTTTGCAAGCAGAGCGCCAAGTGTCTAGTGAAGAAATTAGATGATTGTGGCTTCAGGTTGGGCGCAAGTCCACGGCATCAGAGGTCGCTCGCAGCAGCTCTGAAGGAACCAGTGTAGAGAAGGAAGAATTAAGATCAAACGGACAATGGAACCATAGGGGAAGAAAGAGACGCAAGCGCCAGGGCCAAGGTAATTCAGATATAGGTTTCATTAACATGCAAGGTGGCAGGAATAGACTGAAATGGGAGGAAATAGAAGAACAGTTAAGACAGGAGGAATTAATGGTATATGGTTTAGCGGAAACACATCTTAGAGACATGGAGCAACCACCCTGTAACCCAGACTACGCATGGGAATATTGCAATAGAACAGAGAGCAGCAGAAAGGGAGGTGGAATTGGGGCATTCATTCATAAAAGTATGAATTTTCAAAGGGTTAGACTGGGATGCAGGGAACATTTATGGCTAAAAGGAACAGTGGCAGGCAAGCAAACACTCCTTGGCTTTGTATACCTGTGGACAGGGGTTAATGCCAAAGAGGAAAACAGGAAAATGTTAGAATGTATTGCAAGCGACATTGATGAGCTAGGAGGACAGGGCGAGATAATTATATTAGGCGACATGAATGCACACATAGAAGACCTGGATGGGTACACGGATTCGACAGGAAGCATGCTGCAGGACATGTGTGACAGGCATGATTTAGTTGTATGCAACAGCACCGAGAAGTGTGAAGGGCTCATAACATGGGAGGCGGGGAGTCTGCACTCGACGATAGATTATGCACTAATGTCACAGAGGATGTATAACAGATTAGGGGTAATGAGCATAGATGAAGATGGTTCCAGAAGTCTAGGTAGTGACCACAAGCGTATCAAGTTGAGCTTCAGAAGAAAAAGCAATGTAGGACTGAATCAAGATAAACAATCAGGGGGAAATTTTTACTCAGAAAAGCAATTGGAAGTAGCAGCCAAACAAATCGAGAAATTAATTTTTGAGGATAGTGAAACAGAATGGACTTATACCAAATTAACTCGATTACTGGAGCTAGAGCTAGCTAAGGTGGGAGTAAAGCTAAAAGGGAAAAGATGCAAACCCAAGAGTTGGTGGGATGAGGAGGTCAAGAGGGCAATAGAAAAGCGCAAGGAAGCATCCAGGGAACACAGATATTCCAAGAAGAGGGGGGAACCAAAACCCGAAGTAGACAGAAAATGGGATACCTTCATAAAGTGTAGAAGGGACGCATCCTATTTGATTAATGAGAAAATTAGAAGAAAGGGTGCCCAATGGATGTCAAAAGTAAATAAAAAGGATGGAAAAGCAGCCCAAAAATTCTGGAAACATCTAAATGCAATGAGTAATAAAACTAGGCTAGAACAAAGGTTTATTGTTACAGATGAGGGTATTCGACTAGAAGGGGATGAAGCAATAAAACACATAGGAACAAGGATGACGGAAAAATTCTCAGCAAAGCACGTGGTACATAATTTATCGAAGGAGGATAGACCGGTTACAGCAATAGCTTCACTTGAGCAAGGAGAGTGGGAAAGGGCAGAGAAGAAGGTTCCTAGTGGCACATCAACAGGACCAGATGGTATCCCGATTATGTTGATAAAGAAGTTAGGACCAAAATCCAAGCAAACATTAATACAGGTAGTGAACAAAATGATAGTGGATGAGAAAGTCCCCGATGAATGGCGATTAAGTAGAATGAACATGATATATAAGGGAAAGGGGGACAAAGCAGACGTAAGTAACTATCGCCCCATAACAGTGACGTCTGTGGTTTACAGGGTGGTGATGCAAATTATAAAGGATAGACTGCAGGCTTGGGTGGAGAACGAGGGGGTGCTAGGGGAACTACAGAATGGGTTCCGGAAACAAAGGAGGTTGGAGGACAATCTATTTTCATTGACACAGTGTATAGAAATTGCGGAAAAGGAACACAGGCCCTTATTGCTAGCATTTCTGGATATTAGGGGAGCCTATGACAACGTTACTCAGGAGCATTTGTGGGACATATTGGGCACATTGGATGTGGAAAATGGAGTAATAATCTTTTAAAAGATATATATAGAGGTAACAGAGTGCTCATAAAATGGGAAAAAAATGAATCAGGGCCTGTAGAGATACAGCGGGGGCTTAGACAAGGATGTCCTCTGTCCCCTTAGTTGTTCATGTTGTACCTGCAAGGTTTGGAGGCCAAGCTAGAGGGGAGCGGACTAGGTTTCAACCTATCTTTTTTCAAGCAAGGGGAATTGATTAAACAGACATTACCGGGACTAATATATGCGGACGATATAGTGATAATGGCTGACAACAAGGAAGACCTGCAGAAGTTGTTAGACATATGCAGTACAGAGGGAGATAGATTAGGCTTCAAGTATAGTAAGGAAAAATCTGCAGCATGACATTTAATGAAGAGGGCGGCGAGCATAGAATACAGGAGTTCGTGCTAAAGGTAATGAATGAGTACAAGTATCTTGGGGTGTGGATAAATAACAGTGTTGAGGATCTGACAGAGCATGAAAAATATGTAATGAATAAAGCTAGTAGGAATGCAGCTGTCATGAAAAATAGGGCACTGTGGAATTACAATAGGTATGAGGTGGTAAGAGGGATCTGGAAAGGGGTGATGGTCCCTAGCCTGACCTTCGGGAATGCGGTCCTGTGTATGAGGCCAGATGTTCAAGCAAGGCTGGAAATTAGGCAACGGGGAGTAGGGAGGTTAGCTTTGGGAGCACATGGTAATACACCAAATCAGGGGGTACAGGGTGATATGGGATGGGCGTCTTTCGAGAGCAGAGAGGCTAGCAGTAAGATAGCATTTGAGGAACGATTGAGAAGGATGGAGGAAAAGCGGTGGGCTAGGAAAGTTTTCAGATACCTGTATATAAAGAATGTTGACACGAAATGGAGAAAGCGAACTAGAAAATTGACAAGCAAATATCTGGACAGCAGTAAGGGGGCTAATCAGCAATTATCGGTTAAGAAAAAGGTTAAAGGAACAGAGAGAGCTTTGTGAAAAACAGGGATGCTGACGAAATCGGCACTAGAAACATACCGGACCTTTAAACAGGAAATTGTCAAAGAAAATATCTATGATAATTGTAGGGGAAGTTCTTTGTTGTTTGAGGCCAGGACTGGAGTTTTGCGGACTAAGAAGTATAGAGTCAGGTACCAGGAGATAGACACTTTGTGCATTGCGTGCGGAGAGGAGGAGGAAACGGCTGAACACTTGATACGTTTCTGTAAAGGGCTTCACCCTACAGTGGAAGGCAGCGGGGCTGACTTACCCAAGGCATTGGGGTTTAGGGATAGTGAAGGGAAAGTGAATTTTAAGAGGTTAGAAGTAACCAAGCGAAGGTTATCTGATTGGTGGCTAAAAGCAAGACAGGAGTAAAATTTCACAAGACATGGCTAGGTGGCTTGAGCCACCGCCCGATGTAAAGGGTTCAGCCGTATCCATCCATCCATCCATCCATCCATCCATCCATCCATCCATCCATCCATCCATCCATCCATCCATCCATCCATCCATCCATCCATCCATCCATCCATCCATCCATCCATCCATCCATCCATCCATCCATCCAGATTGATAGCAGGGGTGGGGTTCTTTGCTCGCAGTCACATTTGCATTCAGGAATCTGCAACGCTGGCAGCAGCTTTTTAGCAATGCAGTCGTGTTGCTTTTGCGACTGTGTCCAAATGACAGCTGGTCCGGCAGTCACTATTTTATGAGGTTCTTGTTGCAGTGTGTCTCTACGCAGATTTTGCCAGTAGAGCGCCACGTGTTAGATGGCGGCGGACTCAGGTTGGGCGCAAGTCCACAGCAGCAGAGATCGCTCGCCGCAACATGTAGATGCAGAGCATTGGTGCCGTTCCTGGTTCCCATTCTGAGTTGCACTCAAGGTTCTGCAACGTGTTCTGTAGCTTTTTTGTCATGCTGCCAAGTGACCTCTGACCCGATTTTTGCTCTTTGATGTGGTCCTTGTTGCAGTCTGCTTCTACGCAGGTTTTACTAGTAGAGCGCAACCTGTCCGATGAACGGAACGTTCGTTTTTTATATTGGAGATGTTCCAGCCTACGTCCGCGCAGGTTTCCCAGTAGAGCACCAAGTCAACGATGAGGGAATCGGATTACGGCGGCTTTAGGTGGGGTGCAAGTCCACAGCAGCCGGGATCGTTCGCAGCAGCATGTTAATTCATAGCAGGGTTGCGATACTTGCTCCCAGTCACAGTAGCATTCAGGGATTGGTAACGAGGGCATTAGCTTTTTAGCAATGCAGTCGTGTGGTTGCTGACACAGCTGATAATTGGCCGCTGATCCGGCGTTCACTCTTTTATGCCGTACTTCTTGCATTCTGCGTACAGGCAGGTTTTGCCCTTAGAGCGCCACGAGTCCGATGAGGGAATTTTATGACGGTAACCTCAGGTTGGGCGCAAGTCAACGGCAGCGGGGATAGTTCGCAGCAGCATGTATTGTCAAAACAGGGGTGGCGTTCCTTTGCCCCAGTAACAGTGTTATTCAATGGTCTGCATCAAGGGCGGTAGTTTTTTTGCCATGCAGTCGTATAGATGTTGCCACTGCTCCCAAGTGACCTCTGACCCAACGTTCGCTCTTTTATGTGGTCCTTCTTGCAGTCTGCGCCCACGCAGGATTTGCCAGCAGTGCGCCACGTGTCCGATAAAGGATTTAGATGACGATAGACTCAGGTTGGCCGCAAGTCCACCGCGGCAGAGATCGGTCGCAGCAGCACGTATAATTAGAGCAGGGGTGGAGTTCCTTGGTCCCAGTCACAGTTGCATTGAATGATTTGCAACGCGGGAAGTACCTTTTAGCAATGCGGTTATGTTGTTTTTGCCACTGCTGCAAAGTGACAGCTGATCCGGCGGTCGCTTTTTTATGTGGTCCTTGTTGCAGTCTGCGTCTACGCAGGTGTTGCCAATAGAGTGCCACGTGTCTGATGAAGGAATTAGGTGACGGTAGCCTCACGTTGGGCAGAAGTCTACAGCAGCAGAGATCGCTCGCAGCAGAATGTAGATTCAGACCACGAGCGGCATTCCTTGGTCCCAGTAGCAGTTGGACTCAGGAACCTGCAACGCAGGCAGCAGCTTTTTAGCCACGTAGTCGTGTTGTTTTCGCCACTGCTGCTCAGAACACCTGATTCGGCGACCGCTCATATATGCGGTCCTTGTTACAGTCTGCTCTCAAGCAGGATTTGTCAATAGAGCGCCACGTGCCCGATGAGGGAATTAGATGACGAAGGCCTCAGGTTTTTACGCAAATTAACAACAGCACAGATTTTCGCAGCAGCATGTAGATTTAGAGCAGGGGTTCAAATTCAAATTCAAATTCAAATTTATTTGCCACCATGGTACAGATGATGGCGGGGACCCGTAGTAAAAGCTGTCGTTTGACAGCTTGACAAGGCCACGGGCCCCCACTTTGACAGCAATACAGTAAAGAAATAAAGAAAATACAATACAATACAATAAAGAAAATAAAAAAATACATATAGCAGAGCTGTTATCCGGTTACAGTAGTCAGCATAAAATCAACAGCATTGTCCTGGCTGGAAAGAAAACTTACAATGATGGTGAAAGAAAGAAGAATTAGGTAGACAAATCACAGAAAAACGGTTAGGTGTAGTGTAAAAAAAAATACTCGAACAGTTTGTGGCGTGTTGTGTTTTGGAGATCAATATCGTTTTGTGCGAGTTTGTTAAGAAGTCGTGGTAGTTTATTTTTTAATGTTTGATTACCATAGAAAGTTCTGTATGTTCCTCGGTCCCAGAAACACCTGCGCTCTTGGATCTGCAACGTGGGCAGCAGCATTTTAGCAATGCAGGCATGTTCAATTTGTCACTGCTGCCAAGTGACAGCTATCCGTCGGTCGCACTTTTATGTCGTCCTTGTTCCAGTCTGCGTCTGCGCAGGTTTTACAAGCAGAGTGCCGAGTGTCCGGTGAAGGAATTAGACGACGGTTGAGATCTCTCGCAGCAATATGTAGATTCAGAGCAGGGGTGCCGTTCCTTGTTCCCATTCACAGTTGCATTCAGGGTTCTGCAACGCTGCATGTAGCTTTTTAGCCATGCCGTCGTGTTGATGTTGCCACTGCTGCGAAGTGGCCTCTGACCCGACGTTCGCTCTTTTATGTGGTAGTTGTTGCAGTCTGCTTCTACGCAGGTTTTGCCAGTAGAGCGCCACATGTCCCAAGAAGGAATTAGATGACGGCAGCCTCAGGTTGGGCGCAAGTGTACAGCAGCAGAGATAGTTCGCAGCAGCATGTATATTCAGTGCAGGGGTTGCGTTGCTTGGTCCCCGTAACATTTGTATTCAAGGATCTGCAACGCGGGCAGTAGCTCTTTAGCAATGCAGTCGTGCTGTTCCCACAGCTCCCAAATCGCTCCTGACGGAACGTTCATTTTTTTATCTTGCATATGTTCTAGCCTGCGTCTGCGCAGGTTTAGCCAGTAGAGCACCAAGTCACCAATTAAGGAATCGGATGACTGCAGCCTTAGGTTTGGCGCAAGTCCACAGCAGCCGGAATCGTTCGCAGCAGCACGTTAATTCACAGCAGGGTGGCGATACTTGCTCCTAGTAACAGTAGCAATCAGGGATCTGCAACGAGGGCAGCAGCTTTTTAGCAATGCAGACGTATTGTTGCTGCCACTGCTGCCAAGTGGCTGCTGATCCGGCGGTAGCTCTTTTATGCCGTCCTTTTTGCAGTGTGCGCATACACAGGTTTTGCCCTTAGAGGGCCACGTGTCCTTTGAGGGAATTGGATGACGAAGGCCTCAGGTTGGGCGCAATTCAGCGGCCGCGGGGATTGTTCGCAGCAGCATGTATATTCACAGCAGGGGTGGCGTTCCTTTGCCCCAGTCACAGTGTTATTCAATGGTCTGCATCAAGGGCGGTAGCTTTTTAGCCACGCAGTCGTGTTGTTGTTGCCACCGCTGCCAAGTGACCTCTGACCTGACCTTCGCTCTTTGATGTGCTCTTTGTTGCAGTGGGTATCTACGCAGGTTTTGCCAGCAGAGCGCCACATGTCCAATGAAGGAATTAGATGACGAAGGCCTAAGGTTGGGCGCAAGTCCACAACAGCAGAGATCGCTTGCAGCAGCATGTAGATTCTGAGCTGGGGTGGCGTTCCTTGTTCCCAGTAACAGTTGCATTGAAGTGTCTACAACGCGCGTAGTAGCTTTTTAGCAATGCAGTCATATTGCTTTTGCCACTGCTTACTGTGGTAGATTGTGCAGTCACGCACTGTGACGTAGGTGTGCCACAAGAGAGCATGCGCCAGTTCTGTGCCTGTGTTGCTATCACCGGTGGTGCTGATAACGGGCCACCGCCGCAGCTTTTTAAGCAGTCGTGTTCTTGGAATAAAGCGCTTTTGATTCTGTGCATTGTGACTCACGCGTCAGTCTGTTACAGTGGCGACGAGGCATGGTCGAACCCGTGCAAGGGCCTGTTGGTCGGCGACATGGCTTTCGGCAGTCGCATTCGAGAGTTCGACCTCAGTGAAAATTCATCGTGGGTAGATTATGTCGAGCGCATTGAGTTATCGTGCGCAGCTAACAAGCTCACAACGGATGACGACAAACGAGCTGTGTTGCTCAGTTGCTGTGGGCCAGAGACGTACTCCCTCATAGCAACCCTCGTCAAGCCTTCGCGGCCACCCAACGTGGGCTATCAAGTCATCGTCGACGCAGGGAAGAAGCATATCAACCCGAAGCCATCTGAACTATACTCGAGGTACGTCTTTTCGAAGCGCGACCAACAAGACGGAGAGGGCGTGGCTGACTATGTCACTGCTTTGCGCAAGTTATCCGAGAACTGCGGATTTGGCGGTACAAAAATTCCGTTAGAGGAAATGTTGCGTGACCGTCTGGTTTTTGGAATTTCGGACAGTGTGGTTCAACCGCGTTTGTTGGCGGAAAAGGATCTGACGTTTGAGACGGCATACGAGTTAGCAGTAACGGCGGAAACGACTGCCAAGCAGCAAAAAGCAATGAGGAGCAATGCACAAGAACCCGAGTTCCAGCAGGAGTTGACGGTGGAAGTAGGAAGGGTGGCGAGCATGAAGAGTAGAAACTTGGGCGAGTCGGTAACGGTGATCCATGGAAAGTGTCCCTTTGTCCCGTTTTGCGCTACTCTCACTTTCCATGGAGCATGAAGAAACCAGAAAGACAGCGGCGTTGTTTTCGCTGTTTGGCAGCCCATTCAGGATGGCGGTGCAGATACAAAGATTCTGTGTGCTTCAGCTGCGGTGGAAAGGGACACTTATCAAAAGCATGCCGAAAAAAGCAAGCAGAAGTGGAAATGCAGCTGGATAATATGGAACATGCTGTGAAGAGCGAGTACGACGAGTCGTTCAGTATCAGCCAAGTAAAAAGTGGGACGCCAAAGTACGTCATCGCTGTAGAGATTGGGAAGGAAAGCGTGCCTATGGAAGTAGATTCTGGAGCTGCCAGGTCTCTTATTAGTGTGAACAAATTTCAAAAGCTGCAAGTGGCGAAACAGATCAAGCTGGAAGATTGCAACACGCAACTCCCTGGACGAGGGAAGGTCTCGACGTGCTGGGAAAAGCGTCCGTGCCCGTGAAGTTCACAGGCAGAGAATTTAAGTTGCCACTGCTTGTAGTGAAAAAAGAGGGAAACACTCTTCTAGGCCGGGATTGGTTCCAGCCACTGGAAATCAGCATAGCTGGCCTTTACAGCGTCCACGCCAGAGCAGAAGGAATTTTGAAAAGGTTTCCAGAGGTGTTCAGTGACACGTTTCCAGGCGCTGCCCTACCCCTCATCCACATCGAACTCAAGGAGGGCGCCCAAGCCAGGTTCCTGAAATGTCGTAGCATTCCGTTTACGATGAGGGAGGAAGTCGTGGCAGAGCTTAACCGCTTGGTGGAGCTGGGAATTCTACAACCCACTCAGTATTCCGACTGGGCAACGCCAATCGTCGTGGTGCGGAAAAAAAACGGCTCCCTCAGAATATGCGGGGATTATCGAAGCACTGAACCAGGCCGTCAAAAGCAATGTGTACCCACTTCCGACAAGCAAAGAACTTTTTGCGAGGTTAGGAAGGGGGCGTGTTTTTTCCAAGCTGGATCTGACGCAGGCCTATCAGCAACTGTTGGTAGATGAAGAAACGGCAGAGTTGCTCACGATTAACACCGTGCAGGGGCTATACAAGGTTTGTCGTCTGCCGTTCGGCGTGTCCGTTGCTCCTGGTGTTTTTCAAAGAACCATGGACACCGTGTTGGCTGGAATGCCGCACGTAGCGACATACCTAGATGACATCCTGATTGCCAGCGAGTCGATTGAGGAGCATGAAAGGATGTTGGCTGAAGTCCTCAGCCGCTTGGCCAAATCGGGTCTCAGAGTTCAAGCGGAAAAGTGCGAATTTTTCAAGGAGTCTTGAGTTTCTAGGGCATCGGATTGACGCAAAGGGCATCTACCCCTCCAAGGTCGAGGCCATCCACCAAGCTCCTGCACCCAAGAACAAAAAGGAACTGCAAGCCTTTTTGGGCATGATAAATTTCTATAATCGGTTCTTGAAGGGAAGAACAGAAGTAGCGGAAAAGCTGTATCGTTTGTTGGATAGCCACGTAGCAGGGAACTGGGGTGCAGAGCATATGGAAGCGTTTGAGAGCCTGAAGAAGTTGCTAACGTCTAACTCGTTGCTGGTGCATTTTAAGACGGATGTCCCGTTAGTGTTGTCATGCGACGCATCATCTGTGGGTGTAGGAGCGGTTTTGGCTCATCGCGACAGCAAAGGAAAGGAGCAGCCTGTGGCGTATGCGTCCAGAACGTTATCTAGGGCGGAGCGCAATTATGCTCAGATTGACCGTGAGGCCCTTGCCGTGGTTTTTGGGGTTCGACATTTTCACCAATATCTTTGTGGGCGAGATTTCCTCATTATCACGGATCACAAACCCTTGCTAAGAATTTTCCAGAGGCAGAAGCAAATTCCGGCGGTTATTTCTCTCCGCATGTTACGGTGGACGCTAATGCTGTCGGCATACGATTACGTGCTCGAGTACAGGAAAACCAAGGACCATGGAAACGCCGACTGCCTAAGCAGGTTACCGGGCCCCTTAACCCGCCAAGAGACCGAGGCGCCAGGCGACATACTCCTTCTGGAAGCTGTGGAGTACCCTCCAGTGAGCGCAATGGAAGTGGCAGCCTCCACCAGGGGTGATCCCCTGCTGTACCAGGTGAAGAATGGATCCTGGAGGGCTGGCCGCAAGAACGGGTAGGCCTGAAGTATTCTGCATATTGGGTAAGACAAAACGAGTTGTCCGTACATCGTGACTGTGTATTCTGGGGGAGCCGCGTAGTTATTCCAGAGGCACTGCAGAAGCAAGTTCTAAGCCTTATGCATGCTAACCATCCAGGAGTGACGGCCATGAAGGCAATCGCTAGGTCGTACGTGTGGTGGCCGAAGATGGACGAAAAGATCGTCGAGTTTGTGAGGCACTGCACGCCATGCCAGGAAAACAGGCAGAGTGAACCAAGGACACCAACGCATTTCTGGACTAAGCCTGAACGACCGTGGAGTAGAATACACGTGGATTTCGCAGGACCCGTCCAGGGCGTGTTTTTTTTTGGTGGTTGTAGACGCCCTGTCAAACTGGGCCGAAATTGAAGTGATGCCGTCTCTCCAGTCATCTGCAGTAATTGAAAAGTTTCGCCAAATGTTTGCAACACATGGTTTGCCCGACTTGGTTGTGTCGGATAATGGCACCGCTTTTGCAAGCAGAGAAACTCAGGCTTTCCTGAAACTGAATGGTATACGCTATATGTATGCGGCGCCGTACCACCCGGCGAGCAACGAAAGGGCGGAGCGGATGATCCGAGAACTGAAGTGTGCGTTACGGAAACAGAGACAGGGCACCGTATTATGCAAGGTTGCACGACTTCTATTCAAACAGCACTCTACGCCGCACGCCGAGACCGGGAAATCTCCAGCCGAAGTCATGCTGGGCCGGAAGTTCAGGACCGCCCTATCCAGCCTTCGCCTGGATGAGAGTGACGCAAGCTGCCTTCGGCAGCCGCCACCACGAGGTTTCCAGTCTGGTGACGCCGTGTACGCGCGGAACTTCCGGCCAGGGCCCAAGTGGTTGTTTGCACGCGTGTCGCGACCGATAGGCCACGTCATGTACGAGCTGAGTACGGCAGACGGAGCTGTGCACCGACGCCACCGCAACCACGTTCGCAGAGCATGGTGCTCTGATCCCCGGACAACAGACCAGCAAACCTGTCCCTCGTTCGCTCTGCCGTCTATGTCAAGCCGCGCACTGGGACCTTCAGAGCCCGAGACGTCTCAGCCGCTCCGGCGTTCCACTCGCCAACGTAACCCAGTGCGACGTTACGGCATCGATGACTAAGGGGGAAGGGATGTGGTAGATTGTGCAGTCACGCACTGTGACGTAGGTGTGCCACAAGAGAGCATGCGCCAGTTCTGTGCCTGTGTTGCTATCACCGGTGGTGCTGATAACGGGCCACCGCCGCAGCTATTTAAGCAGTCGTGTTCTTGGAGTAAAGCGCTTTTGATTCTGTGCATTGTGACTCACGCGTCAGTCTGTTACACTTACAAATGACAGCTGGTCCGGCGGTGGTTCTTTCAAGTCGTCCTTGGAGAGTGCGTGTGGGCACGTTTTGCCAGCAGAGCACCACGTGTCCGATGAAGGAATTAGATGACGGCGGCCTCAGGTTGGGTGCAAGTCTACAGCAGCAGAGGTCGTTTGTGGCAGCTTGTAGATTCAGAGCAGGGGTGCGTTGCTTGGTCCCCGTATCATTTGCATTCAGCGATCTGCAACGCGGGCAGTAACTTTTTAGCAATACAGTCGTGTTGTTGCCACTGCTGCCAGGAGGCCGCTGATCTGGCGGTTGCTGTTTTATGTCGTCCTTGTTGCAGTCTGTGTACACGCAGGTTTTGCCCTTAGAAGAAATAGGAGCTGAAGGTCACAAATGCAGTAAGAACAAAGGGGCGGTGATCCCATATGTTCATCGCCTATTGCACAGATGGAAGAAGATAGCGGAGAAGTTTCATGGCAAGATCCTGTTTTAAGCGACAAACAAATTGATGAAGGCTCCTGCGTTATTGAAACGCAAGAAAGAAATTGGTGACACCAAAAGAAGGTTGTGGTGTTCGTCATGGCACTCAGTTTTTGCAGTGCAGCGTTGGAGTGGTTTACAGGATTCCGTTCTCGTGCGGCCATTTCTACGCGCGCCAAACAGGCAGGTGCCTAAATGATCGCCTGTTGGAACATGCTGATTCTTTGGGAGGCTCTTGTTCATTAAAGTTGGTTGCACATTGCAAATGCTGCCCGTGCACACCGCATTTGACAACACCTCGGTGCTCTATCGTCATAAATAGCGACTGGTACGAGTAGTAGAGGCGTATCATATCTTCACAGAAGCTGACTCGTGTGTGAGCAGCATTTCGATGGCCTTGTCTAAGCGCGAGATATGGCTGTTGGAACAACGTGGAAGCCAGTAGGTGTTTGTTTCAGCAATTGTTATTTTTCTTTCTTTTTAGGTTGTAGTTGTGATGATGACGTGAGGCTCTGACACGGCGATTACAGATTATAAATATGTGGTTTTCCGAGTAAAACAGACAGTTGTAAGTCAGCGCGAGTCCGTGTATTCCTCTTTTTCTGGTCCTTGGTGTTAGTTGCGTTGTTTCGTACCTTAAGATGCAATACGAACTCGCCCACTTTGCTGTGTTACCCTTAGAGCGCCACGAGTCCGACGAAGGAATTGGATGACGGCGGCTTCAGGTTGGGCGCAAGTCAACGGCAGCGGGGATAGTAAGCAGCAGCATGGATAGTCACAGCAGGGGTGGCGTTCGTTTGCCCCAATCACAGTTTTGGTTTGGTTTGGTTTACGGGGTTTAACGTCCCAAAGCGACTCAGGCTATGAGGAACGCCGTAGTGAAGGGCTCCGGAAATTTCGACCACCTGGGGTTCTTTTACGTGCACTGACATCGCACAGCACACGGGCCTCTAGAATTTCGCCTCCATCGAAATTCGACCGCCGCGGCCGGGATGGAACCCGTGTCATTCGGGCCGGCAGCCGAGCGCCATAACCACTCAGCCACCGCGGCGGCTTCAATCACAGTTTTATTCAATGGTCTGCATCAAGGGCGGTAGCTTTCTAGCCATCCAGTCGTGTTGTTTTTGCCACTGCTTCCAAGTGGTCGTTTTTTATCTGGCCCTTGTCGCAGTCTGTGTCTACGCAAGTTTTCCCAGTTGAGCGCCACGTGTCCCAAGGGGGAATTAGATGATGGCGGCCTCAGGTTGGGCGCAAGTCCACAGCAGCAGGGATCATTCGCGGCAGCATGTAGATTCAGAGCAGAAGTGGCGTTCCTTGTTCCCAGTAACAGTTGCATTCAAGGATCTACAACGCGGGCAGTAGCTTTTTAGCAATGCATCATGTTGTTTTTGCCATGGCTTCCAAATGATAGCTGGCCCGGCGGTCGCTCTTTTATGTGGTTCCTGTTGCAGCCTGCGCTTATGCAGTAGAACACGTTCTTGGGCATGTTGGCTCATAGCTTCAGTAGACGAAGGACACAAAAACACAGCACACAGGAAAAGAAAGACACGAGACAGCGCCTGGCTCTTGTATTTCTTTTCCTGCGTGCTGTTTTTGTGCGCTTCGTCTACTCAAGCGCCAACGCAGGTTTTGCAAGTTGAGTGCGACGTGTCCGATGAAGGAATAAGACGACGGCGACCTCAGCTTGGGCGCAAGTGCACTGTACCAGAGAACGTTCGCAGCAGCATTTATTTTCAGAGCAGGGGTGGCGTTCTTTTGTTGTAGTCACAGTTTCAGTCAGAGATCTGACACGAAAGCTGTAGCTTTTAGCAATGCAGTCATGTTGTTGTTGCCTATGCTGCTAAGTGGCCGCTGATCCAGGATGGCTCTTTTATGTAGTCCGTGTTGCAGTCTGCGTCTACGTAGGTTTTGCCAGTGGAGCACTACGTGTCCGATGACGGAATCGGTTGATGGCGGCCTCAGGTAGGTTGCAAGCTCACAGCAGCTGGAATCGTTCGCAGCAGCATGTTAATTCACAGTAGGGTTGGCGATACTTGATCCAAGTCACAGCTGCATTCAGAGATCTGAAACGAGGGCAGTAGCTTTTTAGCAATACATGCGTGTTGTTGCCATTCCTGCCAAGTGACAGCTGATCCGGCGGTCGCTCTTTTATGTGGTGCGTGTTGAAGTCTGCGTATACGCATGTTTCGCCCTTAGAGCGCCACGTGTCCGATGGCGGAATTGGGTGACGCCAGCCTCAGGTTGGGCGCCACTCGACGGCAGCAGGGATCGTTGGCAGCAGCAAGTAGATTCACAGCAGGGCTGGCGTTCCTTTGCCCCATTAACAGTGTCATTCAATGAACTGCATCGAGCGCGGTAGTTTTTTAGCCATGCAGTCGTGTTGCCACTGCTCCAAGTGGCCGCTGATCCAGGGGTCGCTCTATTTTTGTGGTCCGTGCTGCAGTCTGCGTCTACGAAGGTTTTGCCAGCAGAGTGCCACTTCCCCGATGTAATAATTGAATGACGGCGGCAACAGGTTGGGCGAAAGTCAACAGCAGCAGGGATAGTTCGATGCAGAAAGTAAATTCAGAGCAGGAGTGGAGCTCCTTGGTAACAGTCACAGTTGCATTCAGGAATCTGCCGCGCGGGCTGTAGCTTTTTTTGCAATGCAGTCCTGTTGTTGCCACTCCTGCCAAGTGGCTGCTGACGCAACGTTCGTTCTTTTATCTGATAGATGTTCCAGCCTGCATCTGCGCAGGTTTTGCCAGTAGAGCGCCAAATGTCCGATGAGAAAATTTAATGACGGTTACCTCATGTGTGGCGCCAGTCCACAGCAGCAGGGATCGTTCGCAACAGCATGTTACCTCACAGCAGGGTTGACGGCCCTTGTTAGCAGTCACAGTGTCATGGAATGGTCTGCATCGAGGGCAGTAGATTTTTAGCAGTGCAGTCGTGTTGGTAATACAGATACCTATCGTGAATTCTGTCGCGCGATTGACACCTATCGTGGGATGTGTCGTACGTCAGATTCCTGGCGAGGGTTATTGTTTTACTGCAGAACATCTAGAAATACTGTCGTGCCGTCGTGTGACAGCGATAGGATGAAATTGACTAAAGGTCTGTTAAAGCGCGTTCACTGTGGCGAGTCGCGAAGAGGTTGCGAGGTGCTCTGGTCTGCTGGTGACGGGCACAGAGCGAAATGAAATGCTAATTCTCATTGGCGAGTCGAGTTTTCAACTCGCTTTCCGCGACCGTGGTTCTCTCTCCGAACGAGAATTGGCCTAGAGGAGAGCCACTGCTCGAACACCCACTTAGTTACCTTCTGTTCTTACATGAAAGTGTGACGAAAGTAGTGCATGCTCAAGACTAATGCGGCTTTGGAAGCCCAGAGAGCTGTAATGCACAAGCGACGAAGCCAGCGGTGCCTGCATATCCGCACGTGCTTGCGGTGGGGGCATGTAGCCAGCCACGACAGCGCCTGCTTCCAATTGCCGTGCGCAAGTCGATTGGCGCTACTGAAAGTCACTGTCCTCCTGGCTGCTGTGAGGTTGTCGTCAAGCCATGTAACATACTGTACCGCTACTACTATATGCGCAGGAAAGGCCAATTAAGGACACATATACACGCGTCGCGGAAAAGAATGCAGTTAATCACGGCCTCGGCACTGTCCACGAAATGCCTCGCCACTCACCGTTCCTGCTGTTCCAGGTGCTGCTGCTCACCGGCTATCACCTGCCTGTTTCATCGACTTGCCGACCGGTTCCGCAATCTTGCGGCGCTAGCTGGTTTCTGGACGGCTGCGGCCGCTCATCCGATCATCTGTGCGCACCCCTGCCGATTTTGGACACTTTCGACCTTCGGGCCTGGCAACATGCTACATTATCAGCTGACGAGGACACCTACATAAAGCACTCGGATTTCACCGCCCCCTTGGGCCACGGCACTGTCCACAAAATGCCTCGCCACTCACCGTTCCTGCTGTTCCAGGTTGGTTATTGTGAGTGTTCTTGTTACCGTGATGATGATGTCTGTCTTGTGGCAGTGTCGTGGCCACCCCATATTCTGAAACGTTTCCGCTTGGCGGCAGTGTACATTTGGCGCATTTTGGTCCTGGGTGGGGACGTTGAAACAAACCCAGGCCGAAGGGCCAAGAGAAAAAGCTCGAACTGGTATATGTAGCTGTTCAAAGGCTTGAGACGAACCACGCGAATATCCTCGAAAGTGTTAACAAGATTCTTACAAATCATATTGCCCTGCAAAATGAAATGAAGACTTTAAAGGATCGTGTGCATGAACTTGATCTTAAAATCGAGTCTATTCCAGTTCTTCAAAGGGACTTACAGTCTTTAGCTACCCGTATGCAGGAACTGGAACTTAAAAAACAGTCAGTGCCTACCACAGTATCTGCCACGAGTTGTACACACGATGTATCTAACATTCAAGTAAAACTTGACGACCTGGAAAATCGTTCCCGCCGGTCTAACATTCTTTTTCATGGTGTTCAGGACACTGATGAGTCTGAAACTAGGGAAGACTCTGAGCGTCATGTGAACGAATTCTGTTCTAGCAAACTTGGTATCACGTTGTCTTCCTTAGCCCGTGCTCACCGCATAGGCCCTTTTCTCTCAGGAAAAAAAGAGACCCATTATTGCAAAGCTGTTCAGCGAAAAAGAAGTCGAAACGATTATGAGTAAGGGCTATAAACTCAAAAATACCGATTTCAGCATTTCGCGAGATTACTCGAAAACGGTTCGTGAGAAACGCAGCCAACTGTGGAAGTATGCCAAATCAGTAAAAAAAGAAGGTGATAAGGTCCGTTTGTCTTTTGATAAACTGCTTATTAATGGTGTCTCGTATTTCTGGGATGATCAAACCAGTAGCGCAGTGCGCGTGTCCCTTGCCTGACGCATCCCTTCCAGTTCCTGTAAAGTGGCAGGCAAACCACCCGTGCGGCCAAACGCGCAGCGTTGCTCCAATTACGATGTCAGTTTTCTGTACACTAACATAAGGAGTGTTCTTTGTAAAAACGTAGCACTTTCTTCTTTAATTGATTCATGCTGCTCCTCGGTCATCGCGCTTACCGAGACTTGGTTAAATTGCATGGTTCCTGATGATGTCGTTTTCGCCTGTGACTCCGAATTCAACATATTTCGTTGTGACCGCACGGGCCGTAGAGGTGGCGGTGTCCTTCTGGCTGTCAATAAAGTGCTCACTGCTGTGCCTATCGAGGTCACGTCGTACCTAGAATCGGTATGGGTCCAGTTGAGTTGTGGTCCCACGGTCGCCATCATTGGCGTCATTTACCGCCCTCCGGACATGAATTCTTCATTCGCAAGTCAGTTTTCTAATTTACTAAGCGATCTTACTTGTCATTTCCCGAATTCAAGCTTACTTTTACTTGCTGACTTTAACTTTCCGGCTATTAACTGGTCGTCATTAACAGCTCCTGCCAATGATCCTGAAGCTCAGGCTTTCCTCCTGTCCTGTCTCGATTTCTCTTTGCAACAACTTATTTTTGATCCTACGCGTCGTTCCGCCACTACAGCCAAAATTCTCAATCTTATCTTGACAAGTGATCCTTACCTTTGCTCCAACATTGCGCTCTTAGGCCTTTCCGACCATTCCATAATCACGGGTAACCTGAATTTTGTGCCCCATAAAAAGGTAACTCGCACTAAACAAATAAGGTGCTACAACCGAGCAAACTTCGGTGAAATAAACGCTCAGTTGTCAGTCTTTCCTGATCATTTTCTTCACGATTTTTCGTCACGCTCCGTGGAATCGAACTGGAACCTGTTCAGCGTGAAACTTGCTACTCTCATTGAGAGATTCATACCAGTCATCAGTATCCCATGCACTAACACAGCGCCTTGGTTTAATAGGCATCTACGTCGCCTTAATAACAAGAAAAAGCGCCTTTACAGACAAGTCGACAAGAACAGACACTCCGAATCTTGGCAACGGTACAAACTATGTGATAAGGAATATCAGTCTGAGTTGATATCTGTACGTAGGCACTTCTTCACACACGATCTACCGGCAATGCTAACAAACAATCCACGGAAGTTCTGGCAGATAATAAACCCCGCTAATCATCCTGACATTACTCTTACCAACGCGGAAGGCAGCAGTGTTCCAGTGGCCGAATGCGCCGAAGTTTTCAATAACGCATTCACATCCATTTTTACCCGTGAAGATCTCCCTCTACCTCCTATTTCTGTCAGCACTTCTAATACGTCAATGTCCGAAATATGTATCAGTGAGACAGGTATCTTTTCCTTACTAGGGAAGCTTAAAACAACATCAGCATCAGATCACCTTGGCTTTAATAACAAAATACTCAAAAATTCACCTGATGGTATTCATCGCATCTTGTCCGCTATTTTTTCACAATCTCTATCATCAGGCGTGATTCCGCTGGACTGGCGCCTAGCTAAAGTTGTGCCAATTTTCAAGTCTGCTGATCGTCCCTCACCACTAAATTACCGACCCATTTCATTAACTAGCACTGTTTGCAAGCTTCTTGAACACGTAATTCACTCGCAGGTAATTAACTATCTCGAAGAACATAACATTATCTTTAAATATCAACATGGGTTCCGTAAAGGCTACTCATGCGAAACGCAACTTGCCGGATTCATTCAAGACATACATTCATCGATTGATGCTGGCATTCAAGTAGACTCCATATTTCTTGATTTTTCTAATGCTTTCGACAGAGTACCTCACAACCGGTTATTAATGAAACTAGCACTGCTTAATATCACCCTCTTGTCATTGCATGGTTTAAAGTTTTTCTCTTTTCCAGGTCTCAACTTACAGCTGTCAATAACAACAATTCGTCTTTCAGTCAAGCACACTCTGGCGTCCCACAAAAAAGTGTGCTTGGCCCCTTACTTTTCCTAATATTTATCAACGATTTACCGGATCCCATTTCTTCCCATATCAGACTTTTTGCTTATGATTGTGTAATTTATCGCAAAATTTATTCTAACACCGATTGTCAATCCCTTCAATCTGACCTGGATTCAGTAACAGCATGGTGCTCAACCTGGCTTATGCAACTTAATCATTCAAAAACTAAATTGATGTCTTTTACTAACCGAATGTCTCGAATTCAAACAGCATACTCCTTAAATAATAGCTCACTCGAGCTAGTCACCACGTATAAGTACTTAGGACTTCACCTTCATTCAGACGTAGCATGGAACCACAATATTAACCTTATGCTTGCATCTGCTAATCGGTCATTAGGTCTCTTAAAACATAACCTAAAGCATGCTCCTCCTCACCTCCGTGCCCATGCCTATACCACTCTAATTCGACCTAAACTCGAATATGCCTCGGCCATTTGGGACTCTTACCAATCTTACCTAATAAATAACATTAAATCTTTGGAGAACCACGCCGTTCGTTTTATTTACTCCGATTATTCACGTACCACCAGCATCACAGCCTTGAAGAAACGCGCAGGTCTCCAGGATTTATGTCTCCTCCGCAAAATTGCACGACTATCACTTTTTCATAAACTTTATCATCATCCATCACTTCATAACAACTTTTTTTCTTTGCCTCCTTCGATTTTTGACCGCCGCGATCATCCCTTTAAAGTTAGGCGTTTCACGTGCAGAACATTTAACTATGCGCATTCATTCTTACCACGCACAGTATCTGACTGGAACACTCTGCCTTCACATATCGCAACCACCACTGATCCAGATAAATATTTTAATCTTATATCTTCAATAACTACTGCTTAACTCTTCGCATACATTGTTATTTTTTCCTGGCTTCCTTTACAGGGTATGTTATTGCAGGGTATATTATTAAATGATTCATTGCATTAGTGTTCCGTTTGTATAATTTTAATACTGCAGTAATCTTCGTTCTTTGCCGCGCTGCCATTCTTTTGATTCTTTTGCTTACTTATGTCATGCGAAGTGTCTTATTTTTGCTTTTGTTGTCTTATATTTGTGGTTTTGTTTTATTCTGTTTATTTGCCTGTGCCCCCCCCCCCTATGTAATACCCTCTCGAGGGCCTTTAGGGGTATTCTGTATAAATAAATATAAAATAAATAAATCAGGGAAAATAACTCGCCATAACCATCCGCCTATCACAAAGGCAGCATGTGTGTACATTCACGCAGTTCTCGGTATAATTGTTCAAAACAACCGCGATATCATTTCTCCACGTTTAAGTTTTAATAGGGTAGAACGTTGGGCCAGTTCGTGGGCCAATTAAGTTGGGCCAGTTAAGTTTTAAGAGCGTCAGATCATACTACTTACGTTTGTCAAGGACATGTCTGTCTGCAGGGAAGGTCAGCTTAGCCAAGACAGTTACCACACTACATCACATAGCAAGAGCGGGCGCGTAGAGCCTCAGTTGTCACCCATACCTTCGACCCGTTTTACATATGCCAGTATAGCGGCTATCCAAGTGGAGCCCTGGCGACCCCCATTTGCATCAAATTTGGGGGCCGCCCGTTTGACACGGAATGTTCAAAGTGGTTTCAGATGACTTGCCATGTTCCTGAGGATAATATAAATCTTGAGATGAAGCCCAAAATATGTGTGGGATTCGCACCGACGACATTTCCACCCCAAACCATGAATTCCGGGGACTTCTAGACGGCCATTATGGCGTATTCGTTTGCCGCAGAGGGTTCCGGACGCGGTCAAACGATTCGTATTGTTGTAATGCACACTTTTATACAATTCATTAACTGATATGTAAGGAGGAAACATACCGTTATAGGAAGGTGGCTGTAATTCGCAATAGTAGGGCAAAATCTTTGAACTAGATGGCGGTGCTTGTATCTTACAAGTAATGTTTCCGAAACGAAACACCCTCGCATGTTTGTATTTTGTCTCCTCCACGTTTGCAGAGCACCCCGATCTATACACTTGAAGCTCCCGTAGTTAACGCTCTTAAGTCCAACACTGATCCAGTGTAGGCAGAGAATTTTTTTAGTGGCAGTGACGTGCTGCTTATCACAAAATACAAAAAAAAAATACTTTACGTCGTCGTACATTGCCTTCGCTGAAAAGTTCATGACGGTGACACGAAAATGTCGCCAAATAGAGAGAACAGCGTATGCAGCCGAAGGTGAACCGATTTCAACATGGACGCCCAGAAACGTCGCTCGCATGGGGCGCTGCCGCGCGCCTTCGCTTGAATTTACCTTTGAAAAAGGAACCCGGATATTGGTCAGGGGACGTGGCGTTATACCCCGCGACGCTACATATTGGATGAGATCTGTGAAATGATGTCACAAGCGACTTCCATAAAAGGGTGTACTTGTTCGGAGCTCCCCCCAACCTCCGCCCTTCCTCCTCCCGCCCACTTGACCAATGAGCTTATTTAACTTGCGCGTACACTGGGACTCGCTCCTGTGAACGCACATTTAATGCCTACTCAGACTTGCAAGCCGCAAAGGGCACGCGACCAGCAGTCGCTTGCGATCAGGCAGCAGCTAAACAACGCAATTCCTCACACCTGCAAGGGCGACCTGCGGACCTCCTTCTCGTTTGATTCCCGGTCGAAATAAGAATTAAGTCTTGGGACTGATGCCTATCGCGCGGTTTCGAAAGTTTCGTCCGCTTTGGCATTGTCTAGCTCCTGCGGCCTCCCGCTCGGTCCTCTAAAGTGGTCTGGTTCCCAGTGTGACTGTGTGCTAGGACAATGTGAGCGAACAGGAAGATGTCTGGTAGGTTTGATGTGCACCATGGCCATAAAATTAAGCGTCATGATAACGTAAGGGCGCCCTTCTCGGGGCTGACAGGCAGCCTGGATGCCGGCCGCCGGCTTCTGAAAAATGCGATAGTAATGTTTGTTCAAGTTCATACAAAGCCGTCGGATGAAGTATCGTTGGCCAATATCGAGTTGTTGGTAGAAGCAATAACAGGAACAGAAATAAATGTCTTCCAATAGCGCCTTTAATTGCTGCCGCTCAATTGCGGCTCTCCTGGCCTCAGCTGGCCCCGCTCCTGAAAGCGTCGCGGACACCAAGCATGTCTTTATTTTACTATGAGACGAGGTTCGCAGTAAAACGATGACGAGAGCAGCACCTCAGCGCTAGCCAGTTCTGAAGTGCAGTTATCTGTTGCATCGATGTGAAACCGGCTAGGCTTAGCGACGACTAGGGCAGCCAGGGAGCAGCGCGTAGTTCGATGCCCGGCGCGCCAACGGGCAGCGTCGTTGCCGAAAGCTCGGCTCGCTCACTTATTGGCTCAGCAGCTTGCGACTTGCACTCGGAAGGCTGGAAAATCGAACAGCGAGCGACTGCCCTGCGACTGAGCATTACTTTATGCCCACATTTGCAATACTCGTGAACAACTTTTAACGCCCATATGCTTGGGGTATCGGCTGCGTTGCGGCGAGTCTTAAGATCATCCAAGAGGAAAATACCAGCCAAAAAAAAAGACGAACACACCAGGAGAGAACAACACAGGACAACGGCTGGAAAGTCGTTGTCCTGTGTTGTTCTCTATTAATGTGTTCGTCTTTTTTTGGCTGGTATTTTCCTCTTTAACATGCCATACCAACAGGCCTACCATTCTGCCCTGCTTAAGATCGTCCGCGACGCCATCGTCACCGTTCGTGAAGCACAGGCTGAGAACTTCAATCCCAGTACGTGCCAAAACAGCTCGCATTTATCGGAACATTATGTACTCGCTAACACGGGTGCTTCGATGCGCTAGTGGGCTCTTGCTTGTGAAACTTTACGCGATCAGGATGCGGCGACTGCGAGCCGCTATTGCATATTTGCTAAAGTTTGACGCAAGTATCGACGTAGTTTCGTAATGCAGTTGATATCAAAGCAATCCGCTTGTACTGGTCACAGATTAAGGTGTTAAGTTTCATGATCTGCGGTTAGCGTGCCAGTGTCGCGCAAATGAAAGCATCGCAGCTGCTCTCCATCGCGCCACTCACGTTCAACATATTCACAATATTCGCCAGCTTGAGATACGGCGCATTTATTTGCTTTTTTGTCGCAACTTAGTGGTTATATCTGGCATCAAACGAAATAGCATTCCGTCAACAGCGTCGTCTGCTCCGTCGTCTGCTAGCACATCCGGATCACTTCAGGGGATCACAGGATCACAGCTTCTACAAACGACATGCCAGAAAAATTAACTGAAGCATAGAGTTTCTTACCATTATCTAGAGGGAAGGCTGGCGCCACGCCTATGGGAGTTTGCATGGAGCTTCCTCGAGACCACCTGTACCATCATGGGCGCTCTAAGCGTCATTGGGTGGAGAGCTAGCGACTGCAGAACTACAACTTTTGACCAAAAAATGCTAAAGAACAAACGTTGCTATATAGTTAAGAATGTCCTATCAATCAATATCCTGTCTATAATTTGTAACAAACCAGCACGAAAGCATGAAAATGCAAACTTAACAGGCGCACGTTTTAAAAAAAAATATGTTTTTGAAAAAAAAATGTTGACGCTTCAACCTTTTTAAAAGGTTTTTCCACAACATTTCGGAAAACAAAATCTTTCATTGGCGTCGTGTGCTATTGCGTTTTCGCTACTCTGGCTTTTGCAAACCACTTTTACGCCGAAGTCGTCTGCGCGGAGCGCGCCCAAGATACGGAATGGGACATTCAGTGACGCCATTCTGTGTTCTTGAAAAAACCTACTGCCCCGCATCAAGTAGCTCATCGCCCCATGAAGCTTTGCACGCCCATGGGAGCTCAGGTGCAGCGCCGCCAGCTTTCCCTCCAGCTTTCCGTCTCGCTTTCCCTCCAGCTTTCCCGCCAGTTCCCTCTGTATGAACTGAAAGTGCTTTGATATTCATAAATAATGCAAAATAAATTTCAGAATATACAACGTCTTCGATGTGAACATAATTCAAATATTCGTGGTTTAAAAAACAAACTTGTTTTTGAGTTGCAATTTCTCAACGACGCGAAATTGCAGCCGTCGGCGCCATTACAGCGCAAACGACGCGTGGCATTTTGCATTATTTGCGTCTTTGAGGCATTGCTTGAGTCCTTGTACGGCGGACATGTGTGAAGAACTCATTCAATAGGAAGGTGAGCAGGAGTATGTTTTGAAGACAACGACAAGAATTACGCCCTGTCGCCATTGGCGAGTTTCAACGGGCAAGCCACAGCTATAAAGAAAGGCAGTGCTGCGACGTCTTGTCATCTGGAAAGGCAACAAAGACTCCTGTGTGACGGATCTCCCCAGAGAGCTCTCGGACCGAAAGAATGTACTAGGCGACAGGTGTAACCACACAGACGCACATTTAATACACCCTATGTGACACACACACTAGAACACAAAGCTAACAGAACTAACACAAAACACAAAGAATAAAAATACACACGACCCGGGAATACTGCTACCAGCGTCTACTAATAGCGTTCTACTGTTAGTGGTCGGCGTTCGTGCTCACTGTTGGTTCGGTGCGGCTGCGGCGTTGTATGGATCCAGTAGCCGACATCGAGGCAGCGTTCGACGTGCATGGGCTGGCGTCGTACAAGCTTCCGATCTAAGCGCCCGTGGAGGTGATGCCGGTGTTGTTGGCGTAGGGGGCACCAACCGAATGGGTGGCAACAGCGCTGGAGACACCCCTGGCCGTAGCTGGTGGTAGCGTCCTCCTTGACTCCCCGGAACGGGCTCAGGCACGGCATGGAGTCCACGATGTGAAGCCCTAGAACGCGAGCTCACCAGAGCAGTAGCCGGCGTCTCTCTCTTCCAGCCGAAGCGTCACTGACCCGCCGGAACCTCCGCTTCTCTGTTCTTTCCCCCCATTCCTCGCTCTCCCTCGCCCTTTTATAGCCTTGGCGTTAGTCCACGTAAGCCTGGATGTCGCCTTCTCCTTCTTCACTTCTCCACCAATCATCTCTCTCCACCTCACCGAATGCTTCTCCACCGATCATCTCTCTCCACCTCACCGACTGCTTCTTCATTCTCTTTATTCTTCAGTTAATCCACGTCGTCTTCTTCACACCTCTTTCCTTCATAATTTTATTTTGGACTCATTATATGTGACAAGGGCCCCCTCTCTCAAGAGTTTTTCCATGAAAAACTGCTCACGTCGTCCTTATCTTCAAGCCATCAACCGACTATCATCCGTGGCGATTCTGGACCCAGCACACAACACACCGCAGATGTCCAGCACACACCAAAAGCACACCACTAACACAGCACACCAAATTGCACTTACGGAACATTAACACACCACTGCCGTTGTCCGTGCGGTGTCCTTAATACACATGTTAATGTCAACAACACACTCCCTTGTATCATCACATAACAACAACAACAACAACCACAACAAGATAAATCCCAGAGATACATTAGCACAGCAACAACAGCAAGATACATCCCAGAGATACCTAGAGCTGCTCAGTTGGCTCTATCTGTAGAGAGCTCTAATTTGTAACATATGACCTCTGCTTTGCCTGGCCCACCCGAAAACATCTCCCTCTTGATTTGGAGTAGAGCTGTGATCGCCTGTCTTCATTTACATTGGGCTTCATTAGTACCTCATCCCGACCTGCATTTTCTTCCCACTGCAGTTGGGCACCTCGGAAATATCACCTGTCCCCTCGGCCACTAACGCACATGCTACCTTCGGGGCGTGCCGCACGGCACCCCTTTCTTCGCACTTCTTCAACAAATTTACATGGAAAACCTTCTTAGTGTCATCTATCCACAATTCATAACCCATGTAATTTTTCTTCCGCGTCAGAAGGTGCGCGCCCTTCCATTGCATCAGCAACTTATTATGATCCCTGGGTAGCAGGACGAGAACCCTGTCGCCCGGATTCAGATTCCTGTGAATGGCTTTCTTTTCATAATATCCCTCATGGCGTTCATGCACCTTTTCCAGGCCTTGATGAGCAAGCCTGCACGTTTCCTTCAACCTGTCCCGCCACTCAATAACGTATGTGTATGTTGTCTTGACATCTGATTCAATCTCTTTATTAGCCCACAGCTCCTTGGGTATTGCAAGTGGACTTCTAACGGTTCTCCCATCCAACATTTCGAAGGGCGAGAAACAAAGACTCGTCGGCTGTACTTCGCGGTAAGCGAACAAAAGAGCTGGAAGATATCTATCCCAATCAGTAGGTCTCTCCTGGCACATTTTCTTGATCATATTTTTGAGGGTGACATTGAACCGGTCTCCAAGCCCATTCCACACAGAATGGTAAGGCGGCGTCAGTAACTGCCTTACTGACAAAAGGCGGTTAACCTCCTTCATTAGTTCCGATGTGAAGTTCGAGCCCTGGTCACTCAAAACTTTCCTCGGGAGCCCATAACGTGAAAATATTTCCACAAGACCCTCCGCTACTTGGATACTGTCAATAGTTCTCAGTGCAATAGCGTCAGGATAACGAGTGGCCACTTCAAGCAGAATAAGCATATATCTATTGCATTTGGCGGATACTGGAGAGATTGGCCTCACAATGTCAATAGCCACTCGCTGAAACGGTAGGTCGATGGCTAGCATCTTGCCCAGAGGTATGCGACCAACTCTTCCCTTCGGAATTGTGCACTGACACACGTCACATGAGCGAACACAGCGCATAACATCACTCTGAACACCCGGCCAAAAGAAATCCCCTGTGATCCTAGACACCGTTTTTTGAAAACTGTAAGGCCGCGCTTCATCAACGCGTACATTTTTTTATTCCCTTAGCTTGCGGTCACTGCGGGCCTCCGGTCTACATAGAGAGCCCTCAGTGAAGCATCGAGCTCTTCTCTACCCGCGTGACCCCCCCCCCCCCCCCCCCCGCAAGCAGTGGCAAAGGCGCAGGGGCACTGGCTGCTTGACAGCACCACTGTGACGGCCGAAGACACCTGGCGCCAAGAAAGCATGCGAGGCGCGCACAACCAGCACGGTTTGCCTCTTGGTCTTAGGCCGCATTCCCATTGCGGCAGAATGCGGACCACCTCGCATTCCGCGATGGGGCCCTTTTTTCTTTTTTTGGCATTCTCGATGGCACCGAAGCATCGCGTTTCTCCGCCGTCTGACATTCCTGCGGCGAGACAGTGGATCAGTGGCCCCGCAAATTAGCAGAAAAACAACATTTCGTCCTTCGAGAGGCGACGCGCGGGTGTGGCAAGGTGGGAAAAGCATCAAGCGATAAGGGTGAGAACTCCCCCGGGGACAGGGTTTCAGAATGTTTTCTGTAGGTGTTTCTTTTTTTTTAGCCAAGCCCAGGGCTCGAAGTTGGGTCCAGCCTTCAGGGGCTGTGGCTACTACCTCAATTGATTATCGAAGCCTAGGGCAGGCCTCGAAATATGCCCGTTCTATCTTCTTTGTTTGAAAAAGCTTAAATTTGCATGTAAAATCATTGGGGGGCAGTCTTGTCTAGTTGAGCTGGAGGCTCCGTGCAGTGGCACATAATTCTACAGACCTAGACTCTAACCTCGGGTCGATGAGTAAGGTCTTGTCGAGTTTCTCTGTGTGAGATCATTTCTTTTAATTTACAGTTTGACTGTCTGTGTGACATAACTTGTAACGCAGTATGCCAGTGTAAATCCTGTAAATATATTTTCTCTTTGTCTTTATCATCTGGCATCAATCATCGTCTGCTCCTTCAACACCGTCGAATCCACGTTTGGAGAGGTCCTGTGCCCTTCCGAAGAAACGCAAAGAACCATCTTTGAATTTACTGGCGCAGTCTACAGGATTCGGCACCCTTACAAAAGCAACCAAGAAGACCTCGGGCGGCAACAATAAATATGGGACGGCTGTGCAAGCCACCTTTGAGGACGGCCAGGCAAGGAGGGACATCCGGGCTTGTGCTGGATGAGTGGGATTTCTCGCGTCTGGTTGAGGTTGACTTGGCTTGTGTTAGGAATTTGAGGGTGTAGGCGTTTAATATCTCCAGATGCATGCGGCAGCGAGAGGTAGTATGCTGTATGCTGTTACAGACGCACTCGAAATTGAAATGCAGCGGCTTGAATTAGAACTCGAGCGGAAGAAACTTGAGATCTTGCGGGAGGAAGAGAGAATAATGAAAGAATTCAGGTGGCAGCTGGAGGGCAGCAGGCAGGCGTCCGCTGCGCCCGACTCAAAGGCGCAGCGCCGGTCAGACCTGGGCCCCGTTGCCGTGCGCTCTACCACAGGCGGCAACTTGTCTCGCTCCCAGACGGAGGCTCAGCACGAGCGTGGGCAGAACATTAGCCGCTTATCCCAGAGAAGAGCAGCGGCTCGCTGCGCAAGGGCGCAGGCGCATTCGGAGAGCTTAGTGGCAAGGGCTGCAGCACAGATAGAGGCCGTGACAGCACTCGAGACACTGCATGTAGGCGGCGGGCAGTCCGACTTTGCATCCGTAACTAAGGAGCAGCGGCGGCCAGACCTAGGCCCCAGGGCATATCCCGCTAGTACTGTAGAGAGCGACCCCTCCCGACCTTCGACGAATGCACAAAGACAGGTCGAGCAAAGTACGGCCAGCTTTTGCAGCGATCGACGGAGACTGACAACGTAGCTACCCAGGCTAAGCTCGAGCAGCCAGCCTCACTAGAGGACGAGCTGAACTGCGCAGTCAGCACAGTGGTGCAAATGGCAAACCGCGAGGATCCGAAAGAGGCGTCGGAACTATTTCCAGTGATGCCGACCAACCAGTTGCCGCCGTCCTTTGCAAAGACAGTCGAAGCTGATCTAACCGCGGTGAGCGCGGAAGAGCAGAAAACCAGGAGCGAGAACGGACACTCGGGAAGAGAGTTTCTTATACTCGGCGTGTCGCTCAGAACCTGGCAATGAAGGGCAGCCGTCGGAGGTTGGCGGCAGTGAGGCGGACTCCGCTGTCGGCGGTTATGTTTCTGCACAGCGAACTGATAAGGCAGAGGGAATGTGCGACGCGCCATTATTTGAGATCCGCGCGAGAACACCAGGAGAGCAGAACCAGATCAGGCAAGAATGTGGCAGCGGAATACCACGTGCACCAGAGCACCCAATTTTTCTGCACCGTGAAAAGCGCGGAGAGTGCGCAAAGTCGGCGGGCCTCTTTTTTGCACAGGAAAGCCAGAGCCTAACTCCGGTCGTGCACTATGACAAACAACTTGACCAGGCAGCATCGACACGCAAGCTGCTGCGTAGGCCGCGCACGCAGTACCGCAGCACCGGAAGCCTTCCGATCCGTATTTGGGACAGATAGCGAGGCATAGCCAGGCCAGCCTCGGCCGGCGTGAACGTTCCCGCTCACCCAACGGGGGACGTGCACGGAACTGTTCAGCGCCACCAAGAAAGACATTTGCACGTCAGTGGACTTTAATGTGCTTCGTGAGCGTGGGTGTCTGTGCCTAACTGTGCTGTGCGATTGTTAACGGACTTGTGCGCCGCTACCAAACTGTGTTTGTTTTATGTGTGTGTGTTGCGTGTCAGTTATTCTGATGTGACATTTTTGCGCCATGTCCGGATTTGCATGCCGTGATGTTCCAGTGTTGTGTATTCCTTTTTTGTTGTTAGTGTGTGTGGCTATAACCCCCGAAACAACGGATCTGTGTGCCGCTATGGCAAGAAATTGTCGCATGAGTAGCTAAGCTTGGAGGCTTAGGTTATTGCGGTCTTTATTTGGTTTTGCGTAAATGAGCGGACTCCAAGCTCATTTAGCATCTTAGGGAGGACGTGTAAGACCGCGCTTCACCAACGCGTACATTTTTTTTTATTCCCTTAGCTTGCGGTCACCGCGGGCCGCCGGTCTACGTGGAGAGCTCTCAGTGAAGCACCGAGCTCCCCTCTACCCGCGTGCCCACCCCCCGCAAGCTGTGGCAAAGGCGCAGGAGGCACTGGCTGCTTGAGAGCACCACTGTGACCGCCGAAGACACCCGGCGCCAAGAAACCATGCGAGGCGCGCACAACGAGCACGTGGTGCCTCTTGGTCTTAGGCAACATTCCCACTGCGGCAGAATGTGGACCACCTCGCATTCCGGGATGGGCCCTTTTTTTTCCTTTTTGGCATTCTCGATGGCACCGAAGTGTCGCGGTTCTGCGCCGTCTGACACTCCTGCGGCGAGACAGTGGATCAGTGGTCCCGCCAATTAGCTGAAAAACCACTTCTCATCCTTCGAGAGGCGACGCGCGGGTGTGGCAGGGAAGGGGAAAGCGTAAGCAATAAGGGCGAGAACTCTCCCTGAGGAGAGGGTTTTCAGAATGTTTTCTGTGTGTTTCTTTTTTTTTAGCCAAGCCCCGGGCTCGAAGTTGGGTCCAGCCTTCAGGGGCTGTGGCTACTACCTCCATTGGTTATCGAAGCCTAGGGCGGGCCTCGAAATATGCCCGCCCTAACTTCTTTGTTTGAAAAAGCTTTAAAATTGCATTTCAAATCATTGGAGGGTAGTCTTGTCTAGTTGAGCTAGAGACTCCGCGCAGCGGCACGTAATTCTACAGACCTAGACTCCAACCTCGGGTCGATGAGTAAGGTCTTGTCGAGTTTCTCTGTGTGAGATCATTTCTTTTAAGTTACAGTTTTACTGTCTGTGTGACTCTACTTGTAAGGCAGTTTGCCAATGTACATCCTGTAAATATATTTTCTCTTTGTCTTTATTTGGCATCAATCATCGTCTGCTCCTTCAACACCGTCGAATCCACGTTTGGAGAGGTCCTGTGCCCCTGCGAAGAAACGCAAAGAACCATCTTTGAATTTACTAACACCCTGGTGTACGCCCATAATGGATTCATGTCCTAAGCGTAGCACGGTCTCTCGCATATCTCGCGGTAACACCAGCTTTTGGACCCGCCTCCCGAAACTAAATATGCTTTCCCTGTGCAGAAGACCACTGACCAATGGATATTCGAACGACGTATGACTCTCCTTTTTTTTCCCTTTTTCCCGTACTCTTACGGAACGGGCCTTCATGCTCGGGTCTTCTTTTTGCCTAATTGCCATTTTGCCCGGTGTTATGCTCAGGAACATCGTAACAGGAGTAGAGAGCGGACGCTGCGTTGCTCGGGCTGTCGTTGAGCTCTTGTCTCCACTGCCGACGAGAAACTGACTGCACCCGTCTGAGCTGTCGCGGGACTTTCCTCCTTTGGATGTACTTCAACGTCGAGCATCCTCCACTCGGGATCGGGGTTTTCGACACTTCTTGCACCCGTAATGTTTCCCATTATGAGATCGTAGATGGGTTGGTCTTGCATTTTGCCACTACCTGCCCCGTATATATGACGTGGACACTTGAATCCTCGCTTCAGGAAAGGTACCTTACTGTGCTATCTGCAAGAGTGGCGACAGACGCTTCCCCTGTAAGATCCTCGTCCTTCACCAGGATTCTCCGAACCAAACTGTGTTGGCTCCGCGGTCTCTGAGCACCAATATAGGACGGTCCCTTATTTGCCCAACCACCACCGTCATTGCTGCTTTTGATTTGAGTGTTCCACTCGCCGCCTCATTTTCCAGCGGCGTTTGCTCTCCTTTCAGCTGCTGAACAGGTGGATTCACCACTTCTACCCTAGCGTCGACAACGCATGCAGCTCGGTCCTGCGTTCTGTATCGGCACTCATCCAGAGTACGACCCCTGCTCTTACAACATTGACACACAACCTGTGTTTTTTGGGCAGCGCTACTAGTCCGACAGTCAACTGCACGGTGTCCCACCTTGCCGCAGAGAAAACATTTTACTGGCGCCTTAGATGCACCGCCATATGCTCTTGGTTTTGCCGCATCTGTCTCTTGAGTCTTTTGGGTTTCCTCCTTTGCCTTACTCGAATTTCTTAGCCCTTGAGCCTCGAGGAATTGGTCTGCAGTGTCGGCGAACTCTTCCAATGAACACAACTTTCTTTCTTTCAGGAATAGCGCTAGCTTTGAGCTGCAGCACGCTAAAAATTGCTCTGTGACCAGCATGTCACGCACCCCTCAATACTCTTTTCTGTGTTTGACATACCAAGCCACCTATCAAAATACTTGGTCGGCCTGCAGGAAAACTGCTTAGCGATTTCCGAATCCTCAGGTTTTGCGGTGCAAAATCTCTTACGAAAAACCCTCTGCCGTGAGCCTGAGTCATTGGAGGAGCGCCTTTTTGACTTTCTCATAGTCCATGGAATCAGCAGCAGGCATCCTTCCAACACATTCAGCGCCTCTCCAACTAAACACATGCTCAATGCCGTGGCCGATTCACTGCGCTCCCAGCCTTGCTCCAAAGCTATCCGCTCGAATCGTTGCAGATATGCGTCCAGATGATCTTTTTTGTCATAGAAGGGAGCCATCGGCCTCCTTGGACAAATTCTGGCCGGTCTAGGAGATTCTCTACCCGCTAAAGAACGCTGATCACTCACTGTCCGTGATCTCATATCCTCCCGCGACATGCGCCTGATTCCACAAAAGAAACTCCTCCCATTCTATCCTTCTTCTCTCCTGTTCTGCCTCGCGTGCTCTTCTAGCTTCTCGCTCTTGTTCCTCCCGAGCGTCTGCGCGTGCTTGCGCCCTTTCCTCTCTCTGCCTCTTTGCCTCCTCTTTCTGCTGGTCGCAGAGACGCATCGCCTCTTCCTTGCTTTACCCCAGCTTGAGCGCCAGTTCTAACGTTCTTGCCAAATTCATACTTTCTGCCGCCGAGAGATCGGAAAGATCCGAGACGGAGCAAAAAAGAAACGAGGAAATGAACCCTGGCAGGCTCACCACTTATCTTTGTCACGGATCTTCCAGGAGAGCCGGTGTTGTTGGCGTTGGGAGCACCACCCGGATGAGTGGCAACAGCGCTGGAGACAACCCTGGCCGTAGCAGGTGGTAGCGTCTTCTATTGACTTCCCGGAACGGGCTCAGGCACGGCAGTTAGTACGCGATGTGAAGCCCTAGAACGCGAGCTCACCGGAGCAGTAGCCGGCGTCGCTCTCTTCCAGCCGATGTGTCCCTGGCCCGCCGGAGCCTCCGCTTCTCTGTTCTTTCCCCCTGTGCCTCGCTTTCCTTCGAACCTTTATAGCCTTGGCGTTAGTCCACATAAGCCTTGTCGTCGTCTTCTCCTTCTTTTCTTCTCCACCAATCATCTCTCTCCCTCTCACCGAATGCTTCTCCACCAATCATCTCTCTCCGTCTCACCGAATGCTTCTTCTTCGTCTTCTTTATTCTTCGGTTAATCCACGTCGTCTTCTTCACACCTCTTTCCTTCATAATTTTATTTTGGACTCTTTATTCTATGTCACATCTTGCGCAGTTTTACTAAGCCTGGATGAATCGCATGACAGGTGAGTCCCGCTCTGCGTTTCTTTGCTACCGATCTGTATTCACACGCCCTATTTGTATGCGGCTATATAGGAATGTGAGTGGAGGCAGTATGCATGCGGTTGCCGCAGCTATAATGCGGCGCCGAAAAAGCAGCGCCTATATTCTGCATGACAAGTTTTGTTCTCGTTGTCTTTATGTGCGTTTAGTACACGTGGGCCGTGGCAAATAAAAATTGCACCAGATATCCCAACAGAGTTACGCTTCAGTAAAACGAGTTCTTGGGCGAGTTGGTTACTTGTATTTGGCATAGTATCAGCGCAAAAAAAACACATACAAGAGAAGAATAGACACCGAGAGACACGCACAGACGCTGCACTCAACTGATTTACTCCAAGCTATCAATGTGGAATATATAGGCTGCGTCGCGCATGCGCGTTAAGAGAAACAAACAGAAGGCGTGCCACCACAACATCCTGATCTTACATCTTTTCTTGTAGCAGAAAAAAGAGCGCGTATCGAACTATACAGCAGAATTGACGTATCACTAATACAATCACTGCCCCTTTTCTTTATATGAAAGGCTTCCAAAAGCTCACGTGCGGTCTTGTCTTTACCTCTGCCTAGGACCATAGTACTTTCAAAATGAGGCGAACACTTGCAAGAACTGCAGTGCTGAACTGAGCGCACGTCCTCACTGTTCTGTAAATTTTGTTGGTGCTGCCTGAGTCGATCGTTAAGGCATCTGCCTGTTTTGCCTACATAGGCTTTCCCGCAAGACAACGGTATCTCACAAACCACTCCTGTTTTGCAACGTGAAAAAAACCAGCGAGAAAAGACGCAAGACCAGAGAAAGACACACACAGACTTTCGCCGCACTTTTAACTGAATTTATTAAGGTTTCACCACACATTTGTAGCCCTTACTTGCGCAGGCGCACATACATGCCACATTCAACAAAGTCCGGACGTCATTACTAGCCAGACAAAAAATTCCATTCTTTGTCAGTGAGAATAACAGATGGGTCGCTGATACAAACACGCTCGTTCTTTTTGATTAAAAACGCTTCTAACAGCTCGCGCTCGTGCCTGGACTTGATGCGGCCGAATATAGTAGCATTGTCCAGCAGAGCTGAGCAATTTTGGCACTCCTTGACATGTATGGCCAGGTTGCTCCCTGTACCTAAGCGCTGCGTTCTGCCATGCTCTCTGAGTCGCTCGTTCAAACATTGCCCCGTCTGCCCAATGTAAATTTTCTCACAAGAAGTAGGGATAGAATATACTACCCCCACAGCACACTTCGCGAACTTTGTTTGGTGCTTAGTTTTGCAGGCGGGTTCTCGCTTGGAGCCGGAGATACGGACGCAAAGGCTCGAAAGCTTTTAGGAGGACCGAAAACACCAGATTCACTCCAAATTGTTGGGAAACTTTTTTCAGTCCATGGGAAATTCTATGGTAGTAGGGAATCACCTCAAAGTTCGTTGTCCTCTCTGTTGGGTGCTCGGTATTGGCAGCAGGCTTCTTCATTTTCTTGCCCAAGGTTTCAGCGACCGCCAACAGCAAAGAGGAAGGAAACCCAGAGGCCTCTAGTCGAACCACCTGCTCGGCAAGACTGCATATCAAGGAGTACTAAAATTGCTCAGCTTTGCTTAACAACGATACCGTATCGGCTCGGGAAGTCCAGGCACGAGCGCGAGCTGTTAGTAGCGTTTTTAATAAAAAAAACGAGCGTGTTTGTATCAGCGACCCATCTGTTATTCTCACTGACAAAGAATGGATTTTTTTGTCTGGCTAGTAATGACGTCCGGACTTTGTTGAATGTGGCATGTATGTGCGCCTGCGCAAGTAGTGGCTATATATATGTGGTGGAACCTTAATAAATTCAGTTGAAAGTCCGGCGACCGCCTGTGTGCGTCTTCGTCTGGTCTTGAGTCATTTCTGTCTGTTTTTTTTTTTCACGTGAACATGTTCCAACTCGCCCAACAGTTCACGCTTCTGAAATGTTTTGCAACGCACGCATGGCCTGGCATGCTTTTTTCCGCAACCTATTTGTGCAAATTCCTTGCCGAAGATACGAGGACATAGCTTAGATAATTTTTCCGGAGCGGAAAAAACGAGAGGCATCGCAAAACTGCCCGCAACCTTCTTCAGGTTGTGCGAAATTTTATGCAGGTAGGGGACAACTTCCGTTCGCACGCTTCTTTAATCTTCCCTCGTCTTCAGGCTCTTCGTGTGCTTCTTCACTTTTTCAAGGAGCGCCTCGGCAACCGCCGTCATGACCGACTGAGGGTACCCAGACGCTACTAATCATTCCAATTGACTATTAAAGCTGCTTGCCATTTCGTGTTTGCAAGATTTCTCCAGTGCTGATTCGAGGCAGAGGTTTACAATGCTGCGTTTTACGACATTTGAATGAGCGGAATCATACGGTAGGAGTTGTTTTTGTACACGTGGAGCATAAGCCCAACACACACGTTCCTCACCAAACTTAGCACGTATGTCTAAAAAGTGAAGGGCCTTTTGCTTCGGTAGTTCGCAAGAGAAAGTCAGTCCCTTCTCATGCTTTTTAAAAGCGTCTAAAATTTTATTAACAGTAGCGCAGTAGTGTGAAGGGATCTGCTTGTCCAAAATGATCCAAAAATTGTCAGCGTATTGGTACAGTCTCATGACTTCGTCCAGGCTAAAAACAGGAGGTACAATCTGGTCAATGCTAGCTAAAAATATATCGCTTAAAATGGGTGCAACGCATGACTCAATGCAAGTTCCTTTGGGCTGCAAGTAGGGCTTGTCATTAAAAGCGATAGAAGTATTTTGAAGATAAAATACTAAAAGCGTAAAAAATTGTCAACAGACATGTCAGCTGAATTCTGAAAAGGGACGGCACCACTCATGTCAATGCATTGCTTCAGTGCTGAGAACAGCTCTTGGTGAGGTATTGAATAATACAGATATTCTATATCCACAGAAAACGCGTAGCTGATGCTCGGTTGAGATTTTGAAACTTGATTATTTCCTTATAATTTTTAATATAGAAAGGGTCAGTGATTGTCAATTCTATTAACGATTTTTGAAGGTACTGGCTCACCAGCAGCTGCCAAGTTCCCTTTTCACTGACTCTGGTGCGGAAAGGAACTGGCACTAAAAACGCTTTCAACCCATTGCCTTTAGTTTTTATGTCTTGGCACTCAACAAATCTTTTCCAACATCCTTGCAACATCGTAGGCAACTTTTTTTTGCGATAGTGGGGCTGCCTTTTTTAGCGGTAAAGTTTTTTCCACTGTCTGATGTGCTTTCTCGTTAAACATGTCCTGCGGAAGACCCACAAATACTCTTTTTTTGTGGGTCTGTACAAGTGATAAATCCTTTTCTTTAAAGTGTGTGACCTCGTTCTGCAAGGACGCTGCACATTGCTTAATTTCAGATACAACAGCAGCTTTCTTCAGACAGTCCGCCCCTTCAAGCAGGCCTCTCTCACGCTGTTCTGTCGGTGAGCAGCGTCTGTGCGTGTTTCCCGGTTTGTATTCTTCTCTGGTGTTTTTTTTTTGCGCTGCGGCTATGCCTAAGAGATGAGTTACGCTGTCGCTTGCTAGCGCTGCGACACTCAGTGCGAAAGCATAGATTTGCACTGTGCAGAAGACGATAAGCGAGACGTGCCGCGCGACGGAGCGCTCGCGCTAGGCCAGCTGCGGTCAGACAGCGCACTATTTTGCTCAGGGTTGGTACTTATCGGATTTTGCTTGCGCCTTAATATTCGTCAGACTAAATTATTCTGAGACAGTGATCGCATGTGAAAGGCTGATACATTTTCCTCGCCTTGTCATTTGTAAACATATCTGTGCTTCCCCAGTGGAACAGGATTTGAGGCAGTGTAATGTCAAAGTTAGATCAATCTTGCGTCTGTCATCAGCTGTAAGCACGATGTTTCCTCTCCTTCTGAGCACTGCGAGCTGTCGGGGATGCAACTGCACACTTATTTAGGATTTCTAGCTTTCTGCTATATCCCTCGCTTGTGCGGACCACATTCAAGTCGTTCGCCATCGTCGACGGTTTTTTGTTACTTATTTTCACTTTTTTATTTATTCTTGGTTGCGTGCCATCAGCTGTGCTGCCGGTGTTTCTCCGAGGTCGGAACTCTTCCCAGGCCCGAGATCCTACCCACAGACCTCCTTTCACCGCACTCACCAGTGTTATTTGGTATTTTTTGTTTCTCTTGCCCCTACTAGCATTGCCAGTCGCCAAATTTGTGCACTTTTTAATTTAATGTTGATTTGTTCAATGCGCTACCAGTATTTGTATGACGCTATAGGCTGTGATGTAGGCTGTTATGTGAGATATCAGGCTTCTTGCTAGTGAAGGTGTGCTTTTTTCCATTCTCTCTCCTCGTTTATGCAAGGCAGACTGGTCGCAACGTTCAAGTTAATACCTAGACGTTGGTGCAAGGCACCCTGATGGAAATTAATGAAAACCTATGTGTCCTATGTTCAAATTGGTGTGGGGTATTTCAGCCAGCTCATCTTTCGGTGTGGTTATTACAGTCATCCTGACTCGCTTCAAAGAATGTATGTGGGTGCATTACATAAAATCTGTTAATTTCCTTTGTCATGGGCTAGCTCACAGCTTTTTTATTTACTTATATTACGTATAATTTTAGTTCCCAAAGCAGTAGACAATTTCCTCTCTTGTCATTCATGACATTGCTGCAGCCTCTGACAGCTGTTGCTCATGATGTATTTATTTGCAGTTGCCAGCTGCCAGCATCTATTGGGCCATGCGTGCATCTTGCCTTCGGCTGTGTCATCCCTCCTGAGCCGTTCATGGTAGTTATTCTTTTTCAGTGATGCATATCTTACCTGCCTACTTAGAAAAATATTTTCAACATAGGCTTGCAGCTAGGTTTAGGAATGGATGCAAACTCGACATGCACTACACATCAGTACCTCAGCTATGATTTCGGGAACTGTGGACTAGTACGAAATATAGTCGCTCATGTGGCTCTTGACGCAGCTGCTGTTAACATAAAGGAGTTGATTCAATAAAACTTGTTGCTGGGTGAGTTGGTGACACATGCTTTAAAAAAGATGTAGCGCAAAAGAGACGAGCACGGAAGGGAGACACAAGGACGAACGCTACTAACAACTGGCTTTATTCTCCTCAACAGATGTCAGTATATACGTGTACACATCGCATGAACACAAGACACTAGGGCGGCTCTGTGCTTCTTCACAGAAAAAAGAAAAATGAAAAAGGGGGAAAAATTGATTACATATCTACAATCGAAGAAAGAATGAGTACCAAAATGTATCATCTGCAAAAAACGGGGAAGAGGGGGAGGGGCAAACAGGCGATGAAGATGAACCTACAGAAAATAACGAAAGAGAAAAACAGGCACGCACGAAAGAGGCTTTGTTATTCTTACTGAAACCTTTCCAGAAAAGCGCGCTCGCAGGAGAACAAACTTATTGACGCGTCGCTGATGCAATCACTCGATTTTTTGTTAATGTAGAAAGCCTCTAGCAAAACCCTGGCTTTTGTGCCTGCGCTGCTCCCCAGAATCTTTGCTTCTTTAAAGCGGGGCTCGCACTTGCATGTCAGAACATGCGAAACTAAATTTGCGAGTTTATCTTGTAGGATTAAGTTTTGAGCATGCTCTCTTAAACGGTCGTTGAGACTGCGCCCCGTCTGCCCTATATAGCATTTTCCACCGGACAGTGGAATGATGTAGACCACTCCCAAGGCACATTTGACGAAGGCTTCTTCATGTTACTTTTCGCAACCGCGCTCAATTTCCCCGCAGATACGGGGGCATAGTTTGGCCAACTTATCTGGCGCCGAGAAAAGAGGAACATTAAATTATTCCGGAGCCCTCCACTACGGCACCTCTCTTCCTTTCTTCTTTCACTCCCTCCTTTACCCTTCCCTTACGGCGCGGTTCAGGTGTCCAACGATATATGAGACAGATACTGCGCCATTTCCTTTCCCCCAAAAAAACCAATTATAATTATTATTGTGCCTATTGGCCACTTTCTTGAGGTTATGAGAAACCTTATGAATGTAAGGCATCACCTCGGGATTGGCCCTCGCGCGTTCAGTTCCAGGCATCGTTCATCGGGGCCCGAGCTTCTTTAGGAGGGTTTCAGCGATTGCCGTTAGGACCGAACAAGGGAAGCCTGCAGCCAATACCCTGCGAATCTGATTATGGAAGCTACCGTGCATTTCGTGCGAACACGACTTACGAAGCGCAGATTATAAGCGGTGCGAAGCAATGGCTCTTTTTATAGTCTTAGAATGGGAGGAATCGTAGGGCAGAAGGGCTTTCTTGGCACGTGGGAAATACGCCCAGCAGGTGTGTCCCTTCGTTAACATAAGCTTCAAGTCTAAAAGCGTATCTCGAAATTCTTCGGGCCATACTCATTAAACAACTGTAAGATTTGCATAACTGAAAGTTCGTAAGCAGACTCGTTATTATCTTTTAGAAAGATTAAAAAATCGCCAACGTATCTAAAACCCAATAAAACCCGGCCTTCACTAAAAGCTTGATCCAAAAGGCGATTAATATAAGCTAGAAAAATGTCACATAAAATAGCGCCACACAGCACCCTATACAAACGCCATGCGTTGCAGAAAAGGCTGCATGTCAAATTCGATAAAAGTGACACTCAAATAAAATTCTAAAAGCTTTAAAGAACTATGGCTGGAACTGAACACGCGGGGGCTAATCCCGAGGTGATGCCTAACATTCATTAGGTTTCTCATAACCTCAAGAAAGTGGCCAGTAGGAACAATGTGCCTCTTATTTTCTCGGCGCCAAAAAAGTTGGCCAAATTATGCCCCCATACCGGCGGGGAAGTTGAGCGCGGTTGCAAGAAGCAACACCAAGAAGCCTTCGTCAAATGTGCCTTGGGAGTGGTCTACATCATTTCCCTGCCCTGCGAAAAATGCTATATAGGGCAGACGGGGCGCTGTCTCAACGACCGTTTAAGGAAGCATGCTCAAAACTTAATCCTACAAGATAATTTCTATGTACAAACGTTAGCGCAAAATAAGACACATTCACAAGAAAGGTGGAGAAGACAACACGCTACTGACAACTCAATTTTATTGAAAGAAACACATAATATATAGGTTCACCGTCCACCACCTATCAGCGGCAGCAAACGCCAGAAAGGTGAATAGGGTCATAAAAGCGATAAAAGACAAACACTAAAAACATGACTTAGTTAAAAACGATAAGTTGGGAGAAAGAACAATAAACGGCATGACACGTGGTGTAAAGGGCCTAAGAAACATGTCTGAATGGGATCTGAAAGAATGAAGACAAACCAAAATGCATTAAAACCGTAAAAAACAAGATAAACCACGTGATACAAGAAAACCATCTAAAAGGCTTTGTGCACTCAACCCTTCAGATTATTCTGTTCAAAAAAAAAACCACAGTAGCTGTACACGTGTTCGTATCAGGAAAACTTTTCTAAAAAGGCTTCTTCGCTTTTTTACAAGAAGATAGAAGCATCGCTAACGGCACTCAGGCCCTTTTTCCTAAATATTAAAGGCTTCTTTTACTTCGCGGGACACTCGATCCCGGCCTCTACCTAAAACTACAGTTCTTTCAAGAATGGGCCCGCAGGTGCTTTGTTCACAGTCGTTACAATGAAGAGGCCGATTAGAACCTGTTCCCGTCCCCATCGTACGCTTATGCTCCTCCAACCTTTCATTTAGGCAACGCCCCGTCTGTCCAATATACATTTTTCCACACGCGAGTGGGATCTGATAAACAACTCCTTCATTGCACCCTACGTACCTACTGGAATGCCTGGTTCCGTAGGTTTCTTCTCTTTTTTTTCTGAGTTTACACGAGGACATATTGAGGCCAGCTTACAGGGAGCTGAGTATACAACTGGAACTTTGAATTCAGATGCAACTTTTTTCAGGTTATGGGCAACGCGGTGGGAGTAGGGCACCACTTCAGGCCTAATTCTATCCTTAACAGGCATAGGCTGTTTACGTTCCACGCCTTTTATGCTGTGAAGAACGGACTCCACCACACTAGTCAGGACAGACTAAGGGAAGCCTGCATCCTGAAGCCTCACCATCTGCAACTGGAAGCCCCTTTTAATGGTATGACAACAGGATTTCGCAATGGCGGCGTGTAAACCAGACGTGGAAATGGCTCGCTTCACTGTCTTAGATTGTGCCGATTCGTATGACAAAAACCTTTCTGGGCACGAGGGTGGTACATGCGGCAAATTTTGTCTTTGGTTATGGAAATTTCCAGGTCTAAAAATTGCAGTTTATCGCTTTCAGGTACCTCCTGTGTAAGTTCTAACCCCTCTCCGTTCTCACGAAAAATTCCTAGAACCTCGTTAACTGTGCCTGAGTAGGACTGTGGGTCTTGTTTTTTAGTAGGATTAAAAAATCATCGACGTATCTGAAAATTCTCATTAACCTTTCCTTGTCCAACTGCTCAATCACACTTCGATCAATCATTGAAAGGAATATATTGCCCAGAACCGGGGCCACACACGAGCCAATACAAATCTTTTTCGTCTGTATAAGCGAGCCACTTTAAACTGTACAATTGTGGCATTAAGTTCAAATTCCAACAAAGTAATGAAATTCCCTACTGACGCACCAGCTGCGTTTTGAAAAGATGTACCCCCATTTCTTCAATGCATGCTTCAACGGCTGTGAAAAATTCCTTATGGGGAATGGAATAGAAAAGATCTTTAGCATCAACATTACAACGGCATGGTACACCTTCTCTGTAATTCTTTGCCGTGAAAAAAACATGTTAAGATTTTTGCTCTTAAGGTCACTTATAGGCTTTGCTAACCTTTGCAGCTCCAATTCGTTGCAGAGGGCGGTGGCTCTTGTGGCGGTGGCCTTCATGGGCTTGAGTTCAGATCGTTTAAAGTTTTTCTCAACTGCACGGCACACTTTTTCATTATATGCCCCCTTGGGCACCACCACAAAAAAACCTTCCTTGTCGGCATGCAGCAAACGAATGTCGCTCTCTTTGAAGTATTTCACCACTTTCTTGACCGTAGACCCATATCAACTGGCTCTCTTGGAAGCCGTCATGGCTAGCGCGTCCACTCCTTCCAGCAGGCATCGCTCACGATCTTCCGCCAGTGCCTTCCCCGCCACTCGCCTATTCAGAGAAAAGAGCTCATGAGCCACTGTAGTTGGCTCAAGACTGAATGTCTCTTATTTTGCGCTAACGTTTGTACATAGAACTATGCACCAGCTAGCCCAGCAACAAGTGTTACTTGACTGCAAGATAAGCTCGCATATTTAGTTTCGCATGTTCTGACGTGCAAGTGCGAGCGCCGCTTTGAAGAAGCAAAGATTCTGGGCAGGAGCGCAAGCACAAATGCCAGAATTTTGCTGGAGGCTTTCTACATTAACAAAAGTCTAGTGATTGCAGGAGCAACGTGTCAATGAGTTTGTTCTCCTCCGAGCGCGCTTTTCTGGAAAAGTTTCTGTAAGAATCACACCTCCTTTTTCGTGCGTGCCTGTTTTTCTCTTTCGTTTTTTCTGTAGGTTGATCTTCATTGCCTGTTTTCTCCACCCCCCTCTCTCCCTTCCATTTTTTGCAGGTGATACATTTTGGTACTCGTTCTTTCTGCGAAACCTGTTGCCTGTTATGCGTATGTGTCCTCGAAAAGGCCCTATATGTTCATTTATCCCTTTAAAACATTTTGCTCAACAACGTTGGTTTAAAAGTATTTCTGATACAGAGAACAAGATGTCCGTCAGTAATGTTAAATTCCAAGATAACACCAATCCTTGTATTGCATAGCATCTTTGGAATGCACTGGGCAAGCTGCTGTCAGCAAATATCTATTGCTGGTTTATTGCCAAGGCATATAATTATACTGCACAGTCTGTACATACACCTTAAAACTGCATCCCTGAAAATACCTGAAAATTAGTTGAAAGAAAATTGAAGTAAATGTCACAGTAACTGTCTCACGTTTTCACGGACACTTCAACCTTGATGTAAGAGAGGGATATAGGAGAGAATTAAACAAGAGGTACCATAGCGGAGGGCTGGCGCCCTTGTTAGATGTCCTCTCTATAGTTAAACATACCCCGCAATTTTACACATTTGGTGCAAAACACGGGACTTGCACGCTCACGAGGACCCTCATGTCAGTAAAACAAAAAGTGCAAAGGTTGCCGTACTTTAAAGCGCAGCTGACTGCCGCTCAAAGTTGAGAGCAAAAATATGTCTCCTTTCCTCATGTGCAATCCGCGATGCAGTTTGCAATGGTGATTGACATTGAGTCGCGTGATGCGCAGCCCGTTCCTGGAGTTGGTGATTTTGTCTGTCGTGTGAATCTGCCGTTACAATTAGTGCCGAACAATGGTTCTCCAGTTTATCTTAGTTAACTGCATCCTGTGCCACCTGCTACCACCCTTTTTCCTCAAATTTCCCAATCTCATTTGGCCACCTAATTGCCACCCTTTCATGCATTCACCTACTCTTGGAATCCTCCCAGTGTTTAGTGCGGTATTGCCTATATCTTTACACATGCATTGCCCTTCCTTTTTTTATTATTCATGATATCTCTGTTTCTGCTTCTTGCATAAGGAGCTGGGCTCTTGCTGTTTAGAGGGGAGGGGTACAAAAGTTTAAACATTCAAAATTTGATTTTTTACTATTCGTAAACAGGCACAATCTAGCAAGTTTAAATCACAGGTGCTGAGTGCAACATACTATTGGCCTACCTAGTAGTCACTTCAACCTTTCACCCGCATTAAGTGAAAACAAGGGGTGCAGCCTCGAATATTGGAACGTCGTTGATATTGCCTTTCAACAGTATCTACTTGCTAGTGATGCTGATGGGGCTAGCTAGGAGAACACTTTGGCATAGCATCGGAGCCTGTGTGCTAGCTAGGAGAACACTTTGGCATAGCATCGGTCGGTCACGCACATAAAATCTCTTTGGGCACTCTAAAATGAATACAGCAGCTCTAACGATGGCCAGGAGTGAGAGGCTTTGTAACGAGCGGTGCCGACGAGACTGACAGTCGCCAAGCCAGGCCTTGACAGAAAGCTGGCGAGCGAAAACTTGTCTCCGACGAGACAACAAACTGAGTATCTTCTCTTGTCTTTTTATGTCGAGTGGAAACAGTAACGAAATGCACTGCATGTGTTCACGTGTGGACACTGACGAGAGATAAACATCACACGACAGTGCCAGCCTCCTCTGGCGAGAAACTCTAGTGAGTACGTTTGTGTGATGATGATTGTAGAAAGCGAATTTTTAAGTCCTAGCGTATGAAGTTCGTCATAAGTGTAGTTTCGGCAGCAGTGACTTGAAATCAGTTGTTGCTTACTGTGTAGAACACATAGAGTGAATGAGATGTGACAATGCTAGATGAGGTGACTCTCTCTGTCTAGCAATGGATTGTTTTGGGAAACGCAGACTTGTGGAGAACAGCTTAGTTATATCTGATTTTTTTATGTTATTGGCGTAGTATGAGTGATGAGGAATTGTAGTTCATGATTGAGGATATAAATACTCAGTGCGAAAATGAAAAGAGCTAAAATAATAAACAATCTTAAAAAGAACATTTTATGATAGGCAGTAAGGTAATAGAAGTGGTACCTTTGTACATCTAGGCCAGGTCATCCGCAATTCTAGGCCAGGTCGTGCACAAATGTAGATCATTTGAGAGAAATGTGTGCGAGTAGATTGGGGTATAAGTCCTTTGGAATGCACGCAAAAGTTACAAACAGTTCCTTTCGGTATGCTCAAAAATAATTTAAACTGCCTTGATGCTACAAATATCTCGGGCATAAAGTGGTACACTAAGAAGTTTAAAACTGCGAACAGTGCAGTCGACCACTGAAAGGAAAAACACAAGGTTAATGCTAAGATATAGAGGAGAGAGATGGGTGAGCTGAAAATGAATGCAAATAAAAATTTCAGCTAAAAGTTGGAGTAGACGTACGCACGACATCCATTTTTAATAGCTGACTGTCCTTTTGGGTAGTGTAGTGGTTGCTGGCAGCAAGAAACTCTCCTCCTGCCTTCATGTTAGGGACATATTGCTTTGTGAATTAGGTCCCAAAGCCTGTCATAAGCCGCATGTGCTTTTAATGAATTATCTGTGCAAATATATGGCATTGGAAAGCTAGATAAACTCTAAAACCTCATCAATGCTCACTCTCTCTGTAGTGAACTTTATAAAGCCTGTTAGTCACCTCTTTGTTGCATGTCACCCCTTCACTACAATGTCCCTCATTGCCTGAGTTGCTTTGGGATGTTAAACACAAATAAACTAACCTAAGCATGTCACCCCAAATGGGAGCCACGGTTTGGTACTCAGCTGCTGTCCCGAAAGATGGAGGTTCAATTCCAGCTGCAGTGGACGCATTTTGATGGAGACGAAATGCTGGAGGTGCAAGTACTCTGTGATGTTAGCACACTAAAAGATTTATCCATTGCTCTAATATCTAACAGAGCCTGCGCCACTTTGTGGCATTAAACCTCATGACACTAAGAAAAATTAGTGGCTACATCATTTCATTATTTTTTTTAATTTATTATTATTTTCTAAAAATTAACAATTTTCTGCACCTCTTTTCCTTCATCTCTGCCTCTCTTATTCCCTTCCTCGTTGTGTAGCAGGTCAGTGGTTTGAATGCCAGCTTTTTTCATTAGAAAAACTTTCTCGCTCTATTCTTTGTTAGTTGTATTATGCAGAAATATATGAAGCTTAAATCCAAGACTATGGCCTGGATGGTAAGTTCTATAGTCTAGGATAGTCAGTTTTATATTCAATCATACTTACATTACATATTATGCTATCTATGCAGACTCTTTGTAATGGGCTGCCTGGCTCAAAAGTTCAGTGGCCTGCATTGGTATACAAATTTTCAATGTAAATTTCTCAGTTGCATGCATAAAGAGGTTGGGCAAGCTCATGCGCATGTGAAGCTCATAAATTTGCATTTGTTTTCATAACCTTCGCTGTGATGCATTGACCCACTGGATTACACTGCAAATCTTCACAGCAATTAGATCTGCCTAATTTAGTGAGACATTCATGTACTCAAGTTTGGCTTAGTACACTGTGCTCAAATGATGAAATGAACGGCTGCGCAAATCAGGACACAGACAAGAGACACCACATGCGCACGTGGTGCGCATGTGGTGTCTCTTTTTTGTCTGTGTCCTGATTTGCGCAGCCGTTCATTTCATCAGGCACCAGCTCGCCCCTCAGGCCGTTATTTTTTGTGCTCAAATGAGTTTGTTAGCTGGCAAAGATAAAGCAAGGGTGGCAGTGTTTTGTATTGTTCACAGGGCATTCTTGCAAACTCCTGTCTGCGTGTCATTCCTTTCTTTTCGTGCAACATAAACAGTTCTCTTCACACTCAGATTTGAAATAAAATGCTGCACACTTCACCACTGTAAAATTGAAAGCCATTGTGCCGCTCCACAAAATGATATCTGGCTGCAGCTGTAGTTGTGTTATGAAAAATTCGCTAGGCTATATTCACACCAATTCGTCATGATACAAGCCACTCGCACGCCACACAACCATGTTGATAATATCCAGCAGTCTTGCTGTGGAGAGTGCAGATGAATCAAGAATGCTAAAAGTTTTCGAAAAGAATTCTTGGAACGCTCCCTATGAGGTTAAGGAACTTTTATACTTCATTAACATCAGACCATTTATAGAGTATGCCTATGCACTCTGGGACCCTCTCGTCAGAACTTATTGTGATATGCTGGAATGCGTTCAGAATCGCGCGGCGTGGTTTGTCACCAACAGATATATTTTTAATTATCGAAGTAAAAGTATCAAACAGGACCTGAACTTGGAGCGTCTGGAGGAGCGCCGTTTACGAATAAAGTTAGAATTTCTTTACCGCATTTATTTCAAGGAAACTACTACTAACCCAGAAACTTATTTGCTGCCACCTCATTATGTATCCAGAAGGCACAACCACGACTGGAAAATACTTGATATAGAATGCGGTAGTAATGTGTTCAAAGTGTTTTTCTTTCCGCATGCCATTAATGAGTGTTGTAAGCTGCTTCAATCTAATGTTGAATGCGAGTCCGAAGCAAAGTTCCGAGCATTGTTGTCGGAACTGTGATGTGCACGCATCCTCAACTGCTGTTTTTCTTCTTTTCCTCCTCTTTTCCTTCCCTGAAGAATTGACTGATGTGAATTCGCTGTTTACGCACTTTTTTATCATCTGCCATAGATTATTTCTCGTCCTGTACAAATGGTTGGCACATGCTGTAGGATTGACTGTGTATGTATGTATTCCCCCCTGCAGATATGCCTTCGTCGCGCTGCAGAAATGTAACGAAATAAACAGCTGATGATCTGTTAGGGCTGCAGGTTTCCAAGAGTGAGAAAATCAGAGGGAGCCTCTGAGCCAGTTATAATAGTAAAATTTGACTAGTAGCAGACAGGGATCATGCAGCTTGTGGAGGGCAGGAAAATTGGAGACATATGGAAGAGGCTGGAGACTCAAGTGCACCATCTGGGCTTGTGATGCAATGTGTAGGGCCCTTGGTTTCTTGGTAAAACCTGGTTTCTCATTACTGTTGCACCCAAAAAGATTCTTAAAGACTAGGTTTAACACAGTTTCTGTGGAAATGTAAGAAAGTGTGGTTTGATGGTGCCCAGAGCTGAAGAACTGCTGGAGTGTAGTGGTTGTCACATATTTCTTCTAACACAGATTTTTTAAACAATTCTTGCTATTTTATTCCTCTTTTATATTTATTGTTAGTCGAGTTGCTTATAATTTTAGGGTAAATTGAAAACTACATGTACTGACTGGTATTCCATTGCAATAATTGTACCCATAATTATGAAGTCTTCTTCGAAGGTAGGTGTGCATTTAGTATGTGTGCTGTGCATTTCAGTTATTGTTTCTGCAGTGCAAAATGGAGGGCAGGTCTCTGCTGTGCGAGTTCTTTGCAATGGAGTGAAAGCAACTGTAGCAGCGTTTAATACTGTCACCCAGCCAAATGTTCTCCCACAGGACCACTCAGCTTCTGAATACCTGTGGCTCAACGCTCGAAGCTCCGATTGCCCTTTGCGAGGTTTCTTGCATTAACCTCTGCACGACATAGGGCTCAGAGCTAACAAGCATTTGAAACCATAGAACTATACACAGCAGTGCTGGGACCGAGCAGAAAGGCAGCGTTAACGAGGTCGCGATAAACGCGGTTTAATTAGTGTGAAAAAATAGTTGCACTCTCAGAAAACGCTGTTTTTTTCTTAGTCGGTCATTGAAACAAAGCAATACATAAGAAATTTGCTGTCTTGCTGACGCTGACCCCTTAATTTTTTTCTAGAGTTGCATGGAGGTTGTGCGGCCACCAAGTTGCGTGCGATTTGTGCCAGTGACCTGGAGCAGGATGGGAAATTTGTGAAAGGCCAGTGGTATTCACTCAGTAAAGCAAGCTTTTTCTGTAAATACAGTTTTTGCCATGGCATTGCTTAGGGATGCATGCATTTAACTGACTACTCTGCACCTACCCATGCTTCAAGAACAATGAAGTACGTGAAAAAAATTGATTTGCGAAAAAAGCTTGCCGCTTCAGATATGTTTTTTCAGGAAAGTATTTGTCATTTAAAGGGCTCAGTGTACTGTGAAAAACCTTTAAAATATTCCTGTGCTTGTTTTGGCCTTTTGAAAATTTCTCATTCCACGTCTTTGTGTCCCTGAGCTTGTAGCTTGTCTGCATGAGATTGCATGAGATTGGCTGCTACCTACAGTTCGATTTTTGTTGCTCTTTTATTGGTTGTCACATTGTTTGCGTGGCGGTGTCCTGTGGTTTGGGACGTAATCTGATCTGATTTCTGCGTTGGCCTCAAGTGCAAGCTTTGGATGGGGAGGCAGGTTTACAGCGCCCCCTTGTTCGCTGTAACTACAGTTCGGCCATGAGGGTTAGTCCTTTTTTTATTGTGCTGCAGTGCCATTTACGTCATGCATAAATTAACGAAGTAAGCACAATTTTTGTAATATAATATCATTCATTATAACTGCAGTCATTATAAGTGCGCTTGACTCTAAATTGGCTGTCTTCCGGAATTCAGTATAACATCTTAAAACCAGCCGGAAGACACAACACAGGAGAAGAGATGAGCACAAGACTAGGCTGGTCTAACAATTGAAATTTTATTGAAGGAAAGCGGCAAAATAAGTCCTGCAAAGAGATGCATGCGTGCAAAACCCCAAAGCAGTGAGAGGGCGAAAAACAATCGAAAACACTGGAATACAAGTAACCCATTTAAAGAAACAAATTCGTAAATGTTCATCGACGGCTTAGCTACGCACATGTCCTTAGCCTTACCGATGTAGTAAGCCTCAACAATATCCGGACAGATTTATCATTTCTGTAAACCACTGATGTGCCGCAAAAATCGGGCGCGCAAAGAGACAGGTCGTCCTCCGATTGCATTCACGAGGTTGAACGTGCAGTGCCAGGTAATAATTCGCCTTCCCCCCTACAGTGAAAGTGCTCTCAGTCAGGCGCACATTCAGACATCTGCCCGTCTGCCCGTAGTAGTTTCAGCTACAAGGGAGTGGAACGTAAAACCTTTTACTTTTGCAAGTGGTGAACCTTATTTATCTACCATTGTGCATAGCTGATGATTACCCGTAGTTGTATCAAGCCTGGTTTGAACGATGGTGCAAAGGGCTCCTACCTCGCTTTTAGCTGTCAAGACAACAGAATCATCACACTTTGGTGCGACTTTCTTGAGACAGTGCGAAATGCCATAGAGGTGCTGCTCCACTACGTCAGCATCATCCAAGTGAAGTTCCTTTCCCTGAAGCGAGTGAAAATACACTGACAGGTGCGCAAGCTGGGCAAGATGCCCATCTGCCAGGTGCCATTGGCTTGGAAACCTGCTCCTAGAATGCGTTCTCTACACTGTGATGGCATGATTTCCGTAAACCTGTCGTGATGCTTGCGATTGCCAACCCATCCTTCACCAGCCTCAAGTGGTTCGACTCATGGCTATGAGCTTGAATAGGACAAATTGCCGGGCCAGTTGGTAATGATTCATTCTTGTTGACAGCGCGTTAAAGCACGATTGCACGATAGCCCACAGAAAGAGGCTCACAGATTGCGACACATGTGTTGTGTATCGCGTTCCACTTTCATGTGGTAAGAATTACATCGGCCAGACTGGTCGATGTATCAATGAGCGTCTAGCGGAACACCGCAGATCTCTAAAACGTGGTGTGTCCTCCAACCTCGCTTTGCACTGCAGGGATTGCAAAAATTTCTTTCCTCACCTTGACAGGACAAGTATCTTGTTCAGGCACAAAGATAGGGTATGCCGGGAGCTGATAGAAGCTTACTTGATTAAAAAAGAGAGAGAAGCGTGCGCCGCATCACCGTAGGTCAGCCTGCAGGATAAGGAAGTTCCTTTTCTGCGCAGTTTCTTGGGGGCAAGTAGACAGTACGGGGAGTTGGCCTTATGTGATTGAATTTGGTTTTCCTGTTGCTGTGGTGTTCCTTATCACGCAGGAATGAAATGTCATTGATTTCTTTATACATCGGCTGTGGCGGTTCCTTTTGTTGTTTTTGTGTTCTATCACGCCTATAAAGCTTCCTTTCAGTGAATAAAAGCTCAGTTGATAGTCTGCGCTTGTGTTGTGTCTCCTCGTTCGCTTTTGTCCTCGTTTTTTTGCGCTGTCAAGTATGAATCCACACCAACTAGCCCAACTTTCTGTTCTTATCAAGTATATCTTTCCACCGTCGCAGTAATCCTCTCCTGTTCCCCTACTCTATCTCTAACGTTCCGATCGACCCTGTCCAATCATATAAATATCTCGGTGTTCATCTTAGTCTTGACCTCACGTGGAATAGCCATATCGCGTACATTATTTCATCTGCTGACAAAACTATTGGCTTCTTAAAGCGTAATCTCCACTCTGCCCCCCACCATGCTAAGCTACTCGCATACAAATCATTAGTTCGATCAAAATTAGAATACGCATCGCCAATCTGGTCTCCAAACCAAGTATACCTTACTAACTCACTTGAATCAGTTCAAAATAGGGCAACTACATTCATTTATTCCTCATACTTTTTTGATATCAGCATATCGGCTCTGAAATCGCAGTCCAATATACCTACTCTTTCACTTCGTCGCCACATTGCTAGTTTATCCCTTTTTCATAAATTCTTTTATTCCGCGCTATCACAGGAACCCTATATGTGCCCTCCCCCACCACGCTTTTTTCTTCGCACCGAACATCAGCATCAGGTATCTCGGCAACGAGCACGCACAACTTTTTCTTCATCATTCTTTCCCCGGACTGCTAGCGACTGGAACGGCCGTCCCCATGAACTTGCTGCCATCACATGCCAAACTAAGTTTCTTAAACAAATTACGCGTTTGCTTGCATCACGATAATCATTTTTTTGTATAACTCGTTCAAGTTTTGTGTACTTTTTCTGTTGTTAATCTATATGTGTCCCACCCCTTATGTAATACCCTCACACGAGGGTATTTAAGGAAATAAAGTGAAGTGAAGTGAAGTAGTAGTAGAATGCATCTTGAAACCGCGCAAGAAAGACAGGGGACGAGCAAGAAATGAACAGGACCGAGTGCGGAAGATTTGTAGCTGCATTCTATCGAAGGACACAATTTGGATTTTTGCAAATTGCCTTTTGCTGCTTAGTAACTGCGCAATAATTCATAAGCCACACCAAGTATGCCATATAATAGAGAGAGGAGGGCTAGTTATTGGCTAGTAGTAGAATGCATCTTGTAACCGCGCAAAAAAGACAGGGGACGAAGAAGAAACAAACAGGACGGAGCGCGGAATTTCGGTAGCCGCATTCTATCGGGGGACACATCTTCTATTTTAACAAATTGCCTTCTGCTACTTAGCAACTGCGCATTAGCTCATAAGACACACCACTTATACCATACAATAGAGATAGGTGGGCTAGTTGGTGGATAGTAGTAAAATGCATCTCGTAACCGCGCAAAAAAGACGGACGAGTAAGAAAGGAACAGAACAGAGCGCGGAATTTCTGTAGCTGCATTCTACAGTAGGACACATCTTGGATTTTTGTCAAATTGACTTCTGCTGCTTACTAACTGCGCATTAGCTGATAAGCCACACCACGTATACAATACAATAGAGATAGGCGGGCTAATTGGTGGATAGCAGTAGAATGCATCCTGAATCCGGGCAGAAAGACAGGGGACGAGGAAGAAATGAACAGGACAGAGCGCGTAATTTCTGTAACTGCAATCTATCGGAGGACACATCTTGGATTTTTGCCAAATTCCCTTCTGCTACTTAGTAACTGCACATTTCCTCATAAGCCACAACACGTATACCATACAATAGAGATAGGCGTGATAGTTGGTCGCTAGTAGTAGAATGCATCTTGTAACCGCGGAAAAAAGACGGGACGAGAAAGAAATGAACAGGACCGAGCGCGGAATTTCTCTAGCTGCATTCTATCGGAGCAAACATCTTGTATTTTAAACAAATTGCTTTCTGCTAGTTATCAACTGCGCATTAGCTTATAAGCCACACCACGTATAACATACAGTAGAGAGAGGCGGGCTAGTTGGTGGCTAGTAGTAGAATGCATCTTGTAACCGCGGAAAAAAGGCGGGAAGAGGAAGAAATGAACAGGACATAGCGCGGAATTTCTGTAGCTGCATTTTATCGGAGGACACATCTTTGACTTTGACAAATTGCCTTCTGCTATTTAGTGCCTGCGCATTAGCTGATAAGCCACACCACGTATACCATACAATAGAGATAGGCGGGCTAGTTGCTGGCTAGTAGTGAAACGCATCTTGAAACCGCGCTGAAAAGACAGCGGACGAGGAAGAAATGAACAGGACAGAGTGCGGAATATCTGTAGCTGCATTTTATCGGGGGACACATTTTGGATTTTTGCAAAATTGCCTTCTCCTCCTTATTAACTGCGCATTAGCTCATACGCCACACCACGTGTACCATACAATAGAGACAGGCGGGCTAGTTGGTGGCTAGTAGTAGAATGCATCTTGTAACCGCGCAAAAAAGACAGGGGACGAGGAAGAAATGAACAGGACAGAGCGCGGAATTTTTGTAGCTGCGTTCTATCGGAGGAATCTTCATGGATTTTAACAAATTGCCTTCTGCTAATCAGTAAGTGCGCATTAGCTCATAAGAAACACCACGTAAACCATACAATAGAGGAGGCGGGCTAGTTGGTGGCTTGTAGTAGAATGCATCTTGTAACCGCGCAAAAAAGACAGGGGACGAGGAAGAAATGAACAGGACCGAGTGCGGAACATCTGTAGCTGCATTCTATCGGACGAATCATCTTGGATTTTTGCCAAATTGCCTTCTGCTAATCAGAAATTGCGCATTAGCTCATAAGACAACCACGAATACCATATAATAGAGAGAGGCGGGCTAGTTGGTGGCTAGTAGTAGAACGCATCTTGAAACCGCGCAAAAAAGACAGGGGACGAGGAAGAAATGAACAGGACCGGCGCGGAATTTCTGTAACCAACTAAAGCGGCTGTTTGGGCTTGTTGGTCAGTGAACATGGTAAAAGAATGCAGCGCGAAAAAAACAAGGACGAACAGAAGTGGACAGGACAGGGCGCTGATCAGCGCCCTGTCCTGTCCACTTCTGTTTGTCCTTGTTTTTTTCGCGCTGCATTCTTTTACCATTTTCTGTAACCGTCTTCTATCGGAGCACACATCTTAGATTTTTGCAAATTGCTTTCTGCTACTTAGTGACTGCACACTAGCTCATAAGCCACACCACGTATACCATATAATCGAGAGAGGCGGGCTAGTTGGTGGCTTGTAGTTGAATGCATCTTGTAACCGCACAAAAAATACAGGGCACGAGGAAGAATGAACGGGACAGAGCGCGGAATTTCCGTAGCCGCATTCTATCGGAGGACACATCTTGGATTTTTGCCAAATTGCTTTCTGCTACTGAATAACTGCGCATTATCTCATAAGCCACACCACGTAAACCATACAATAGAGAGGGGCGGGCTAGTTGGTGGCTTGTAGTAGAATGCATCTTGTAACCGCGCAAAAAAGACAGGGGACGAGGAAGAAATGAACAGGACCGAGTACGGAATATCTGTATATGCATTCTATCGGGGGACACATTTTGGATTTTTGCCAAATTGCCTTCTCCTAATCAGAAATTTCGCATTAACTCATAAGCCACACCAGGAATACCATATAAGAGAGAGAGGCGGGCTAGTTGGTGGTGTTACGTTTCGCCTACGACGCGCGGTATAGCCGGCGCGGATGCAACGGACGCCGGGGCTTCGTTCAAAGTGGCGGTCATTTTGGGCCCGTTCAGTGCTGCCGTAACGCCTCCCGCCAAGCGCGTCCAGGCAGGTTTCAATGCCACGTGTCGTCGTGTGTGCGTGTGTGTGTGTGCATGTTGGTGCCCACGCTTGTCAAAGCGCGGCAGCCGGGGAGAGGAGCTCCCCAACTGGGAGGCGAGGAGGTCTGACCGGCGCCGGCCCGGCGGACGCGCACGTCACGTCTGAACATGTTCGAGCGTCGCCGTATCGGGCGCCTCATCCAGAGCCGTTCCTTCTTGCCCTCGACTCCGAGGGTATAAAAGCCGCTGCCCCGGACGCCAAAGAGAGACTTCGATTTCTTCCTTCGAGTAACGTGGTCGCCCTGACCGGCTGCTCTTTTGAGATGCCAGAATAAACAAGTTGTTCTGTTGCCAGTCGACTCATCCTTTGCCGGGACCTTCGGATGTTTCCAGCTTTGCCCCAGGCCGCCAGGCCAACGCTACCTTTGGGGCTTGCAACCCATTTGCAACAACTGGTTGCCAGCGGTGAGATCCCGACAACGGAGGCCAGGAGCGAAGATATGCGGTCGACTGTATGCTGAGCAGCACAACGACCATCCGGGAGCAGTGCAACGAGCCTTGTGTGATGACTGGTTGCCTGCAGCGGAACGACTGCGCTGAATTCTTGGCTGCGAGGTTTGGTGAGTGCGGGACTTTCTTCTTCTGAGTTTTGCCAGGCTTTTGTTAGTGTCAGAAACAGAGCTGGTAATTGTGTTGTCGTTGCTGCCGGGTTAGTTTGCGGCAAGACAATAGTAGGCAGTAGAGAAAGCAGCATTCGGAGCAGCCATGGATTTGAAGTCGTTGCGCAAACCGAAATTGCTGGAGCTTGCAAGAAAGTTGGGTCTGGATGTCTCAGACAAACTCAGAAAACCAGAACTGCTAAGGGCTATTCTTGAGTTAGAGGCTGAGGATGACGAGCTGTCGGAATGCCTTGAGACCATTGAGGAGAGGGAGCAAAAAGAGGAGCGCGAACGTAAAGAGCAAAAAGAGAAAGACGAGCGCGAACGTAAAGAACAAAAAGATACAGAGAAAGAAGAGCGCGACCGTCAACACGCTTTGGAAATGAAGCGTCTCGAGGTAGAGATGGAACGCGCTCGTCATGGAAGTCAGGCACACGGTGCAGGAGAACGAGTATCGTTCAAAATGACTGACCTGATACGGCCGTTTAAGCTTGGAGAGGACATTGGTTTGTTCCTGGTTAACTTTGAGCGAAAGTGCGAGAAGCAGGGGATTCTCGGGAAACGTGGCCACAGCGCTTGCTCACTTTGTTACCCGGCGAGGCGGCCGACGTAGTCGCTCGCTTGAAGAGAGAGGAGGCAGAGGATTTCGACCAAGTGAAATCGAGTCTGCTAAAAAAGTACAGGCTGTCTGCGGAGGCGTTCCATCGGAAGTTTCGGGAAAATGAAAAAGGCAGAAATGAGTCATATACAGAGTTTGCCTACAGGCTTATGTCAAACATGCAGGAGTGGCTCAAAGAAGAGAAAGCGTTTCGTGACCACGAGAAAATTCTGCAGTGTTTCGGGCTGGAACAGTTTTATAGTCGGTTACCTGAGAACGTGCGGTACTGGGTCTTGGATAGGCCAGACGTTAGTACAGTGGCTAAAGCCGCCGAGCTAGCCGAGGAGTTTGTGACGCGTCGGGCTCGCGGAGCTAAGGACGGTCAAAAGGGTGAATTTGGCTCCAAGTCTGAGAAGCCGAAGTTCACACCCATGAGAGCAAGGGGGGACACACGTAGTGCGGATGCGAGTGAAAGCAGTCCGACCGAACGTAAGGAGACGGCGGCAGCCAAAGCCGAACGCAGAAAGCGGTTCGAGACGAGGCAAGCGCGCGTGTGTTATACGTGCCAAAAGCCGGGTCACTTTTCGGCGCAGTGTCCAGAAACAAAAACAAAAGTCGTGTGTTTGTCATTATGTAGCACTGACGAGAACATGAAGCTTCTCGAGCCTTACATGCGAGACTTCCTCGTGAACGGGAAAGAGTGCCGAGTGCTTCGTGATTCCGCAGCTACAATGGATGTAGTTCACCCCTCTTACATAGAACCCGATATGTTCACGGGCGAGTGCGCATGGATCAAGCAAGCCGTGGAAGCTCACAGCGTGTGTCTGCCCGTAGCAAAAGTGCTTATTGAAGGACCTTTCGGAGCACTTGAGACGAAGGCCGTAGTGTCATCTATGCTGCCCCCCAGTACCCGTACCTATTTTCGAACAGGTCCGATCACCTCCTGCGCGAGAAGGGGCTTTTGTTTGATGAGGCTAGCGTTCAGGCCTTAACCAGATCGAGAGTTCGGGAGCTCGCTGCAAAGCCGGTAGTTGCGGGGCCGACGCTGTCGAACAATGAAAAAGGGTCGGAGGCGCAGCAAGCTGATATTCCGAGCACGTCCGAACTGGATAAAATTGAGCCTGTAGCGTTGAAGGCACCAGGTACTGGAGAGGAAATGCCTGACACGGGAAAGTTAGAAGAGCTTCCGGTCGAGCTTCCGGGACTAGGCTCAGTGACGAACAGGGAAGACACCGATCACGTCATTAGTGACTTACTCAGTAAAGCACCGCTGTCGGCTGAGCAGAAAACCGCACTACACCAACTCTTACAAGAGTTTCAAGGTCAGTTCTCTGAGAGGCCTGGTAGGACTTCTGTCCTTACTCATGGTATAGAACTTACCTCCCCAGAGCCAGTACGATCCAAGGCGTACCGGGTGTCACCCCGCCAGCGCGATATTATGGAGGCTGAGGTAAAGAAAATGCTACAGCTCGGTGTTATTGAGGCGGGTGAGAGTGATTATACCTCCCCTTTGATTTTAGTTGAGGTACCGGGCAAGGAACCTCCTCCTTCGGTCGACTACCGCAGGCTTAATTCCATCACTAAGGATCAAATTTATCCGATCCCTAACATCGAGGAGCGCCTTGAGAAAGTTAGTAGCGCTCAGTTTATTTCCACCCTAGATCTTGTCAGGGGTTATTGGCAGGTTCCACTTACAGAAGAGGCTAGTAGGTATGCGGCGTTCATTTCACCAATGGGAACATTCCGTCCTAAAGTTTTGAGTTTCGGTTTGAAGAACGCGCCATAATGCTTTTCAAGCCTCATGGACAAAGTGTTGCGGGGACAGGAAGAGTTCGCTTTACCGTATTTAGACGACGTAGCGATATTCTCCGCATCCTGGTCTGAGCATATGGCACACTTGCGGGCAGTGCTAACCCGCCTGCGCGAAGCGGGCTTGACAGTCAAGGCTGCCAAGTGCCAATTAGCAAAGGCCGAGGTTTTCTACCTCGGTCACGTGATTGGACAGGGTCGTCGCCGCCCCTCTGAAATAAAAGTGGCCGCTGTGCGAGACTTCCCGCAACCGCGCACGAAGACCGATATTCGGTCGTTCTTAGGTGTCGCCGGCTACTATCAGAGGTACATCCCCAGGTACTCCGATATCGCGGCTCCCCTGATGGATGCTCTAAGAAAAACAGAGCCCCAAACAGTCGTCTGGAGCGAGACAAAGGAAAGAGCTTTTAGCGCCTTAAAGAGCGCCCTAACAAGCCAGCGTGTGCTACGATCGCCAGACTACACAAAAGGGTTCGTTGTTCAGTGCGATGCTAGTGAGCGAGGCATGGGCGTTGTACTGTGCCAAAGGGACAATGGAGAAGTGGAACACCCCGTCCTGTATGCTAGTCGTAAGCTGACCTGTCGTGAGCAGGCGTACAGCGCCACCGAGAAAGAGTGTGCGTGTCTCGTGTGGGCCGTTCAGAAATTGTCATGCTACCTAGCCGGCTCGAGGTTTATCATTGAGGCGGATCACTTCCCTCTCCAATGGCTGCAGGCCATCTCTCCCAAAAATGGCCGCCTCCTGCGCTGGAGCCTCGCTTTGCAACAATATTCCTTTGAGGTGCGTTACAAAAAGGGGAGTCTCAACGGTAACGCCGATGGCTTAAGTCGAAGCCCCTAACGTGGGATTCCGCCTCAAAGTTGTTTGTTACTGATGTTTTCTTCCTAAGGCAGGATTTTTAACATATTGCTTTTGTTTAGTGTTTCAAAGTGATTATGTGCTTTCTAGTGCAATTTTCCAATTTGTGGACGCGTTCTGAGTGCTGCTTGACTACTGTAAGGAACTAGGCAGTAGTATAAAAGGGGAAAGAGCCTGGCAGAGCTTAGTGAGGGTTGTCTCGTGCTTGCTGACTGAGCGGTTGCGTTTCGGCGTAGTTCTAACGCTTGCTGGGAACGAGCACAAAAATGGCAACTCTCCCGAAGTCACTTTGCAGTGTCCTGTGTGAACCTGAACCTGAGAACGAGGCCTTCTCTGTGCGCTGCGCTCAAGCAACGTCGAGGGACGACCGGTTTCGATTACGAGCATCATCGAGCGACATCCCTCCGGACAGCGGAGGCAGTCCCCTGACCATCGGGATCTCCTTCTCCCGGCGGGGCGGTCTGTTACGTTTCGCCTACGACGCGCGGTATAGCCGGCGCGGATGCAACGGACGCCGGGCCTTCGTTCAAAGTGGCGGTCATTTTGGGCCCGTTCAGTGCTGCCGTAACGCCTCCCGCCAAGCGCGTCCAGGAAGGTTTCAATGCCACGTGTCGTCGTGTGTGCGTGTGTGTGTGTGCATGTTGGGGCCCACGCTTGTCAATGCGCGGCAGCCGGGGAGAGGAGCTCCCCAACTGGGAGGCGAGGAGGTCTGACCGGCGCCGGCCCGGCGGACGCGCACATCACGTCTGAACATGTTCGAGCGTCGCCGTATCGGCCGCCTCATCCAGAGCCGTTCCTTCTTGAGGGTATAAAAGCCGCTGCCCCGGACGCCAAAGAGAGACTTCGATATCTTCCTTCGAGTAACGTGGTCGCCCTGACCGGCTGCTCTTTTGCGATGCCAGAATAAACAAGTTGTTCTGTTGCCAGTCGACTCATCCTTTGCCGGGACCTTCGGATGTTTCCAGCTTTGCCCCAGGCCGCCAGGCCAACGCTACCCTTGGGGCTTGCAACCCATTTGCAACAGTGGCTAGTAGTCGAATGCATCTTGCAGCCGCGCAAAAAAGACAGGGGACGAGGAAGAAATGAACAGGACAGAGCACGGAATTTCAGTAGCTGCATTCTATTGGAGGACAAATCTTGAATTTTTGCCAAATTGCCTTCTCTTACTTAGTAACTGCACCTTAGCTCATACGCCACACCACGTATACCATACAATAGAGAGGCGATCTAGCTGGTGGCTAGTAGTAGATTGCATCTTGTAACCGCGCAAAAAAGACATGGAATGAGGAAAAAATGAACAGGGCCGAGTTCAGAATATCTTTAGCTGCATTCTCTCGGAGGACACATCTTGTATTTTTGCCAAATTGCCTTCTGCTACTTAGTAACTGCGCATTAGCTCATACGCCACACCACGTATACCATACAATAGTGAAAGGCGGGCTAGTTGGTGGCTAGTAGTAGAATACATCTTGTAACCGCGCAAGAAAGGAGGGGCACGAGAAAGATATGAATAGTACCCAGTGCTGAATATCTGTAGGTGCATTCTATGGGAGGACACAACTTGGATTTTTGCCAAATTGCCTTCTGCTACTTATTAACTGCGCATTAGCTCTTAAGCCACACCGCGTGTACCATACAGTATAGAGAGGCGGGCTAGTTGGTGGCTAGTAGTCGAATGCATATTGTAACCGCACAAAAAAGACAGAGGACGAGGAAGAAATGAACAGCACCGACTGCGTAATATCTGTAACTGCATTCTATCAGAGGACTCATCTTGGATTTTTGCCAAATTGCCTTCTGATACTTATTAACTGCGCATTAGCTCAAAAGAAACACCACGTATACCATACAATAGAGAGAGGCGGGCTAGTTGGTGGCTAGTAGGGAAACGCATCTTGAAACCGCGCAAAAAGACAGGTGACGAGGAATAAATGAACAGGACATGCGCGGAATTTCTGTAACCGTCTTCTATCGGAGGACAAATCTTGGATTTTTGCAAATTGCTTTCTGCTACTTAGTGGCTGCGCATTAGCTCATAAGCCACACAACGTAAACCATACAATAGAGAGAGGCGGGCTAGTTGGTGGCTTGTAGTAGAATGCATCTTGTAACCGCGTAAAAAAGACGGGACGAGGAAGGAATGAACAGGACCGAGTGCGGAATATCTGTATCTGCATTCTATCGGGGGACACATTTTGGATTTTTGCCAAATTGCATTCTCCTAATCAGAAATTGCGCATTAGCTCATAAGCCACACAAGAAATCCATATATTAGAGAGAGGCGGGCTAGTTGGTGGCTAGTAGTCGAATGCATCTTGTAGCCGCGCAAAAAAGACAGGGGACGAGGAAGAAATCAACAGGACAGAGCGCGGAATTAAAGTAGCTGCATTCTATCGGAGGACTCATCTTGGATTTTTGCCAAATTGCCTTCTGCTACTTAGTAACTGCGCATTAGCTCAAACGCCACACCACGTATACCACGCAATAGAGAGAGGCGGGCTAGTTGTTGGCTAGTAATAGAATGCATCTTGTAACCGCGCAAAAAAGACAGGGAAGGAGGAAGAAATGAACAGGACCGAGTGCGGAATATCTGTAGCTGCATTCTATCGGAGGACACATCATGGATTTTTTCCAAATTGCCTTCTGCTAATGAGTAACTGCGCATAAGCTTATAAGCCACACCACGAATACCATAAAATAGGATGAGGCGGGCTAGTTGGTGGCCAGTAGTCGAATGCCGCGCAAAAAAGACAGGAGACGAGGAAGAAATGAACAGTACCGAGTGCGGAACATCTGTAGGTGCATTCCATGGGAGGACACATCTTGGAGTTTTGCCAAATTGCCTTCTGCTACTTAGTAACTGCGCATTAGCTCATAAGCCACACCACGTATACCATACAATAGAGAGAGGCGGGCTAGTTGGTGGCTAGTAGTCGAATGCATCTTGTATCCGCGCAAAAAAGACAGGGGACAAGGAAGAAATGAACAGGACCGAGTGCGGAATATCTGTAGCTGCATTCTATCGGAGGACACATTTTGGATGTTTGCAAAATTGCCTTCTGCTCCTTAGTAACTGCGCATTAGCTCATACGCCACTCCACGTATACCATACAATGTAGAGAGGCGAGCAAGTTGGTGGATAGAAGTAGAATGCATCTTGAAACCGCGCAAAAAAGACAGGGGACGAGGAAGAAACGAACAGGACAGAGCATGGAATTTCTGCAGCCGCATTCTATAGGAGGACAGATCTTGGATTTTTGCCAAATTGCTTTCTGCTCCTTAGTAACTGCACCTTAGCTCATACGCCACACCACGTATACCATACATTAGAGAGGCGGGCTAGCTGGTGGCTAGTAGTAGATTGCATCTTGTAACCGCGCAAAAAAGACATGGAATGAGGAAAAAATGAACAGGGCCGAGTGCAGAATATCTTTAGCTGCATTCTCTCGGAGGACACATCTTGGATTTTTGCAAATTGCTTTCTGCTACTTAGTGGCTGCGCATTAGCTCATAAGCCACACAACGTAAACCATACAATAGAGAGAGGGGGGCAAGTTGGTGGCTTGTAGTAGAATGCATCTTGTAACCGCGCAAAAAAGACATGGAATGAGGAAAAAATGAACAGGGCCGAGTGCAGAATATCTTTAGCTGCATTCTCTCGGAGGACACATCTTGGATTTTTGCCAAATTGCCTTCTGCTACATCGTAACTGCGCATTAGCTCATACGCCACACCACGTATACCATACAATAGTGAAAGGCGGGCTAGTTGGTGGCTAGTAGTAGAATGCATCTTGTAACCGCGCAAAAAAGGAAGGGCACGAGAAAGATATGAACAGTAACCAGTGCTGAATATCTGTAGGTGCATTCTATGGGAGGACACATCTTGGATTTTTGCCAAATTGCCTTCTGCTACTTATTAACTGCGCATTAGCTCATAAGCCACACCACGTATGCCATACAATAGAGAGAGGCGGGCTAGTTGGTGGCTAGTAGTCGAATGCATCTTGTATCCGCGCAAAAAAGACAGGGGACAAGGAAGAAATGAACAGGACCGAGTGCGGAATATCTGTAGCTGCATTCTATCGGAGGACACATTTTGGATTTTTGCAAAATTGCCTTCTGCTCCTTAGTAACTGCGCATTAGCTCATACGCCACACCACGTATACCATACAATGTAGAGAGGCGAGCAAGTTGGTGGATAGAAGTAGAATGCATCTTGAAACCGCGCAAAAAAGACAGGGGACGAGGAAGAAACGAACAGGACAGAGCATGGAATTTCTGCAGCCGCATTCTATAGGAGGACAGATCTTGGATTTTTGCCAAATTGCTTTCTGCTCCTTAGTAACTGCACCTTAGCTCATACGCCACACCACGTATACCATACATTAGAGAGGTGGGCTAGCTGGTGGCTTGTAGTAGAATGCATCTTGTAACCGCGTAAAAAAGACAGGGGACGAGGAAGGAATGAACAGGACCGAGTGCGGAATATCTGTATCTGCATTCTATCGGGGGACACATTTTGGATTTTTGCCAAGTTGCATTCTCCTAATCAGAAATTGCGCATTAGCTCATAAGCCACACCACGAATACCATATAATAGGATGAGGCGGGCTAGTTGGTGGCCAGTAGTCGAATGCCGCGCAAAAAAGACAGGAGACGAGGAAGAAATGAACAGTACCGAGTGCGGAACATCTGTAGGTGCATTACATGGGAGGACACATCTTGGAGTTTTGCCAAATTGCCTTCTGCTACTTAGTAACTGCGCATTAGCTCATAAGCCACACAACGTATACCATACAATAGAGAGAGGCGGGCTAGTTGGTGGCTAGTAGTCGAATGCATCTTGTATCCGCGCAAAAAGACAGGGGACAAGGAAGAAATGAACAGGACCGAGTGCGGAATATCTGTAGCTGCATTCTATCGGAGGACACATTTTGGATTTTTGCAAAATTGCCTTCTGCTGCTTAGTAACTGCGCATTAGCTCATACGCCACACCACGTATACCATACAATAGAGAGAGGCGAGCTAGTTGGTGGATAGAAGTAGAATGCATCTTGAAACCGCGCAAAAAGGACAGGGGACGAGGAAGAAACGAACAGGACAGAGCATGGAATTTCTGTAGCCGCATTCTATAGGAGGACCGATCTTGGATTTTTGCCAAATTGCTTTCTGCTCCTTAGTAACTGCGCATCAGCTCATAAGCCACACCACATAAACCATACAATAGAGGAGGCGGGCTAGTTGGTGGCTTGTAGTAGAATGCATCTTGTAACCGCGCAAAAAAGACAGGAGACAAGGAAGAAATGAACAGGACAGAGCACGGAATTTCAGTAGCTGCATTCTATTGGAGGACAAATCTTGAATTTTTGCCAAATTGCCTTCTCTTACTTAGTAACTGCACCTTAGCTCATACGCCACACCACGTATACCATACAATAGAGAGGCGGGCTAGCTGGTGGCTAGTAGTAGATTGCATCTTGTAACCGCGCAAAAAAGACATGGAATGAGGAAAAAATGAACAGGGCCGAGTGCAGAATATCTTTAGCTGCATTCTCTCGGAGGACACATCTTGGATTTTTGCCAAATTGCCTTCTGCTACATCGTAACTGCGCATTAGCTCATACGCCACACCACGTATACCATACAATAGTGAAAGGCGGGCTAGTTGGTGGCTAGTAGTAGAATGCATCTTGTAACCGCGCAAAAAAGGAAGGGCACGAGAAAGATATGAACAGTAACCAGTGCTGAATATCTGTAGGTGCATTCTATGGGAGGACACATCTTGGATTTTTGCCAAATTGCCTTCTGCTACTTAGTGACTGCGCATTATCTCATAAGCCACTCAACGTAAACCATACAATAGAGAGAGGCGGGCTAGTTGGTGGCTTGTAGTGGAATGCATCTTGTAACCGCGTAAAAAAGACAGGGGACGAGGAAGGAATGAACAGGACCGAGTGCGGAATATCTGTATCTGCATTCTATCGGGGGACACATTTTGGATTTTTGCCAAATTGCATTCTCCTAATCAGAAATTGCGCATTAGCTCATAAGCCACACCAAGACCTCCATATATTAGAGAGAGGCGGGCTAGTTGGTGGCTAGTAGTCGAATGCATCTTGTAGCCGCGCAAAAAAGACAGGGGACGAGGAAGAAATCAACAGGACAGAGCGTGGAATTAAAGTAGCTGGATTCTATCGGAGGACTCATCTTGGATTTTTGCCAAATTGCCTTCTGCTACTTAGTAACTGCGCAGTAGCTCAAACGCCACACCACGTATACCACACAATAGCAAGAGGCGGGCTAGTTGTCGGCTAGTAATAGAATCCATCTTGTAACCGCGCAAAAAAGACAGGGAAGGAGGAAGAAATAAACAGGACCGAGTGCGGAATATCTGTAGCTGCATTCTATTGGAGGACACATCATGAATTTTTTCCAAATTGCCTTCTGCTAATGTGTAACTGCGCATTAGCTTATAAGCCACACCACGAATACCATATAATAGGATGAGGCGGGCGAGTTTGTGGCCAGTAGTCGAATGCCGCGCAAAAAAGACAGGAGACGAGGAAGAAATGAACAGTACCGAGTGCGGAACATCTGCAGGTGCATTCCATGGGAGGACACATCTTGGAGTTTTGCCAAATTGCCTTCTGCTACTTAGTAACTGCGCATTAGCTCATAACCCACACCACGTATACCATACAATAGAGAGAGGCGGGCTAGTTGGTGGCTAGTAGTCGAATGCATCTTGTAACCGCGCAAAAAAGACAGGGGACAAGGAAGAAAGTAGCTGCATTCTATCGGAGGACTCATCTTGGATTTTTGCCAAATTGCCTTCTGCTACTTAGTAACTGCGCATTAGCTCAAACGCCACACCACGTATACCACACGATAGAGAGAGGCGGGCTAGTTGTTGGCTAGTAATAGAATGCATCTTGTAACCGCGCAAAAAAGACAGGGGACGAGGAAGAAATGAACAGGACAGAGCGCGGAATTTCTGTAGCTGCATTCTATCGGAGGAATCTTCATGGATTTTAACAAATTGCCTTCTGCTAATCAGTAAGTGCGCATTAGCTCATAAGGAACACCTAGTATAATATACAATAGAGAGAGGCGAGCTAGTTGGTGGATAGAAGTAGAATGCATCTTGAAACCGCGCAAAAAAGACAGGGGACGAGGAAGAAACGAACAGGACAGAGCATGGAATTTCTGTAGCCGCATTCTATAGGAGGACAGATCATGGATTTTTTCCAAATTGCTTTCTGCTCCTTAGTAACTGCGCATCATCTCATAAGCCACACCACATAAACCATACAATAGAGGAGGCGGGCTAGTTGGTGGCTTGTAGTAGAATGTATCTTGTAACCGCGCAAAAAAGACAGGAGTCGAGGAAGAAATGAACAGGACAGAGCACAGAATTTCAGTAGCTGCATTCTATTGGAGTTCAAATCTTGAATTTTTGCCAAATTGCCTTCTCTTACTTAGTAACTTCACCTTAGCTCATACGCCACACCACGTATAACATACAATAGAGAGGCGGGCTAGCTGGTGGCTAGTAGTAGATTGCATCTTGTAACCGCGCAAAAAAGACATGGAATGAGAAAAAAATGAACAGGGCCGAGTGCAGAATATCTTTAGCTGCATTTTCTCGGAGGACACATCTTGGATTTTTGCCAAATTGCCTTCTGCTACTTAGTAACTGCGCATTAGCTCATACGCCACACCACGTATACCATACAATAGTGAAAGGCGGGCTAGTTGGTGGCTAGTAGTAGAATGCATCTTGTAACCGCGCAAAAAAAGAAGGGCACGAGAAAGATATGAACAGTACCCAGTGCTGAATATCTGTAGGTGCATTCTATGGGAGGACACATCTTGGATTTTTGCCAAATTGCCTTCTGCTACTTATTAACTGCGCATTAGCTCATAAGCCACACCGCGTGTACCATACAAATGAGAGAGGCGGGCTAGTTGTCGGGTAGTAATAGAATGCATCTTGTAACCGCACAAAAAAGACAGAGGACGAGGAAGAAATGAACAGCACCGACTGCGTAATATCTGTAACTGCATTCTATCAGAGGACTCATCTTGGATTTTTGCCAAATTGCCTTCTGATACTTATTAACTGCGCATTAGCTCAGAAGAAACACCACGTATACCATACAATAGAGAGAGGCGGGCTAGTTGGTGGCTAGTAGGGAAACGCATCTTGAAACCGCGCAAAAAAGACAGGGGACGAGGAATAAATGAACAGGACATGCGCGGAATTTCTGTAATCGTCTTCTATCGGAGGACAAATCTTGGATTTTTGCAAATTACTTTCTGCTACTTAGTGACTGCGCATTAGCTCATAAGCCACACAACGTAAACCATACAACAGAGAGAGGCGGGCTAGTTGTCGGCTAGTAATAGAATCCATCTTGTAACCGCGCAAAAAAGACAGGGAAGGAGGAAGAAATGAACAGGACCGAGTGCGGTATATCTGTAGCTGCATTCTATCGGAGGACACATCATGAATTTTTTCCAAATTGCCTTCTGCTAATGAGTAACTGCGCATTAGCTTATAAGCCACACCACGAATACCATATAATAGAGAGAGGCGGGCTAGTTGGTGGCCAGTAGTCGAATGCCGCGCAAAAAAGACAGGAGACGAGGAAGAAATGAACAGTACCGAGTGCGGAACATCTCTAGGTGCATTCCTGGGAGGTCACATCTTGGAGTTTTGCCAAATTGCCTTCTGCTCCTTAGTAACTGCGCATTCGCTCATACGCTACACCACGTATACCATACAATAGAGAGAGGCGGTCTAGTTGGTGGCTAGTAGTAGAATGCATCTTGTAACGGCGCAAAAAAGACAGGGGACGTGGAAGAAATGAACAGGACCGAGTGCGGAATATCTGCAGCTGCATTCTATTGGAGGACACATCTTGGATTTTCGCCAAATTGCCTTCTGCTAATCAGAAATTGCGCATTAGCTCATAAGCCAACCACGAGTACCATAGAATAGAGAGAGATGAGCTAGCTGGTGGCTAGTAGTAGAATGCATGTTGTAACCGCGGAAAAAAGACACGGAATGAGGAAGAAATGAACAGGACCGAGTGCAGAATATCTGTAGCTGCATTCTCTCGGAGGACACAACTTGGATTTTTGCCAAATTGCCTTCCGCTGCTTAGTAACTGCGCATTAGCTCATACGCCACAACACGTATACCATACAATAGAGAGAGGCGGGCTAGTTGGTGGCTAGTAGTCGAATGCAACTTGTAGCCGCGCAAAAAAGACAGGGGACAAGGAAGAAATGAACAGGACCGAGTGCGGAATATCTGTAGCTTCATTCTATCGGAGGACACATTTTGGATTTTTGCAAAATTGCGTTCTGCTCCTTAGTAACTGCGCATTAAATCATACGCTACACCACGTATACCATACAATAGAGAGAGACGGGCTTGTTGGTGGCTAGTAGTAGAATGCATCTTGTAACTGCGCAAAAAAGACAGGGGACGAGGAAGAAATGAACAGGACTGAGCGCAGAATTTCTGCAGCTGCATTCTATCGGAGGAATCTTCATGGATTTTAACAAATTGCCTTCTGCTAATCAGTAACTGCGCATTAGCTCATAAGAAACACCATGTATAATATACAATAGAGAGAAGCGGGCTGGTTGGTGGATAGAAGTAGAATGCATCTTGAAACCGCGCAAAAAAGACAGGGGACGAGGAAGAAACGAACAGGACACAGCAATGGATTTTCTGTAGCCGCATTCTATAGGAGGACAGATCTTGGATTTTTGCCAAATTGCTTTCTGCTACTTAGTAACTGCGCATTAGCTCATAAGCCACACCACCTAAACCATACAATAGAGGAGGCGGGATAGTTGGTGGCTTGTAGTAGAATGCATCTTGTAACCGCGCAAAAAAGACAGGGGACGAGGAAGAAATCAACAGGACAGAGCGCGGAATTTCAGTAGCTGGATTCTGTCGGAGGACACATCTTGGATTTTTACCAAATTGCCTTCTGCAACTTTCTAACTGCGCATTAGCTCAAACGCCACACGCGTATACCACACAATAGAGAGAGGCGGGCTAGTTGTTGGCTAGTAAAAGAATGCATCTTGCATCCGCGCAAAAAAGACAGGGAACGAGGAAGAAATGAACAGGACCGAGTGCGGAATATCTGTATCTGCATTCTATCGGGGGCACATTTTGCATTTTTGCCAAATTACCTTCTGCTAATCAGAAATTGCGCATTGGCTCATAAGCCACACCACGTATACCATATAATCGAGAGAGGCGGGCTAGTTGGTGGCTTGTAGTAGAATGCATCTTGTAACCGCGCAAAAAATACAGGGCACGAGGAAGAATGAAGAGGACAGAGCGCGGAATTTCTGTAGCCGCATCCTATCGGAGGACAAATCTTGGCTTTTTCCCAAATTGCTTTCTGCATCTTAGTAACTGCGCATTAGCTCAAACGCCAAACCACGTATACCATACAATAGAGAGAGGCGGGCTAGTTGTCGGCTAGTAATAGAATGCATCTTGTAGCCGCGCAAAGAAGACAGGGAACGAGGACGAAATGAACAGGACCGAGTGCGGAATATCTGTAGCTGCTTTGTATCGAAGGGCACATCTTGGATTTTTACACATTGCCTTCTGCCACTTAATAACTGCGCATTAGCTCATAAGCCACATCACGTATACCATATAATGAAGAGAGGCGGGCTAGTTGGAGGCTAGTAGTAGAATGCCTCTTGAAACCGCGCAAAAAAGACAGGGGACGAGGAAGAAATGAACATGACAGAGCGCGGAATTTCTGTAGCTGAATTCTATGACAGGGCACTTCTTGGATTTTAACAAATTGATTTCTGCTAATCATTAACTGCGCATTAGCTCATAAGAAACACCACGTATAACATACAATAGAGAGAGGCGGGCTAGTTGGTGGCTTGTAGAAGAATGCATCTTGTTACCGCGCAAAAAAGACAGGGGACGAGGAAGAAACGAACAGGACAGAGCGCGGAATTTCTGTAGCGGCATCCAATCGGAGGACACATTTTGGATTTTTGCCAAGTTGCTTTCTGCTACTTAGTAACTGCGCATTAGCACATACGCCACACCACGTATACCATACAATAGAGAGAGGCGGGCTAGTTGGTGGCTAGTAGTAGAATGCATCTTGTAGCCGCGCAAAAAAGACAGGGGACGAGGAAGAAATCAACAGGACAGAGCGCGTAATTTCAGTAGCTGGATTCTGTCGGAGGACACATCTTGGATTTTTACCAAATTGCCTTCTGCAACTTAGTAACTGCGCATTAGCTCAAACGCGACACCACGTATACCACACAATAGAGAGAGGCGGACTAGTTGTTGGCTAGTAATAGAATGCATCTTGCATCCGCGCAAAAAAGACAGGGAACGAGGAAGAAATGAACAGGACCGAGTGCGGAATATCTGTAGCCGCATTCTTTATTTTTTTATTTATTTTTATTTATTGATACTGCAATCCCCTCTGGGGATTTTAGCAGGGTGGGATAGAATAAATACATAATGAAAACAATAACACAGACAAAGCATATAATACAAATGAGATCCATGGAGCGTATAAACAGTTAAAGACAACACATTTCTAAACAATACCTGAAATAAATGCCGATAGTGATGATTTTGAAATTTGATCATTGGTTAGTAGATTCCATTCAGTTACTTTTCGGGGAAAGAAAGAATACTTAAAACAGTTTTTATGGGTGTTAAAGGCGGTTATTGTGCGACTGTTTCTCTGCCTTGTTGAATACCCAGATGAAAAACTAATTATTCCCATGAGGTCGGTTTTGTAATGACTGTTAATAAGTTGAAAGAGGAATTTTAGTCGTGATACACGGTTTCTTTGCGTTAATAGTGGCAGGTTTGCTTTCATTAGTAGTTCGGTTACTGATGTACGTCCAAAGCTATTATATATGAAGAGAACTGCTTTTCTTTGCACCATTTCCATCTTGGTGATGTTAGTCTTGGTGAAAGGGTCCCAAATTACACATGCATAGTCTAGTATCGGCAGAATTACACTTTTGTATGCGAGCAGACGGACAGAAGGGGTGGAAAGTCTCAAAACCCTCCTCAAGAAGAATAATTTGCGGTTAGCATTAGCTACTACATATTCAAGGTGCTTAGTGCAAGTGAGATCATTAGTGATCCAGAGTCCTAGATACTTGTAGTGTGTTACTTCAGAGAGAAATATGTCGTTAGTAGCATATGGATATTTATGTTTGTGCTTCTTGTGTGTAATGGTCATAAAAACAGTTTTTTGAAAATTAATTGACATTTGCCAAGCTTTGCACCAGGCAACAACTTGTCCTAAGGCATTGTTCAGCAGTTCCTGGTCAGCGGCATTCTCTATTTCCGAGTACAATACACAGTCGTCAGCATAAAGTTTAACCTTAACGGGAATACCATGCAGTACATCATTAATAAACAAAAGAAACAAAAGAGGCCCAAGCACCGAGCCCTGCGGGACGCCAGAGCCAACTGAAAGTCGTTCTGAATGGTGGTCATTAAAAACAACAAATTGTTCTCTGTTCTCAAGATAAGCCGCAAGCCAATTAATTAGTTGAGAATTTTTCAGTATTGCGCCTAATTTGTGAAGTAACTTTTTATGAGACACCTTTTCGAAAGCCTTTGAAAAATCCATAAAAACAGCGTCTATTTGTTTCCCATTGTTAATTGCTTTAGCAAAGTCATGCACTTTTAGAACCAATTGGGTATTTGTAGAGTAGCCTTTTCGGAAACCATGTTGATGCTTCGTAAGTATATTATATTTCTCCAAGAACTCTGAGATATGATTATGAATTATGTGTTCCAAAAGTTTACATACCGTAGATGTTAAAGAAATTGGGCGGTAATTTTGAATGCACTGTTTTTTTCCTGCTTTATGTAGTGGCTTCACTGTGGCAGTCCTCCAGTCGCTCGGCACTTGTCCCTCGCACAATGATCTCTTGAACAGAACGTGCAGATATTTTGAGGTCCATTCTGCATACCGCTTTAAAAATGTGTTTGGAATGTTGTCCGGACCGCAAGACTTTTTAATGTCCAGATTTAAAAGCATGTTTAGTATTCCTGTTTCACTTATTTTAACATCGGGTATAGGTGACGTAGGTAATTCGAAAGACGGCATTACGCCATTATTTTTAGTAAAGACGGACTTAAAATGTTTATTAAATGCATTTGCTATTTCCTTGCCATCGCACACATCTCTACCATCAACATGAAACACATCACATTCCTTGGAAGTCGGAGAAATAGAACGCCAAAACATTTCTGGAGCTGTAGTTATGAAACTGGGCAGTGATTCACCATAGTAGCGTTGTTTATCGGCATATACTTTATTTTTAAGGCGGGAGGAAATTTCGTCAATCTTGTTTTTGACCGCCTGTGCAGCATGGATTTTCAATCTTTTCTTAAGACGCTTCAATTGCCTTTGGAGTCCTAACGTCTCACGGGAGATCCAGGGGTTCCTGCCGTTTTTCTTTTTAGTTATCAGCGGGACAAAACGGTCAATGCACTCTTTTACTAATTTTTTAAACCTGCACCAAAGCGAATGCACATCATCTGTGCTATCTGAAAAGGCATCGAAGTTAAGCGAAAGTATGTCAATGATTGATACATCATCGGCTCGAGAAAAGTTTGGGTAAGATGGATATTTAGGCTTGCTATCCAAGACGGCATCAGCAATGGTGAGTAGGACAGCTTCGTGGTCTGAAATTCCAGGTACTATTTCGTAATTTGTATCTGCGCCTATTGATCCGCTGACAAAAAATAGGTCAAGGACTGACTGAGAACTGCCCTGAATTCTTGTGCTTTGTACCACAATTTGCAATAAATCAAAGGAAAAAGCAATGTCCAACATTGCTTCACCTAAAGCGTCATGTTTTTCAAGTGAGAACGTCGACCAGTCTATATTAGGTAAATTAAAATCACCTGCCGATATAATACGATCACCAAGTTTGACATTTGTGTACAAATATTGTTTGAGATCGTCTAGAACGGAAACGGTAGAACTAGGGGGCCTATACATTGCTGATAACATATCTAACATTTCCATAGTATGCTTTACAAAAAATACTCTACATTGGGTATATCAGACATTGGGAAAATTCGCAAGGTTGACTTAAAGAGTATGCTAACGCCTCCACCTCTACCATCACGGTCTTTTCTGTACGAACTGTAGCCAGTGGGTACAAACTCACTGTCAAATACTGTGTCGTTAAGCCAAGTCTCAGTCAAAACCGCAATTTCTGGATCGTGCAAATGCAGAAGAGCCTCCAACTCAGCAGTCTTGTTTAGAACACTCCTACAATTAACATTTAATATTTTCAGGGTCCGAGGTTTATTGGTGAGAAGTCAGTTTGATTTCTTTCTAAGCCTGAAGCGAGAACCTTTCGCTTCGTCCCAACCAAATAGGACGTTATCAACGCTTAGTTTATCGAATAATAACTTTGCTTTGGCTCCTTCGTCTCTCTCTTCTTTACAGCTTTTCCATAACTGTTTACGTATTTCTCGAACTCGTTTTGAATAATCCTCAGCTATTGATATGCCGGAGTCTTTGAGCTTGTGACATGATTGTAATATGGACATTTTTTCACGGAAATCGAGCAGTTTTAAAATGACAGGTCGCACCTTGCTTGCTTCCTTTTTACCCATTCTATGGCACCTTTCGACGCCACATACCGTTAAACCCAGCTTTTCCTGAAAAACGCCGTTTGTTACTTTCTCTTCCAGTTCATGGTTAGACTCAATGCTGTCCTCCTCTATACCGTAAATGATAAGGTTATTTCTTCTACCTCTGTTTTCTAAGTCATCCATCTGGTTTCTAACTAAAGTAAGCTGCCACTGAAGTTCTGATATGGTAGATTCCATATCTTTCACCTTCGTGGCTAAGACATTTAGGCCGGATAACTGTCTCTCAATACCGTCAATCCGCTCAGTTAAAGAGGAAAGCTTGTCTTCTATCTTGTTTTGTGATGCCTGTAGGCCCTCCATTGTTGAAGTAATCTTACCCTGGCCTGCTAGTAACTCCGATAGCATCTCTTTTTCAGTTGGACCAGGATTTGCTTCAATATCGCCACAAGACAACAGATCTTTCGATAATGTAATAACACAAGACAGAAAGCACTCAACGCTCAGTGGGCAGGGCAGCAGCACTAAAAAATGATCGTCACTTCGATAACAATGTTCATATTTGAAATTATTTGAGATTACCAACCTGAAGTGCAAAGCAAAAGGGATTGCTTAGCATGTTGCCGTGTCTGCTGATGACATGCCCACTGGCGAAGAAAAGCTCCGGTGGTGGATTTATAGTCGATGGATGAGCCACGTGACATGACGTCCCCGATGTCGTCAAAGGTGTGGAAGCTGATAGCCAAGGTTGGTCTGGTTCAGTGATGACTCCGTCGGAAAGCAGTACTGCTGATACGGCATCGAATCCTTGAACATGGTTCGCACGTGTCGCTTGATACCACTCACGCGGCGCTAGCAGGGCTCCGAGAAAGACCTGAAGTGCAAAGCAAAAGGGATTGCTTAGCATGTTGCCGTGTCTGCTGCTGACATGCCCACTCTAGGACACATCATGAATTTTTTCCAAATTGTCTTCTGCTAATGAGTAACTGCGCATTAGCTTATAAGCCACACCACGAATACCATATAATAGAGAGAGGCGGGCTAGTTGTTGGCCAGTAGTCGAATGCCGCGCAAAAAAGACAGGAGTACAAGAAGAAATGAACAGTACCGAGTGCGGAACATCTCTAGGTGCATTCCATGGGAGGACACATCTTGGATTTTTGCCAAATTGCCTTCTGCTACTTAGTAACTGCGCATTAGCTCATAAGCCACACCACGTATACCATACAATAGAGAGAGGCGGGCTAGTTGGTGGCTAGTAGTCGAATGCATCTTGTAGCCGCGCAAAAAAGTCAGGGGACAAGGAAGAAATGAACAGGACCGAGTGCGCAATATCTGTAGCTTCATTCTATCGGAGGACACATTTTGGATTTTTGCAAAATTGCCTTCTGCTCCTTAGTAACTGCGCATTAGCTCATAAGAAACACCACGTATAATATACAATAGAGAGAAGCGGGCTGGTTGGTGGATAGAAGTAGAATGCATCTTGAAACCGCGCAAAAAAGACAGGGGACGAGGAAGAAACGAACAGGACAGAGCATGGATTTTCTGTAGCCGCATTCTATAGGAGGCCAGATCTTGGATTTTTGCCAAATTGCTTTCTGCTACTTAGTAACTGCGCATTAGCTCATAAGCCACACCACGTAAACCATACAATAGAGGAGGCGGGCTAGTTGGTGGCTTGTAGTAGAATGCATCTTGTAACCGCGCAAAAAAGACAGGGGACGAGGAAGAAATGAACAGGACCGAGTGCGGAATATCTGTAGCTGCATTCTATTGGATGACACATCTTGGATTTTTGCCAAATTGCCTTCTGCTAATCAGAAATTGCGCATTAGCGCATTAGCACCGTCTTCTATCGAAGGACACATCCTGGATTTTTGCAAATTGCGTTTTGCTACTTAGTGACTGCGCATTAGCTCACAAGCCACACCACGTATACCATGTAATCGAGAGAGGCGGGCTAGTTGGAGGCTTGTAGTAGAATGAATCTTGTAACCGCGCAAAAAATACAGGGCACGAGGAAGATTGAACAGGACAGAGCGCGGAATTTCTGTAGCCGCATTCTATCGCAGGACACATCTTGGATTTTTGCCAAATTGCTTTCTGCTACTGAGTAACTGCGCATTAGCTCATAAGCCACAGCACGTAAACCATACAATAGAGAGAGGCGGGCTAGTTGGTGGCTTGTAGTAGAATGCATCTTTTAACCACGCAAAAAAGACAGGGGACGAGGAAGAAATGAACAGGACCGAGTGCGGAATATCTGTATCTGCATTCTATCGGGGACACATTTTGCTTTTTTGCCAAATTCCTTTCTGCTAATCAGAAATTGCGCATTAGCTCATAAGCCACACCACGCATACCATATAATCGAGAGAGGCGGGCTAGTTGGTGGATTGTAGTAGAATGCATCTTGTAACCGCGCAAATAATACAGGGCACGAGGAAGAATTGACAGGACAGAGCGCGGAATTTCTGTAACCGTCTTCTATCAAAGGACACATCTTGGATTTTTGCAAATTGCTTTCTGCTACTTAGTGACTGCGCATTAGCTCATAAGCCAAACCACGTATACCATATAATCAAGAGATGCGGGCTAGATTGTGGCTTGTAGTAGAATGCATCTTGTAATCGCGAAAAAAATACAGGGCACGAGGAAGAATGAACAGGACAGATCGCGGAATTTCTGTAGCCGCATACTATCGCAGGACACATCTTGGATTTTTTCCAAATTGCCTTCTGCAACTTAGTAACTGCGCATTAGCTCAAACGCCACACCACGTATACAAAACAATAGAGAGAGTCGGGCTAGTTGTTGGCTAGTAATAGAATGCATCTTGCATCCGCGCGAAAAAGACAGGGAACGAGGAAGAAATGAACAGGACCGAGTGCGGAATATCTGTAGCCGCATTCTATAGGAGGACACATCTTGAATTTTTTTCCAAATTGCCTTCTGCTAATGAGTAACTGCGCATTAGCTTATAAGCCACACCACGAATACCATATAATAGAGAGAGGCGGGCTAGTTATTGGCCAGTAGTCGAATGCCGCGCAAAAAAGACAGGAGACCAGGAAGAAATGAACAGTACCGAGTGCGGAACATCTCTAGGTGCATTCCATGGGAGGACACATCTTGGATTTTTGCCAAATTGCCTTCTGCTACTTAGTAACTGCGCATTAGCTCATACGCCACACCACGTATACCATACAATAGAGAGAGGCAGGCTAGTTGGTGGCTAGTAGTCGAATGCATCTTGCAGCCGCGCAAAAAAGACAGGGGACAAGGAAGAAATGAACAGGACCGAGTGCGGAATATCTGTAGCTTTATTCTATCGGAGGACACATTTTGGATTTTTGCAAAATTGCCTTCTGCTCCTTAGTAACTGCGCATTCGCTCATACGCTACACCACGTATACCATACAATAGAGAGAGGCGGTCTAGTTGGTGGCTAGTAGTAGAATGAATCTTGTAACGGCGCAAAAAAGACAGGGGACGAGGAAGAAATGAACAGGACTGAGCGCAGAATTTCTGTAGCCGCATTCAATAGGACGACAGATCTTGGATTTTTGCCAAATTGCTTTCTGCTACTTAGTAACTGCGCATTAGCTCATATGCCACACCACGTAAACCATACAATAGAGGAGGCGGGCTAGTTGGTGGCTTGTAGTAGAATGCATCTTGTAACCGCGCAAAAAAGACAGGGGACGAGGAAGAAACGAACAGGACAGAGCGCGGAATTTCTGTAGCGGCATCCAATCGGAGGACACATTTTGGATTTTTGCCAAGTTGCTTTCTGCTACTTAGTAACTGCGCATTAGCACATACGCCACACCACGTATACCATACAATAGAGAGAGGCGGGCTAGTTGGTGGCTAGTAGTAGAATGCATCTTGTAACCACGCAAAAAAGACAGGGGACGAGGAAGAAATGAACAGGACCGAGTGCGGAATATCTGTATCTGCATTCTATCGGGGACACATTTTGCATTTTTGCCAAATTGCCTTCTGCTAATCAGAAATTGCGCATTAGCTCATAAGCCACACCACGTATACCATATAATCGAGAGAGGCGGGCTAGTTGGTGGCTTGTAGAAGAATGCATCTTGTAACCGCGCAAAAAAGACAGGGCACGAGGAAGAATTGACAGGACAGAGCGCGGAATTTCTGTAACCGTCTTCTATCAAAGGACACATCTTGGATTTTTGCAAATTGCTTTCTGCTACTTAGTGACTGCGCATTAGCTCATAAGCCACCCCACGTAATCCATACAATAGACAGAGGCGGGCTAGTTGGTGGCTTGTAATAGAATGCATCTTGTAACCGCGCAAAAAAGACAGGGCATGAGGAAGAAATAAACAGAACCGAGTGTGGAATATCTGTATCTGCATTCTATCGGGGGACACATTTTGCATTTTTGCCAAATTGCCTTCTGCTAATCAGAAATTGCGCATTGGCTCATAAGCCACACCACGTATACCATATAATCGAGAGAGGCGGGCTAGTTGGTGGCTTGTAGTAGAATGCATCTTGTAACCGCGCAAAAAATACAGGGCACGAGGAAGAATGAACAGGACCCAGCGCGGAATTTCTGTAGCCGCATTCTATCAGAGTGCACATCTTGGATTTTTGCCAAATTGCTTTCGGCAACTTAGTAAACGCGCATTAGCTCAAACGCCACACCACGTATACCATACAATAGAGAGAGGCGGGCTAGTTGCCGGCTAGTAATAGAATGCATCTGTAACCGCGCAAAGAAAACAGGGAACGAGGACGAAATGAACAGGACCGAGTGCGGAATATCTGTAGCTGCATTCTATCGGAGGAAACATCTTGGATTTTTTCCAAATTGCCTTCTGCTAATTCTATCGGAGGAAGAAATGAACAGGTCAGAGCGCGGAATTTCTGTAACTGCTTTGTATCGAAGGGCACATCTTGGATTTTTACACATTGCCTTCTGCTACTTAATAACTGCGCATTAGCTCATAAGCCACATCACGTATACCATATAATGAAGAGAGGCGGGCTAGTTGGTGGCCAGTAGTCGAATGCATCTTGTAACCGCGCAAAAAAGACAGGGGACTAGGAAGAAATGAACACGACAGGCGCGGAATTTCTGTAACCGTCTTCTATCGGAGGACACATCTTGGATTTTTGCAAATTGCTTTCTGCTACTTAGTGACTGCGCATTTGCTCATAAGCCACACAACGTAAAGCATACAATAGAGAGAGGAGGGCTATTTGGTGGCTTGTAGTAGAATGCATCTTGTAACCGCGCAAAAAAGACAGGGGACGAGGAAGAAATGAACAGGACCGAGTGCGGAATATCTGTATCTGCATTCTATCGGGGGACACATTTTGGATTTTTGCAAATTGCATTCTCCTAATCAGAACTTGCGCATTAGCTCATAAGCCACACCACGAACACCATATAATAGAGAGAGGCGGGCTGGTTGGTGGCTAGTAGTCGAATGCATCTTGTAGCCGCGCAAAAAAGACAGGGGACGAGGAAGACATCAACAGGACAGAGCGCGGAATTTCAGTAGGTGGATTCTAACGGAGGACACATCTTGGATTTTTACCAAATTGCCTTCTGCAACTTAGTAACTGCGCATTAGCTCAAACGCCACACCACGTATACAAAACAATAGAGAGAGGCGGGCTAGTTGTTGGCTAGTAATAGAATGCATCTTGCATCCGCGCGAAAAAGACAGGGAACGAGGAAGAAATGAACAGGACCGAGTGCGGAATATCTGTAGCCGCATTCTATAGGAGGACGCATCTTGGATTTTTGCCAAATTGCCTTCTGCTAATTAGAAATTGCGCATTAGCTCATAAGCCAACCACGAGTACCATATAATAGAGAGAGACGAGCTAGCTGGTGGCTAGTAGTAGAATGCATCTTGTAACCGCGGAAAAAAGACACGGAATGAGGAAGAAATGAACCGGAGCGAGTGGAGAATATCTGTAGCGCATTCTCTCGGAGGACACATCTTGGATTTTTGCCAAATTGCCTTCTGCTAATTAGAAATTGCGCATTAGCTCATAAGCCAACCACGAGCACCATATAATAGAGAGAGACGAGCTAGCTGGTGGCTAGTAGTAGAATGCATCTTGTAACCGCGGAAAAAAGACACGGAATGAGAAAGAAATGAACCGGAGCGAGTGCAGAATATCTGTAGCTGCATTCTCTCGGAGGACGCATCTTGGATTTTTGCCAAATTGCCTTCCGCTGCTTAATAACTGCGCATTAGCTCATAAGAAACACCACGTATACCATACAATAGAGAGAGGCGGGCTAGTTGGTGGATAGTAGTAGAACGCATCTTCAAACCGCGCAAAAAAGACAGGGGACGAAGAAGAAAAGAACAGGACAGGCGCGTAACTTCTGTAACCGTCTTCTATCGAAGGACACATCCTGGAGTTTTGCAAATTGCTTTTTGCTACTTAGTGACTGCGCATTAGCTCACAAGCCACACCACGTATACCATGTAATCGAGAGAGGCGGGCTAGTTGGAGGCTTGTAGTAAAATGCATCTTGTAACCGCGCAAATAATACAGGGCACGAGGAAGAATTGACAGGACAGAGCGCGGAATTTCTGTAACCGTCTTCTATCAAAGGACACATCTTGGATTTTTGCAAATTGCTTTCTGCTACTTAGTGACTGCGCATTAGCTCATAAGCCAAACCACGTATACCATATAATCGAGAGAGGCGGGCTAGTTGGTGGCTAGTTGTCGAATGCATCTTGTAGCCGCGCAAAAAAGACAGGGCACGAGGAAGACATCAACAGGACAGAGCGCGGAATTTCAGTAGGTGGATTCTAACGGAGGACACATCTTGGATTTTTACCAAATTGCCTTCTGCAACTTAGTAACTGCGCATTAGCTCAAACGCCACACCACGTATACAAAACAATAGAGAGAGGCGGGCTAGTTGTTGGCTAGTAATAGAATGCATCTTGCATCCGCGCGAAAAAGACAGGGAACGAGGAAGAAATGAACAGGACCGAGTGCGGAATATCTGTAGCCGCATTCTATAGGAGGACACATCTTGAATTTTTTCCAAATTGCCTTCTGCTCCTTAGTAACTGCGCATTAGATCATACGCTACGCCACGTATACCATACAATAGAGAGAGACGGGCTTGTTAGTGGCTAGTAGTAGAATGCATCTTGTAACTGCGCAAAAAAGACAGGGGACGAGGAAGAAATGAACAGGACTGAGCGCAGAATTTCTGTAGCTGCATTCTATCGGAGGAATCTTCATGGATTTTAACAAATTGCCTTCTGCTAATCAGTAACTGCGCATAAGCTCATAAGAAACACCACGTATAATATACAATAGAGAGAAGCGGGCTGGTTGGTGGATAGAAGTAGAATGCATCTTGAAACCGCGCAAAAAAGACAGGGGACGAGGAAGAAACGAACAGGACAGAGCATGTATTTTCTGTAGCCGCATTCTATAGGAGGACAGATCTTGGATTTTTGCCAAATTGCTTTCTGCTACTTAGTAACTGCGCATTAGCTTATAAGCCACACCACGAATACCATATAATAGAGAGAGGCGGGCTAGTTGTTGGCCAGTAGTCGAATGCCGCGCAAAAAAGACAGGAGACCAGGAAGAAATGAACAGTACCGAGTGCGGAACATCTCTAGGTGCATTCCATGGGAGGACACATCTTGGATTTTTGCCAAATTGCCTTCTGCTACTTAGTAACTGCGCATTAGCTCATACGCCACACCACGTATACCATACAATAGAGAGAGGCGGGCTAGTTGGTGGCTAGTAGTCGAATGCATCTTGCAGCCGCGCAAAAAAGACAGGGGACAAGGAAGAAATGAACAGGACCGAGTGCGGAATATCTGTAGCTTTATTCTATCGGAGGACACATTTTGGATTTTTGCAAAATTGCCTTCTGCTCCTTAGTAACTGCGCATTAGCTCATAAGCCAACCACGAGTACCATAGAATAGAGAGAGACGAGCTAGCTGGTGGCTAGTAGTAGAATGCATGTTGTAACCGCGGAAAAAAGACACGGAATGAGGAAGAAATGAACAGGACCGAGTGCAGAATATCTGTAGCTGCATTCTCTCGGAGGACACAACTTGGATTTTTGCCAAATTGCCTTCCGCTGCTTAGTAACTGCGCATTAGCTCATAAGAAACACCACGTATACCATACAATAGAGAGAGGCGGGCTAGTTGGTGGCTAGTAGTCGAATGCAACTTGTAGCCGCGCAAAAAAGACAGGGGACAAGGAAGAAATGAACAGGACCGAGTGCGGAATATCTGTAGCTTCATTCTATCGGAGGACACATTTTGGATTTTTGCAAAATTGCGTTCTGCTCCTTAGTAACTGCGCATTAGATGATACGCTACACCACGTATACCATACAATAGAGAGAGACGGGCTTGTTGGTGGCTAGTAGTAGAATGCATCTTGTCTCTGCGCAAAAAAGACAGGGGACGAGGAAAAAATGAACAGGACTGAGCGCAGAATTTCTGTAGCTGCATCCTATCGGAGGAATCTTCATGGATTTTAACAAATTGCCTTCTGCTAATCAGTAACTGCGCATAAGCTCATAAGAAACACCACGTATAATATACAATAGAGAGAAGCGGGCTGGTTGGTGGATAGAAGTAGAATGCATCTTGAAACCGCGCAAAAAAGACAGGGGACGAGGAAGAAACGAACAGGACAGAGCATGGATTTTCTGTAGCCGCATTCTATAGGAGGACAGATCTTGGATTTTTGCCAAATTGCTTTCTGCTACTTAGTAACTGCGCATTAGCTCATAAGCCACACCACCTAAACCATACAATAGAGGAGGCGGGATAGTTGGTGGCTTGTAGTAGAATGCATCTTGTAACCGCGCAAAAAAGACAGGGGACGAGGAAGAAATCAACAGGACAGAGCGCGGAATTTCAGTAGCTGGATTCTGTCGGAGGACACATCTTGGATTTTTACCAAATTGCCTTCTGCAACTTTCTAACTGCGCATTAGCTCAAACGCCGCACCACGTATACCACACAATAGAGAGAGGCGGGCTAGTTGTTGGCTAGTAATAGAATGCATCTTGCATCCGCGCAAAAAAGACAGGGAACGAGGAAGAAATGAACAGGACCGAGTGCGGAATATCTGTATCTGCATTCTATCGGTGGACACATTTTGCATTTTTGCCAAATTGCCTTCTGCTAATCAGAAATTGCGCATTAGCTCATAAGCCACACCACGTATACCATATAATCGAGAGAGGCGGGCTAGTTGGTGGCTTGTAGAAGAATGCATCTTGTAACCGCGCAAAAAAGACAGGGGACGAGGAAGAAACGAACAGGACAGAGCGCGGAATTTCTGTAGCGGCATCCAATCGGAGGACACATTTTGGATTTTTGCCAAGTTGCTTTCTGCTACTTAGTAACTGCGCATTAGCACATACGCCACACCACGTATACCATACAATAGAGAGAGGCGGGCTAGTTGGTGGCTAGTAGTAGAATGCATCTTGTAACCACGTAAAAAAGACAGGGGACGAGGATGAAATGAACAGGACCGAGTGCGTAATATCTGTAGCTGCATTCTATCGGAGGACACATCTTGGATTTTTGCCAAATTGCCTTCTGCTACTTAATAACTGCGCATTAGCTCATACGCCACACCACGTATACCATACAATAGAATGAGGCGGGTTAGTTGGTGGCTAGTAGTAGAATGCATCTTGTAGCCGCGCAAAAAAGACAGGGGAGGAGGAATAAATCAACAGGACAGAGCGCCGAATTTCAGTAGCTGGATTCTGTCGGAGGACACATCTTGGATTTTTACCAAATTGCCTTCTGCAACTTAGTAACTGCGCATTAGCTCAAACGCCACACCACGTATACAACACAATAGAGAGAGGCGGGCTAGTTGTTGGCTAGTAATAGAATGCATCTTGCATCCGCGCAAAAAAGACAGGGAACGAGGAAGAAATGAACAGGACCGAGTGCGGAATATCTGTCGCCGCATTCTTTATTTTTTTTATTTATTTTTATTTATTAATACTGCAATCCCTTCTGGGGATTTTAGCAGGGTGGGATAGAATAAATACATAATGAAAACAATAACACAGACAAAGCATATAATACAAATTAGATCCATGGAGCGTATAAACAGTTAAAGACAACACATTTCTAAACAATACCTGAAATAAATGCCGATAGTGATGATTTTGAAATTTGATCATTGGTTAGTAGATTCCATTCAGTTACTGTTCGGGGAAAGAAAGAATACGTAAAAGAGTTTTTATGGGTGCTAAAGGCGGTTATTGTGCGACTGTGTCTCTGCCTTGTAGAATACCCAGATGAAAAACTAATTATTCCCGTTAGGTCGGTTTTGTAATGACCGTTAATAAGTTGAAAGAGGAATTTTAGTCGTGATACACGGTTTCTTTGCGTTAATAGTGGCAGGTTTGCTTTCATTAGTAGTTCGGTTACTGATGTATGTCCAAAGCTATTATATATGAAGAGAACTGCTTTTCTTTGCACCATTTCCATCTTGGTGATGTTAGTCTTGGTGAAAGGGTCCCAAATTACACATGCATAGTCTAGTATCGGCAGAATTACACTTTTGTATGCGAGCAGACGGACAGAAGGGGTGGAAAGTCTCAAAACCCTCCTCAAGAAGAATAATTTGCGGTTAGCATTAGCTACTACATATTCAAGGTGCTTAGTGCAAGTGAGATCATTAGTGATCCAGAGTCCTAGATACTTGTAGTGTGTTACTTCAGAGAGAAATATGTCGTTAGTAGCATATGGATATTTAAGTTTGTGCTTCTTGCGTGTAATGGTCATAAAAACAGTTTTTTGAAAATTAATTGACATTTGCCAAGCTTTGCACCAGGCAACAACTTGTCCTAAGGCATTGTTCAGCAGTTCCTGGTCAGCGGCATTCTCTATTTCCGAGTACAATACACAGTCGTCAGCATAAAGTTTAACCTTAACGGGAATACCATGCAGTACATCATTAATAAACAAAAGAAACAAAAGAGGCCCAAGCACCGAGCCCTGCGGGACGCCAGAGCCAACTGAAAGTCGTTCTGAATGGTGGTCATTAAAAACAACAAATTGTTCTCTGTTCTCAAGATAAGCCGCAAGCCAATTAATTAGTTGAGAATTTTTCAGTATTGCGCCTAATTTGTGAAGTAACTTTTTATGAGACACCTTGTCGAAAGCCTTTGAAAAATCCATAAAAACAGCGTCTATTTGTTTCCCATTGTTAATTGCTTTAGCAAAGTCATGCACTGTTAGAACCAATTGGGTATTTGTAGAGTAGCCTTTTCGGAAACCATGTTGATGCTTCGTAAGTATATTATATTTCTCCAAGAACTCTGAGATATGATTATGAATTATGTGTTCCAAAAGTTTACATACCGTAGATGTTAAAGAAATTGGGCGGTAATTTTGAATGCACTGTTTTTTTCCTGCCTTATGTAGTGGCTTCACTGTGGCAGTCCTCCAGTCGCTCGGCACTTGTCCCTCGCACAATGATCTCGTGAACAGAACGTGCAGATATTTTGAGGTCCATTCTGCATACCGCTTTAAAAATGTGTTTGGAATGTTGTCCGGACCGCAAGACTTTTTAATGTCCAGATTTAAAAGCATGTTTAGTATTCCTGTTTCACTTATTTTAACATCGGGTATAGGTGACGTAGGTAATTCGAAAGACGGCATTACGCCATTATCTTTAGTAAAGACGGACTTAAAATGTTTATTAAAAGCATTTGCTATTTCCTTGCCATCGCACACATCTTTACCATCAACATGAAACACATCACATTCCTTGGAAGTCGGAGAAATAGAACGCCAAAACTTTTCTGGAGCTGTAGTTATGAAACTGGGCAGTGATTCACCATAGTAGCGTTGTTTATCGGCATATACTTTATTTTTAAGGCGGGAGGAAATTTCGTCAATCTTGTTTTTGACCGCCTGTGCAGCATGGATTTTCAATCTTTTCTTAAGACGCTTCAATTGCCTTTGGAGTCGTAACGTCTCACGGGAGATCCAGGGGTTCCTGCCGTTTTTCTTTTTAGTTATCAGCGGGACAAAACGGTCAATGCACTCTTTTACTAATTTTTTAAACCTGCACCAAAGCGAATGCACATCATCTGTGCTATCTGAAAAGGCATAGAAGTTAAGCGAAAGTATGTCAATGATTGATACATCATCGGCTCGAGAAAAGTTTGTGTAAGATGGATATTTAGGCTTGCTATCCAAGACGGCATCAGCAATGGTGAGTAGGACAGCTTCGTGGTCTGAAATTCCAGGTACTATTTCGTAATTTGTATCTGCGCCTATTGATCCGCTGACAAAAAATAGGTCAAGGACTGACTGAGAACTGCCCTGAATTCTTGTGCTTTGTACCACAATTTGCAATAAATCAAAGGAAAAAGCAATGTCCAACATTGCTTCACCTAAAGCGTCATGTTTTTCAAGTGAGAACGTCGACCAGTCTATATTAGGTAAATTAAAATCACCTGCCAATGTAATACGATCACCAAGTTTGACATTTGTGTACAAATATTGTTTGAGATCGTCTAGAACGGAAACGGTAGAACTAGGGGGCCTATACATTGCTGCAATAACATATCTAACATTTCCATAGTATGCTTTACAAAAAAATACTCTACATTGGGTATATCAGACATTGGGAAAATTCGCAAGGTTGACTTAAAGAGTATGCTAACGCCTCCACCTCTACCATCACGGTATTTTCTGTACGAACTGTAGCCAGTGGGTACAAACTCACTGTCAAATACTGTGTCGTTAAGCCAAGTCTCAGTCAAAACCGCAATTTCTGGATCGTGCAAATGCAGAAGAGCCTCCAACTCAGCAGTCTTGTTTAGAACACTCCTACAATTAACATTTAATATTTTCAGGGTCCGAGGTTTATTGGTGAGAAGTCAGTTTGATTTCTTTCTAAGCCTGAAGCGAGAACCTTTCGCTTCGTCCCAACCAAATAGGACGTTATCAACGCTTAGTTTATCGAATAATAACTTTGCTTTGGCTCCTTCGTCTCTCTCTTCTTTACAGCTTTTCCATAACTGTTTACGTATTTCTCGAACTCGTTTTGAATAGTCCTCAGCTATTGATATGCCGGAGTCTTTGAGCTTGTGACATGATTGTAATATGGACATTTTTTCACGGAAATCGAGCAGTTTTAAAATGACAGGTCGCACCTTGCTTGCTTCCTTTTTACCCATTCTATGGCATCTTTCGACGCCACTTACCGTTAAACCCAGCTTTTCCTGAAAAACGCCGTTTGTTACTTTCTCTTCCAGTTCATGGTTAGACTCAATGCTGTCCTCCTCTATACCGTAAATGATAAGGTTATTTCTTCTACCTTTGTTTTCTAAGTCATCCATCTGGTTTCTAACTAAAGTAAGCTGCCACTGAAGTTCTGATATGGTAGATTCCATATCTTTCACCTTCGTGGCTAAGACATTTAGGCCGGATAACTGTCTCTCAATACCGTCAATCCGCTCAGTTAAGGAGGAAGGCTTGTCTTCTATCTTGTTTTGTGATGCCTGTAGGCCCTCCATTGTTGAAGTAATCTTACCCTGGCCTGCTAGTAACTCCGATAGCATCTCTTTTTCAGTTGGACCAGGATTTGCTTCAATATCGCCACAAGACAACAGATCTTTCAATAATGTAATAACACAAGACAGAAAGCACTCAACGGTCAGTATGCAGGGCAGCAGCACTAAAAAATGATCGTCACTTCGATAACAATGTTTATATTTGAAATTATTTGAGATTACCAACCTGAAGTGCAAAGCAAAAGGGATTGCTTAGCATGTTGCCGTGTCTGCTGATGACATGCCCACTGGCGAAGAAAAGCTCCGGTGGTGGATTTATAGTCGATGGATGAGCCACGTGACATGACGTCCCCGATGTCGTCAAAGGTGTGGAAGCTGATAGCCAAGGTTGGTCTGGTTCAGTGATGACTCCGTCGGAAAGCAGTACTGCTGATACGGCATCGAATCCTTGAACATGGTTCGCACGTGTCGCTTGATACCACTCACGCGGCGCTAGCAGGGCTCCGAGAAAGACCTGAAGTGCAAAGCAAAAGGGATTGCTTAGCATGTTGCCGTGTCTGCTGCTGACATGCCCACTGGCGAAGAAAAGCTCCGGTGGTGGATTTATAGTCGATGGATGAGCCACTTGACATGACGTCCCCGATGTCGTCAAAGGTGTGGAAGCTGATAGCCAAGGTTGGTCTGGTTCAGTGATGACTCCGTCGGAAAGCACTGCTGCTGATACGGCATCGAATCCTTGAACATGGTTCGCACGTGTCGCTTGATACCACTCACGCGGCGCTTGCAGGGCTCCGAGAAAGACCTGAAGTGCAAAGCAAAAGGGATTGCTTAGCATGTTGCCGTGTCTGCTGCTGACATGCCCACTGGCGAAGAAAAGCTCCGGTGGTGGATTTATAGTCGATGGATGAGCCACGTGACATGACGTCCCCGATGTCGTCAAAGGTGTGGAAGCTGATAGCCAAGGTTGGTCTGGTTCAGTGATGACTCCGTCGGAAAGCAGTACTGCTGGTACGGCATCGAATCCTTGAACATGGTTCGCACGTGTCGCTTGATACCACTCACGCGGCGCTAGCAGGGCTCCGAGAAAGACCTGAAGTGCAAAGCAAAAGGGATTGCTTAGCATGTTGCCGTGTCTGCTGCTGACATGCCCACTCTAGGACACATCATGAATTTTTTCCAAATTGTCTTCTGCTAATGAGTAACTGCGCATTAGCTTATAAGCCACACCACGAATACCATATAATAGAGAGAGGCGGGCTAGTTGTTGGCCAGTAGTCGAATGCCGCGCAAAAAAGACAGGAGTACAAGAAGAAATGAACAGTACCGAGTGCGGAACATCTCTAGGTGCATTCCATGGGAGGACACATCTTGGATTTTTGCCAAATTGCCTTCTGCTACTTAGTAACTGCGCATTAGCTCATAAGCCACACCACGTATACCATACAATAGAGAGAGGCGGGCTAGTTGGTGGCTAGTAGTCGAATGCATCTTGTAGCCGCGCAAAAAAGACAGGGGACAAGGAAGAAATGAACAGGACCGAGTGCGGAATTTCTGTAGCCGAATTCTATCAGAGTGCACATCTTAGATTTTTTCCAAATTGCCTTCTGCTAATTCTATCGGAGGAAGAAATGAACAGGTCAGAGCGCGGAATTTGTGTAACTGCTTTGTATCGAAGGGCACATCTTGGATTTTTACACATTGCCTTCTGCTACTTAATAACTGCGCATTAGCTCATAAGCCACATCACGTATACCATATAATGAAGAGAGGCGGGCTAGTTGGTGGCCAGTAGTCGAATGCATCTTGTAACCGCGCAAAAAAGACAGGGGACGAGGAAGAAATGAACACGACAGGCGCGGAATTTCTGTAACCGTCTTCTATCGGAGGACACATCTTGGATTTTTGCAAATTGCTTTCTGCTACTTAGTGACTGCGCATTTGCTCATAAGCCACACAACGTAAACCATACAATAGAGAGAGGAGGGCTAGTTGGTGGCTTGTAGTAGAATGCATCTTGTAACCGCGCAAAAAAGACAGGGGACGAGGAAGAAATGAACAGGACCGAGTGCGGAATATCTGTATCTGCATTCTATCAGGGGACACATTTTGGATTTTTGCCAAATTGCATTCTCCTAATCAGAACTTGCGCATTAGCTCATAAGCCACACCACGAACACTTATAATAGAGAGAGGCGGGCTGGTTGGTGGCTAGTAGTCGAATGCATCTTGTAGCCGCGCAAAAAAGACAGGGGACGAGGAAGACATCAACAGGACAGAGCGCGGAATTTCAGTAGGTGGATTCTAACGGAGGACACATCTTGGATTTTTACCAAATTGCCTTCTGCAACGTAGTAACTGCGCATTAGCTCAAACGCCACACCACGTATACAAAACAATAGAGAGAGGCGGGCTAGTTGTTGGCTAGTAATAGAATGCATCTTGCATCCGCGCGAAAAAGACAGGGAACGAGGAAGAAATGAACAGGACCGAGTGCGGAATATCTGTAGCCGCATTCTATAGGAGGACACATCTTGAATTTTTTTCCAAATTGCCTTCTGCTAATGAGTAACTGCGCATTAGCTTATAAGCCACACCACGAATACCATATAATAGAGAGAGGCGGGCTAGTTGTTGGCCAGTAGTCGAATGCTGCGCAAAAAAGACAGGAGACCAGGAAGAAATGAACAGTACCGAGTGCGGAACATCTCTAGGTGCATTCCATGGGAGGACACATCTTGGATTTTTGCCAAATTGCCTTCTGCTACTTAGTAACTGCGCATTAGCTCATACGCCACACCACGTATACCATACAATAGAGAGAGGCGGGCTAGTTGGTGGCTAGTAGTCGAATGCATCTTGCAGCCGCGCAAAAAAGACAGGGGACAAGGAAGAAATGAACAGGACCGAGTGCGGAATATCTGTAGCTTTATTCTATCGGAGGACACATTTTGGATTTTTGCAAAATTGCCTTCTGCTCCTTAGTAACTGCGCATTCGCTCATACGCTACACCACGTATACCATACAATAGAGAGAGGCGGTCTAGTTGGTGGCTAGTAGTAGAATGCATCTTGTAACGGCGCAAAAAAGACAGGGGACGAGGAAGAAATGAACAGGACTGAGCGCAGAATTTCTGTAGCCGCATTCTATAGGAGGACAGATCTTGGATTATTGCCAAATTGCTTTCTGCTACTTAGTAACTGCGCATTAGCTCATATGCCACACCACGTAAACCATACAATAGAGGAGGCGGGCTAGTTGATGGCTTGTGGTAGAATGCATCTTGTAACCGCGCAAAAAAGACAGGGGACGAGGAAGAAACGAACAGGACCGAGTGCGGAATATCTGTATCTGCATTCTATCGGTGGACACATTTTGCATTTTTGCCAAATTGCCTTCTGCTAATCAGAAATTGCGCATTAGCTCATAAGCCACACCACGCATACCATATAATCGAGAGAGGCGGGCTAGTTGGTGGCTTGTAGAAGAATGCATCTTGTAACCGCGCAAAAAAGACAGCGGACGAGGAACAAACGAACAGGACAGAGCGCGGAATTTTTGTAGCGGCATCCAATCGGAGGACACATTTTGGATTTTTGCCAAGTTGCTTTCTGCTACTTAGTAACTGCGCATTAGCACATACGCCACACCACGTATACCATACAATAGAGAGAGGCGGGCTAGTTGGTGGCTAGTAGTAGAATGCATCTTGTAACCACGCAAAAAAGACAGGGGACGAGGAAGAAATGAACAGGACCGAGTGCGGAATATCTGTATCTGCATTCTATCGGGGACACATTTTGCTTTTTTGCCAAATTCCTTTCTGCTAATCAGAAATTGCGCATTAGCTCATAAGCCACACCACGCATACCATATAATCGAGAGAGGCGGGCTAGTTGGTGGCTTGTAGTAGAATGCATCTTGTAACCGCGCAAATAATACAGGGCACGAGGAAGAATTGACAGGACAGAGCGCGGAATTTCAGTAACCGTCTTCTATCAAAGGACACATCTTGGATTTTTGCAAATTGCTTTCTGCTACTTAGTGACTGCGCATTAGATCATAAGCCAAACCACGTATACCATATAATCAAGAGATGCGGGCTAGTTTGTGGCTTGTAGTAGAATGCATCTTGTAATCGCGAAAAAAATACAGGGCACGAGGAAGAATGAACAGGACAGATCGCGGAATTTCTGTAGCCGCATTCTATCGCAGGACACATCTTGGATTTTTGCCAAATTGCTTTCTGCTACTGAGTAACTGCGCATTAGCTCATAAGCCACCCCACGTAATCCATACAATAGACAGAGGCGGGCTAGTTGGTGGCTTGTAATAGAATGCATCTTGTAACCGCGCAAAAAAGACAGGGGATGAGGAAGAAATAAACAGAACCGAGTGTGGAATATCTGTATCTGCATTCTATCGGGGGACACATTTTGCATTTTTGCCAAATTGCCTTCTGCTAATCAGAAATTGCGCATTGGCTCATAAGCCACACCACGTATACCATATAATCGAGAGAGGCGGGCTAGTTGGTGGCTTGTAGTAGAATGCATCTTGTAACCGCGCAAAAAATACAGGGCACGAGGAAGAATGAACAGGACACAGCGCGGAATTTCTGTAGCCGCATTCTATCAGAGTGCACATCTTGGATTTTTGCCAAATTGCTTTCGGCAACTTAGTAAACGCGCATTAGCTCAAACGCCACACCACGTATACCATACAATAGAGAGAGGCGGGCTAGTTGCCGGCTAGTAATAGAATGCATCTGTAACCGCGCAAAGAAAACAGGGAACGAGGACGAAATGAACAGGACCGAGTGCGGAATATCTGTAGCTGCATTCTATCGGAGGAAACATCTTGGATTTTTTCCAAATTGCCTTCTGCTAATTCTATCGGAGGAAGAAATGAACAGGTCAGAGCGCGGAATTTCTGTAACTGCTTTGTATCGAAGGGCACATCTTGGATTTTTACACATTGCCTTCTGCTACTTAATAACTGCGCATTAGCTCATAAGCCACATCACGTATACCATATAATGAAGAGAGGCGGGCTAGTTGGTGGCCAGTAGTCGAATGCATCTTGTAACCGCGCAAAAAATACAGGGCACTAGGAAGAAAGAACAGGACAGAGCGCGGAATTTCTGTTGCCGCATTCTATCGCAGGACACATCTTGGATTTTTGCCAAATTGCTTTCTGCTACTGAGTAATTGCGCATTAGCTCATAAGCCACAGCTCGTAAACCATACAATAGAGAGAGGCGGGCTAGTAGTAGGTGGCTTGTAGTAGAATGCATCTTTTAACCACGCTAAAAAGACAGGGGACGAGGAAGAAATGAACAGGAACGAGTGCGGAATATCTGTATCTGCATTCTATCGGGGGCACATTTTGCATTTTTGCCAAATTACCATCTGCTAATCAGATATTGCGCATTGGCTCATAAGCCACACCACGTATACCATATAATCGAGAGAGGCGGGCTAGTTGGTGGCTTGTAGTAGAATGCATCTTGCAACCGCGCAAAAAATACAGGGCACGAGGAAGAATGAACAGGACAGAGCGCGGAATTTCTGTTGCCGCATCCTATCGGAGGACCAATCTTGGATTTTTCCCAAATTGCTTTCTGCAACTTAGTAACTGCGCATTAGCTCAAACGCCAAACCACGTATACCTTACAATAGAGAGAGGCGGGTTAGTTGTCGGCTAGTAATAGAATGCATCTTGTAACCGCGCAAAGAAGACAGGGAACGAGGACGAAATGAACAGGACCGAGTGCGGAATATCTGTAGCTGCTTTGTATCGAAGGGCACATCTTGGATTTTTACACATTGCCTTCTGCTACTTAATAACTGCGCATTAGCTCATAAGCCACATCACGTATACCATATAATGAAGAGAGGCGGGCTAGTTGGAGGCTAGTAGTAGAATGCCTCTTGAAACCGCGCAAAAAAGACAGGGGACGAGGAAGGAATGAACATGACAGAGCGCGGAATTTCTGTAGCTGCATTCTATGACAGGGCACTTCTTGGATTTTAACAAATTGCCTTCCGCTAATCATTAACTGCGCATTAGCTCATAAGAAACACCACATATACCATACAATAGAGAGAGGCGGGCTAGCTGGTGGCTTCTAGTAGAATGCATCTTGTAACCGCGCAAAAAAGACACGGAATGGGGAAGAAATGAACAGGACCGAGTGCAGAATATCTGTACCTGCATTCTCTCGGAGGACACATCTTGGATTTTTGCCAAATTGCCTTCCGCTACTTAGTAACTGCGCATTAGCTCTTACGCCACACCACGTATACCATACAATAGAGAGAGGCGGGCTAGTTGTTGGCTAGCAGTAGAATGCATCTTGTAACCGCGCAAAAAAGACAGGGGACGAGAAAGAAATGAACAGTACCGAGTGCGGAACATCTCTAGGTGCATTCCTGGGAGGACACATCTTGGATTTTTGCCAAATTGCCTTCTGCTACTTAGTAACTGCGCATTAGCTCATAGGCCACACCACGTATACCATACAATAGAGAGAGGCGGGCTAGTTGGTGGCTAGTAGTAGAATGCATCTTGTAACCACGCAAAAAAGACAGGGGACGAGGATGAAATGAACAGGACCGAGTGCGTAATATCTGTAGCTGCATTCTATCGGAGGACACATCTTGGATTTTTGCCAAATTGCCTTCTGCTACTTAGTAACTGCGCATTAGCTCATAGGCCACACCACGTATACCATACAATAGAGAGAGGCGGGCTAGTTGGTGGCTAGTAGTACAATGCATCTTGTAACCACGCAAAAAAGACAGGGGACGAGGATGAAATGAACAGGACCGAGTGCGTAATATCTGTAGCTGCATTCTATCGGAGGACACATCTTGGATTTTTGCCAAATTGCCTTCTGCTACTTAGTAACTGCGCATTAGCTCATAGGCCACACCACGTATACCATACAATAGAGAGAGGCGGGCTAGTTGGTGGCTAGTAGTAAAATGCATCTTGTAACCACGCAAAAAAGACAGGGGACGAGGATGAAATGAACAGGACCGAGTGCGTAATATCTGTAGCTGCATTCTATCGGAGGACACATCTTGGATTTTTGCCAAATTGCCTTCTGCTACTTAGTAACAGCGCATTAGCTCATACGCCACACCACGTATACCATACAATAGAAAGAGGCGGGTTAGTTGGTGGCTAGTAGTAGAATGCATATTGTAACCGCGCAAAAAATTCAGGGCATGAGGAAGAATGAACAGGACAGAGCGCGGAATTTCTGTAGCCGCATTCTATCGGAGGACACATATTGGATTTTTGCCAAATTGCTTTCTGCAACTTAGTAACTGCGTATTAGCTCAAACGCCACACCACGTATACCATACAATAGAGAGTGGCGTGCTGGTTGTCGGCTAGTAATAGAATGCGTCTTGTAACCGCGCAAAAAAGACAGGGAATGAGGACGAAATGTACAGGACCCAGTGCGGAATATCTGTAGCTGCATTCTATCGGAGGACACATTTTGGATTTTTGCAAAATTGCCTTCTGCTCCTTAGTAACTGCGCATTAGCTCATACGCCACACCAGGTATACCATACAATAGAGAGAGTCGGGCTAGTTGGTGGCTAGTAGTAGAATGCATCTTGTAGCCGCGCAAAAAAGACAGGGGACGAGGAATAAATCAACAGGACAGAGCGCGGAATTTCAGTAGCTGGATTCTGTCGGAGGACACATCTTGGATTTTTACCAAATTGCCTTCTGCAACTTAGTAACTGCGCATTAGCTCAAACGCCACACCACGTATACCACTCAATAGAGAGAGGCGGGCTAGTTGTTGGCTAGTAATAGAATGCATCTTGCATCCGCAACAGGACCGAGTGCGGAATATCTGTAGCCGCATTCTTTATTTTTTTTATTTATTTTTATTTATTAATACTGCAATCCCCTCTGGGGATTTTAGCAGGGTGGGATAGAATAAATACATAATGAAAACAATAACACAGACAAAGCATATAATACAAATTAGATCCATGGAGCGTATAAACAGTTAAAGACAACACATTTCTAAACAATACCTGAAATAAATGCCGATAGTGATGATTTTGAAATTTGATCATTGGTTAGTAGATTCCATTCAGTTACTGTTCGGGGAAAGAAAGAATACGTAAAACAGTTTTTATGGGTGCTAAAGGCGGTTATTGTGCGACTGTGTCTCTGCCTTGTAGAATACCCAGATGAAAAACTAATTATTCCCGTTAGGTCGGTTTTGTAATGACCGTTAATAAGTTGAAAGAGGAATTTTAGTCGTGATACACGGTTTCTTTGCGTTAATAGTGGCAGGTTTGCTTTCATTAGTAGTTCGGTTACTGATGTATGTCCAAAGCTATTATATATGAAGAGAACTGCTTTTCTTTGCACCATTTCCATCTTGGTGATGTTAGTCTTGGTGAAAGGGTCCCAAATTACACATGCATAGTCTAGTATCGGCAGAATTACACTTTTGTATGCGAGCAGACGGACAGAAGGGGTGGAAAGTCTCAAAACCCTCCTCAAGAAGAATAATTTGCGGTTAGCATTAGCTACTACATATTCAAGGTGCTTAGTGCAAGTGAGATCATTAGTGATCCAGAGTCCTAGATACTTGTAGTGTGTTACTTCAGAGAGAAATATGTCGTTAGTAGCATATGGATATTTAAGTTTGTGCTTCTTGCGTGTAATGGTCATAAAAACAGTTTTTTGAAAATTAATTGACATTTGCCAAGCTTTGCACCAGGCAACAACTTGTCCTAAGGCATTGTTCAGCAGTTCCTGGTCAGCGGCATTCTCTATTTCCGAGTACAATACACAGTCGTCAGCATAAAGTTTAACCTTAACGGGAATACCATGCAGTACATCATTAATAAACAAAAGAAACAAAAGAGGCCCAAGCACCGAGCCCTGCGGGACGCCAGAGCCAACTGAAAGTCGTTCTGAATGGTGGTCATTAAAAACAACAAATTGTTCTCTGTTCTCAAGATAAGCCGCAAGCCAATTAATTAGTTGAGAATTTTTCAGTATTGCGCCTAATTTGTGAAGTAACTTTTTATGAGACACCTTGTCGAAAGCCTTTGAAAAATCCATAAAAACAGCGTCTATTTGTTTCCCATTGTTAATTGCTTTAGCAAAGTCATGCACTGTTAGAACCAATTGGGTATTTGTAGAGTAGCCTTTTCGGAAACCATGTTGATGCTTCGTAAGTATATTATATTTCTCCAAGAACTCTGAGATATGATTATGAATTATGTGTTCCAAAAGTTTACATACCGTAGATGTTAAAGAAATTGGGCGGTAATTTTGAATGCACTGTTTTTTTCCTGCCTTATGTAGTGGCTTCACTGTGGCAGTCCTCCAGTCGCTCGGCACTTGTCCCTCGCACAATGATCTCGTGAACAGAACGTGCAGATATTTTGAGGTCCATTCTGCATACCGCTTTAAAAATGTGTTTGGAATGTTGTCCGGACCGCAAGACTTTTTAATGTCCAGATTTAAAAGCATGTTTAGTATTCCTGTTTCACTTATTTTAACATCGGGTATAGGTGACGTAGGTAATTCGAAAGACGGCATTACGCCATTATCTTTAGTAAAGACGGACTTAAAATGTTTATTAAAAGCATTTGCTATTTCCTTGCCATCGCACACATCTTTACCATCAACCTGAAACACATCACATTCCTTGGAAGTCGGAGAAATAGAACGCCAAAACTTTTCTGGAGCTGTAGTTATGAAACTGGGCAGTGATTCACCATAGTAGCGTTGTTTATCGGCATATACTTTATTTTTAAGGCGGGAGGAAATTTCGTCAATCTTGTTTTTGACCGCCTGTGCAGCATGTATTTTCAATCTTTTCTTAAGACGCTTCAATTGCCTTTGGAGTCGTAACGTCTCACGGGAGATCCAGGGGTTCCTGCCGTTTTTCTTTTTAGTTATCAGCGGGACAAAACGGTCAATGCACTCTTTTACTAATTTTTTAAACCTGCACCAAAGCGAATGCACATCATCTGTGCTATCTGAAAAGGCATAGAAGTTAAGCGAAAGTATGTCAATGATTGATACATCATCGGCTCGAGAAAAGTTTGTGTAAGATGGATATTTAGGCTTGCTATCCAAGACGGCATCAGCAATGGTGAGTAGGACAGCTTCGTGGTCTGAAATTCCAGGTACTATTTCGTAATTTGTATCTGCGCCTATTGATCCGCTGACAAAAAATAGGTCAAGGACTGACTGAGAACTGCCCTGAATTCTTGTGCTTTGTACCACAATTTGCAATAAATCAAAGGAAAAAGCAATGTCCAACATTGCTTCACCTAAAGCGTCATGTTTTTCAAGTGAGAACGTCGACCAGTCTATATTAGGTAAATTAAAATCACCTGCCAATATAATACGATCACCAAGTTTGACATTTGTGTACAAATATTGTTTGAGATCGTCTAGAACGGAAACGGTAGAACTAGGGGGCCTATACATTGCTGCAATAACATATCTAACATTTCCATAGTATGCTTTACAAAAAAATACTCTACATTGGGTATATCAGACATTGGGAAAATTCGCAAGGTTGACTTAAAGAGTATGCTAACGCCTCCACCTCTACCATCACGGTATTTTCTGTACGAACTGTAGCCAGTGGGTACAAACTCACTGTCAAATACTGTGTCGTTAAGCCAAGTCTCAGTCAAAACCGCAATTTCTGGATCGTGCAAATGCAGAAGAGCCTCCAACTCAGCAGTCTTGTTTAGAACACTCCTACAATTAACATTTAATATTTTCAGGGTCCGAGGTTTATTGGTGAGAAGTCAGTTTGATTTCTTTCTAAGCCTGAAGCGAGAACCTTTCGCTTCGTCCCAACCAAATAGGACGTTATCAACGCTTAGTTTATCGAATAATAACTTTGCTTTGGCTCCTTCGTCTCTCTCTTCTTTACAGCTTTTCCATAACTGTTTACGTATTTCTCGAACTCGTTTTGAATAATCCTCAGCTATTGATATGCCGGAGTCTTTGAGCTTGTGACATGATTGTAATATGGACATTTTTTCACGGAAATCGAGCAGTTTTAAAATGACAGGTCGCACCTTGCTTGCTTCCTTTTTACCCATTCTATGGCATCTTTCGACGCCACCTACCGTTAAACCCAGCTTTTCCTGAAAAACGCCGTTTGTTACTTTCTCTTCCAGTTCATGGTTAGACTCAATGCTGTCCTCCTCTATACCGTAAATGATAAGGTTATTTCTTCTACCTCTGTTTTCTAAGTCATCCATCTGGTTTCTAACTAAAGTAAGCTGCCCCTGAAGTTCTGATATGGTAGATTCCATATCTTTCACCTTCGTGGCTAAGACATTTAGGCCGGATAACTGTCTCTCAATACCGTCAATCCGCTCAGTTAAAGAGGAAAGCTTGTCTTCTATCTTGTTTTGTGATGCCTGTAGGCCCTCCATTGTTGAAGTAATCTTACCCTGGCCTGCTAGTAACTCCGATAGCATCTCTTTTTCAGTTGGACCAGGATTTGCTTCAATATCGCCACAAGACAACAGATCTTTCGATAATGTAATAACACAAGACAGAAAGCACTCAACGCTCAGTGGGCAGGGCAGCAGCACTAAAGAATGATCGTCACTTCGATAACAATGTTCATATTTGAAATTATTTGAGATTACCAACCTGAAGTGCAAAGCAAAAGGGATTGCTTAGCATGTTGTGTGTCTGCTGATGACATGCCCACTGGCGAAGAAAAGCTCCGGTGGTGGATTTATAGTCAATGGATGAGCCACGTGACATGACGTCCCCGATGTCGTCAAAGGTGTGGAAGCTGATAGCCAAGGTTGGTCTGGTTCAGTGATGACTCCGTCGGAAAGCAGTACTGCTGATACGGCATCGAATCCTTGAACATGGTTCGCACGTGTCGCTTGATACCACTCACGCGGCGCTAGCAGGGCTCCGAGAAAGACCTGAAGTGCAAAGCAAAAGGGATTGCTTAGCATGTTGCCGTGTCTGCTGCTGACATGCCCACTGGCGAAGAAAAGCTCCGGTGGTGGATTTATAGTCGATGGATGAGCCACGTCACATGACGGCCCCGATGTCGTCAAAGGTGTGGAAGCTGATAGCCAAGGTTGGTCTGGTTCAGTGATGACTCCGTCGGAAAGCAGTACTGCTGATACGGCATCGAATCCTTGAACATTGTTCGCACGTGTCGCTTGATACCACTCACGCGGCGCTAGCAGGGCTCCGAGAAAGACCTGAAGTGCAAAGCAAAAGGGATTGCTTAGCATGTTGCCGTGTCTGCTGCTGACATGCCCACTGGCGAAGAAAAGCTCCGGTGGTGGATTTATAGTCAATGGATGAGCCACGTGACATGACGTCCCCGATGTCGTCAAAGGTGTGGAAGCTGATAGCCAAGGTTGGTCTGGTTCAGTGATGACTCCGTCGGAAAGCAGTACTGCTGATACGGCATCGAATCCTTGAACATGGTTCGCACGTGTCGCTTGATACCACTCACGCGGCGCTAGCAGGGCTCCGAGAAAGACCTCAAGTGCAAAGCAAAAGGGATTGCTTAGCATGTTGCCGTGTCTGCTGCTGACATGCCCACTGGCGAAGAAAAGCTCCGGTGGTGGATTTATAGTCGATGGATGAGACACGTGACATGACGTCCCCGATGTCGTCAAAGGTGTGGAAGCTGATAGCCAAGGTTGGTCTGGTTCAGTGATGACTCCGTCGGAAAGCAGTGCTGCTGATACGGCATCGAATCCTTGAACATGGTTCGCACGTGTCGCTTGATACCACTCACGCGGCGCAAGCAGGGCTCCGAGAAAGACCTGAAGTGCAAAGCAAAAGGGATTGCTTAGCATGTTGCCGTGTCTGCTGCTGACATGCCCAATCTAGGACACATCTTGGATTTTTGCCAAATTGCCTTCTGCTACTTAGTAACTGCGCATTAGCTCATAAGCCACACCACGTACACCATACAATAGAGAGAGGCGGGCTAGTTGGTGGCTAGTAGTCGAATGCATCTTGTAGCCGCGCAAAAAAGACAGGGGACAAGGAAGAAATGAACAGGACCGAGTGCGGAATATCTGTAGCTTCATTCTATCGGAGGACACATTTTGGATTTTTGCAAAATTGCCTTCTGCTCCTTAGTAACTGCGCATTAGCTCATAAGAAACACCACGTATAATAAAGAATAGAGAGAAGCGGGCTGGTTGGTGGATAGAAGTAGAATGCATCTTGAAACCGCGCAAAAAAGACAGGGGACGAGGAAGAAACGAACAGGACAGAGCATGGATTTTCTGTAGCCGCATTCTATAGGAGGACAGATCTTGGATTTTTGCCAAATTGCTTTCTGCTACTTAGTAACTGCGCATTAGCTCATAAGCCACCCCACGTAAACCATACAATAGAGGAGGCGGGCTAGTTGGTGGCTTGTAGTAGAATGCATCTTGTAACCGCGCAAAAAAGACAGGGGACGAGGAAGAAATGAACAGGACCGAGTGCGGAATATCTGTAGCTGCATTCTATTGGATGACACATCTTGGATTTTTGCCAAATTGCCTTCTGCTAATCAGAAATTGCGCATTAGCTCATAAGCCACACTAATTATACCATATAATCGAGAGAGGCGGGCTAGTTGGTGGCTTGTAGAAGAATGCATCTTGTAACCGCGCAAAAAATACAGGGCATGAGGAAGAATGAACAGGACAGAGCGCGGAATTTCTGTAGCCGCATTCTATCGGAGGACACATGTTGGATTTTTGCCAAATTGCTTTCTGCAACATAGTAACTGCGCATTAGCTCAAACGCCACACCACGTATACCATACAATAGAGAGTGGCGGGCTAGTTGTCGGCTAGTAATAGAATGCATCTTGTAACCGCGCAAAAAAGACAGGAAACGAGGACGAAATGTACAGGACCCAGTGCGGAATATCTATAGCTGCATTCTATCGGAGGACACATTTTGGATTTTTACACATTGCCTTCTGCTACTTAATAACTGCGCATTAGCTCATAAGCCACATCACGTATACCATATAATGAAGAGAGGCGGGCTAGTTGGTGGCCAGTAGTCGAATGCATCTTGTAACCGCGCAAAAAAGACAGGGGACGAGGAAGAAATGAACAGGACAGAGCGCGGAATTTCTGTAGCTGCATTCTATGACAGGGCACTTCTTGGATTTTAACAAATTGCCGTCTGCTAATCAGTAACTGCGCATTAGCTCATAAGAAACACCACGTATATTATACAATAGAGAGAAGCGGGCTGGTTGGTGGATAGAAGTAGACCGCATCTTGAAACCGCGCAAAAAAGACAGGGGACGAGGAAGAAACGAACAGGACAGAGCATGGATTTTCTGTAGCCGCATTCTATAGGAGGACAGATCTTGGATTTTTGCCAAATTGCTTTCTGCTACTTAGTAACTGCGCATTAGCTCATAAGCCACACCACGTAAACCATACAATAGAGGAGGCGGGCTAGTTGGTGGCTTGTAGTAGAATGCATCTTGTAACCGCGCAAAAAAGACAGGGGACGAGGAAGAAATGAACAGGACCGAGTGCGGAATATCTGTAGCTGCATTCTATTGGAGGACACATCTTGGATTTTTGCCAAATTGCCTTCTGCTAATCAGAAATTGCGCATTAGCTCATAAGCCAACCACGAGTACCATATAATAGAGAGAGACGGGCTAGCTGGTGGCTAGTAGTAGAATGCATCTTGTAACCGCGGAAAAAAGACACGGAATGAGGAAGAAATGAACAGGAGCGAGTGCAGAATATCTGTAGCTGCATTCTCTCGGAGGACGCATCTTGGATTTTTGCCAAATTGCCTTCCGCTGCTTAGTAACTGCGCATTAGCTCATAAGAAACACCACGTATACCATACAATAGAGAGAGGCGGGCTAGTTGGTGGCTAGTAGTAGAACGCATCTTCAACCGCGCAAAAAAGACAGGGGACGAAGAAGAAAAGAACAGGACAGGCGCGTAACTTCTGTAACCGTCTTCTATCGAAGGACACATCCTGGATTTTTGCAAATTGCTTTTTGCTACTTAGTCACTTAGCATTAGCTCATAAGCCACAACACGTATACCATATAATCAAGAGATGCGGGCTAGTTTGTGGCTTGTAGTAGAATGCATCTTGTAACCGCGCAAAAAATACAGGGCACGAGGAAGAATGAACAGGACACAGCGCGGAATTTCTGTAGCCGAGATCTATCAGAGTGCACATCTTGGATTTTTGCCAAATTGCTTTCGGCAACTTAGTAAACGCGCATTAGCTCAAACGCCACACCACGTATACCATACAATAGAGAGAGGCGGGCTAGTTGCCGGCTAGTAATAGAATGCATCTGTAACCGCGCAAAAGAAACAGGGAACGAGGACGAAATGAACAGGACCGAGTGCGGAATATCTGTAGCTGCATTCTATCGAAGGAAACATCTTGGATTTTTTCCAAATTGCTTTCTGCTAATTCTATCGGAGGAAGAAATGAACAGGTCAGAGCGCGGAATTTCTGTAACTGCTTTGTATCGAAGGGCACATCTTGGATTTTTACACATTGCCTTCTGCTACTTAATAGCTGCGCATTAGCTCATAAGCCACATCACGTATACCATATAATGAAGAGAGGCGGGCTAGTTGGTGGCTAGTAGTAGAATGCATCTTGTTACCGCGCAAAAAAGACAGGGGACGAGGAGGAAATGAACATGAGAGAGCGCGGAATTTCTGTAGCTGCATTCTATGACAGGGCACTTCTTGGATTTTAACAAATTGCCTTCTGCTAATCAGTAACTGCGCATTAGCTCATAAGAATCACCACGTATAACATACAATAGAGAGAGGCGGGCTAGTTGGTGGATAGTAGTCGTATGCATCTTGCAGCCGCGCAAAAAAGACACGGAATGAGGAAGAAATGAACAGGACCGAGTGCAGAATATCTGTACCTGCATTCCCTCGGAGGACACATCTTGGATTTTTGCCAAATTGCCTTCCGCTACTTAGTAACTGCGCATTAGCGATTACGCCACACCACGTATACCATACAATAGAGAGAGGCGGGCTAGTTGTTGGCTAGCAGTAGAACGCATCTTGAAACCGCGCAAAAACGACAGGGGACGAGGAAGAAATGAACAGGACAGGCGCGGAATTTCTGTAACCGTCTTGTATCGGAGGACACATCTTGGATTTTTGCAAATTGCTTTCTGCTACTTAGTGACTGCGCATTAGCTCATAAGCCACAACACGCATACCATACAATCGAGAGAGGCGGGCTAGTTGGTGGCTTGTAGCAGAATGCATCTTGTAACCGCGCAAAAAATACAGGGCACGAGGAAGAATTGACAGGACATAGCGCGGAATTTCTGTAACCGTCTTCTATCAAAGGACACATCTTGGATTTTTGCAAATTGCCTTCCGCTACTTAGTAACTGCGCATTAGCTCTTACGCCACACCACGTATACCATACAATAGAGAGAGGCGGGCTAGTGTGTGGCTTGTAGCAGAATGCATCTTGTAGCCGCGCAAAAACGACAGGGGACGAGGAAGAAATGAACAGGACAGGCGCGGAATTTCTGTAACCGTCTTGTATCGGAGGACACATCTTGGATTTGTACACATTGCCTTCTGCTGCTTAATAACTGCGCATTAGCTCATAAGCCACATCACGTATACCATATAATGAAGAGAGGCGGGCTAGTTTGTGGCTAGTAGTAGAATGCATCTTGTAACCGCGCAAAAAAGACAGGGGACGAGGTAGAAATGAACATGAGAGAGCGCGGAATTTCTGTCCCTGCATTCTATGACTGGGCACTTCTTCGATTTTAACAAATTGCCTTCTGATAATCAGTAACTGCGCATTAGCTCATAAGACACACCACGTATAACATACAATAGAGAGAGGCGGGCTAGTTGGTGGATAGTAGTCGAATGCATCTTGCAGCCGCGCAAAAAAGACAGGGGACGAGGAAGAAATGAACAGGACAGAGCGCGGAATTTCAATAGCTGCATTCTATCGGAGGACAAATCTTGAATTTTTGCCAAATTGCCTCCTGTTACTTAGTAACTCCACATTAGCTCATACGCCACACCACATATACCATACAATAGAGAGAGGCGGGCTAGCTGGTGGCTTGTAGTAGAATGCATCTTGTAACCGCGCAAAAAAGACACGGAATGAGGAAGAAATGAAAAGGACCGAGTGCAGAATATCTGTACCTGCATTCTCTCGGAGGACACATCTTGGATTTTTGCAAATTGCCTTCCACTACTTAGTAACTGCGCATTAGCTCTTACGCCACACCACGTATACCATACAATAGAGAGAGGCGGGCTAGTTGGCTAGCAGTAGAATGCATCTTGTAACCGCGCAAAAAAGACAGGGGACGAGGAAGAAATTTATTTATTTATTTATTTATTTATTTATTTATTTCAGAGTTACTGCCAGCCTTCGCAGAAGGCCTTTGGCAGGAGTGAGCATACATGGTGAAGAAAGTACAAAAAAGCGCTACAAGATATGATAATGATAACAGTGGTGTCATCCGCCTGCTTGAGCAGATTAACACCGAGAAAAAATGAAAAATAAAAAAATAAGCAAGAAAAATGCTTTGTACAAGCTCGCGCTGTTCAGGCATATAGAAACAACACTCACATAACACAAGAACACTGGCATCAATAGCACGCTTTAGTAAATAAACACTAACGGTAGACATACGCTGATCCATCAGCAATGACAATAATCACTACCACAAAGCAATATCAATAGCGGGAACAAAAAACGCTTAGGTTGAGTCAACTTATGCACTTCAATTTTGATAAGAAAGATTCGACAGTCGGGCATTCCACAGCGTCACAAGGCAAAACGTTCCACTGACGGACGGTTCTCGGAAAAAAGGAATTTTTAAAGGTATCTGTTCGGCACATATATTTGAATTTTTTGGAATGGTTTGATCGTGTACATCGCCGTATAACATGTTCGATATAAATGCTACTATCTATACCTAGCTTACTATTGTAGAGTAGATGCATGTATTTCATTCGTTCAAAATACCGTCGCAATTGTAATGGTTCTAAATTAGCTTTTTCCACAAGTGCAGTTGCTGAGGTACGCCAACTGTATGAGTTATAGATGAATCGAACTGCCTTTTTTTGGATGCTTTCGAGTTTGGCAATGTTTAATTGAGTGCACGGATCCCAGACTACAGAAGCGTATTCAGAACGGGTCTGATAAAAGTTTTGAAGGCAAGGAGTGAAAAAAGAGTGAAAAAGCGCGGTATTCCTGTAGCCGCATTCTATCGGACGACACATCTTGGATTTTTTGCAAATTGTCTTCTGCTGCTTAGCAACTGCGCGTTAGCTCATAAGCCACACCACGTATACCATACAATAGAGACAGGCGGGCTAGTTGGTGGCTAGTAGTAGAATGCATGTTGCAACCGCGTAAAAAAGACAGGGGACGAGAAAGAAAAGAGGACAGGCGCGGAACTTCTGTAACTGTATTCTATCGGAGAACACATCTTGGATTTTTGAAAATTGCCTTCTGCTACTTAGATACTGCGCATTAGCTCATAAGCCACACCACGTATACCATATAATGAAGAGAGGCGGGCTAGTTGGTGGCTAGTAGTAGAATGCATCTTGTAACCGCGCAAAAAAGACAGGGGACGAGGAAGAAATGAACAGTACCGAGTGCGGAACATCTGTAGGTGCATTCTATGGGAGGACACGTCTTGGATTTTTGCCAAATTGCCTTCTGCTACTTATTAACTGCGCATTAGCTCATAAGAAACACCACGTATAACATACAATAGAGAGAGGCGGGCTAGTTGGTGGATAGTAGTCGAATGCATCTTGCAGCCGCGCAAAAAAGACACGGAATGAGGAAGAAATGAACAGGACCGAGTGCAGAATATCTGTACCTGCATTCCCTCGGAGGACACATCTTGGATTTTTGCCAAATTGCCTTCCGCTACTTAGTAACTGCGCATTAGCTCTTACGCCACACCACGTATACCATACAATAGAGAGAGGCGGGCTAGTTGTTGGCTAGCAGTAGAACGTATCTTGAAACCGCGCAAAAACGACAGGGGACGAGGAAGAAATGAACAGGACAGGCGCGGAATTTCTGTAACCGTCTTGTATCGGAGGACACATCTTGGATTTTTGCAAATTGCTTTCTGCTACTTAGTGACTGCGCATTAGCTCATAAGCCACAACACGCATACCATACAATCGAGGGAGGCGGGCTAGTTGGTGGCTTGTAGCAGAATGCATCTTGTAACCGCGCAAAAAATACAGGGCACGAGGAAGAATTGACAGGACCGAGTGCGGAATATCTGTAGCTGCATACTATCGGAGGACACGTCTTGCATTTTTGCCAAATTGAATTCGGCTAATCAGAAACTGCGCATTAGCTCATAAGCACACCACGAATACCATATAATAGAGAGAGGCTGGCTAGTGTGTGGCTAGTAGTCGAATGCATCTTGTAGCCGCGCAAAAAGACAAGGGACGAAGAAGAAATGAACAGGACCGAGTGCGGAATATCTGTAGCTGCATTCTATAGGAGGACACATCTTGGATTTTTGCCAAATTGCCTTCTGGTAATCAGTAACTGCGCATTAGCTGATAAGCCACACCACGTATACCATACAATAGAGAGAGGCGAGCTAGTTGGTGGCTTGTAGTCGAATACATCTTGTAACCGCGCAAGAAAGACAGTGGACGAGGAAGAAATGAACAGGACCGAGTGCGGAATATCTGTAGCTGCAATCTATCGGAGGACACACCTTGGCTTTTACGAAATTGCTTTCTGCAACTTAGTAACTGCGCATTAGCTCAAACGCCACACCACGTATACCGTACAACAGAGAGAGGCGGGCTAGTTGTTGGCTAGTAATAGAATGCTTCTTGTAACCGCGCAAAAAAGACAAGGGACGAGGAATAAATGAACAGTACCGAGTGCGAAACATCTGTAGGTGCATTCTATGGGAGGACACATTTTGGATTTTTTCCAAATTGCCTTCTGCTACTTAATAACTGCGCATTAGCTCATAAGCGACACCACGTGTACCATACAATAGAGAGAGGCGGGCTAGTTGGTGGCTAGTAGTCGAATGCATCTTGTAGCCGCGCAAAAAAGACAGGGGACGACGAAGAAAGGAACAGGACAGAGCGCGGAATTTCATTAGCTGCATTCTATCGGAGGACACATCTTGTATTTTTACCAAATTGCTTTCTGCTACTTAGTAACTGCGCATTAGCTCAAACGCCTCACCACGTATACCATACAATAGATAGAGGCGGGCTAGTTGGTGGTTGGTAGAAAAATGCATCTTGAAACCGCGCAAAAAAGACAGACACCACAAAGAAGGCGTTTCGTGATATCTTCCCTCTTGTCCGTGTTCGTCTTTGCTCTGTGAATGTAAGCAAGAAGTACCAACTCGCCCAGCAACTGATTTTAAAAAAGACAGGGGACGAGGAAGAAATGAACAGGACGGAGCGCGGAACTTCTGTAACTGCATTCTATCGGAGGACACATCTTGAATTTTTGCAAATTGCCTTCTGCAACTTAGTAACTATGCATTAGCTCATACGGAACACCCCGTATACCATACATTAGAGAGAGGCGGGCTAGTTGGTGGCTAGTCGTAGAATGCATCTTGAAACCGCGCAGAAAAGACAGGGGACGAGGAAGAAATTTATTTATTTATTTATTTATTTATTTATTTATTTATTTATTTATTTATTTCAGAGGTACTGCCAGCCTTCGCAGAAGGCCTTTGGCAGGAGTGAGCATACATGGTGAAGAAAGCACAAAAAAGTGCTACAAGATATGATAATGATGACAGTGGTGTCATCCGCCTGCTTGAGCAGATTAACACCGAGAAAAAAGGAAAAATAAAACAATAAGCAAGAAAAATGCTTTGTACAAGCTCGCGCTGTTCAGGCATATAGAAACAACACTGGCACATAACACAAGAACACTGGCATCAATAGCACGCTTTAGTAAATAAACACTAACAGTAGACATACGCTGATCCATCAGCAATGACAATAATCACTACCACAAAGCAATATCAATAGCGGGAACAAAAAACTCTTAGGTTGAGTCAACTTATGCACTTCAATTTTGATAAGAAAGATTCGACAGTCGGGCATTCCACAGCGTCACAAGGCAAAACGTTCCACTGACGGACGGTTCTCGGAAAAAAGGAATTTTTAAAGGTATCTGTTCGGCGCATATATTCTTTGAATTTTTTGGAATGGTTTGATCGTGTACATCGCCGTATAACATGTTCGATATAAATGCTACTATCTATACCTAGCTTACTATTGTAGAGTAGATGCATGTATTTCATTCGTTCAAAATACCGTCGCAATTGTAATGGTTCTAAATTAGCTTTTTCCACAAGTGCAGTTGCTGAGGTACGCCAACTCTATGTGTTATAGATGAATCGAACTGCCTTTTTTTGGATGCTTTCGAGTTTGGCAATGTTTAATTGAGTGCACGGATCCCAGACTACAGAAGCGTATTCAAGAACGGGTCTGATAAAAATTTTGAAGGCAAGGAGTGAAAAAAGAGTGAAAAAGCGCGGTATTCGTCTAGCCGCATTCTATCGGAGAACACATCTTGGATTTTTGAAAATTGCCTTCTGCTACTTAGATACTGCGCATTAGCTCATAAGCCACACCACATATACCATATAATGAAGAGAGGCGGGCTAGTTGGTGGCTAGTAGTAGAATGCATCTTGTAACCGCGCAAAAAAGACAGGGGACGAGGAAGAAATGAACAGTACCGAGTGCGGAACATCTGTAGGTGCATTCTATGGGAGGACACGTCTTGGATTTTTGCCAAATTGCCTTCTGCTACTTATTAACTGCGCATTAGCTCATAAGAAACACCACGTATAACATACAATAGAGAGAGGCGGGCTAGTTGGTGGATAGTAGTCGAATGCATCTTGCAGCCGCGCAAAAAAGACACGGAATGAGGAAGAAATGAACAGGACCGAGTGCAGAATATCTGTACCTGCATTCCCTCGGAGGACACATCTTGGATTTTTGCCAAATTGCCTTCCGCTACTTAGTAACTGCGCATTAGCTCTTACGCCACACCACGTATACCATACAATAGAGAGAGGCGGGCTAGTTGTTGGCTAGCAGTAGAACGTATCTTGAAACCGCGCAAAAACGACAGGGGACGAGGAAGAAATGAACAGGACAGGCGCGGAATTTCTGTAACCGTCTTGTATCGGAGGACACATCTTGGATTTTTGCAAATTGCTTTCTGCTACTTAGTGACTGCGCATTAGCTCATAAGCCACAACACGCATACCATACAATCGAGGGAGGCGGGCTAGTTGGTGGCTTGTAGCAGAATGCATCTTGTAACCGCGCAAAAAATACAGGGCACGAGGAAGAATTGACAGGACCGAGTGCGGAATATCTGTAGCTGCATACTATCGGAGGACACGTCTTGCATTTTTGCCAAATTGAATTCGGCTAATCAGAAACTGCGCATTAGCTCATAAGCACACCACGAATACCATATAATAGAGAGAGGCTGGCTAGTGTGTGGCTAGTAGTCGAATGCATCTTGTAGCCGCGCAAAAAGACAAGGGACGAAGAAGAAATGAACAGGACCGAGTGCGGAATATCTGTAGCTGCATTCTATAGGAGGACACATCTTGGATTTTTGCCAAATTGCCTTCTGGTAATCAGTAACTGCGCATTAGCTGATAAGCCACACCACGTATACCATACAATAGAGAGAGGCGAGCTAGTTGGTGGCTTGTAGTCGAATACATCTTGTAACCGCGCAAGAAAGACAGTGGACGAGGAAAAAATGAACAGGACCGAGTGCGGAATATCTGTAGCTGCATTCTATCGGAGGACACACCTTGGCTTTTACGAAATTGCTTTCTGCAACTTAGTAACTGCGCATTAGCTCAAACGCCACACCACGTATACCGTACAACAGAGAGAGGCGGGCTAGTTGTTGGCTAGTAATAGAATGCTTCTTGTAACCGCGCAAAAAAGACAAGGGACGAGGAATAAATGAACAGTACCGAGTGCGAAATATCTGTAGCTGCATTCTATAGGAGGACACATCTTGGATTTTTTCCAAATTGCCTTCTGCTACTTAATAACTGCGCATTAGCTCATAAGCGACACCACGTGTACCATACAATAGAGAGAGGCGGGCTAGTTGGTGGCTAGTAGTCGAATGCATCTTGTAGCCGCGCAAAAAAGACAGGGGACGACGAAGAAAGGAACAGGACAGAGCGCGGAATTTCATTAGCTGCATTCTATCGGAGGACACATCTTGTATTTTTACCAAATTGCTTTCTGCTACTTAGTAACTGCGCATTAGCTCAAACGCCTCACCACGTATACCATACAATAGATAGAGGCGGGCTAGTTGGTGGCTGGTAGAAAAATGCATCTTGAAACCGCGCAAAAAAGACAGACACCACAAAGAAGGCGTTTCGTGGTATCTTCCCTCTTGTCCGTGTTCGTCTTTGCTCTGTGAATGTAAGCAAGAAGTACCAACTCGCCCAGCAACTGATTTTAAAAAAGACAGGGGACGAGGAAGAAATGAACAGGACGGAGCGCGGAACTTCTGTAACTGCATTCTATCGGAGGACACATCTTGAATTTTTGCAAATTGCCTTCTGCAACTTAGTAACTATGCATTAGCTCATACGGAACACCCCGTATACCATACATTAGAGAGAGGCGGGCTAGTTGGTGGCTAGTCGTAGAATGCATCTTGAAACCGCGCAGAAAAGACAGGGGACGAGGAAGAAATTTATTTATTTATTTATTTATTTATTTATTTCAGAGGTACTGCCAGCCTTCGCAGAAGGCCTTTGGCAGGAGTGAGCATACATGGTGAAGAAAGCACAAAAAAGTGCTACAAGATATGATAATGATGACAGTGGTGTCATCCGCCTGCTTGAGCAGATTAACACCGAGAAAAAAGGAAAAATAAAACAATAAGCAAGAAAAATGCTTTGTACAAGCTCGCGCTGTTCAGGCATATAGAAACAACACTGGCACATAACACAAGAACACTGGCATCAATAGCACGCTTTAGTAAATAAACACTAACAGTAGACATACGCTGATCCATCAGCAATGACAATAATCACTACCACAAAGCAATATCAATAGCGGGAACAAAAAACTCTTAGGTTGAGTCAACTTATGCACTTCAATTTTGATAAGAAAGATTCGACAGTCGGGCATTCCACAGCGTCACAAGGCAAAACGTTCCACTGACGGACGGTTCTCGGAAAAAAGGAATTTTTAAAGGTATCTGTTCGGCGCATATATTCTTTGAATTTTTTGGAATGGTTTGATCGTGTACATCGCCGTATAACATGTTCGATATAAATGCTACTATCTATACCTAGCTTACTATTGTAGAGTAGATGCATGTATTTCATTCGTTCAAAATACCGTCGCAATTGTAATGGTTCTAAATTAGCTTTTTCCACAAGTGCAGTTGCTGAGGTACGCCAACTCTATGTGTTATAGATGAATCGAACTGCCTTTTTTTGGATGCTTTCGAGTTTGGCAATGTTTAATTGAGTGCACGGATCCCAGACTACAGAAGCGTATTCAAGAACGGGTCTGATAAAAGTTTTGAAGGCAAGGAGTGAAAAAAGAGTGAAAAAGCGCGGTATTCGTCTAGCCGCATTCTATCGGACGACACATCTTGGATTTTTGCAAATTGCCTTCTGCTGCTTAGCAACTGCGCGTTAGCTCATAGGCCACACCACGTATACCATACAATAGAGACAGGCGGGCTAGTTGGTGGCTAGTAGTAGAATGCATGTTGCAACCGCGAAAAAAAGACAGGGGACGAGAAAGAAAAGAGGACAGGCGCGGAACTTCTGTAACTGTATTCTATCGGAGAACACATCTTGGATTTTTGAAAATTGCCTTCTGCTACTTAGATACTGCGCATTAGCTCATAAGCCACACCACATATACCATATAATGAAGAGAGGCGGGCTAGTTGGTGGCTAGTAGTAGAATGCATCTTGTAACCGCGCAAAAAAGACAGGGGACGAGGAAGAAATGAACAGTACCGAGTGCGGAACATCTGTAGGTGCATTCTATGGGAGGACACGTCTTGGATTTTTGCCAAATTGCCTTATGCTACTTAGTAAATGCGCATTAGCTCATTCGGCACACCACGTATACCATACAATAGAGAGAGGCGGGCTAGTTGGTAGCTATTAGTCGAAAGCATCTTGTAACCGCGCAAAAATGACAGGGGACGAGGAAGGAATGAACAGGACCGAGTGCGGAATATCTGTAGCTGCATTCTATCGGAGGGGACATCTTGGATTTTCGCCAAATTGCCTTCTGCTAATCAGAAACTACGCATTAGCTCATAAGCCACACCACGTATACCATATAATCGAGAGAGGCGGGCTAGTTGGTGGCTTGTAGTAGAATGCATCTTGTAAGCGCGCAAAAAAGACAGGGCACGAGGAAGAAATGAACAGGACAGAGCGCGGAGTTTCTGTAGCCGCATTCTATCGGAGGACACATATTGGATTTTTGCCAAATTGCTTCCTGCTACTTATTAACTGCGCATTAGCTCATAAGCCACACCACGTAAACCATACAATAGAGAGAGGCGGGCTAGTTGGTGGCTTGTAGTAGAAAGCATCTTGTAATAGCGCCAAAAAGACAGGGGACGAGGAAGAAATGAACAGGACCGAGTGCGGAATATCTGTAGCTGCATTCTATCGGAGGACACGTCTTGCATTTTTGCCAAATTGCCTTCTGCTAATCAGAAACTGCGCATTAGCTCATAAGCACACCACGAATACCATATAATAGAGAGAGGCTGGCTCTTGTGTGGCTAGTAGTCGAATGCATCTTGTAGCCGCGCAAAAAAGACAGGGGACGAGTAAGGAATGAACAGGACCGAGTGCGGAAAATCTGTAGCTGCATTCTATCGGAGGACACACCTTGGGTTTTTACCAAATTGCTTTCTGCAACTTAGTAACTGCGCATTAGCTCAAACGCCACACCACATATACCGTACAACAGAGAGAGGCGGGCTAGTTGTTGGCTAGTAATAGAATGCTTCTTGTAACCGCGCAAAAAAGACAGGGGACGAGGAAGAAATGAACAGGACCGAGTGCGGAATATTTGTAGCTGCATTCTATCGAAGGACACTTCTTGGATTTTTGTCAAATTGCCTTCTGCTAATCAGTAACGGCTCATTAGCTCACAAGCCACAGCGCGAATACCATATAATAGAGAGAGCCGGGCTAGTTGGTGGCCAGTAGTCGAAAGCATCTTGTAACCGCGCAAAAAAGACAGGGGACGAGGAATAAAGGAACAGGTCGGAGCGCGGAACTTCTGTAACTGCATTCTATCGGAGGACACATCTTGAAGTTTTGCAAATTGCCTTCTGCTACTTAGTAACTGCGCGTTAGCTCATAAGCCACACCACGTATACCATACAATAGAGAGAGGCGGGCTAGTTGGTGGCTAGTAGTAGAATGCATGTTGCAACTGCGAAAAAAAGACGGGGGACGAGGAAGAAAAGAGGACAGGCGCGGAACTTCTGTAACTGTATTCTATCGGAGAACACATCTTGGATTTTTGAAAATTGCCTTCTGCTACTTAGATACTGCGCATTAGCTCATAAGCCACACCACGTATACCATATAATGAAGAGAGGCGGGCTAGTTGGTGGCTAGTAGTAGAATGCATCTTGTAACCGCGCAAAAAAGACAGGGGACGAGGAAGAAATGAACAGGTCAGAGCGCGGAATTTCTGTAACTGCATTCTATAGAAGGGCACATCTTGGATTTTTACAAATTGCCTTCTGCTACTTGATAACTGCGCATTAGCTCATAAGCCACACCACGTATACCATATAATGAAGAGAGGCGGGTTAGTTGGTGGCTAGTAGTAGAATGCATCTTGTAACCGCGCGAAAAAGACTGGGGACGAGGAAGAAATAAACATGACAGAGTGCGGAATTTCTGTAGCTGCATTCTATCGGAGGACACTTCTTGGATTTTAACAAATTGCCTTCTGCTAATCAGTAACTGCGCATTAGCTCATAAGAAACAACACGTATAACATACAATAGAGAGAGGCGGGCTAGTTGGTGGATAGTAGTAGAATGCATCTTCATACCGCACAAAAAGACAGGGGACGAGGAAGAAATGAACAGGACAGAGCGCGGAATTTCTGTAGCCGCATTCTATCGGAGGTCACATCTTGGAGTTTTGCCAAATTGCCTTACGCTAATCAGTAACTGCGCATTAGCTCATAAGAAACACCACGTATAACATACAATAGAGAGAGGCGGGCTAGTTGGTGGATAGTAGTAGAATGCATCTTGAAACCGTGCAAGAAAGACAGGAGACGAGGAAGAAATGAACAGGACAGAGCGCGGTTCATAGTAGTAGAATGCACCTTGAAACCGCGCAAAAAAGACAGAAGACGAGAAAGAAATCAACAGGACAGAGCGCGGAATTTCTGTAGCCGCATTCTATCGAAGGACACATCTTGGATTTTTGCCAAATTGCCTTCTGCTAATCAGTAACTGCGCATTAGCTCATAAGAAACACCACGTATAACATACAATAGAGAGAGGCGGGCTAGTTGGTGGATAGTAGTGGAATGCTTCTTGAAACCGCGCAAAAAAGGCAGGGGACGAGGAAGAAATGAAGAGGACAGAGCGCGGAATTTCTGTAGCCGCATTCTATTGAAGGACACAACTTGGATTTTTACCAAATTGCCTTCTGCTAATCAGTAACTGCGCATTAGCTCATAAGAAACTCGACGTATAACATACAATAGAGAGAGGCGGGCTAGTTGGTTGATAGTAGTAGAATGCATCTTGAAACCGCGCAAAAAAGACAAGGGACGAGGAAGCAATGAAAAGGGCACAGCGCAGAATTTCTGTAGCCGCATTCTATAGGAGGACACATTTGGATTTTTGCAAATTGCCTTCTGCTACTTAGTTACTGCGCATTAGCTCATAAGAAACACCACGTATACCATACTATAAAGAGAGGCGGGCTAGTTGGTGGCTAGTAGTAGAATGCATCTTGAAACCGTGCAAAAAAGACAGGGGACGAGGAAGAAATGAACAGGACAGAGCGCGGAATTTCTGTAGCCGCATTCTATCGGAGGACACATCTTGGATTTTTGCAAATTGCATTCTGCTAATCAGTAACTGCGCATTAGCTCATAAGAAACACCACGTATAACATACAATAGAGAGAGGCGGGCTAGTTGGTTCATAGTAGTAGAATGCACCTTGAAACCGCGCAAAAAAGAGAGGGGACGAAGAAGAAATGAACAGGACAAAGCGCGGAATTTCTGTAGCCGCATTCTATCGAAGGACACATCTTGGATTTTTGCCAAATTGCCTTCTGCTAATCAGTAACTGCGCATTACCTCATAAGAAACACCACGTATAACATACAATAGAGAGAGGCGGGCTAGTTGCTGGATAGTAGTGGAATGCTTCTTGAAACCGCGCAAAAAAGGCAGGGGACGAGGAAGAAATGAAGAGGACAGAGCGCGGAATTTCTGTAGCCGCATTCTATTGAAGGACACAACTTGGATTTTTACCAAATTGCCTTCTGCTAATCAGTAACTGCGCATTAGCTCATAAGAAACTCGACGTATAACATACAATAGAGAGAGGCGGGCTAGTTGGTGGATAGTAGTAGAATGCATCTTGAAACCGCGCAAAAAAGACAAAGGACGAGGAAGCAATGAAAAGGGCACAGCGCAGAATTTCTGTAGCCGCATTCTATAGGAGGACACATCTTGGATTTTTGCAAATTGCCTTCTGCTACTTAGTTACTGCGCATTAGCTCATAAAAAACTCGACGTATAACATACAATAGAGAGAGGCGGGCTAGTTGGTGGATAGTAGTAGAATGCATCTTGAAACCGCGCAAAAAAGACAAGGGACGAGGAAGCAATGAAAAGGGCACAGCGCAGAATTTCTGTAGCCGCATTTTATAGGAGGACACATCTTGGATTTTTGCAAATTGCCTTCTGCTACTTATTTACTGCGCATTAGCTCATAAGAAACACCACGTATACCATACTATAGAGAGAGGCGGGCTAGTTGGTGGCTAGTAGTAGAATGCATCTTGAAACCACGCAAAAAAGACAGGGGACGAGGAAGAAATGAACAGAAAAAAGCGCGGTATTCCTGTAGCCACATTCTATCGGACGACACATCATGGATTTTTGAAAATTGCCTTCTGCTAGTTAGATACTGCGCATTAGCTCATAAGAAACACCACGTGTAACATACAATAGAGAGAGGCGGGCTAGTTGGTGGATAGTAGTAGAATGCATGTTGCAACCGCGAAAAAAAGACGGGGGACGAGGAAGAAAAGAGGACAGGCGCGGATCTTCTGTAACTGTATTCTATCGAGAACACATCTTGGATTTTTGAAAATTGCCTTCTGCTACTTAGATACTGCGCATTAGCTCATAAGAAACACAACGTATAACATAAAATAGAGAGAGGCGGGCTAGTTGGTGGATAGTAGTAGAATGCATCTTGAAACCACGCAAGAAAGACAGGGGACGAGGAAGAAATGAACAGGTCAGAGCGCGGAATTTCTGTAACTGCATTCTATAGAAGGGCACAACTTGGATTTTTACAAATTGCCTTCTGCTACTTGATAACTGCGCATTAGCTCATAAGCCACACCACGTATACCATATAATGAAGAGAGGCGGGCTAGTTGGTGGATAGTAGTAGAATGCATCTTGATACCGCGCAAAAAGACAGGGGACGAGGAAGAAATGAACAGGACAGAGCGCGGAATTTCTGTAGCCGCATTCTATCGGAGGTCACATCTTGGAGTTTTGCCAAATTGCCTTATGCTAATCAGTATCTGCGCATTAGCTCATAAGAAACACCACGTATAACATACAATAGAGAGAGGCGGGCTAGTTGGTGGATAGTAGTAGAATGCATCTTGAAACCGTGCAAAAAAGACAGGGGACGAGGAAGAAATGAACAGGACAGAGCGCGGAATTTCTGTAGCCGCATTCTCTCGGAGGACACATCTTGGATTTTTGCAAATTGCCTTCTGCTAATCAGTAACTGCGCATTAGCTCATAAGAAACACCACGTATAACATACAAAAGAGAGAGGCGGGCTAGTTGGTTCATAGTAGTAGAATGCACCTTGAAACCGCGCAAAAAAGACATGGGACGAGGAAGAAATGAACAGGACAGAGCGCGGAATTTCTGTAGCCGCATTCTATCGGAGGGCACATCTTGGATTTTTGCCAAATTACCTTCTGCTAATCAGTAACGGCGCATTAGCTCATAAGCCACACCACGAATACCATATAATAGAGAGAGGCGGGCTAATTGGTGGCCAGTAGTCGAAAGCATCTTGTAACCGCGCAAAAATACAGGGGACAAGGAAGAAATGAACAGGACCGAGTGCGGAATATCTGTAGCTGCATTCTATCGGAGGACACATCTTGGATTTTTGCAAAATTGCCTTCCTCTACTTAGCAACTGCGCATTAGCTCATAAGCCACACCACGTATACCATACATTAGAGAAAGGCGGGCGAGTTGGTGGCTGGTAGAAAACTGCATCTTGAAACCGCGCAAAAAAGACAGACACCACAAAGACGGCGTTTCGTGGTATCTTCCCTCTTGTCCGTGTTCGTCTTTGCTCTGTGAATGTAAGCAAGAATTACCAACTCGCCCAGCAACTGATTTTAAAAAAGACAGGGGACGAGGAAGAAATGAACAGGACGGAGCGCGGAACTTCTGTAACTGCATTCTATCGGAGGACACATCTTGAATTTTTGAAAATTGCCTTCTGCAACTTAGTAACTATGCATTAGCTCATACGGAACACCCCGTATACCATACATTAGAGAGAGGTGGGCTAGTTGGTGGCTAGTAGTAGAATGCATCTTGAAACCGCGCAAAAAAGACAGAGGACGAGGAAGAAATTTATTTATTTATTTATTTATTTATTTATGTATTTATTTAATTATTATAGAGGTACTGCCAGCCTTCGCAGAAGGCCTTTGGCAGGAGTGAGCATACATGGTGAAGAAAGTACAAAAAAGCCCTACAAGATATGATAATGATAACAGTGGTGTCATCCGCCTGCTTGAGCAGATTAACACCGAGAAAAAATAAAAAATAAAAAAATAAGCAAGAAAAATGCTTTGTACCAGCTCGCGCTGTTCAGGCATATAGAAACAACACTGGCACATAACACAAGAACACTGGCATCAATAGCACGCTTTAGTAAATAAACACTAACGGTAGACATACGCTGATCCATCAGCAATGACAATAATCACTACCACAAAGCAATATCAATAGCGGGAACAAAAAACGCTTAGGTTGAGTCAACTTATGCACTTCAATTTTGATAAGAAAGATTCGACAGTCGGGCATTCCACAGCGTCACAAGGCAAAACGTTCCACTGACGGACGGTTCTCGGAAAAAAGGAATTTTTAAAGGTATCTGTTCGGCACATATATTCTTTGAATTTTTTGGAATGGTTTGATCGTGTACATCGCCGTATAACATGTTCGATATAAATGCTACTATCTATACCTAGCTTACTATTGTAGAGTAGATGCATGTATTTTATTCGTTCAAAATACCGTCGCAATTGTAATGGTTCTAAATTAGCTTTTTCCACAAGTGCAGTTGCTGAGGTACGCCAACTCTATGAGTTATAGATGAATCGAGCTGCCTTTTTTTGAATGCTTTCGAGTTTGGCAATGTTTAATTGAGTGCACGGATCCCAGACTACAGAAGCGTATTCAAGAACGGGTCTGATAAAGGTTTTGAAGGCAAGGAGTGAAAAAAGAGTGAAAAAGCGCGGTATTCCTGTAGCCGCATTCTATCGGACGACACATCTTTGATTTTTGCAAATTGCCTTCTGCTGCTTAGCAACTGCGCGTTAGCTCATAAGCCACACCACGTATACCATACAATAGAGACAGGCGGGCTATTTGGTGGCTAGTAGTAGAATGCATGTTGCAACCGCGTAAAAAAGACAGGGGACGAGAAAGAAAAGAGGACAGGCGCGGAACTTCTGTAACTGTATTCTATCGGAGAACACATCTTGGATTTTTGAAAATTGCCTTCTGCTACTTAGATACTGCGCATTAGCTCATAAGCCACACCACATATACCATGTAATGAAGAGAGGCGGGCTAGTTGGTGGCTAGTAGTAGAATGCATCTTGTAACCGCGCAAAAAAGACAGGGGACGAGGAAGAAATGAACAGTACCGAGTGCGGAACATCTGTAGGTGCATTCTTTGGGAGGACACATCTTCGATTTTTGCCAAATTGCCTTCTGCTACTTAGTAACTGCGCATTAACTCATTCGGCACACCACGTATACCATACAATAGAGAGAGGCGGGCTAGTTGGTAGCTATTAGTCGAATGCATCTTGTAACCGCGCAAAAATGACAGGGGACGAGGAAGGAATGAACAGGACCGAGTGCGGAATATCTGTAGCTGCATTCTATCGGAGGAGACATCTTGGAGTTTTGCCAAATTGCCTTCTGCTAATCAGAAACTTCGCATTAGCTCATAAGCAACACCACGTATACCATATAATCGAGAGAGGCGGGCTAGTTGGTGGCTTGGAGTAGAATGCATCTTATAAGTGCGCAAAAAAGACATGGCACGAGGAAGAAATGAACAGGACAGAGTGCGGAATATCTCTAGCTGCATTGTATAAAAGGGCACATCTTGGATTTTTACAAATTGCCTTCTGCTACTTGATAACTGCGCATTAGCTCATAAGCCACACCACGTATACCATATAATGATGAGAGGCGGGTTAGTTGGTGGCTAGTAGTAGAATGCATCTTGTAACCGCGCGAAAAAGACTGGGGACGAGGAAGAAATAAACATGACAGAGTGCGGAATTTCTGTAGCTGCATTCTATCGGAGGACACTTCTTGTATTTTAACAAATTGCCTTCTGCTAATCAGTAACTGCGCATTAGCTCATAAGAAACACCACGTATAACATACAATCGAGAGAGGCGGGCTAGATTGTGGATAGTAGTAGAATGCATCTTGATACCGCGCAAAAAGACAGGGGACGAGGAAGAAATGAACAGGACAGAGCGCGGAATTTCTGTAGCCGCATTCTATCGGAGGTCACATCTTGGAGTTTTGCCAAATTGCCTTTTGCTAATCAGTAACTGCGCATTAGCTCATAAGAAACACCACGTATAACATACAATAGAGAGAGGCGGGCTAGTTGGTGGATAGTAGTAGAATGCATCTTGAAACCGTGCAAAAAAGAGAGGGGACGAGGAAGAAATGAACAGAACAGAGCGCGGAATTTCTGTAGCCGCATTCTATCGGAGGACACATCTTGGATTTTTGCAAATTACCTTCTGCTAATCAGTAACTGCGCATTAGCTCATAAGAAACACCACGTATAACATACAATAGAGAGAGGCGGGCTAGTTGGTGGATAGTAGTAGAATGCATCTTGAAACCGTGCAAAAAAGACAGGGGACGAGGAAGAAATGAACAGAACAGAGCGCGGAATTTCTGTAGCCGCATTCTATCGGAGGACACATCTTGGATTTTTGCAAATTACCTTCTGCTAATCAGTAACTGCGCATTAGCTCATAAGAAACACCACGTATAACATACAATAGAGAGAGGAGGGCTAGTTGGTTCATAGTAGTAGAATGCACCTTGAAACCGCGCAAAAAAGACAGCGGACGAGGAATAAATGAACAGGACAGAGCGCGGAATTTCTGTAGCCGCATTCTATCGGAGGACACATCTTGGATTTTTGCCAAATTACCTTCTGCTAATCAGTAACTGCGCATTAGCTCATAAGAAACACCATGTATAACATAAAATAGAGAGAGGCGGGCTAGTTGGTGGATAGTAGTAGAATGCATCTTGAAACCGCGCAAAAAAGACAGGGGACGAGGAAGAAATGAACATGACAGAGCGCGGAATTTCTGTAGCTGCATTCTATCAGGGGACACTTCTTGGATTTTAACAAATTGCCTTCAGCTAATCAGTAACTGCGCATAAGTTCATAAGAAACACCACGTATAACATGCAATAGAGAGAGGCGGGCTAGTTGGTGGATAGTAGTAGAGTGCATCTTCAAACCGCGCAAAAAAATAGAGGACGAGGAAGAAATGAACAGGACAGAGCGCGGAATTTCTGTAGCCGCATTCTATCGAAGGACACATCTTGGATTTTTGCCAAATTGCCTTCTGCTAATTAGAAACTGCGCATTAGCTCATAAGCACACCACGAATACCATATAATAGAGAGAGGCTGGCTAGTGTGTGGCTAGTAGTCGAATGCATCTTGTAGCCGCGCAAAAAAGACAGGGGACGAGGAAGAAATGAACAGGACCGAGTGCGGAATATCTGTAGCTGCACTCTATAGGACACATCTTGGATTTTTGCCAAATTGCCTTCTGGTAATCAGTAACTGCGCATTAGCTGATAAGCCACAACACGTATACCATACAATAGAGAGAGGCGAGCTAGTTGGTGGCTTGTAGTAGAATGCATCTTGTAAGCGCGCAAAAAAGACAGGGCACGAGGAAGAAATGAACAGGACAGAGCGCGGAGTTTCTGTAGCCGCATTCTATCGGAGGACACATATTGAATTTTTGAAAATTGCCTTCTGCTACTTAGATACCGCGCATTAGCTCATAAGAAACACCACGTGTAACATACAATAGAGAGAGGCGGGCTAGTTGGTGGATAGTAGTAGAATGCATGTTGCAACCGCGAAAAAAACACGGGGTCGAGGAAGAAAAGAGGACAGGCGCGGATCTTCTGTAACTGTATTCTCTCGGAGAACACATCTTGGATTTTTGAAAATTGCCTTCTGCTACTTAGATACTGCGCATTAGCTCATAAGAAACACCACGTATAACATACAATAGAGAGAGGCGGGCTAGTTGGTGGATAGTAGTAGAATGCATCTTGAAACCACGCAGAAAAGACAGGGGACGAGGAAGAAATGAACAGGTCAGAGCGCGGAATTTCTGTAACTGCATTCTATAGAAGGGCACAACTTGGATTTTTACAAATTGCCTTCTGCTACTTGATAACTGCGCATTAGCTCATAAGCCACACCACGTATACCATATAATGAAGAGAGGCGGGCTAGTTGGTGGATAGTAGTAGAATGCATCTTGATACCGCGCAAAAAGACAGGGGACGAGGAAGAAATGAACAGGACAGAGCGCGGAATTTCTGTAGCCGCATTCTATCGGAGGTCACATCTTGGAGTTTTGCCAAATTGCCTTATGCTAATCAGTAACTGCGCGTTAGCTCATAAGAAACACCACGTAAAACATACAATAGAGAGAGGCGGGCTAGTTGGTGGATAGTAGTAAAATGCATCTTGAAACCGTGCAAAAAAGACAGGGGACGAGGAAGAAATGAACAGGACAGAGCGCGGAATTTCTGTAGCCGCATTCTTTCGGAGGGCACATCTTGGATTTTTGCCAAATTACCTTCTGCTAATCAGTAACGGCGCATTAGCTCATAAGCCACACCACGAATACCATATAATAGAGAGAGGCGGGCTAGTTGGTGTCCAGTAGTCGAAAGCATCTTGTAACCGCGCAAAAAAGACAGGGGACAAGGAAGAAATGAACAGGACCGAGTGCGGAATATCTGTAGCTGCATTCTATCGGAGGACACATCTTGGATTTTTGCAAAATTGCCTTCCTCTACTTAGCAACTGCGCATTAGCTCATAAGCCACACCACGTATACCATACATTAGAGAAAGGCGGGCGAGTTGGTGGCTGGTAGAAAACTGCATCTTGAAACCGCGCAAAAAAGACAGACACCACAAAGACGGCGTTTCGTGGTATCTTCCCTCTTGTCCGTGTTCGTCTTTGCTCTGTGAATGTAAGCAAGAAGTACCAACTCGCCCAGCAACTGATTTTAAAAAAGACAGGGGACGAGGAAGAAATGAACAGGACGGAGCGCGGAACTTCTGTAACTGCATTCTATCGGAGGACACATCTTGAATTTTTGCAAATTGCCTTCTGCAACTTAGTAACTATGCATTAGCTCATACGGAACACCCCGTATACCATACATTAGAGAGAGGTGGGCTAGTTGGTGGCTAGTAGTAGAATGCATCTTGAAACCGCGCAAAAAAGGCAGGGGACGAGGAAGAAATTTATTTATTTATTTATTTATTTATTTATTTATTTATTTATTTATTTATTTATTTATTTATTTATTTATTTATTTAATTATTTTAGAGGTACTGCCAGCTTTCGCAGAAGGCCTTTGGCAGGAGTGAGCATACATGGTGAAGAAAGTACAAAAAAGCCCTACAAGATATGATAATGATAACAGTGGTGTCATCCGCCTGCTTGAGCAGATTAACACCGAGAAAAAATGAAAAATAAAAAAATAAGCAAGAAAAATGCTTTGTACAAGCTCGCGCTGTTCAAGCATATAGAAACAACACTGGCACATAACACAAGAACACTGGCATCAATAGTACGCTTTAGTAAATAAACACTAACGGTAGACATACGCTGATCCATCAGCAATGACAATAATCACTACCACAAAGCAATATCAATAGCGGGAACAAAAAACGCTTAGGTTGAGTCAACTTATGCACTTCAATTTTGATAAGAAAGATTCGACAGTCGGGCATTCCACAGCGTCACAAGGCAAAACGTTCCACTGACGGACGGTTCTCGGAAAAAAGGAATTTTTAAAGGTATCTGTTCGGCACATATATTTTTGAATTTTTTGGAATGGTTTGATCGTGTACATCGCCGTATAACATGTTCGATATAAATGCTACTATCTATACCTAGCTTACTATTGTAGAGTTGATGCATGTATTTCATTCGTTCAAAATACCGTTGCAATTGTAATGGTTCTAAATTAGCTTTTTCCACAAGTGCAGTTGCTGAGGTACGCCAACTCTATGAGTTATAGATGAATCGAGCTGCCTTTTTTTGAATGCTTTCGAGTTTGGCAATGTTTAATTGAGTGCACGGATCCCAGACTACAGAAGCGTATTCAAGAACGGGTCTGATAAAAGTTTTGAAGGCAAGGAGTGAAAAAAGAGTGAAAAAGCGCGGCATTCCTGTAGCCGCATTCTATCGGACGACACATCTTGGATTTTTGCAAATTGCCTTCTGCTTCTTAGCAACTGCGCGTTAGCTCATAGGACACACCACGTATACCATACAATAGAGACAGGCGGGCTAGTTGGTGGCTAGTAGTAGAATGCATGTTGCAACCGCGAAAAAAAGACAGGGGACGAGAAAGAAAAGAGGACAGGCGCGGAACTTCTGTAACTGTATTCTATCGGAGAACACATCTTGGATTTTTGAAAATTGCCTTCTGCTACTTAGATACTGCGCATTAGCTCATAAGCCACACCACATATACCATATAATGAAGAGAGGCGGGCTAGTTGGTGGCTAGTAGTAGAATGCATCTTGTAACCGCGCAAAAAAGACAGGGGACGAAGAAGAAATGAACAGTACCGAGTGCGGAACATCTGTAGGTGCATTCTATGGGAGGACACGTCTTGGATTTTTGCCAAATTGCCTTATGCTACTTAGTAAATGCGCATTAGCTCATTCGCACACCACGTATACCATACAATAGAGAGAGGCGGGCTAGTTGGTAGCTATTAGTCGAATGCATCTTGTAACCGCGCAAAAATGACAGGGGACGAGGATGGAATGAACAGGACCGAGTGCGGAATATCTGTAGCTGCATTCTATTGGAGGGGACATCTTGGATTTTCGCCAAATTGCCTTCTGCTAATCAGAAACTACGCATTAGCTCATAAGCCACACCACGTATACCATATAATCGAGAGAGGCGGGCTAGTTGGTGGCTTGTAGTAGAATGCATCTTGTAAGTGCGCAAAAAAGACAGGGCACGAGGAAGAAATGAACAGGACAGAGCGCGTAGTTTCTGTAGCCGCATTCTGTCGGAGGACACATATTTTATTTTTGCCAAATTGCTTCCTGCTACTTATTAACTGCGCATTAGCTCATAAGCCACACCACGTAAACCATACAATAGAGAGAGGCGGGCTAGTTGGTGGCTTGTAGTAGAAAGCATCTTGTAACAGCGCCAAAAAGACAGGGGACGAGGAAGAAACGAACAGCACCGAGTGCGGAATATCTGTAGCTGCATTCTATCGGAGGACACGTCTTGCATTTTTGCCAAATTGCCTTCTGCTAATCAGAAACTGCGCATTAGCTCATAAGCACACCACGAATATCATATAATAGAGAGAGGCTGGCTAGTGTGTGGCTAGTAGTCGAATGCATCTTGTAGCCGCACAAAAAAGACAGGGGACGAGGAAGAAATGAACAGGACCGAGTGCGGAATATCTGTAACTGCATTCTATAGGAGGACACATCTTGGATTTTTGCCAAATTGCCTTCTGGTAATCAGTAACTGCGCATTAGCTGATAAGCCACACCACGTATACCATACAATACAGAGAGGCGAGCTAGTTGGTGGCTTGTAGTCGAATACATCTTGTAACCGCGCAAAAAAGACAGTGGACGAGGAAGAAATGAACAGGACCGAGTGCGAAATATCTGTAGCTGCATTCTATCGGAGGACACACCTTGGGTTTTTACCAAATTGCTTTCTGCAACTTAGTAACTGCGCATTAGCTCAAACGCCACACCACGTATACCGTACAACAGAGAGAGGCGGGCTAGTTGTTGGCTAGTAATAGAATGCTTCTTGTAACCGCGCAAAAAAGACAGGGGACGAGGAAGAAATAAACAGGACCGAGTGCGGAATATTTGTAGCTGCATTCTATCGAAGGACACTTCTTGGATTTTTGTCAAATTGCCTTCTGCTAATCAGTAACGGCTCATTAGCTCATAAGCCACACCGCGAATACCATATAATAGAGAGAGGTGGGCTAGTTGGTGGCCAGTAGTCGAAAGCATCTTGTAACCGCGCAAAAAAGACAGGGGACGAGGAATAAAGGAACAGGACGGAGCGCGGAACTTCTGTAACTGCATTCTATCGGAGGACACATCTTGAATTTTTGCAAATTGCCTTCTGCTACTTAGTAACTGCGCGTTAGCTCATAAGCCACACCACGTATACCATACAATAGAGAGAAGAGGACAGGCGCGGAACTTCTGTAACTGTATTCTATCGGAGAACACATCTTGGATTTTTGAAAATTGCCTTCTGCTACTTAGATACTGCGCATTAGCTCATAAGAAACACCACGTATAACATACAATAGAGAGAGGCGGGCTAGTTAGTGGATAGTAGTAGAATGCATCTTGAAACCACGCAAAAAAGACAGGGGACGAGGAAGAAATGAACAGGTCAGAGCGCGGAATTTCTGTAACTGCATTCTATAGAAGGGCACATCTTGGATTTTTACAAATTGCCTTCTGCTACTTGATAACTGCGCATTAGCTCATAAGCCACACCACGTATAGCATATAATGAAGAGAGGCGGGTTAGTTGGTGGCTAGTAGTAGAATGCATCTTGTAACCGCGCAAAAAAGACTGGGGACGAGGAAGAAATAAATATGACAGAGCGCGGAATTTCTGTAGCTGCATTCTATCGGAGGACACTTCTTGGATTTTAACAAATTGCCTTCTGCTAATCAGTAACTGCGCATTAGCTCATAAGAAACAACACGTATAACATACAATAGAGAGAGGCGGGCTAGTTGGTGGATAGTAGTAGAATGCATCTTCATACCGCACAATAAGACAGGGGACGAGGAAGAAATGAACAGGACAGAGCGCGGAATTTCTGTAGCCACATTCTATCGGAGGTCACATCTTGGAGTTTTGCCAAATTGCCTTATGCTAATCAGTAACTGCGCATTAGCTCATAAGAAACACCACGTATAACATACAATAGAGAGAGGCGGGCTAGTTGGTGGATAGTAGTAGAATGCATCTTGAAACCGTGCAAAAAAGACAGGAGACGAGGAAGAAATGAACAGGACAGAGCGCGGAATTTCTGTAGCCGCATTCTATCGGAGGACACATCTTGGATTTTTGCAAATTGCATTCTGCTAATCAGTAACTGCGCATTAGCTCATAAGAAACACCACGTATAACATACAATAGAGAGAGGCGGGCTAGTTGGTTCATAGTAGTAGAATGCACCTTGAAACCGCGCAAAAAAGACAGGGGACGAAGAAGAAATGAACAGGACAAAGCGCGGAATTTCTGTAGCCGCATTCTATCGAAGGACACATCTTGGATTTTTGCCAAATTGCCTTCTGCTAATCAGTAACTGCGCATTAGCTCATAAGAAACACCACGTATAACATACAATAGAGAGAGGCGGGCTAGTTGGTGGATAGTAGTGGAATGCTTCTTGAAACCGCGCAAAAAAGGCAGGGGACGAGGAAGAAATGAAGAGGACAGAGCGCGGAATTTCTGTAGCCGCATTCTATTGAAGGACACAACTTGGATTTTTACCAAATTGCCTTCTGCTAATCAGTAACTGCGCATTAGCTCATAAGAAACTCGACGTATAACATACAATAGAGAGAGGCGGGCTAGTTGGTGGATAGTAGTAGAATGTATCTTGAAACCGCGCAAAAAAGACAAAGGACGAGGAAGCAATGAAAAGGGCACAGCGCAGAATTTCTGTAGCCGCATTCTATAGGAGGACACATCTTGGATTTTTGCAAATTGCCTTCTGCTAATCAGTAACTGCGCATTAGCTCATAAGAAACTCGACGTATAACATACAATAGAGAGAGGCGGGCTAGTTGGTGGATAGTAGTAGAATGTATCTTGAAACCGCGCAAAAAAGACAAAGGACGAGGAAGCAATGAAAAGGGCACAGCGCAGAATTTCTGTAGCCGCATTCTATAGGAGGACACATCTTGGATTTTTGCAAATTGCCTTCTGCTACTTAGTTACTGCGCATTAGCTCATAAGAAACTCGACGTATAACATACAATAGAGAGAGGCGGGCTAGTTGGTGGCTAGTAGTAGAATGCATCTTGAAACCACGCAAAAAAGACAGGGGACGAGGAAGAAATGAACAGAAAAAAGCGCGGTATTCCTGTAGCCGCATTCTATCGGACGACACATCATGGATTTTTGAAAATTGCCTTCTGCTAGTTAGATACTGCGCATTAGCTCATAAGAAACACCACGTGTAACATACAATAGAGAGAGGCGGGCTAGTTGGTGGATAGTAGTAGAATGCATGTTGCAACCGCGAAAAAAAGACGGGGGACGAGGAGGAAAAGAGGACAGGCGCGGATCTTCTGTAACTGTATTCTATCGGAGAACACATCTTGGATTTTTGAAAATTGCCTTCTGCTACTTAGATACTGCGCATTAGCTCATAAGAAACACCACGTATAACATACAATAGAGAGAGGCGGGCTAGTTGGTGGATAGTAGTAGAATGCATCTTGAAACCACGCGAGAAAGACAGGGGACGAGGAAGAAATGAACAGGTCAGAGCGCGGAATTTCTGTAACTGCATTCTATAGAAGGGCACAACTTGGATTTTTACAAATTGCCTTCTGCTACTTGATAACTGCGCATTAGCTCATAAGCCACACCACGTATACCATATAATGAAGAGAGGCGGGCTAGTTGGTGGATAGTAGTAGAATGCATCTTGATACCGCGCAAAAAGACAGGGGACGAGGAAGAAATGAACAGGACAGAGCTCGGAATTTCTGTAGCCGCATTCTATCGGAGGTCACATCTTGGAGTTTTGCCAAATTGCCTTATGCTAATCAGTAACTGCGCATTAGCTCATAAGAAACACCACGTATAACATACAATAGAGAGAGGCGGGCTAGTTGGTGGATAGTAGTAGAATGCATCTTGAAACCGTGCAAAAAAGACAGGGGACGAGGAAGAAATGAACAGGACAGAGCGCGGAATTTCTGTAGCCGCATTCTATCGGAGGACACATCTTGGATTTTTGCAAATTGCCTTCTGCTAATCAGTAACTGCGCATTAGCTCATAAGAAACACCACGTATAACATACAATAGAGAGAGGCGGGCTAGTTGGTTCATAGTAGTAGAATGCACCTTGAAACCGCGCAAAAAAGACATGGGACGAGGAAGAAATGAACAGGACAGAGCGCGGAATTTCTGTAGCCGCATTCTATCGGAGGGCACTTCTTGGATTTTTGCCAAATTACCTTCTGCTAATCAGTAACGGCGCATTAGCTCATAAGCCACACCACGAATACCATATAATAGAGAGAGGCGGGCTAGTTGGTGGCCAGTAGTCGAAAGCATCTTGTAACCGCGCAAAAAAGACAGGGGACAAGGAAGAAATGAACAGGACCGAGTGCGGAATATCTGTAGCTGCATTCTATCGGAGGGCACATCTTGGATTTTTGCAAAATTGCCTTCCTCTACTTAGCAACTGCGCATTAGCTCATAAGCCACACCACGTATACCATACATTAGAGAAAGGCGGGCGAGTTGGTGGCTGGTAGAAAACTGCATCTTGAAACCGCGCAAAAAAGACAGACACCACAAAGATGGCGTTTCGTGGTATCTTCCCTCTTGTCCGTGTTCGTCTTTGCTCTGTGAATGTAAGCAAGAATTACCAACTCGCCCAGCAACTGATTTTAAAAAAGACAGGGGACGAGGAAGAAATGAACAGGACGGAGCGCGGAACTTCTGTAACTGCATTCTATCGGAGGACACATCTTGAATTTTTGCAAATTGCCTTCTGCAACTTAGTAACTATGCATTAGCTCATACGGAACACCCCGTATACCATACATTAGAGAGAGGTGGGCAAGTTGGTGGCTAGTAGTAGAATGCATCTTGAAACCGCGCAAAAAAGATAGGGGACGAGGAAGAAATTTATTTATTTATTTATTTATTTATTTATTTATTTATTTTAGAGGTACTGCCAGCCTTCGCAGAAGGCCTTTGGCAGGAGTGAGCATACATGGTGAAGAAAGTACAAAAAAGCCCTACAAGATATGATAATGATAACAGTGGTGTCATCCTCCTGCTTGAGCAGATTAACACCGAGAAAAAATGAAAAATAAAAAAATAAGCAAGAAAAATGCTTTGTACAAGCTCGCGCTGTTCAGGCATATAGAAACAACACTGGCACATAACACAAGAACACTGGCATCAATAGCACGCTTTAGTAAATAAACACTAACGGTAGACATACGCTGATCCATCAGCAATGACAATAATCACTACCACAAAGCAATATCAATAGCGGGAACAAAAAACGCTTAGGTTGAGTCAACTTATGCACTTCAATTTTGATAAGAAAGATTCGACAGTCGGGCATTCCACAGCGTCACAAGGCAAAACGTTCCACTGACGGACGGTTCTCGGAAAAAAGGAATTTTTAAAGGTATCTGTTCGGCACATATATTCTTTGAATTTTTTGGAATGGTTTGATCGTGTACATCGCCGTATAACATGTTCGATATAAATGCTACTATCTATACCTAGCTTACTATTGTAGAGTAGATGCATGTATTTCATTCGTTCAAAATACCGTCGCAATTGTAATGGTTCTAAATTAGCTTTTTCCACAAGTGCAGTTGCTGAGGTACGCCAACTCTATGAGTTATAGATGAATCGAGCTGCCTTTTTTTGAATGCTTTCGAGTTTGGCAATGTTTAATTGAGTGCACGGATCCCAGACTACAGAAGCGTATTCAAGAACGGGTCTGATAAAAGTTTTGAAGGCAAGGAGTGAAAAAAGAGTGAAAAAGCGCGGTATTCCTGTAGCCGCATTCTATCGGACGACACATCTTTGATTTTTGCAAATTGCCTTCTGCTGCTTAGCAACTGCGCGTTAGCTCATAAGCCACACCACGTATACCATACAATAGAGACAGGCGGGCTATTTGGTGGCTAGTAGTAGAATGCATGTTGCAACCGCGTAAAAAAGACAGGGGACGAGAAAGAAAAGAGGACAGGCGCGGAACTTCTGTAACTGTATTCTATCGGAGAACACATCTTGGATTTTTGAAAATTGCCTTCTGCTACTTAGATACTGCGCATTAGCTCATAAGCCACACCACATATACCATATAATGAAGAGAGGCGGGCTAGTTGGTGGCTAGTAGTAGAATGCATCTTGTAACCGCGCAAAAAAGACAGGGGACGAGGAAGAAATGAACAGTACCGAGCGCGGAACATCTGTAGGTGCATTCTATGGGAGGACACATCTTCGATTTTTGCCAAATTGCCTTCTGCTACTTAGTAACTGCGCATTAACTCATTCGGCACACCACGTATACCATACAATAGAGAGAGGCGGGCTAGTTGGTAGCTATTAGTCGAATGCATCTTGTAACCGCGCAAAAATGACAGGGGACGAGGAAGGAATGAACAGGACCGAGTGCGGAATATCTGTAGCTGCATTCTATCGGAGGAGACATCTTGGAGTTTTGCCAAATTGCCTTCTGCTAATCAGAAACTACGCATTTGCTCATAAGCAACACCACGTATACCATATAATCGAGAGAGGCGGGCTAGTTGGTGGCTTGGAGTAGAATGCATCTTGTAACCGTGCAAAAAAGACAGGGCACGAGGAAGAAATTAACAGGACAGAGCGCGGAGTTTCTGTAGCCGCATTCTATCGGAGGACACATATTGGATTTTTGCCAAATTGCTTCCTGCTACTTAGTAACTGCGCATTAGCTCATAAGCCGCACCACGTAAACCATACAATAGAGAGAGGCGGGCTAGTTGGTGGCTAGTAGTCGAATGCATCTTGTAGCCGCGCAAAAAAGACAGGGGACGAGGAAGAAATGAACAGGACCGAGTGCGGAATATCTCTAGCTGCATTGTATAAAAGGGCACATCTTGGATTTTTACAAATTGCCTTCTGCTACTTGATAACTGCGCATTAGCTCATAAGCCACACGACGTATACCATATAATGATTAGAGGCGGGTTAGTTGGTGGCTAGTAGTAGAATGCATCTTGTAACCGCGCGAAAAAGACTGGGGACGAGGAAGAAATAAACATGACAGAGTGCGGAATTTCTGTAGCTGCATTCTATCGGAGGACACTTCTTGTATTTTAACAAATTGCCTTCTGCTAATCAGTAACTGCGCATTAGCTCATAAGAAACACCACGTATAACATACATTCGAGAGAGGCGGGATAGATTGTGGATAGTAGTAGAATGCATCTTGATACCGCGCAAAAAGACAGGGGACGAGGAAGAAATGAACAGGACAGAGCGCGGAATTTCTGTAGCCGCATTCTATCGGAGGTCACATCTTGGAGTTTTGCCAAATTGCCTTTTGCTAATCAGTAACTGCGCATTAGCTCATAAGAAACACCACGTATAACATACAATAGAGAGAGGCGGGCTAGTTGGTGGATTGTAGTAGAATGCATCTTGAAACCGTGCAAAAAAGACAGGGGACGAGGAAGAAATGAACAGAACAGAGTGCGGAATTTCTGTAGCCGCATTCTATCGGAGGACACATCTTGGATTTTTGCAAATTACCTTCTGCTAATCAGTAACTGCGCATTAGCTCATAAGAAACACCACGTATAACATACAATAGAGAGAGGAGGGCTAGTTGGTTCATAGTAGTAGAATGCACCTTGAAACCGCGCAAAAAAGACAGCGGACGAGGAATAAATGAACAGGACAGAGCGCGGAATTTCTGTAGCCGCATTCTATCGGAGGACACATCTTGGATTTTTGCCAAATTACCTTCTGCTAATCAGTAACTGCGCATTAGCTCATAAGAAACACCATGTATAACATAAAATAGAGAGAGGCGGGCTAGTTGGTGGATAGTAGTAGAATGCATCTTGAAACCGCGCAAAAAAGACAGGGGACGAGGAAGAAAGGAACATGACAGAGCGCGGAATTTCTGTAGCTGCATTCTATCAGGGGACACTTCTTGGATTTTAACAAATTGCCTTCAGCTAATCAGTAACTGCGCATAAGTTCATAAGAAACACCACGTATAACATGCAATAGAGAGAGGCGGGCTAGTTGGTGGATAGTAGTAGAGTGCATCTTCAAACCGCGCACAAAAATAGAGGACGAGGAAGAAATGAACAGGACCGAGCGCGGAATTTCTGTAGCCGCATTCTATCGAAGGACTTATCTTGGATTTTTGCCAAATTGCCTTCTGGTAATCAGTAACTGCGCATTAGCTGATAAGCCACAACACGTATACCATACAATAGAGAGAGGCGAGCTATTTGGTGGCTTGTAGTCGAATACATCTTGTAACCGCGCAAGAAAGACAGTGGACGAGGAAGAAATGAACAGGACCGAGTGCGAAATATCTGTAGCTGCATTCTATCGGAGGACACACCTTGGGTTTTTACCAAATTGCTTTCTGCAACTTAGTAACTGCGCATTAGCTCAAACGCCACACCACGTATACCGTACAATAGAGATAGGCGGGCTAGTTGTTGGCTAGTAATAGAATGCTTCTTGTAACCGCGCAAAAAAGACAGGGGACGATGAATAAATGAACAGGACCGAGTGCGGAATATTTTTAGCTGCATTCTATCGAAGGACACTTCTTGGATTTTTGCCAAATTGCCTTCTGCTAATCAGTAACGGCTCATTAGCTCATAAGCCACACCGCGAATACCATATAATAGAGAGAGGCGGGCTAGTTGGTGGCCAGTAGTCGAAAGCATCTTGTAACCGCGCAAAAAAGACAGGGGACGAGGAATAAATGAACAGGACGGAGCGCGGAACTTCTGTAACTGCATTCTATCGGAGGACACATCTTGAATTTTTGCAAATTGCCTTCTGCTACTTAGTAAATGCGCATTAGCTCATACGCCACACCACGTATACCATACATTGGAGAGAGGCAGGCTAGTTGGTGTCTAGTAGTAGAATGCATCTTGAAACCACGCAAAAAAGACAGTAGACGAGGAAGAAATGAACAGAAAAAAGCGCGGTATTCCTGTAGCCGCATTCTATCGGACGACACATCATGGATTTTTGCAAATTGCCTTCAGCTAATCAGTAACTGCGCATAAGTTCATAAGAAACACCACGTATACCGTACAATAGAGAGAGGCGGGCTAGTTGGTGGCTAGTAGTAGAATGCATGTTGCAACCGCGAAAAAAAGACGGGGGACGAGGAAGAAAAGAGGACAGGCGCGGAACTTCTGTAACTGTATTCTATCGGAGAACACATCTTGGATTTTTGAAAATTGCCTTCTGCTACTTAGATACTGCGCATTAGCTCATAAGAAACACCAGGTATAACATACAATAGAGAGAGGCGGGCTAGTTGGTGGATAGTAGTAGAATGCATCTTGAAACCACGCAAAAAAGACAGGGGACGAGGAAGAAATGAACAGGTCAGAGCGCGGAATTTCTGTAACTGCATTGTATAGAAGGGCACATCTTGGATTTTTACAAATTGCCTTCTGCTACTTAATAACTGCGCATTAGCTCATAAGCCACACCACGTATACCATATAATGATGAGAGGCGGATTAGTTGGTGGCTAGTAGTAGAATGCATCTTGTAACCGCGCGAAAAAGACTGGGGACGAGGAAGAAATAAACATGACAGAGTGCGGAATTTCTGTAGCTGCATTCTATCGGAGGACACTTCTTGTATTTTAACAAATTGCCTTCTGCTAATCAGTAACTGCGCATTAGCTCATAAGAAACACCACGTATAACATACAATCGAGAGAGGCGGGCTAGTTGGTGGATAGTAGTAGAATGCATCTTGAAACCGTGCAAAAAAGACAGGGGACGAGGAAGAAATGAACAGGACAGAGCGCCGAATTTCTGTAGCCGCATTCTATCGGAGGACACATCTTGGATTTTTGCAAGTTGCCTTCTGCTAATCAGTAACTGCGCATTAGCTCATAAGAAACACCACGTATAACATACAATAGAGAGAGGCGGGCTAGTTGGTTCATAGTAGTAGAATGCACCTTGAAACCGCGCAAAAAAGACAGGGGACGAGGAATAAATGAACAGGACAGAGCGCGGAATTTCTGTAGCCGCATTCTGTCGGAGGACACATCTTGGATTTTTGCAAAATTACCTTCTGCTAAACAGTAACTGCGCATTAGCTCATAAGAAACACCATGTATAACATACAATAGAGAGAGGCGGGCTAGTTGGTGGATAGTAGTACAGTGCAGCTTCAAACCGCGCAAAAAAATAGAGGACGAGGAAGAAATGAACAGGACAGAGCGCGGAATTTCTGTAGCCGCATTCTATCGAAGGACACATCTTGGATTTTTGCCAAATTGCCTTCTGCTAATTAGAAACTGCGCATTAGCTCATAAGCACACCACGAATACCATATAATAGAGAGAGGCTGGCTAGTGTGTGGCTAGTAGTCGAATGCATCTTGTAGCCGCGCAAAAAAGACAGGGGACGAGGAAGAAATGAACAGGACCGAGTGCGGAATATCTGTAGCTGCACTCTATAGGACGCATCTTGGATTTTTGCCAAATTGCCTTCTGCTACTTAATAACTGCGCATTAGCTCATAAGCCACACCACGTATACCATATAATGATGAGAGGCGGATTAGTTGGTGGCTAGTAGTAGAATGCATCTTGTAACCGCGCGAAAAAGACTGGGGACGAGGAAGAAATAAACATGACAGAGTGCGGAATTTCTGTAGCTGCATTCAATCGGAGGACACTTCTTGTATTTTAACAAATTGCCTCCTGCTAATCAGTAACTGCGCATTAGCTCATAAGAAACACCACGTATAACATACAATCGAGAGAGGCGGGCTAGTTGGTGGATAGTAGTAGAATGCATCTTGATACCGCGCAAAAAGACAGGGGACGAGGAAGAAATGAACAGGACAGAGCGCGGAATTTCTGAAGCCGCATTCTATCGGAGGTCACATCTTGGAGTTTTGCCAAATTGCCTTATGCTAATCAGTAACTGCGCATTAGCTCATAAGAAACACCACGTATAACATACAATAGAGCGAGGCGGGCTAGTTGGTGGATATTAGTAGAACGCATCTTGAAACCGTGCAAAAAAGACAGGGGACGAGGAAGAAATGAACAGGACAGAGCGCCGAATTTCTGTAGCCGCATTCTATCGGAGGACACATCTTGGATTTTTGCAAATTGCCTTCTGCTAATCAGTAACTGCGCATTAGCTCATAAGAAACACCACGTATAACATACAATAGAGAGAGGCGGGCTAGTTGGTTCATAGTAGTAGAATGCACCTTGAAACCGCGCAAAAAAGACAGGGGACGAGGAATAAATGAACAGGACAGAGCGCGGAATTTCTGTAGCCGCATTCTGTCGGAGGACACATCTTGGATTTTTGCCAAATTACCTTCTGCTAATCAGTAACTGCGCATTAGCTCATAAGAAACACCATGTATAACATACAATAGAGAGAGGCGGGCTAGTTGGTGGATAGTAGTACAGTGCATCTTCAAACCGCGCAAAAAAATAGAGGACGAGGAAGAAATGAACAGGACAGAGCGCGGAATTTCTGTAGCCGCATTCTATCGAAGGACACATCTTGGATTTTTGCCAAATTGCCTTCTGCTAATTATAAACTGCGCATTAGCTCATAAGCACACCACGAATACCATATAATAGAGAGAGGCTGGCTAGTGTGTGGCTAGTAGTCGAATGCATCTTGTAGCCGCGCAAAAAAGACAGGGGACGAGGAAGAAATGAACAGGACCGAGTGCGGAATATCTGTAGCTGCACTCTATAGGACGCATCTTGGATTTTTGCCAAATTGCCTTCTGGTAATCAGTAACTGCGCATTAGCTGATAAGCCACAACACGTATACCATACAATAGAGAGAGGCGAGCTATTTGGTGGCTTGTAGTCGAATACATCTTGTAACCGCGCAAGAAAGACAGTGGACGAGGAAGAAATGAACAGGACCGAGTGCGAAATATCTGTACCTGCATTCTATCGGAGGACACACCTTGGGTTTTCACCAAATTGCTTTCTGCAACTTAGTAACTGCGCATTAGCTCAAACGCCACACCACGTATACCGTACAATAGAGATAGGCGGGCTAGTTGTTGGCTAGTAATAGAATGCTTCTTGTAACCGCGCAAAAAATACAGGGGACGATGAATAAATGAACAGGACCGAGTGCGGAATATTTGTAGCTGCATTCTATCGAAGGACTCTTCTTGGATTTTTGCCAAATTGCCTTCTGCTAATCAGTAACGGCTCATTAGCTCATAAGCCACACCGCGAATACCATATAATAGAGAGAGGCGGGCTAGTTGGTGGCCAGTAGTCGAAAGCATCTTGTAACCGCGCAAAAAAGACAGGGGACGAGGAATAAATGTACAGGACGGAGTTCGGAACTTCTGTAACTGCATTCTATCGGAGGACACATCTTGAATTTTTGCAAATGGCCTTCTGCTACTTAGTAACTGCGCATTAGCTCATACGCCACACCACGTAGACCATACATTAGAGAGAGGCGGGCTAGTTGGTGTCTAGTAGTAGAATGCATCTTGAAACCACGCAAAAAAGACAGTAGACGAGGAAGAAATGAACAGAAAAAAGCGCGGTATTCCTGTAGCCGCATTCTATCGGACGACACATCATGGATTTTTGCAAATTGCCTTCTGCTGCTTAGTAATTGCGCGTTAGCTCATAAGCCACACCACGTATACCGTACAATAGAGAGAGGCGGGCTAGTTGGTGGCTAGTAGTAGAATGCATCTTGAAACCACGCAAAAAAGACAGTAGACGAGGAAGAAATGAACAGAAAAAAGCGCGGTATTCCTGTAGCCGCATTCTATCGGACGACACATCATGGATTTTTGCAAATTGCCTTCAGCTAATCAGTAACTGCGCATAAGTTCATAAGAAACACCACGTATACCGTACAATAGAGAGAGGCGGGCTAGTTGGTGGCTAGTAGTAGAATGCATGTTGCAACCGCGAAAAAAAGACGGGGGACGAGGAAGAAAAGAGGACAGGCGCGGAACTTCTGTAACTGTATTCTATCGGAGAACACATCTTGGATTTTTGAAAATTGCCTTCTGCTACTTAGATACTGCGCATTAGCTCATAAGAAACACCACGTATAACATACAATAGAGAGAGGCGGGCTAGTTGGTTCATAGTAGTAGAATGCACCTTGAAACCGCGCAAAAAAGACAGGGGACGAGGAATAAATGAACAGGACAGAGCGCGGAATTTCTGTAGCCGCATTCTATCGGAGGACACATCTTGGATTTTTGCCAAATTACCTTCTGCTAATCAGTAACTGCGCATTAGCTCATAAGAAACACCATGTATAACATAAAATAGAGAGAGGCGGGCTAGTTGGTGGATAGTAGTAGAATGCATCTTGAAACCGCGCAAAAAAGACAGGGGACGAGGAAGAAATGAACATGACAGAGCGCGGAATTTCTGTAGCTGCATTCTATCAGGGGACACTTCTTGGATTTTAACAAATTGCCTTCAGCTAATCAGTAACTGCGCATAAGTTCATAAGAAACACCACGTATAACATACAATAGAGAGAGGCGGGCTAGTTGGTGGATAGTATTAGAGTGCATCTTCAAACCGCGCAAAAAAATAGAGGACGAGGAAGAAATGAACAGGACAGAGCGCGGAATTTCTGTAGCCGCATTCCATCGAAGGACACATCTTGGATTTTTGCCAAATTGCCTTCTGCTAATCAGTAACTGCACATTAGCTCATAAGAAACACCACGTATAACATACAATAGAGAGAGGCGGGCTAGTTGGTAGATAGTAGTGGAATGCTTCTTGAAACCGCGCAAAAAAGGCAGGGGACGAGGAAGAAATGAAGAGGACAGAGCGCGGAATTTCTGTAGCCGCATTCTATTGAATGACACAACTTGGATTTTTGCCAAATTGCCTTCTGCTAATCAGTAACTGCGCATTAGCTCATAAGAAACACGACGTATAACATACAATAGAGAGAGGCGTGCTAGTTGGTGGATAGTAGTAGAATGCATCTTGAAACCGCGCGAAAAAGACAAGGGACGAGGAAGCAATGAAAAAGACACAGCGCAGAATTTCTGTAGCCGCATTCTATAGGAGGACACATCTTGGATTTTTGCAAATTGCCTTCTGCTACTTATTTACTGCGCATTAGCTCATAAGAAACACCACGTATACCATACTATAGAGAGAGCCGGACTAGTTGGTGGCTTGTACTAGAATGCATCTTGTAACCGCGCAAAAAAGACAGGGCACGAGGAAGAAATGAACAGGACAGAGCGCGGAATTTCTATAGCCGCATTCTATCGGAGGATACATCTTGGGTTTTTGCCAAATTGCTTTCTGCGACTTAGTAACTGCGCATTAGCTCATAAGCCACACCACGAATACCATACAATTGAGAGGCGGACTAGCTGGTGGCTAGTAGTAGATTGCATCTTGTAACCGCGCAAAAAAGACAAGGAATGAGGAAAAAATGAACAGGGCCTAGTGCAGAATATCTGTAGCTGCATTCCCTCGGAGGACACATCTTGGATATTTGCCAAATTGCCTTCCGCTACTTAGTAACTGCGCATTAGATCATACGCCACACCACGTATACCATACAATAGAGAGAGGCGGGCTAGTTGGTTCATAGTAGTAGAATGCACCTTGAAACCGCGCAAAAAAGACAGGGGACGAGGAATAAATGAACAGGACAGAGCGCGGAATTTCTGTAGCCGCATTCTATCGGAGGACACATCTTGGATTTTTGCCAAATTACCTTCTGCAAATCAGTAACTGCGCATTAGCTCATAAGAAACACCACGTATAACATACAATAGAGAGAGGCGGGCTAGTTGGTGGATAGTAGTAGAATGCATCTTGTAACCGCGCGAAAAAGACTGGGGACGAGGAAGAAATAAACATGACAGAGTGCGGAATTTCTGTAGCTGCATTCTATCGGAGGACACTTCTTGTATTTTAACAAATTGCCTTCTGCTAATCAGTAACTGCGCATTAGCTCATAAGAAACACCACGTATAACATACAATCGAGAGAGGCGGGCTAGTTGGTGGATAGTAGTAGAATGCATCTTGATACCGCGCAAAAAGACAGGGGACGAGGAAGAAATGAACAGGACAGAGCGCGGAATTTCTGTAGCCGCATTCTATCGGAGGTCACATCTTGGAGTTTTGCCAAATTGCCTTATGCTAATCAGTAACTGCGCATTAGCTCATAAGAAACACCACGTATAACATACAATAGAGAGAGGCGGGCTAGTTGGTGGATAGTAGTAGAACGCATCTTGAAACCGTGCAAAAAAGACAGGGGACGAGGAAGAAATGAACAGGACAGAGCGCGGAATTTCTGCAGCCGCATTCTATCGGAGGACACATCTTGGATTTTTGCAAATTGCCTTCTGCTAATCAGTAACTGCGCATTAGCTCATAAGAAACACCACGTATACCATACAATAGAGAGAGGCGGGCTAGTTGGTTCATAGTAGTAGAATGCACCTTGAAACCGCGCAAAAAAGACAGGGGACGAGGAATAAATGAACAGGACAGAGCGCGGAATTTCTGTAGCCGCATTCTATCGGAGGACACATCTTGGATTTTTGCCAAATTACCTTCTGCTAATCAGTAACTGCGCATTAGCTCATAAGAAACACCATGTATAACATACAATAGAGAGAGGCGGGCTAGTTGGTGGATAGTAGTAGAGTGCATCTTCAAACCGCGCAAAAAAATAGAGGACGAGGAAGAAATGAACAGGACAGAGCGCGGAATTTCTGTAGCCGCATTCTATCGAAGGACACATCTTGGATTTTTGCCAAATTGCCTTCTGCTAATTAGAAACTGCGCATTAGCTCATAAGCACACCACGAATACCATATAATAGAGAGAGGCTGGCTAGTGTGTGGCTAGTAGTCGAATGCATCTTGTAGCCGCGCAAAAAAGACAGGGGACGAGGAAGAAATGAACAGGACCGAGTGCGGAATATCTGTAGCTGCACTCTATAGGACGCATCTTGGATTTTTGCCAAATTGCCTTCTGGTAATCAGTAACTGCGCATTAGCTGATAAGCCACAACACGTATACCATACAATAGAGAGAGGCGAGCTATTTGGTGGCTTGTAGTCGAATACATCTTGTAACCGCGCAAGAAAGACAGTGGACGAGGAAGAAATGAACAGGACCGAGTGCGAAATATCTGTAGCGGCATTCTATCGGAGGACACACCTTGGGTTTTCACCAAATTGCTTTCTGCAACTTAGTAACTGCGCATTAGCTCAAACGCCACACCACGTATACCGTACAATAGAGATAGGCGGGCTAGTTGTTGGCTAGTAATAGAATGCTTCTTGTAACCGCGCAAAAAAGACTGGGGACGATGAATAAATGAACAGGACCGAGTGCGGAATATTTGTAGCTGCATTCTATCGAAGGACTCTTCTTGGATTTTTGCCAAATTGCCTTCTGCTAATCAGTAACGGCTCATTAGCTCATAAGCCACACCGCGAATACCATATAATAGAGAGAGGCGGGCTAGTTGGTGGCCAGTAGTCGAAAGCATCTTGTAACCGCGCAAAAAAGACAGGGGACGAGGAATAAATGAACAGGACGGAGTTCGGAACTTCTGTAACTGCATTCTATCGGAGGACACATCTTGAATTTTTGCAAATTGCCTTCTGCTACTTAGTAACTGCGCATTAGCTCATACGCCACACCACGTATACCATACATTAGAGAGAGGCGGGCTAGTTGGTGTCTAGTAGTAGAATGCATCTTGAAACCACGCAAAAAAGACAGTAGACGAGGAAGAAATGAACAGAAAAAAGCGCGGTATTCCTGTAGCCGCATTCTATCGGACGACACATCATGGATTTTTGCAAATTGCCTTCTGCTGCTTAGTAATTGCGCGTTAGCTCATAAGCCACACCACGTATACCGTACAATAGAGAGAGGCGGGCTAGTTGGTGGCTAGTAGTAGAATGCATGTTGCAACCGCGAAAAAAAGACGGGGGACGAGGAAGAAAAGAGGACAGGCGCGGAACTTCTGTAACTGTATTCTATCGGAGAACACATCTTGGATTTTTGAAAATTGCCTTCTGCTACTTAGATACTGCGCATTAGCTCATAAGAAACACCACGTATAACATACAATAGAGAGAGGCGGGCTAGTAGGTGGATAGTAGTAGAATGCATCTTGAAACCACGCTAAAAAGACAGGGGACGAGGAAGAAATGAACAGGTCAGAGCGCGGAATTTCTGTAACTGCATTGTATAGAAGGGCACATCTTGGATTTTTACAAATTGTCTTCTGCTACTTGATAACTGCGCATTAGCTCATAAGCCACACCACGTATACCATATAATGATGAGAAGCGGGTTAGTTGGTGGCTAGTAGTAGAATGCATCTTGTAACCGCGCAAAAAAGACTGGGGACGAGGAAGAAATAAACATGACAGAGTGCGGAATTTCTGTAGCTGCATTCTATGGGAGGACACTTTTTGTATTTTAACAAATTGCCTTCTGCTAATCAGTAACTGCGCATTAGCTCATAAGAAACACCACGTATACCATACAATCGAGAGAGGCGGGATAGTTGGTGGATAGTAGTAGAATGCATCTTGATACAGCGCAAAAAGACAGGGGACGAGGAAGAAATGAACAGGACAGAGCGCGGAATTTCTGTAGCCGCATTCTATCGGAGGTCACATCTTGGAGTTTTGCCAAATTGCCTTATGCTAATCAGTAACTGCGCATTAGCTCATAAGAAACACCACGTATAACATACAATAGAGAGAGGCGGGCTAGTTGGTGGATAGTAGTAGAATGCATCTTGAAACCGTGCAAAAAAGACAGGGGACGAGGAAGAAATGAACAGGACAGAGCGCGGAATTTCTGTAGCCGCATTCTATCGGAGGACACATCTTGGATTTTTGCAAATTGCCTTCTGCTAATCAGTAACTGCTCATTAGCTCATAAGAAACACCACGTATAACATACAATAGAGAGAGGCGGGCTAGTTGGTTCATAGTAGTAGAATGCACCTTGAAACCGCGCAAAAAAGACAGGGGACGAAGAATAAATGAACAGGACAGAGCGCGGATTTTCTGTAGCCGCATTCTATCGGAGGACACATCTTGGATTTTTGCCAAATTACCTTCTGCTAATCAGTAACTGCGCATTAGCTCATAAGAAACACCATGTATAACATAAAATAGAGAGAGGCGGGCTAGTTGGTGGATAGTAGTAGAATGCATCTTGAAACCGCGCAAAAAAGACAGGGGACGAGGAAGAAATGAACATGACAGAGCGCGGAATTTCTGTAGCTGCATTCTATCAGGGGACACTTCTTGGATTTTAACTAATTGCCTTCAGCTAATCAGTAACTGCGCATAAGTTCATAAGAAACACCACGTATAACATACAATAGAGAGAGGCGGGCTAGTTGGTAGATAGTAGTGGAATGCTTCTTGAAACCGCGCAAAAAAGGCAGGGGACGAGGAAGAAATGAAGAGGACAGAGCGCGGAATTTCTGTAGCCGCATTCTATTGAAGGACACAACTTGGACTTTTGCCAAATTGCCTTCTGCTACTTGATAACTGCGCATTAGCTCATAAGCCACACCACGTATACCATATAATGATGAGAAGCGGGTTAGTTGGTGGATAGTATTAGAGTGCATCTTCAAACCGCGCAAAAAAATAGAGGACGAGGAAGAAATGAACAGGACAGAGCGCGGAATTTCTGTAGCCGCATTCCATCGAAGGACACATCTTGGATTTTTGCAAAATTGCCTTCTGCTAATCAGTAACTGCGCATTAGCTCATAAGAAACACCACGTATAACATACAATAGAGAGAGGCGGGCTAGTTGGTAGATAGTAGTGGAATGCTTCTTGAAACCGCGCAAAAAAGGCAGGGGACGAGGAAGAAATGAAGAGGACAGAGCGCGGAATTTCTGTAGCCGCATTCTATTGAAGGACACAACTTGGATTTTTGCCAAATTGCCTTCTGCTAATCAGTAACTGCGCATTAGCTCATAAGAAACCCGACGTATAACATACAATAGAGAGAGGCGTGCTAGTTGGTGGATAGTAGTAGAATGCATCTTGAAACCGCGCAAAAAAGACAAGGGACGATGAAGCAATGAAAAGGACACAGCGCAGAATTTCTGTAGCCGCATTCTATAGGAGGACACATCTTGGATTTTTGCAAATTGCCTTCTGCTACTTATTTACTACGCATTAGCTCATAAGAAACACCACGTATACCATACTATAGAGAGAGCCGGACTGGTTGGTGGCTTGTACTAGAATGCATCTTGTAACCGCGCAAAAAAGACAGGGCACGAGGAAGAAATGAACAAGACAGAGCGCGGAATTTCTGTAGCCGCATTCTATCGGAGGATACATCTTGGGTTTTTGCCAAATTGCTTTCTGCTACTTAGTAACTGCGCATTAGCTCATAAGCCACACCACGAATACCATACAATTGAGAGGCGGACTAGCTGGTGGCTAGTAGTAGATTGCATCTTGTAACCGCGCAAAAAAGACAAGGAATGAGGAAAAAATGAACAGGGCCTAGTGCAGAATATCTGTAGCTGCATTCCCTCGGAGGACACATCTTGGATTTTTGCCAAATTGCCTTCCGCTACTTAGTAACTGCGCATTAGATCATACGCCACACCACGTATACCATACAATAGAGAGAGGCGGGCTAGTTGGTGGCGTGGAACCGGCGAGATGGCGGTGACCCTTACAAGCTTTCTACTGCTCACGCAGGTGTTTTCGGCGAACATTTTGGCGGCGGTCCTTCCTGACGGATTTCCGTTCGACGACGTATGCCCGGAATTGGTCGACAGTGGTTCTTCGTGTACGACTGCATTGTTTGAGAACTTCGAATTGCAACAGTGCCCAGCCAGCGACGAATTTGAACAGTTTGTGATTCCGAGCTGGCAACATTGCCAAGTGGGCGTCGACGCTGCCAAGTGTCGGCTACAAAAGCATCGGAGCAGCACTGTAACGATGGGGCGTGGAACCGGCGAGATGGCGGTGACCCTTACAAGCTTTCTACTGCTCACGCAGGTGTTTTCGGCGAACATTTTGGCGGCGGTCCTTCCTGACGGATTTCCGTTCGACGACGTATGCCCGGAATTGGTCGACAGTGGTTCTTCGTGTACGACTGCATTGTTTGAGAACTTCGAATTGCAACAGTGCCCAGCCAGCGACGAATTTGAACAGTTTGTGATTCCGAGCTGGCAACATTGCCAAGTGGGCGTCGACGCTGCCAAGTGTCGGCTACAAAAGCATCGGAGCAGCACTGTAACGATGGGGCGTGGAACCGGCGAGATGGCGGTGACCCTTACAAGCTTTCTACTGCTCACGCAGGTTGGTCTTTTTCACCCTTTGAAACCGTCGCGCTACATTTTGCCGGTTCCACCCCAAATGCTTTATCTTACTTTTTCCTGTAAGCCACGCGGTTTTGTGCTGTCAAATCGTCTGTATGTTAAGAGGCATTTTTCAGTTTTTCGTAGCCCAGCGTTTTATCTTCTAATCTTGTTGCTTTGTGGCGGGGATATTGAGAGTAACCCTGGCCCAGCAACAGCTGAACAATTTCGAGAGCTGTTGAATGGTCAAACCACAATTCTTTCCAAGTTATCGCAGCTTACCGCGGACGTAACTGACGTAAAAGCCCGGCTTGTTGTATTGGAAACTAAGTTAGGAAAAATTGACGCAATTGAAACAGCTCTAGCCAACGTTGAAGATCAACAACGAAAAGATCATGAAGTTCTGACAAGCATGATTGCAAAAATAGACGATTTGGAAAATCGTGGAAGGCGTAATAACTTGATTTTTTACGGCTTAACTGATTCTGATGACAGTGAGACGGCAGCCAAGTCTGAGGAGCTTATCATAAGTCAGTGCACTGAGAAGCTGGAATTGTCTTCCGTGTCTATTGAACGTGCTCATAGGCTGGGTAAATTCTCCCAAGGAAAAAATCGGCCTATCATTGTGCGCTTCAATTCCTTTAAAGACCGCCAGGCTGTGCTTGCAAATGCATTCAAGCTCAAGGGATCCAGTGTTGCTATATCTGAAGACTTTTCCCGTACTCTCCGTGATAGGAGAAAGAAATTATGGGATTATGCCAAGCAAAATGGCGAAAAAGGCGTGAAAGCAGTTCTGAAATATGATACGCTTCATTTGGGTAGTAGGCGTTTCCAATGGGACAGTGAAGCCGGCACCGTACGGGAACAATGACAAACCACTGTTCATTCTGCGATGTGCCCGGTCAGCATTTTGTCAATCAATTGCCGCAGTATAAAAAATAAAGTTGATGACTTTCACTTTCTTCTTCGTACCGTGCAACCGACCTTTGTTTTGGGAACAGAATCGTGGCTCGATCCTACCATCTCAAGCGCTGAAATATTTCCTGACACGTACGAGTGTTTTCGTCGCGACCGTTGTGCACGTGGCGGAGGAGTGTTTATTTTGGTCCATAAAAGTGTCCCGTGCGCTCAAATGGAATTCTCTGATAGTGAAACTGAATTGGTTGTTTGCAAAGTACGACTGCCGAACGGGAAAGCAATGGTTCTTGGGTCATTTTATAGGCCTCCTGGTCCTTCTGTAAAGCCGCTAGTTGGCTTATCTCATTTTCTTGAAACCATTAACACTGAATGCCTTGTTTTAGGGGGGGACTTTAACCTTCCAGACATTGACTGGTCAGCTAACGAACCAAGAGATATAGCTCGAGGGAATCTATACTCAACTTTTTTTGACATTTTAGATTCCAACACCTTTTGTCAGTATGTGCATGAGCCATCACGAACGGACGGAACTGGTCACGTACTCGACCTCTTGCTGTGTAACGTGCCTGATGTTGTATGCAATGTACAAGTGTTGCCTGGTTTGAGCGACCACAATATTATTCTAGCAGATTTATTAGTTCACTACGTGAAGGTTGCAAAACCACCTAGGCGAAAGATTTATGTCTACAGCAAGGCCAACTACGAGGCGATTAGCGCTGCTTTCGATTCGTTCTTTCCAACTTTTGATGAACTCGCGGATAACTTAAATATCGAACAGCTATGGAGTACATTCAAACAGAAATTGTTCGAATTACGTGAAGCTTTTGTTCCATTAAGCGTTATATCAAGTAAGAGAGCTCGAGATAAACCCTGGTTTAACACCGAGTTACGTGCCCTTGTTCGCAGACAGCGACGAATGTATCGAAGATACAAGTTGTCTAAATCGCCAGAGTGTTTGGCCTTGCTGAAAACAATAAAAAATGAATTCAGACAGAAGTCTCACATCGCTAAAGACTTGTATTTTTCGAATTTAGGAGAAAAACTTGTCAAATATACCAAAGAATTTTGGAGATATGTGAAGCGTAATGGTAAGGATGACAGCTCAGTACCTGCTCTGAAAAATGATGCGTTAATCATCCATGATGATGAGGCTAAAGTTGAAATGTTTAGCCGTTATTTTTCATCTGTGTTTTTGCCACCTAGTTCACGTTCTGTCTGTTTTGCATTACCTCTTGAAATAGATTGCATGCCGGAAGTTACTTTTTGTGTTGACGGTGTGCGTAAATTATTGAAGGATTTGAATCAGGCTAAGGCTTGTGGCCCTGATGACATTCCTGCCGCAATTTTAAGGAATTGTGCGGATACATTATGTCTGTATTTCACCCGGCTGTTCCAGAAGTCTCTTAATGAAACCGACTTGCCTGCTGATTGGAAGGTAGCGCGTGTCGTGCCCATACATAAGAGTGGTATGCGAAACTCCGTTCAGAACTACAGACCCGTTTCCTTAACCAGCATAACCTGTAAAATTATGGAGCATGTAATATATATTTGCGTTATGGCCCATCTCACCAAACACAATCTCTTATGCACTAGTCAACATGGTTTCAGGCGTGGATTTTCCTGCAATACGCAGCTGGTGGAGTTCGTTCATGATTTGGCATCGGCAATCGATAAGCAACAAATTGTGGACTGCGTTTTCTTGGATTTCCGCAAGGCATTTGATGTTGTCGCGCACAGTCTTCTTCTCTCCAAATTGAAAGCGTATAACCTGGATTGTAAAATAATTGCGTGGATTGCAGAATATCTGTCGTTACGAAGGCAGGCTGTTGTTCTGAACGGTATTTCTTCACAGTATGCACCAGTTACGTCGGGAGTTCCCCAAGGCTCAGTATTGGGACCACTTTTGTTTTTGCTGTATATTAATGATATTTCAGTTGGCATACAGTCTTCATTCAGGATGTTTGCCGATGATTGTGTTGTTTACAGAGTAGTAAATTCCACTTCTGATTCACAAATCCTGCAAACTGATTTAGATACTGTGGCAGACTGGTGTGTACGTTGGGACATGTCCTTAAATATAAACAAAACTGTTCACGTCACCTTCACAAGAAAACGTGCTAATCATCCGTATAGGTATAGAATTAATGATCTTACTCTCAACATAAGCAAGTCATTTAAATATCTAGGCGTCTTTTTTACATCGGACTTACGATGGAATAAGCACATTAATTATATTGCGAATAAGGCAGCGTCACGTTTGGGTTTTCTACGGCGGAATTTTAGCCATTTACCAAGTAACTTAAAAACACAGCTGTATTTCAGTTACGTACGCTCCATACTTGAATATGGATGTGTTTGCTGGGACCCACACACATCTGAGTGTGTAGGAAAATTAGAGAAAATTCAGAATAGGGCCGTTAGATTTGTTCTTGGTAATTATAATTGGCAAGTTAGTATGACGGAAAGCAAACGAAAACTTAACTGGCAAGAGTTGAAGGACCGTAGAAGGTACATCAGATTGAAATTTTTCCATGAGATTTATTATTCAAAAACTGGCATAAACCGCGAACAATATATCCAGGCACCTCATTATATATCAAAGCGACTAGACCACTGTTTGAAGGTCAGAGAATTTTCTTGCAAGGGTGACGTCTTGCGTTATTCTTTTTTTGTTAGAACTGTTCGGGACTGGAACAGTTTGCCATCGAGCATTGTATGTATTACATCTAACGAAGCATTTTTCCATGCACTGCAATAATTGCTTTATACCTATAAATGAAGTCTGTACCCCCCCTGCTGTAATGCCCTGCGGGTCGATGCAGGTAACTAATAAATAAATAAATAAATAGTAGTAGAATGCATCTTGTAACCGCGCAAAAAAGGCCGGGGACGAGGAAGAAATGAACAGGAGAGGCGCGGAATTTCTGTAACCGTCTTCTATCGGAGGACACACCTTGGATTTTTGCAAATTGCTTTCTGCTACTTAGTGACTGCGCATTAGCTCATAAGCCACACCGCCTGTACCGTACAATATAGAGAGGCGGGCTAGTTGGTGACTAGCAGTCGAATGCATATTGTAACCGCACAAAAAAGACAGAGGACGAGAAAGAAATGAACAGCACCGACTACGGAATATCTGTAACTGCATTCTATCGGAGGACTCATCTTGTATTTTTGCCAAATTGCCTTCTGCTACTTAGTAACAGCGCATTAGCTCATAAGAAACACCACGTATACCATACATTAGAGAGAGGCGGGCTAGTTCGTGGCTAGTAGTAAAATGCCTCTTGAAACCCCGCAAAAAAGACAGGGGATGAGGAAGAAATGAACAGGACAGGCGCGGAATTTCTGTAACCGTCTTCTATCGGAAGACACATCTTGGATTTTTGCAAATTGCTTTCTGCTACTTAGTGACTGCGCATTAGCTCATAAGCCACACAACGTAAACCATACAATAGAGAGAGGCGGGCTAGTTGGCGGCTTGTAGTAGAATGCATCTTGTACCCGCGCAAAAATACAGGGGACGAGGAAGAAATGAACAGGACCGAGTGCGGAATATCTGTATCTGCATTCTATCGGGGGACACATTTTGGATTTTTGCCAAACTGCATTCTCCTGATCAGAACTAGCGCATTAGCTCATAAGCCACACCACGAACACCATATAATAGAGAGAGGCGGGCTAGTTGGTGGCTAGTAGTCGAATGCATCTTGTAGCTGCGCAAGAAAGACAGGGGACGAGGAAGAAATCAACAGGACAGAGCGCGGAATTTCAGTAGCTGGATTCTATCGGAGGACACATCTTGGATTTTTACCAAATTGCCTTCCTCAACTTAGTAACTGCGCATTAGCTCAAACGCCACACCAAGTATACCACACAATAAAGAGAGGCGGGCTAGTTGTTGGCTAGTAGTAAAATGCATCTTGTAACTGCGCAAAAAAGACAGGGAACGAGGAAGAAATGAACAGGACCGAGTGCGGAATATCTGTAGCCGAATTCTATAGAAGGACACATCTTGAATTTTTTCCAAATTGCCTTCTGCTAATGAGTAACTGCGCATTAGCTTATAAGCCACACCACGAATACCATATAATAGAGAGAGGCGGGCTAGTTGGTGGCCAGTAGTCGAATGCCGCGCAAAAAAGACAGGAGACGAGGAAGAAATGAACAGTACCAAGTGCGGAACATCTCTAGGTGCATTCCATGGGAGGACACATCTTGGATTTTTGCCAAATGGCCTTCTGCTCCTTAGTAACTGCGCATTAGCTCATACGCTACACCACGTATACCATACAATAGAGAGGCGGGCTAGTTGGTGGCTAGTAGTAGAATGCATCTTGTAACCGCGCAAAAAAGACAGGGGATGAGGAAGAAACGAACAGGACATAGCATGGAATTTCTGTAGCCGCATTCTATAGAAGAGCAGATCTTGAATTTTTGCCAAATTGCTTTCTCCTACTTAGTAACTGCGCATTACCTCATAAGCCACACCACGTAAACCATACAATAGAGGAGGCGGGCTAGTTGGTGGCTTGTAGTAGATTGCATCTTGTAACCGCGCAAAAAAGACAGGGAACGAGGAAGAAATTAACAAGACCGAGTGCGGAATATCTGTAGCTGCATTCCATTGGAGGACACATCTTTGATTTTTTCCATATTGCCTTCTGCTAATCAGAAATTGCGCATTAGCTCATAAGCCAACCACGAATACCATATAATAGAGAGAGACGGGCTAGCTGGTGGCTAGTTGTAGAATGCATCTTGTAACCGCGGAAAAAAGACACGGAATGAGGAAGAAATGAACAGGACCGAGTGCAGAATATCTCTAGCTGCATTCTCTCGGAGGACACATCTTGGATTGTAGACACATTGCCTTCCGCTGCTTAGTAACTGCGCATTAGCTCTTAAGAAACACCACGTATACCACAAAATAGAGAGAGGCGGGCTAGTTGGTGGCTGGTAGTAGAACGCATCTTGAAACCGCGCAAAAAAGAAAGGGGACGAGTAAGAAATGAACAGGACAGGCCCGTAATTTCTGTAACCGTCTTCTATCAAAGGACACATCTTGGAATTTTGCAAATTGCTTTCTGCTACTTAGTGACTGCGCATTAGCTCATAAGCCACAACACGTATACCATATAATCAAGAGAGGCGGGCTAGTTGGTGGCTTGTAGTAGAATGAATCTTTTAACCGAGCAAAAAAGACTGGGGACGAGGAAGAAATAAACATGACAGAGCGCAGAATTTCTGTAGCTGCATTCTATCGGAGGACACTTGTATTTTAACAAATTGCCTTCTGCTAATCAGTAACTGCGCATTAGCTCATAAGAAACACCACGTATAACATACAATAGAGAGAGGCGGGCTAGTTGGTGGATAGTAGTAGAATGCATCTTGATACCGCGCAGAAAGACAGGGGACGAGGAAGAAATGAACAGGACAGAGCGCGGAATTTCTGTAGCCGCATTCTATCGGAGGTCACATCTTGGAGTTTTGCCAAATTGCCTTATGCTAATCAGTAACTGCGCATTAGCTCATAAGAAACACCACGTATAACATACAATAGAGAGGCGGGCTAGTTGGTGGATAGTAGTAGAATGCATCTTGAAACCGTGCAAAAAAGACAGGGGACGAGGAAGAAATGAACAGGACAGAGCGCGGAATTTCTGTAGCCGCATTCTATCGGAGGACACATCTTGGATTTTTGCAAATTGCCTTCTGCTAATCAGTAACTGCGCATTAGCTCATAAGAAACACCACGTATAACATACAATAGAGAGAGGCGGGCTAGTTGGTTCATAGTAGTAGAATGCACCTTGAAACCGCGCAAAAAAGACAGGGGACGAGGAATAAATGAACAGGACAGAGCGCGGAATTTCTGTAGCCGCATTCTATCGGAGGACACATCTTGGATTTTTGCCAAATTACCTTCTGCTAATCAGTAACTGCGCATTAGCTCATAAGAAACACCATGTATAACATACAATAGAGAGAGGCGGGCTAGTTGGTGGATAGTAGTAGAGTGCATCTTCAAACCGCGCAAAAAAATAGAGGACGAGGAAGAAATGAACAGGACAGAGCGCGGAATTTCTGTAGCCGCATTCTATCGAAGGACACATCTTGGATTTTTGCCAAATTGCCTTCTGCTAATTAGAAACTGCGCATTAGCTCATAAGCACACCACGAATACCATATAATAGAGAGAGGCTGGCTAGTGTGTGGCTAGTAGTCGAATGCATCTTGTAGCCGCGCAAAAAAGACAGGGGACGAGGAAGAAATGAACAGGACCGAGTGCGGAATATCTGTAGCTGCACTCTATAGGACGCATCTTGGATTTTTGCCAAATTGCCTTCTGGTAATCAGTAACTGCGCATTAGCTGATAAGCCACAACACGTATACCATACAATAGAGAGAGGCGAGCTATTTGGTGGCTTGTAGTCGAATACATCTTGTAACCGCGCAAGAAAGACAGTGGACGAGGAAGAAATGAACAGGACCGAGTGCGAAATATCTGTAGCGGCATTCTATCGGAGGACACACCTTGGGTTTTCACCAAATTGCTTTCTGCAACTTAGTAACTGCGCATTAGCTCAAACGCCACACCACGTATACCGTACAATAGAGATAGGCGGTCTAGTTGTTGGCTAGTAATAGATTGCTTCTTGTAACCGCGCAAAAAAGACTGGGGACGATGAATAAATGAACAGGACCGAGTGCGGAATATTTGTAGCTCCATTCTATCGAAGGACTCTTCTTGGATTTTTGCCAAATTGCCTTCTGCTAATCAGTAACGGCTCATTAGCTCATAAGCCACACCGCGAATACCATATTATAGAGAGAGGCGGGCTAGTTGGTGGCCAGTAGTCGAAAGCATCTTGTAACCGCGCAAAAAAGACAGGGGACGAGGAATAAATGAACAGGACGGAGTTCGGAACTTCTGTAACTGCATTCTATCGGAGGACACATCTTGAATTTTTGCAAATGGCCTTCTGCTACTTAGTAACTGCGCATTAGCTCACACGCCACACCACGTAGACCATACATTAGAGAGAGGCGGGCTAGTTGGTGTCTAGTAGTAGAATGCATCTTGAAACCACGCAAGAAAGACAGTAGACGAGGAAGAAATGAACAGAAAAAAGCGCGGTATTCCTGTAGCCGCATTCTATCGGACGACACATCATGGATTTTTGCAAATTGCCTTCTGCTGCTTAGTAATTGCGCGTTAGCTCATAAGCCACACCACGTATACCGTACAATAGAGAGAGGCGGGCTAGTTGGTGGCTAGTAGTAGAATGCATGTTGCAACCGCGAAAAAAAGACGGGGGACGAGGAAGAAAAGAGGAGAGGCGCGGAACTTCTGTAACTGTATTCTATCGGAGAACACATCTTGGATTTTTGAAAATTGCCTTCTGCTACTTAGATACTGCGCATTAGCTCATAAGCCACACCACGTATACCATATAATGATGAGAAGCGGGTTAGTTGGTGGCTAGTAGTAGAATGCATCTTGTAACCGCGCAAAAAAGACTGGGGACGAGGAAGAAATAAACATGACAGAGTGCGGAATTTCTGTAGCTGCATTCTATGGGAGGACACTTCTTGTATTTTAACAAATTGCCTTCTGCTAATCAGTAACTGCGCATTAGCTCATAAGAAACACCACGTATAACATACAATCGAGAGAGGCGGGATAGTTGGTGGATAGTAGTAGAATGCATCTTGATACCGCGCAAAAAGACAGGGACGAGGAAGAAATGAACAGGACAGAGCGCGGAATTTCTGTAGCCGCATTCTATCGGAGGTCACATCTTGGAGTTTTGCCAAATTGCCTTATGCTAATCAGTAACTGCGCATTAGCTCATAAGAAACACCACGTTTAACATACAATAGAGAGAGGCGGGCTAGTTGGTGGATAGTAGTAGAATGCATCTTGAAACCGTGCAAAAAAGACAGGGGACGAGGAAGAAATGAACAGGACAGAGCGCGGAATTTCTGTAGCCGCATTCTATCGGAGGACACATCTTGGATTTTTGCAAATTGCCTTCTGCTAATCAGTAACTGCTCATTAGCTCATAAGAAACACCACGTATAACATACAATAGAGAGAGGCGGGCTAGTTGGTTCATAGTAGTAGAATGCACCTTGAAACCGCGCAAAAAAGACAGGGGACGAGGAATAAATGAACAGGACAGAGCGCGGAATTTCTGTAGCCGCATTCTATCGGAGGACACATCTTGGATTTTTGCCAAATTACCTTCTGCTAATCAGTAACTGCGCATTAGCTCATAAGAAACACCATGTATAACATAAAATAGAGAGAGGCGGGCTAGTTGGTGGATAGTAGTAGAATGCATCTTGAAACCGCGCAAAAAAGACAGGGGACGAGGAAGAAATGAACATGACAGAGCGCGGAATTTCTGTAGCTGCATTCTATCAGGGGACACTTCTTGGATTTTAACAAATTGCCTTCAGCTAATCAGTAACTGCGCATAAGTTCATAAGAAACACCACGTATAACATACAATAGAGAGAGGCGGGCTAGTTGGTGGATAGTATTAGAGTGCATCTTCAAACCGCGCAAAAATATAGAGGACGAGGAAGAAATGAACAGGACAGAGCGCGGAATTTCTGTAGCCGCATTCCATCGAAGGACACATCTTGGATTTTTGCCAAATTGCCTTCTGCTAATCAGTAACTGCGCATTAGCTCATAAGAAACACCACGTATAACATACAATAGAGAGAGGCGGGCTAGTTGGTAGATAGTAGTGGAATGCTTCTTGAAACCGCGCAAAAAAGGCAGGGGACGAGGAAGAAATGAAGAGGACAGAGCGCGGAATTTCTGTAGCCGCATTCTATTGAATGACACAACTTGGATTTTTGCCAAATTGCCTTCTGCTAATCAGTAACTGCGCATTAGCTCATAAGAAACACGACGTATAACATACAATAGAGAGAGGCGTGCTAGTTGGTGGATAGTAGTAGAATGCATCTTGAAACCGCGCAAAAAAGACAAGGGACGAGGAAGCAATGAAAAGGACACAGCGCAGAATTTCTGTAGCCGCATTCTATAGGAGGACACATCTTGGATTTTTGCAAATTGCCTTCTGCTACTTATTTACTGCGCATTAGCTCATAAGAAACACCACGTATACCATACTATAGAGAGAGCCGGACTAGTTGGTGGCTTGTACTAGAATGCATCTTGTAACCGCGCAAAAAAGACAGGGCACGAGGAAGAAATGAACAGGACAGAGCGCGGAATTTCTGTAGCCGCATTCTATCGGAGGATACATCTTGGGTTTTTGCCAAATTGCTTTCTGCTACTTAGTAACTGCGCATTAGCTCATAAGCCAGACCACGAATACCATACAATTGAGAGGCGGACTAGCTGGTGGCTAGTAGTAGATTGCATCTTGTAACCGCGCAAAAAAAGACAAGGAATGAGGAAAAAATGAACAGGGCCTAGTGCAGAATATCTGTAGCTGCATTCCCTCGGAGGACACATCTTGGATTTTTGCCAAATTGCCTTCCGCTACTTAGTAACTGCGCATTAGATCATACGCCACACCACGTATACCATACAATAGAGAGAGGCGGGCTAGTTGGTTCATAGTAGTAGAATGCACCTTGAAACCGCGCAAAAAAGACAGGGGACGAGGAATAAATGAACAGGACAGAGCGCGGAATTTCTGTAGCCGCATTCTATCGGAGGACACATCTTGGATTTTTGCCAAATTACCTTCTGCTAATCAGTAACTGCGCATTAGCTCATAAGAAACACCACGTATAACATACAATAGAGAGAGGCGGGCTAGTTGGTGGATAGTAGTAGAATGCATCTTGTAACCGCGCGAAAAAGACTGGGGACGAGGAAGAAATAAACATGACAGAGTGCGGAATTTCTGTAGCTGCATTCTATCGGAGGACACTTCTTGTATTTTAACAAATTGCCTTCTGCTAATCAGTAACTGCGCATTAGCTCATAAGAAACACCACGTATAACATACAATCGAGAGAGGCGGGCTAGTTGGTGGATAGTAGTAGAACGCATCTTGAAACCGTGCAAAAAAGACAGGGGACGAGGAAGAAATGAACAGGACAGAGCGCGGAATTTCTGTAGCCGCATTCTATCGGAGGTCACATCTTGGAGTTTTGCCAAATTGCCTTATGATAATCAGTAACTGCGCATTAGCTCATAAGAAACACCACGTATAACATACAATAGAGAGAGGCGGGCTAGTTGGTGGATAGTAGTAGAACGCATCTTGAAACCGTGCAAAAAAGACAGGGGACGAGGAAGAAATGAACAGGACAGAGCACGGAATTTCTGTAGCCGCATTCTATCGGAGGACACATCTTGGATTTTTGCAAATTGCCTTCTGCTAATCAGTAACTGCGCATTAGCTCATAAGAAACACCACGTATACCATACAATAGAGAGAGGCGGGCTAGTTGGTTCCTAGTAGTAGAATGCACCTTGAAACCGCGCAAAAAAGACAGGGGACGAGGAATAAATGAACAGGACAGAGCGCGGAATTTCTGTAGCCGCATTCTATCGGAGGACACATCTTGGATTTTTGCCAAATTACCTTCTGCTAATCAGTAACTGCGCATTAGCTCATAAGAAACACCATGTATAACATACAATAGAGAGAGGCGGGCTAGTTGGTGGATAGTAGTAGAGTGCATCTTCAAACCGCGCAAAAAAATAGAGGACGAGGAAGAAATGAACAGGACAGAGCGCGGAATTTCTGTAGCCGCATTCTATCGAAGGACACATCTTGGATTTTTGCCAAATTGCCTTCTGCTAATTAGAAACTGCGCATTAGCTCATAAGCACACCACGAATACCATATAATAGAGAGAGGCTGGCTAGTGTGTGGCTAGTAGTCGAATGCATCTTGTAGCCGCGCAAAAAAGACAGGGGACGAGGAAGAAATGAACAGGACCGAGTGCGGAATATCTGTAGCTGCACTCTATAGGACGCATCTTGGATTTTTGCCAAATTGCCTTCTGGTAATCAGTAACTGCGCATTAGCTGATAAGCCACAACACTATACCATACAATAGAGAGAGGCGAGCTATTTGGTGGCTTGTAGTCGAATACATCTTGTAACCGCGCAAGAAAGACAGTGGACGAGGAAGAAATGAACAGGACCGAGTGCGAAATATCTGTAGCGGCATTCTATCGGAGGACACACCTTGGGGTTTCACCAAATTGCTTTCTGCAACTTAGTAACTGCGCATTAGCTCAAACGCCACACCACGTATACCGTACAATAGAGATAGGCGGGCTAGTTGTTGGCTAGTAATAGAATGCTTCTTGTAACCGCGCAAAAAAGACTGGGGACGATGAATAAATGAACAGGACCGAGTGCGGAATATTTGTAGCTGCATTCTATCGAAGGACTCTTCTTGGAGTTTTGCCAAATTGCCTTCTGCTAATCAGTAACGGCTCATTAGCTCATAAGCCACACCGCGAATACCATATAATAGAGAGAGGCGGGCTAGTTGGTGGCCAGTAGTCGAAAGCATCTTGTAACCGCGCAAAAAAGACAGGGGACGAGGAAGAAATGAACAGAAAAAAGCGCGGTATTCCTGTAGCCGCATTCTATCGGACGACACATCATGAATTTTTGCAAATTGCCTTCTGCGGATTAGTAATTGCGCGTTAGCTCATAAGCCACACCACGTATACCATACAATAGAAAGGCGGGCTAGTTGGTGGCTAGTAGTAGAATGCATCTTGTAACCGCGCAAAAAAGACAGGGGATGAGGAAGAAACGAACAGGACAGAGCATGGAATTTCTGTAGCCGCATTCTATAGAAGAGCAGATCTTGAATTTTTGCCAAATTGCTTTCTCCTACTTAGTAACTGCGCATTACCTCATAAGCCACACCACGTAAACCATACAATAGAGGAGGCGGGCTAGTTGGTGGCTTGTAGTAGATTGCATCTTGTAACCGCGCAAAAAAGACAGGGAACGAGGAAGAAATTAACAAGACCGAGTGCGGAATATCTGTAGCTGCATTCCATTGGAGGACACATCTTTGATTTTTTCCATATTGCCTTCTGCTAATCAGAAATTGCGCATTAGCTCATAAGCCAACCACGAATACCATATAATAGAGAGAGACGGGCTAGCTGGTGGCTAGTTGTAGAATGCATCTTGTAACCGCGGAAAAAAGACATGGAATGAGGAAGAAATGAACAGGACCGAGTGCAGAATATCTCTAGCTGCATTCTCTCGGAGGACACATCTTGGATTGTAGACACATTGCCTTCCGCTGCTTAGTAACTGCGCATTAGCTCTTAAGAAACACCACGTATACCACAAAATAGAGAGAGGCGGGCTAGTTGGTGGCTGGTAGTAGAACGCATCTTGAAACCGCGCAAAAAAGAAAGGGGACGAGTAAGAAATGAACAGGACAGGCCCGTAATTTCTGTAACCGTCTTCTATCAAAGGACACATCTTGGAATTTTGCAAATTGCTTTCTGCTACTTAGTGACTGCGCATTAGCTCATAAGCCACAACACGTATACCATATAATCAAGAGAGGCGGGCTAGTTGGTGGCTTGTAGTAGAATGAATCTTTTAACCGAGCAAAAAAGACTGGGGACGAGGAAGAAATAAACATGACAGAGCGCAGAATTTCTGTAGCTGCATTCTATCGGAGGACACTTGTATTTTAACAAATTGCCTTCTGCTAATCAGTAACTGCGCATTAGCTCATAAGAAACACCACGTATAACATACAATAGAGAGAGGCGGGCTAGTTGGTGGATAGTAGTAGAATGCATCTTGATACCGCGCAGAAAGACAGGGGACGAGGAAGAAATGAACAGGACAGAGCGCGGAATTTCTGTAGCCGCATTCTATCGGAGGTCACATCTTGGAGTTTTGCCAAATTGCCTTATGCTAATCAGTAACTGCGCATTAGCTCATAAGAAACACCACGTATAACATACAATAGAGAGGCGGGCTAGTTGGTGGATAGTAGTAGAATGCATCTTGAAACCGTGCAAAAAAGACAGGGGACGAGGAAGAAATGAACAGGACAGAGCGCGGAATTTCTGTAGCCGCATTCTATCGGAGGACACATCTTGGATTTTTGCAAATTGCCTTCTGCTAATCAGTAACTGCGCATTAGCTCATAAGAAACACCACGTATAACATACAATAGAGAGAGGCGGGCTAGTTGGTTCATAGTAGTAGAATGCACCTTGAAACCGCGCAAAAAAGACAGGGGACGAGGAATAAATGAACAGGACAGAGCGCGGAATTTCTGTAGCCGCATTCTATCGGAGGACACATCTTGGATTTTTGCCAAATTACCTTCTGCTAATCAGTAACTGCGCATTAGCTCATAAGAAACACCATGTATAACATACAATAGAGAGAGGCGGGCTAGTTGGTGGATAGTAGTAGAGTGCATCTTCAAACCGCGCAAAAAAATAGAGGACGAGGAAGAAATGAACAGGACAGAGCGCGGAATTTCTGTAGCCGCATTCTATCGAAGGACACATCTTGGATTTTTGCCAAATTGCCTTCTGCTAATTAGAAACTGCGCATTAGCTCATAAGCACACCACGAATACCATATAATAGAGAGAGGCTGGCTAGTGTGTGGCTAGTAGTCGAATGCATCTTGTAGCCGCGCAAAAAAGACAGGGGACGAGGAAGAAATGAACAGGACCGAGTGCGGAATATCTGTAGCTGCACTCTATAGGACGCATCTTGGATTTTTGCCAAATTGCCTTCTGGTAATCAGTAACTGCGCATTAGCTGATAAGCCACAACACGTATACCATACAATAGAGAGAGGCGAGCTATTTGGTGGCTTGTAGTCGAATACATCTTGTAACCGCGCAAGAAAGACAGTGGACGAGGAAGAAATGAACAGGACCGAGTGCGAAATATCTGTAGCGGCATTCTATCGGAGGACACACCTTGGGTTTTCACCAAATTGCTTTCTGCAACTTAGTAACTGCGCATTAGCTCAAACGCCACACCACGTATACCGTACAATAGAGATAGGCGGTCTAGTTGTTGGCTAGTAATAGATTGCTTCTTGTAACCGCGCAAAAAAGACTGGGGACGATGAATAAATGAACAGGACCGAGTGCGGAATATTTGTAGCTCCATTCTATCGAAGGACTCTTCTTGGATTTTTGCCAAATTGCCTTCTGCTAATCAGTAACGGCTCATTAGCTCATAAGCCACACCGCGAATACCATATAATAGAGAGAGGCGGGCTAGTTGGTGGCCAGTAGTCGAAAGCATCTTGTAACCGCGCAAAAAAGACAGGGGCCGAGGAATAAATGAACAGGACGGAGTTCGGAACTTCTGTAACTGCATTCTATCGGAGGACACATCTTGAATTTTTGCAAATGGCCTTCTGCTACTTAGTAACTGCGCATTAGCTCATACGCCACACCACGTAGACCATACATTAGAGAGAGGCGGGCTAGTTGGTGTCTAGTAGTAGAATGCATCTTGAAACCACGCAAGAAAGACAGTAGACGAGGAAGAAATGAACAGAAAAAAGCGCGGTATTCCTGTAGCCGCATTCTATCGGAGGACACATCTTGGATTTTTGCCAAATTACCTTCTGCAAATCAGTAACTGCGCATTAGCTCATAAGAAACACCACGTATAACATACAATAGAGAGAGGCGGGTTAGTTGGTGGCTAGTAGTAGAATGCATCTTGTAACCGCGCAAAAAAGACTGGGGACGAGGAAGAAATAAACATGACAGAGTGCGGAATTTCTGTAGCTGCATTCTATGGGAGGACACTTCTTGTATTTTAACAAATTGCCTTCTGCTAATCAGTAACTGCGCATTAGCTCATAAGAAACACCACGTATAACATACAATCGAGAGAGGCGGGATAGTTGGTGGATAGTAGTAGAATGCATCTTGTTACCGCGCAAAAAGACAGGGACGAGGAAGAAATGAACAGGACAGAGCGCGGAATTTCTGTAGCCGCATTCTATCGGAGGTCACATCTTGGAGTTTTGCCAAATTGCCTTATGCTAATCAGTAACTGCGCATTAGCTCATAAGAAACACCACGTTTAACATACAATAGAGAGAGGCGGGCTAGTTGGTGGATAGTAGTAGAATGCATCTTGAAACCGTGCAAAAAAGACAGGGGACGAGGAAGAAATGAACAGGACAGAGCGCGGAATTTCTGTAGCCGCATTCTATCGGAGGACACATCTTGGATTTTTGCAAATTGCCTTCTGCTAATCAGTAACTGCTCATTAGCTCATAAGAAACACCACGTATAACATACAATAGAGAGAGGCGGGCTAGTTGGTTCATAGTAGTAGAATGCACCTTGAAACCGCGCAAAAAAGACAGGGGACGAGGAATAAATGAACAGGACAGAGCGCGGAATTTCTGTAGCCGCATTCTATCGGAGGACACATCTTGGATTTTTGCCAAATTACCTTCTGCTAATCAGTAACTGCGCATTAGCTCATAAGAAACACCATGTATAACATAAAATAGAGAGAGGCGGGCTAGTTGGTGGATAGTAGTAGAATGCATCTTGAAACCGCGCAAAAAAGACAGGGGACGAGGAAGAAATGAACATGACAGAGCGCGGAATTTCTGTAGCTGCATTCTATCAGGGGACACTTCTTGGATTTTAACAAATTGCCTTCAGCTAATCAGTAACTGCGCATAAGTTCATAAGAAACACCACGTATAACATACAATAGAGAGAGGCGGGCTAGTTGGTGGATAGTATTAGAGTGCATCTTCAAACCGCGCAAAAAAATAGAGGACGAGGAAGAAATGAACAGGACAGAGCGCGGAATTTCTGTAGCCGTATTCCATCGAAGGACACATCTTGGATTTTTGCCAAATTGCCTTCTGCTAATCAGTAACTGCGCATTAGCTCATAAGAAACACCACGTATAACATACAATAGAGAGAGGCGGGCTAGTTGGTAGATAGTAGTGGAATGCTTCTTGAAACCGCGCAAAAAAGGCAGGGGACGAGGAAGAAATGAAGAGGACAGAGCGCGGAATTTCTGTAGCCGCATTCTATTGAATGACACAACTTGGATTTTTGCCAAATTGCCTTCTGCTAATCAGTAACTGCGCATTAGCTCATAAGAAACACGACGTATAACATACAATAGAGAGAGGCGTGCTAGTTGGTGGATAGTAGTAGAATGCATCTTGAAACCGCGCAAAAAAGACAAGGGACGAGGAAGCAATGAAAAGGACACAGCGCAGAATTTCTGTAGCCGCATTCTATAGGAGGACACATCTTGGATTTTTGCAAATTGCCTTCTGCTACTTATTTACTGCGCATTAGCTCATAAGAAACACCACGTATACCATACTATAGAGAGAGCCGGACTAGTTGGTGGCTTGTACTAGAATGCATCTTGTAACCGCGCAAAAAAGACAGGGCACGAGGAAGAAATGAACAGGACAGAGCGCGGAATTTCTGTAGCCGCATTCTATCGGAGGATACATCTTGGGTTTTTGCCAAATTGCTTTCTGCTACTTAGTAACTGCGCATTAGCTCATAAGCCAGACCACGAATACCATACAATTGAGAGGCGGACTAGCTGGTGGCTAGTAGTAGATTGCATCTTGTAACCGCGCAAAAAAGACAAGGAATGAGGAAAAAATGAACAGGGCCTAGTGCAGAATATCTGTAGCTGCATTCCCTCGGAGGACACATCTTGGATTTTTGCCAAATTGCCTTCCGCTACTTAGTAACTGCGCATTAGATCATACGCCACACCACGTATACCATACAATAGAGAGAGGCGGGCTAGTTGGTTCATAGTAGTAGAATGCACCTTGAAACCGCGCAAAAAAGACAGGGGACGAGGAATAAATGAACAGGACAGAGCGCGGAATTTCTGTAGCCGCATTCTATCGGAGGACACATCTTGGATTTTTGCCAAATTACCTTCTGCTAATCAGTAACTGCGCATTAGCTCATAAGAAACACCACGTATAACATACAATAGATAGAGGCGGGCTAGTTGGTGGATAGTAGTAGAATGCATCTTGTAACCGCGCGAAAAAGACTGGGGACGAGGAAGAAATAAACATGACAGAGTGCGGAATTTCTGTAGCTGCATTCTATCGGAGGACACTTCTTGTATTTTAACAAATTGCCTTCTGCTAATCAGTAACTGCGCATTAGCTCATAAGAAACACCACGTATAACATACAATCGAGAGAGGCGGGCTAGTTGGTGGATAGTAGTAGAACGCATCTTGAAACCGTGCAAAAAAGACAGGGGACGAGGAAGAAATGAACAGGACAGAGCGCGGAATTTCTGTAGCCGCATTCTATCGGAGGTCACATCTTGGAGTTTTGCCAAATTGCCTTATGCTAATCAGTAACTGCGCATTAGCTCATAAGAAACACCACGTATAACATACAATAGAGAGAGGCGGGCTAGTTGGTGGATAGTAGTAGAACGCATCTTGAAACCGTGCAAAAAAGACAGGGGACGAGGAAGAAATGAACAGGACAGAGCACGGAATTTCTGTAGCCGCATTCTATCGGAGGACACATCTTGGATTTTTGCAAATTGCCTTCTGCTAATCAGTAACTGCGCATTAGCTCATAAGAAACACCACGTATACCATACAATAGAGAGAGGCGGGCTAGTTGGTTCCTAGTAGTAGAATGCACCTTGAAACCGCGCAAAAAAGACAGGGGACGAGGAATAAATGAACAGGACAGAGCGCGGAATTTCTGTAGCCGCATTCTATCGGAGGACACATCTTGGATTTTTGCCAAATTACCTTCTGCTAATCAGTAACTGCGCATTAGCTCATAAGAAACACCATGTATAACATACAATAGAGAGAGGCGGGCTAGTTGGTGGATAGTAGTAGAGTGCATCTTCAAACCGCGCAAAAAAATAGAGGACGAGGAAGAAATGAACAGGACAGAGCGCGGAATTTCTGTAGCCGCATTCTATCGAAGGACACATCTTGGATTTTTGCCAAATTGCCTTCTGCTAATTAGAAACTGCGCATTAGCTCATAAGCACACCACGAATACCATATAATAGAGAGAGGCTGGCTAGTGTGTGGCTAGTAGTCGAATGCATCTTGTAGCCGCGCAAAAAAGACAGGGGACGAGGAAGAAATGAACAGGACCGAGTGCGGAATATCTGTAGCTGCACTCTATAGGACGCATCTTGGATTTTTGCCAAATTGCCTTCTGGTAATCAGTAACTGCGCATTAGCTGATAAGCCACAACACTATACCATACAATAGAGAGAGGCGAGCTATTTGGTGGCTTGTAGTCGAATACATCTTGTAACCGCGCAAGAAAGACAGTGGACGAGGGCGCGGCGAAAGCCTTGGGCGCACAACGCTGACTATGCGTCCGATTCTTCTTGTACAGGTTTTGTTCCTGCCAACTGCCAGCCTCCTTGTTGCGCCTTCAGCCAAGCCGTTTACAACAGTGACATCAAGCCATATCGACGATGCAGTTTCGTGCCTCTTTCCGAAAACGGATGATGCAGTGTTTTCAAGTCACGGGTTCCTGACGTCACCAGCTTCAACTGCTATAAAGACAGCACCGCACGATGGACTTACCAGTGGGCGCGGCGAAAGCCTTGGGCGCACAACGCTGACTATGCGTCCGATTCTTCTTGTACAGGTTTTGTTCCTGCCAACTGCCAGCCTCCTTGTTGCGCCTTCAGCCAAGCCGTTTACAACAGTGACATCAAGCCATATCGACGATGCAGTTTCGTGCCTCTTTCCGAAAACGGATGATGCAGTGTTTTCAAGTCACGGGTTCCTGACGTCACCAGCTTCAACTGCTATAAAGACAGCACCGCACGATGGACTTACCAGTGGGCGCGGCGAAAGCCTTGGGCGCACAACGCTGACTATGCGTCCGATTCTTCTTGTACAGGTTTTGTTCCTGCCAACTGCCAGCCTCCTTGTTGCGCCTTCAGCCAAGCCGTTTACAACAGTGACATCAAGCCATATCGACGATGCAGTTTCGTGCCTCTTTCCGAAAACGGATGATGCAGTGTTTTCAAGTCACGGGTTCCTGACGTCACCAGCTTCAACTGCTATAAAGACAGCACCGCACGATGGACTTACCAGTGGGCGCGGCGAAAGCCTTGGGCGCACAACGCTGACTATGCGTCCGATTCTTCTTGTACAGGTTAGTTACAACAGCACAATACGCAGTGATGATCGTTTTCTTGTTGTACTGCCGCGCCCACATCTGTGTTTGAGTATTGCCTATGAGTGTTTAAATTCGTGTAAGCTTCTCGTTTGTGGGGACATTGAAGAAAATCCGGGACCGACTGTTGATGAAATGTTCGAGTCTATATTGAGTGGCCAGCAAGCAATTAGAGCTGACATCGCTTCATTGAAAGAACGCCTTGAATCCACGGAGACAGCAATACACTGTTTCGAACAGCGTTTAATCAGCTTGGAATGCAGTATGACCGAGGTTCGAGCAAAGACCCGTGAAAATGAAGAAACACATGCAGTTGCAACCGCAGCGCATGACCTACTTAAACTTCACCATGAAAAACTGGTTGATTTGGAAAACCGCAGCCGCCGTTCAAATTTGATTGTTTTTGGGATTACCGAAGATCCTAATGAAACGGAAACAACGCTACGGGAGAAGGTTATTGAAGACGTCTTCAAGGATAAGGTGGGGGTAGATTGTGTTTCAGTAGCGAGAATTCACAGACTCGGGAAGAGACCCACAGGAAGGCCCGTCATCGCGTTTTTCCAGGATTACACTGAAAAACAAGCCCTCATGAAGAATGCTCACAAACTGAAAGGATCAGGAATATCCTTGCAAAATGATTACTGCGCAGACACGCTGCGCAAGCGCCGACTACTTTGGAACAGCGCGAAAGAAGAAAAAGATAGCGGCAGAAAGGTCTGGCTTGTTCATGATAAGATTCGCGTTGGCGGCGACTTATATATTTGGGACGACGTACACAACACACGGAAACTAGTTGCAAAAAGGGATGACACAGAAATGAGACTAGAGCAGGCAGAATAGCAATCACGGTCTTTCCAGTTTCGGCTGCTTTCACTAAATGCCCAAAGCATTGTCAATAAAATAGACAGACTGCAAGATCTTTTATTAGTATACGATCCTCATATATGCGTTATTTCTGAAACCTGGTTGCATGACGGGGTGCAGGATGATGAAATAATTTCGCCAGGTTACCAACTGTTTAGAAGAGATAGATTCTCCCGAGGTGGTGGCGTCGCAGTTATAGCAAAAAATAGTGTTGATATACGAGAACTAGTTCAGATTGATAACCACGAAAGCTTGTTTTTGAATGTCTCTGTCTGGGGTTTTTCATTCATACTATGTTCTGTGTACCGCGCACCAAATGCTGATGATCACTTTATGCAGAAATTATATGATCACCTTTTGAAATTCAGAGGAAAAAACTTAATTATAACTGGTGATTTTAATCTTCCTCAAATAAAATGGAATAACTGGAGCTATGGGCACAGTCCTTCCTGTGATATACTCATTGATATGATGCTAACTTTTAGTCTTGAACAGGTTATTACTGTTTCTACCAGAGGAGACAATATTCTAGACCTCTTATTCCTCAGTGAAATTTTCCATGAAGGAACCGCTGAAATTGATGCAGGCATTTCAGACCACAAATTAATTTCTTTTTCATCAACAATCAACGTGAATAGAAGAAAACAACGTGAACGATTTAAGGTTAGGGACTATGCTAAAGCAGATGATACATCAATTATCGATTACTTAGACCTATACCTAAATGTTGTCCATGATGATGTCGAGCTTTCATGGCAAAAGTTCAGGGACATAGCCTCTTATTGCATTAACAGATTCATTCCACTGAGAAGTGTCAAGAAACCTCCATCAAACCCGTGGATAAACAGAGATATTATCCAAACTAAGCGAAAGCTAAAGCGAATGAAGAAACATAGCAGGCAGAGTTTGTCTTCCAAAAAATTGAAAACTGAATTACTAACAAAAGTGAAAGCAGCCCGAGATAAGTTTTTCAGTCATGATCTTGTTGATTTTATTTCACATGCCCCACAGAAGTTTTGGCGTTTTTTAGGTCAATCTAAACAGGCAATTCATAAAATTAAGGTTAATGATGAAATAATTGAAGACGCTTCCAGTATTGCCGAACACTTCAATGAATATTTTTGGAGTGTGTTTTCTGACCTGGATGAATTTGAACATCATAACAATGATAGGTCTTTTGTACATGACATTGTGATTTCCAGGCAAGGTGTTTTGGATATGCTCTTAAAAATTGATGTCAGGAAATCTGCCGGGCCGGATAATATACCAAATGCTTTTTTACGAAGGTATGCGGAACAGATATGCGTTTTTTTAACTGACTTTTTCAAATTATCATTACAATTAGGAGAAATACCATCTGACTGGCGTACCGCAAGAGTTGTTCCAATTCATAAAAAGGGTGACCATCTTACAGTATCGAATTATCGTCCCATTTCTATAACGACCACTTGCAGCAAATTATTAGAGCACATTGTCGCAGGCTTTATTCGTCAGTTTTTGACAGACCATAATGTCCTCTCTCCATTTCAACATGGGTTTCGAAAGAGACTGTCGACAACAACTCAACTTGTGTCAGTTGTTCATGAAATCTCTCAGGTGCTTGACACGTCCGGGCAAGTCGATATGCTCTTTTTTGATTTTAGTAAAGCATTCGATAAGGTTCCCCATGGAAAATTACTCCACAAACTAGAGCGCATTGGTCTTCCTACAAATATTATAACATGGATCCAGGCCTACCTCCGCCATAGACAGCAATTTGTTGAAATAAACAAATGTACTTCCAATATCCGTCAGGTAACTTCTGGTGTACCGCAAGGCAGCGTATTAGGACCACTTTTATTTTTGATCTATATTAATGATATAGTCGACGTAATTCCTGATGATGTCCATGTTAATTTATTTGCGGATGACTGTGTCATTTTTAGAAAAATTGTTTCCAGGAACGACAGCAATTACTTACAGGAATCAGTTAATGCTATCCGTGATTGGTGTGAACTTTGGTGCATGGAAATCAATGTAAACAAAACAGTTTTGCTGCGAGTCACACGGAAAAAAGAACCTAGTGTATTTTCTTATGTACTTAACAACACAATAATATCTGAGGTTGAAAAATACAAGTATTTGGGTCTCACATTCAACAGTAAACTCTCTTGGTCAAACCATATTTCCATTACATGTTCAGCAGCATTGCGCAAATTGTGGTTCTTGAAAAGGAAACTTAGAAATGCACCTGCAAATACCAAAATGTTAGCATACAACACATTTGTCCGTTCCAAACTGGAGTATGCAGCAGTTGTATGGGATCCTCATACTAAAAAGAATATAATGAATTTAGAGCGTGTTCAAAGGAAGGCTATCAGATTTATCTTTAGTAAATATAAAAGAGAGGATTCTCCGTCTTTAATAATGCTTGCAAATAAAATCAGTACGCTGGAAAACAGGCGGAAGATAAGTCGTCTCCAATTTTTACATAACATTATAAATGGAAAAAGCGCACTTCAGCAGCCTCATTACGTAAAACCTCTAAGTTCACGCCAGACAAGACACAGACATAACCTTTCACTTACGCCAATATTTTCTAAAACAAAATCCCATATGAATAGTTTCTTTCCGCGTACTATACATGAATGGAATTCTATACCTGTCGATGTATTGCAGTCACAAAACTTTGCAGAAGAGCTGGAAAAACATCTTTCTTCCATAAACTAACTGAAACAAAACCAGTGTTCACAATCTGTTATGTTTTCCTAACTCCTTCACTTTGTGATGCCTTTTTTCCCCCCAGAAACAGTTCTGTTGTTCTGAGTAAAAATTGCCCGCCTGTTTGTTATTTCACATGTGCCACTCTTCATGTTTTGTTCGTTATTGTGCTGGTGCCAGAGCGTATTCATTGAGTAACACTGCTACACCCAGCATTATTTTTCGTTACTGTTTATTGTTGTTTTGCACTGTCACACTTTTTACTGTACTGCCTCTCCTGCTAGGGCCAGTTTATTGGCCTGCAGTATCAATAAATAAATAAATAAATGAACAGGACCGAGTGCGAAATATCTGTAGCGGCATTCTATCGGAGGACACACCTTGGGGTTTCACCAAATTGCTTTCTGCAACTTAGTAACTGCGCATTAGCTCAAACGCCACACCACGTATACCGTACAATAGAGATAGGCGGGCTAGTTGTTGGCTAGTAATAGAATGCTTCTTGTAACCGCGCAAAAAAGACTGGGGACGATGAATAAATGAACAGGACCGAGTGCGGAATATTTGTAGCTGCATTCTATCGAAGGACTCTTCTTGGAGTTTTGCCAAATTGCCTTCTGCTAATCAGTAACGGCTCATTAGCTCATAAGCCACACCGCGAATACCATATAATAGAGAGAGGCGGGCTAGTTGGTGGCCAGTAGTCGAAAGCATCTTGTAACCGCGCAAAAAAGACAGGGGACGAGGAAGAAATGAACAGAAAAAAGCGCGGTATTCCTGTAGCCGCATTCTATCGGACGACACATCATGAATTTTTGCAAATTGCCTTCTGCTGATTAGTAATTGCGCGTTAGCTCATAAGCCACACCACGTATACCGTACAATAGAGAGAGGCGGGCTAGTTGGTGGCTAGTAGTAGAATGCATGTTGCAACCGCGAAAAAAAGACGGGGGACGAGGAAGAAAAGAGGACAGGCGCGGAACTTCTGTAACTGTATTCTATCGGAGAACACATCTTGGATTTTTGAAAATTGCCTTCTGCTACTTAGATACTGCGCATTAGCTCATAAGAAACACCACGTATAACATACAATAGAGAGAGGCGGGCTAGTAGGTGGATAGTAGTAGAATGCATCTTGAAACCACGCTAAAAAGACAGGGGACGAGGAAGAAATGAACAGGTCAGAGCGCGGAATTTCTGTAACTGCATTGTATAGAAGGGCACATCTTGGATTTTTACAAATTGCCTTCTGCTACTTGATAACTGCGCATTAGCTCATAAGCCACACCACGTATACCATATAATGATGAGAAGCGGGTTAGTTGGTGGCTAGTAGTAGAATGCATCTTGTAACCGCGCAAAAAAGACTGGGGACGAGGAAGAAATAAACATGACAGAGTGCGGAATTTCTGTAGCTGCATTCTATGGGAGGACACTTCTTGTATTTTAACAAATTGCCTTCTGCTAATCAGTAACTGCGCATTAGCTCATAAGAAACACCACGTATAACATACAATCGAGAGAGGCGGGATAGTTGGTGGATAGTAGTAGAATGCATCTTGATACCGCGCAAAAAGACAGGGGACGAGGAAGAAATGAACAGGACAGAGCGCGGAATTTCTGTAGCCGCATTCTATCGGAGGTCACATCTTGGAGTTTTGCCAAATTGCCTTATGCTAATCAGTAACTGCGCATTAGCTCATAAGAAACACCACGTATAACATACAATAGAGAGAGGCGGGCTAGTTGGTGGATAGTAGTAGAATGCATCTTGAAACCATGCAAAAAAGACAGGGGACGAGGAAGAAATGAACAGGACAGAGCGCGGAATTTCTGTAGCCGCATTCTATCGGAGGACACATCTTGGATTTTTGCAAATTGCCTTCTGCTAATCAGTAACTGCTCATTAGCTCATAAGAAACACCACGTATAACATACAATAGAGAGAGGCGGGCTAGTTGGTTCATAGTAGTAGAATGCACCTTGAAACCGCGCAAAAAAGACAGGGGACGAGGAATAAATGAACAGGACAGAGCGCGGAATTTCTGTAGCCGCATTCTATCGGAGGACACATCTTGGATTTTTGCCAAATTACCTTCTGCTAATCAGTAACTGCGCATTAGCTCATAAGAAACACCATGTATAACATAAAATAGAGAGAGGCGGGCTAGTTGGTGGATAGTAGTAGAATGCATCTTGAAACCGCGCAAAAAAGACAGGGGACGAGGAAGAAATGAACATGACAAAGCGCGGAATTTCTGTAGCTGCATTCTATCAGGGGACACTTCTTGGATTTTAACAAATTGCCTTCAGCTAATCAGTAACTGCGCATAAGTTCATAAGAAACACCACGTATAACATACAATAGAGAGAGGCGGGCTAGTTGGTGGATAGTATTAGAGTGCATCTTCAAACCGCGCAAAAAAATAGAGGACGAGGAAGAAATGAACAGGACAGAGCGCGGAATTTCTGTAGCCGCATTCCATCGAAGGACACATCTTGGATTTTTGCCAAATTGCCTTCTGCTAATCAGTAACTGCGCATTAGCTCATAAGAAACACCACGTATAACATACAATAGAGAGAGGCGGGCTAGTTGGTAGATAGTAGTGGAATGCTTCTTGAAACCGCGCAAAAAAGGCAGGGGACGAGGAAGAAATGAAGAGGACAGAGCGCGGAATTTCTGTAGCCGCATTCTATTGAAGGACACAACTTGGATTTTTGCCAAATTGCCTTCTGCTAATCAGTAACTGCGCATTAGCTCATAAGAAACACGACGTATAACATACAATAGAGAGAGGCGTGCTAGTTGGTGGATAGTAGTAGAATGCATCTTGAAACCGCGCAAAAAAGACAAGGGACGAGGAAGCAATGAAAAGGACACAGCGTAGAATTTCTGTAGCCGCATTCTATAGGAGGACACATCTTGGATTTTTGCAAATTGCCTTCTGCTACTTATTTACTACGCATTAGCTCATAAGAAACACCACGTACACCATACTATAGAGAGAGCCGGACTAGTTGGTGGCTTGTACTAGAATGCATCTTGTAACCGCGCAAAAAAGACAGGGCACGAGGAAGAAATGAACAGGACAGAGCGCGGAATTTCTGTAGCCGCATTCTATCGGAGGATACATCTTGGGTTTTTGCCAAATTGCTTTCTGCTACTTAGTAACTGCGCATTAGCTCATAAGCCACACCACGAATACCATACAATTGAGAGGCGGAATAGCTGGTGGCTAGTAGTAGATTGCATCTTGTAACCGCGCAAAAAAGACAAGGAATGAGGAAAAAATGAACAGGGCCTAGTGCAGAATATCTGTAGCTGCATTCCCTCGGAGGACACATCTTGGATTTTTGCCAAATTGCCTTCCGCTACTTAGTAACTGCGCATTAGATCATACGCCACACCACGTATACCATACAATAGAGAGAGGCGGGCTAGTTCGTGGCTAGTAGTAAAATGCCTCTTGAAACCCCGCAAAAAAGACAGGGGATGAGGAAGAAATGAACAGGACAGGCGCGGAATTTCTGTAACCGTCTTCTATCGGAAGACACATCTTGGATTTTTGCAAATTGCTTTCTGCTACTTAGTGACTGCGCATTAGCTCATAAGCCACACAACGTAAACCATACAATAGAGAGCGGCGGGCTAGTTGGCGGCTTGTAGTAGAATGCATCTTGTACCCGCGCAAAAATACAGGGGACGAGGAAGAAATGAACAGGACCGAGTGCGGAATATCTGTATCTGCATTCTATCGGGGGACACATTTTGGATTTTTGCCAAACTGCATTCTCCTAATCAGAACTTGCGCATTAGCTCTAAGCCACACCACGAACACCATATAATAGAGAGAGGCGGGCTAGTTGGTGGCTAGTAGTCGAATGCATCTTGTAGCCGCGCAAAAAAGACAGGGGACGAGGAAGAAATCAACAGGACAGAGCGCGGAATTTCAGTAGCTGGATTCTATCGGAGGACACATCTTGGATTTTTACCAAATTGCCTTCCTCAACTTAGTAACTGCGCATTAGCTCAAACGCCACACCAAGTATACCACACAATAGAGAGAGGCGGGCTAGTTGTTGGCTAGTAGTAAAATGCATCTTGTAACTGCGCAAAAAAGACAGGGAACGAGGAAGAAATGAACAGGACCGAGTGCGGAATATCTGTAGCCGAATTCTATAGAAGGAAACATCTTGAATTTTTTCCAAATTGCCTTCTGCTAATGAGTAACTGCGCATTAGCTTATAAGCCACACCACGAATACCATATAATAGAGAGAGGCGGGCTAGTTGGTGGCCAGTAGTCGAATGCCGCGCAAAAAAGACAGGAGACGAGGAAGAAATGAACAGTACCAAGTGCGGAACATCTCTAGGTGCATTCCATGGGAGGACACATCTTGGATTTTTGCCAAATGGCCTTCTGCTCCTTATTAACTGCGCATTAGCTCATACGCTACACCACGTATACCATACAATAGAGAGGCGGGCTAGTTGGTGGCTAGTAGTAGAATGCATCTTGTAACCGCGCAAAAAAGACAGGGGATGAGGAAGAAACGAACAGGACAGAGCATGGAATTTCTGTAGCCGCATTCTATAGAAGAGCAGATCTTGAATTTTTGCCAAATTGCTTTCTCCTACTTAGTAACTGCGCATTACCTCATAAGCCACACCACGTAAACCATACAATAGAGGAGGCGGGCTAGTTGGTGGCTTGTAGTAGATTGCATCTTGCAACCGCGCAAAAAAGACAGGGAACGAGGAAGAAATTAACAAGACCGAGTGCGGAATATCTGTAGCTGCATTCCATTGGAGGACACATCTTGGATTTTTGCCATATTGCCTTCTGCTAATCAGAAATTGCGCATTAGCTCATAAGCCAACCACGAATACCATATAATAGAGAGAGACGGGCTAGCTGGTGGCTAGTTGTAGAATGCATCTTGTAACCGCGGAAAAAAGACACGGAATGAGGAAGAAATGAACAGGACCGAGTGCAGAATATCTCTAGCTGCATTCTCTCGGAGGACACATCTTGGATTGTAGACACATTGCCTTCCGCTGCTTAGTAACTGCGCATTAGTTCTTAAGAAACACCACGTATACCATAAAATAGAGAGAGGCGGGCTAGTTGGTGGCTGGTAGTAGAACGCATCTTGAAACCGCGCAAAAAATACAGGGGACGAGTAAGAAATGAACAGGACAGGCCCGTAATTTCTGTAACCGTCTTCTATCAAAGGACACATCTTGGAATTTTGCAAATTGCTTTCTGCTACTTAGTGACTGCGCATTAGCTCATAAGCCACAACACGTATACCATATAATCAAGAGAGGCGGGCTAGTTGGTGGCTTGTAGTAGAATGAATCTTTTAACCGCGCAAAAAAGACTGGGGACGAGGAAGAAATAAACATGACAGAGCGCAGAATTTCTGTAGCTGCATTCTATCGGAGGGCACTTGTATTTTAACAAATTGCCTTCTGCTAATCATTAACTGCGCATTAGCTCATAAGAAACACCACGTATAACATACAATAGAGAGAGGCGGGCTAGTTGGTGGATAGTAGTAGAATGCATCTTGATACCGCGCAGAAAGACAGGGGACGAGGAAGAAATGAACAGGACAGAGCGCGGAATTTCTGTAGCCGCATTCTATCGGAGGTCACATCTTGGAGTTTTGCCAAATTGCCTTATGCTAATCAGTAACTGCGCATTAGCTCATAAGAAACACCACGTATAACATACAATAGAGAGGCGGGCTAGTTGGTGGATAGTAGTAGAATGCATCTTGAAACCGTGCAAAAAAGACAGGGGACGAGGAAGAAATGAACAGGACAGAGCGCGGAATTTCTGTAGCCGCATTCTATCGGAGGACACATCTTGGATTTTTGCAAATTGCCTTCTGCTAATCAGTAACTGCGCATTAGCTCATAAGAAACACCACGTATAACATACAATAGAGAGAGGCGGGCTAGTTGGTGGCTAGTAGTAGAATGCATCTTGTAACCGCGCAAAAAAGGCAGGGGACGAGGAAGAAATGAACGGTACCAAGTGCGGAGCATCTCTAGGTGCATTCCATGGGAGGACATTTTCTTGGATTTTTGCCAAATTGCCTTCTGCTGCTTATTAACTGCGCATTAGCTCATAAGCCACACCACGTATACCATACAATAGAGAGAGGCGGGCTAGTTGGTGGCTAGTAGTCGAATGCATCTTGTAACCGCGCAAAAAAGACAGGGGACAAGGAAGAAATGAACAGGACCGAGTGCGGAATATCTGTAGCTGCATTCTATCAGGGGAAACATTTTGGATTTTTGCAAAATTGCCTTCTGCTCCTTAGTAACTGCGCATTAGCTCATACGCTACACCACGTATACCATACAATAGAGAGAGGCGGGCTAGTTGGTGGCTAGTAGTAGAATGCATCTTGTAACCGCGCAAAAAAGACAGGGGATGAGGAAGAAACGAACAGGTCAGAGCATGGAATTTCTGTAGCCGCATTCTATAGAAGGACAGATCTTGAGTTTTTGCCAAATTGCTTTCTCCTACTTAGTAACTGCGCATTACCTCATAAGCCACACCACGTAAACCATACAATAGAGGAGCCGGGCTAGTTGGTGGCTTGTAGTAGAATGCATCTTGTAACCGCGCAAAAAAAAGGGGACGAGGAAGAAATTAACAAGACCGAGTGCGGAATATCTGTAGCTGCATTCTATTGGAGGACACATCTTGGATTTTTGCCAAATTGCCTTCTGCTAATCAGAAATTGCGCATTAGCTCATAAGCCAACCAGGAATACCATATAATAGAGAGAGACGGGCTAGCTGGTGGCTAGTAGTAGAATGCATCTTTTAACCGCGGAAAAAAGACACGGAATGAGGAATAAATGAAAAGGACCGAGTGCAGAATATCTGTAGCTGCATTCTCTCGGAGGACACATCTTGGATTGTAGACACATTGCCTTCCGCTGCTTAGTAACTGCGCATTAGCTCTTAAGAAACACCACGTATACCATAAAATAGAGAGAGGCGGGCTAGTTGGTGGCTGGTAGTAGAACGCATCTTGAAATCGCGCAAAAAAGACAGGGGACGAGTAAGAAATGAACAGGACAGGCCCGTAATTTCTGTAACCGTCTTCTATCAAAGGACACATCTTGGATTTTTGCAAATTGCTTTCTGCTACTTAGTGACTGCGCATTAGCTCATAAGCCACACCACGTATACCATATAATCAAGAGAGGCGGGCTAGTTGGTGGCTTGTAGTAGAATGCATCTTGTAACCGCGCAAAAAAGACTGGGGACGAGGAAGAAATAAACATAACAGAGCGCGGAATTTCTGTAGCTGCATTCTATCGGAGGACACTTCTTGTATTTTAACAAATTGCCTTCTGCTAATCAGTAACTGCGCATTAGCTCATAAGAAACACCACGTATAACATACAATAGAGAGAGGCGGGCTAGTTGGTGGATAGTAGTAGAATGCATATTGATACCGCGCAAAAAGACAGGGGACGAGGAAGAAATGAACAGGACAGAGCGCGGAATTTCTGTAGCCGCATTCTATCGGAGGTCACATCTTGGAGTTTTGCCAAATTGCCTTATGCTAATCTGTAACTGCGCATTAGCTCATAAGAAACACCACGTATACCATACAATAGAGAGAGGCGGGCTAGTTGGTGGATAGTAGTAAAATGCATCTTGAAACCGTGCAAAAAAGACAGGGGACGAGGAAGAAATGAACAGGACAGAGCGCGGAATTTCTGTAGCCGCATTCTATCGGAGGACACATCTTGGATTTTTGCAAATTGCCTTCAGCTAATCAGTAACTGCGCATTAGTTCATAAGAAACACCACGTATAACATACAATAGAGAGAGGCGGGCTAGTTGGTGGATAGTAGTAGAGTGCATCTTCAAACCGCGCAAAAAAATAGAGGACGAGGAAGAAATGAACAGGACAGAGCGCGGAATTTCTGTAGCCGCATTCTATCGAAGGACACATCTTGGATTTTTGCTAAATTGCCTTCCGCTACTTAGTAACTGCGCATTAGCTCATACGCCACACCACGTATACCATACAATAGAGAGAGGCGGGCTTGTTGGTGGCTAGTAGTAGAATGCATCTTGTAACCGCGCAAAAAAGGCAGGGGACGAGGAAGAAATGAACAGGACAGGCGCGGAATTTCTGTAACCGTCTTCTATCGGAGGACACATCTTGGATTTTTGCAAATTGCTTTCTGCTACTTAGTGACTGCGCATTAGCTCATAAGCCACACAACGTAAACCATACAATAGAGAGAGGCGGGCTAGTTGGCGGCTTGTAGTAGAATGCATCTTGTAACCGCGCAAAAAAGACAGGGGACGAGGAAGAAATGAACAGGACCGAGTGCGGAATATCTATATCGGCATTCTATCGGGGGACACATTTTGGATTTTTGCCAAACTGCATTCTCCTAATCAGAACTTGCGCATTAGCTCATAAGCCACACCACGAACACCATATAATAGAGAGAGACGGGCTAGCTGGTGGCTAGTAGTAGAATGCATCTTGTAACCGCGGAAAAAAGACACGGAATGAGGAAGAAATGAACAGGACCGAGTGCAGAATATCTGTAGCTGCATTATCTTGGAGGACACATCTTGGATTTTTGCCAAATTGCCTTCCGCTGCTTAGTAACTGCGCATTAGCTCATAAGAAACACCACGTATACCATACAATAGAGAGAGGCGGGCTAGTTGGTGGCTAGTAGTCGAATGCCTCTTGTAGCCGCGCAAAAAAGACAGGGGGCGAGAAAGAAATGCAGGACAGAGCGCGGAATTTCTGTAGCCGCATTCTATCGGAGGTCACATCTTGGAGTTTTGCCAAATTGCCTTATGCTAATCTGTAACTGCGCATTAGCTCATAAGAAACACCACGTATACCATACAATAGAGAGAGGCGGGCTAGTTGGTGGATAGTAGTAAAATGCATCTTGAAACCGTGCAAAAAAGACAGGGGACGAGGAAGAAATGAACAGGACAGAGCGCGGAATTTCTGTAGCCGCATTCTATCGGAGGACACATCTTGGATTTTTGCAAATTGCCTTCAGCTAATCAGTAACTGCGCATTAGTTCATAAGAAACACCACGTATAACATACAATAGAGAGAGGCGGGCTAGTTGGTGGATAGTAGTAGAGTGCATCTTCAAACCTCGCAAAAAAATAGAGGACGAGGAAGAAATGAACAGGACAGAGCGCGGAATTTCTGTAGCCGCATTCTATCGAAGGACACATCTTGGATTTTTGCCAAATTGCCTTCTGCTAATCAGTAACTGCGCATTAGCTCATAAGAAACACCACGTATAACATACATAAGAGAGAGGCGGGCTAGTTGGTGGATAGTAGTGGAATGCTTCTTGAAACCGCGCAAAAAAGGCAGGGGACGAGGAAGAAATGAAGAGGACACAGCGGGGAATTTCTGTAGCCGCATTCTATTGAAGGACACAAATTGGATTTTTGCCAAATTGCCTTCTGCTAATCAGTAACTGCGCATTAGCTCATAAGAAACACCACGTATACCATACTATAGAGAGAGCCGGACTAGTTGGTGGCTTGTACTAGAATGCATCTTGTAACCGCGCAAAAAAGACAGGGCACGAGGAAGAAATGAACAGGACAGAGCGCGGAATTTCTGTAGCCGCATTCTATCGGAGGATACATCTTGGGTTTTTGCCAAATTGCTTTCTGCTACTTAGTAACTGCGCATTAGCTCATAAGCCACACCACGAATACCATACAATAGAGAGGCGGACTAGCTGGTGGCTAGTGGTAGATTGCATCTTGTAACCGCGCAAAAAAGACACGGAATGAGAAAAAAATGAACAGGGCCGAGTGCAGAATATCTGTAGCTGGATTCTATCGGAGGACACATCTTGGATTTTTACCAAATTGCCTTCCTCAACTTAGTAACTGCGCATTAGCTCAAACGCCACACCACGTTTACCACACAATAGAGAGAGGTGGGCTAGTTGTTGGCTAGTAGTAAAATGCCTCTTGAAACCCCGCAAAAAAGACAGGGGATGAGGAAGAAATGAACAGGACAGGCGCGGAATTTCTGTAACCGTCTTCTATCGGAGGACACATCTTGGATTTTTGCAAATTGTTTTCTGCTACTTAGTGACTGCGCATTAGCTCATAAGCCACACAACGTAAACCATACAATAGGGAGAGGCGGGCTAGTTGGCGGCTTGTAGTAGAATGCATCTTGTAACTGCGCAAAAAAGACAGGGAACGAGGAAGAAATGAACAGGACCGAGTGCGGAATATCTGTAGCCGAATTCTCTAGGAGGACACATCTTGAATTTTTCCCAAATTGCCTTCTGCTAATGAGTAACTGCGCATTAGCTTATAAGCCACACCACGAGTACCATATAATAGAGAGAGGCGGGCTAGTTGGTGGCCAGTAGTCGAATGCATCTTGTAACCGCTCAAAAAAGACAGGGGACAAGGAAGAAATGAACAGGACCGAGTGCGGAATATCTGTAGCTGCATTCTATCAGAGGACACATTTTGGATTTTTGCAAAATTGCCTTCTGCTCCTTAGTAACTGCGCATTCGCTCATACGCTACACCACGTATACCATACAATAGAGAGAGGCGGGCTAGTTGGTGGCTAGTAGTAGAATGCATCTTGTAACCGCGCAAAAAAGACAGGGGATGATGAAGAAACGAACAGGACAGAGCATGGAATTTCTGTAGCCGTATTCTATAGGAGGACACATCTTGAATTTTTTCCAAATTGCCTTCTGCTAATGAGTAACTGCGCATTAGCTTATAAGCCACACCACGATAACCATATAATAGAGAGAGGCGGGCTAGTTGGTGGCCAGTAGTCGAATGCCGCGCAAAAAAGACAGGAGACGAGGAAGAAATGAACAGTACCAAGTGCGGAACATCTCTAGGTGCATTCCATGGGAGGACACATCTTGGATTTTTGCCAAATTGCCTTCTGCTACTTATTAACTGCGCATTAGCTCATAAGCCACACCACGTATACCATACAATAGAGAGAGACGGGCTAGTTGGTGGCTAGTAGTCGAATGCATCTTGTAACCGCTCAAAAAAGACAGGGGACAAGGAAGAAATGAACAGGACCGAGTGCGGAATATCTGTAGCTGCATTCTATCAGAGGACACATTTTGGATTTTTGCAAAATTGCCTTCTGCTCCTTAGTAACTGCGCATTCGCTCATACGCTACACCACGTATACCATACAATAGAGAGAGGCGGGCTAGTTGGTGGCTAGTAGTAGAATGCATCTTGTAACCGCGCAAAAAAGACAGGGGATGATGAAGAAACGAACAGGACAGAGCATGGAATTTCTGTAGCCGTATTCTATAGGAGGACACATCTTGAATTTTTTCCAAATTGCCTTCTGCTAATGAGTAACTGCGCATTAGCTTATAAGCCACACCACGATAACCATATAATAGAGAGAGGCGGGCTAGTTGGTGGCCAGTAGTCGAATGCCGCGCAAAAAAGACAGGAGACGAGGAAGAAATGAACAGTACCAAGTGCGGAACATCTCTAGGTGCATTCCATGGGAGGACACATCTTGGATTTTTGCCAAATTGCCTTCTGCTACTTATTAACTGCGCATTAGCTCATAAGCCACACCACGTATACCATACAATAGAGAGAGACGGGCTAGTTGGTGGCTAGTAGTCGAATGCATCTTGTAACCGCTCAAAAAAGACAGGGGACAAGGAAGAAATGAACAGGACCGAGTGCGGAATATCTGTAGCTGCATTCTATCAGAGGACACATTTTGGATTTTTGCAAAATTGCCTTCTGCTCCTTAGTAACTGCGCATTCGCTCATACGCTACACCACGTATACCATACAATAGAGGAGGCGGGCTAGTTGGTGGCTTGTAGTAGAATGCATCTTGTAACCGCGCAAAAAAGACAGGGGACGAGGAAGAAATTAACAAGACCGAGTGCGGAATATCTGTAGCTGCATTCTATTGGAGGACACATCTTGGATTTTTGCCAAATTGCCTTCTGCTAATCAGAAATTGCGCATTAGCTCATAAGCCAACCACGAATACCATATAATATAGAGAGACGGGCTAGCTGGTGGCTAGTAGTAGAATGCATCTTGTGACCGCGGAAAAAAGACACGGAATGAGGAAGAAATGAACAGGACCGAGTGCAGAATATCTGTAGCTGCATTCTCTGGGAGGACACATCTTGGATTGTAGACACATTGCCTTCCGCTGCTTAGTAACTGCGCGTTAGCTCATAAGAAACACCAGGTATATTATACAATAGAGAGAGGCGGGCTAGTTGGTGGATAGGGGTACAATGCTTCTTGAAACCGCGCAAAAAAGACAGGGGACAAGGAAGAAACGAACAGGACAGAGCGCGGAATTTCTGTAGCCGCATTTTATAGGAGGACAGATCTTGGATTTTTGCCAAATTGCCTTCCGCTACTTAGTAACTGCGCATTAGCTCATAAGAAACACCACGTATATCATACAATAGAGAGAGGTGGGCTAGTTGGTGGCTTGTAGTAGAACGCATCTTCAAACCGCGCAAAAAAGACAGGGGACGAAGAAGAAATGAACCGGACAGGCGCGTAACTTCTGTAATCGTCTTCTATCGAAGGACACATCTTGGATTTTTGCAAATTGCTTTCTGCTACTTAGTGACTGCGCATTAGCTCACAAGCCACATCACGTATACCATGGCATTTTTCTGGGCCAGTTGGTATGAATCCATGATTTGGGCCAGCAGTGTGTTCCGTGTTCCATGTGTCTCTCTTCGGGTCAGGTAGTCGGTCGCTATGATGATCCACTTATTTCCAGATGTTGACGTTGGAAAAGGGCCAAGCAAGTCCATGCCAATCTGCTGAAAGGGTCTTGAGGGAGGTTCAATGGGGTTCAGAAATCCTGCTGGTCGTGTGGGAGGAGTCTTTCGTCGCTGACAATCTCGGCATGTTTTCACATAGTGTGCGACATCGGCAGACAGTCGGGGCCAGTAATACTTGTCTTGAATGCGGCGGAGGGTGCGAGTAAACCCGAGATGTCCAGCTGTTGGCTCGTCGTGTGAAGCCTGTAGAACTTCTTCGCGGAGACAAGTAGGTACAACAAGGAGGTAGGCTGTTTTGTTCGCTGTAAAGTTCTTCTTCACAAGGACCTCATTCTGCACAGAGAAAGAAGACAGTCCTCGCTTGAATGAAGCGGGGGGT